>NW_027646170.1:0-600000 GCF_951394435.1 Stenella coeruleoalba
GTGCCCTAGGTTCTGTTGCTTTGTTTTTTAGATGTTTCAGGAAACACCATACACTTCTCCCAAGTGGTTGTTGGCAATTTACATCCCGCCCATCAGCATAACAAGGCTCCCAGTTCTCCATGGCCTGTCCTGCCTTTCTGGATTTTACACTTTTTTCAGATGGCCCTTTTGACCGGGGGAAAGTGAGACTTCATTGTAGTGCAGATTTCCTTTGCAAGCTTGCTTGGTTGGCCAAAAAGGGCGTATGCGTTTTTTCCTGAATATATTCAGGAAAAAACGCATACGCCCTTTTTGGCCAAGTGCATCATTGTGGACGTTCTGCCTCTTTTCCTATGCTTTCAATGCAATTCCAGTCTACCTCCTGAAATCGGTTTCCTGCAATTCTGCCCCGCTTTCAAGTCCTCTTGGCAGCCTTACTTCAGTCTATTTTTGGACGATAGCTGTCATTTATAACTCTGCAGGTTTGTGAATTACAGTGCCCCTGAGTTCCTTTGTTCAACTCGCTTTATTTTGAGCTGGCCGCAACACCGCAGGATGGCTTCAGGCCCTAATCTGTTTCCGGTACCGCACGCTGAGCCTTTGGTTATTTCCTGTTCCTGGTGGGAAATGAGAGTTAAATTTGCCCGTCCAGACACCTCCAGCTAGCCTCTCATTGGTTCTCGCTATTCCTGTTCATCTTCCGCAGAAATTGCAAACTGGGCCAAACAGGAGGTTAAAGGCGCTGACTCTCCAAGTGGGGAGAGTGTTAGTAAAGCGTCTGGAATGTTGCACCCGAGTACCAGGGGAGGAAAACTGAGACATATTTGAACACGTCTCCCGTTCACATGGTTGATCATACTTGGGTTCCACATGCATGTTTTAGCTGAAGGAAGAATACCTTAAACCTGGAGAGTTGAGACCCGTGTAATGGGTACCATGCAATATGACTTCAAAGGGTCTTCATTTGCTCACCGAACCTCTCCAATCCTATCACTGCTGCGTTTATGCCCCTGTACACATGCTTGATTCTCTTTTGGAGACATAGCAATCCATAGGTTTTAAGATACTTACTAGTCAGGTACATTCTTAGGCGTTTAATATGCGGTGTTGAGTCCATTTCGTTGAGCAAGGAGTAGCTCTTGTCTATTCCATATTTGGCTTAAAGAACTTTATCTGTGCTCATTTCAATCTCTGGTTTTATGCAGCACCCCAACTCACCTTTACCCTTAAGCAAGCATAAGTTGGTTTTCTAAATTTGAGAACCTGTTCTGTTTTGGAATTCAGTTCCTGTGTAGCCAAGTTTACATTCCGTGTATTAGTGATATCTTATGATGTTTCTTTTTCTGTGTGACTTATTTCAGTTAGAATCATCGTACCTGAATCCACTCATTGTGCTGCTAAGGGCCTGATGACACAGATTTCATTGCTGAGTGATATTGCTTTGTAAGTAAATACCACAACTTCTTTATCCATTTTTCACTTTCTGCGATGTTGAACTTGTACTGTAAACGAGGTTCTTGTAAACAGAGCCGTTCCAAACTTTGGGGTGGCTGTGTCTTTTTGATTTTAATTTCCCTAAGCTATAGGACCATAAGTGGCAGTGCCCTAGGCTCTGTTGCTTTGTTTTTTAGATGTTTCAGGAAACACCATACACTTCTCCCGAGTGTCTGTTGGCAATTTACATCCCGCCCATCAGCATAACAAGGCTCCCAGTTCTCCATGGCCTGTCCTGCCTTTCTGGATTTTACACTTTTTTCAGATGGCCCTTTTGACCGGGGGGAAGTGAGACTTCATTGTAGTGCAGATTTCCTTTGCAAGCTTGCTTGGTTGGCCAAAAAGGGCGTATGCGTTTTTTCCTGAATATATTCAGGAAAAAACGCATACGCCCTTTTTGGCCAAGTGCATCATTGTGGACGTTCTGCCTCTTTTCCTATGCTTTCAATGCAATTCCAGTCTACCTCCTGAAATCGGTTTCCTGCAATTCTGCCCCGCTTTCAAGTCCTCTTGGCAGCCTTACTTCAGTCTATTTTTGGACGATAGCTGTCATTTATAACTCTGCTGGTTTGTGAATTACAGTGCCCCTGAGCTCCTTTGTTCAACTCGCTTTCTTTTGAGCTGGCCGCAACACCGCAGGATGGCTTCAGGCCCTAATCTGGTTCCGGTACGGCACGCTGAGCCTTTGGTTATTTCCTGTTCCTGGTGGGAAATGAGAGTTAAATTTGCCCGTCCAGACACCTCCAGCTAGCCTCTCATTGGTTCTCGCTATTCCTGTTCATCTTCCGCAGAAATTGCAAACTGGGCCAAACAGGAGGTTAAAGGCGCTGACTCTCCAAGTGGGGAGAGTGTTAGTAAAGCGTCTGGAATGTTGCACCCGAGTACCAGGGGAGGAAAACTGAGACATATTTGAACACGTCTCCCGTTCACATGGTTGATCATACTTGGGTTCCACATGCATGTTTTAGCTGAAGGAAGAATACCTTAAACCTGGAGAGTTGAGACCCGTGTAATGGGTACCATGCAATATGACTTCAAAGGGTCTTCATTTGCTCACCGAACCTCTCCAATCCTATCACTGCTGCGTTTATGCCCCTGTTCACATGCTTGATTCTCTTTTGGAGACATAGCAATCCATAGGTTTGAAGATACTTACTAGTCAGGTACATTCTTAGGCGTTTAATATGCGGTGTTGAGTCCATTTCGTTGAGCAAGGAGTAGCTCTTGTCTATTCCATATTTGGCTTAAAGAACTTTATCTGTGCTCATTTCAATCTCTGGTTTTATGCAGCACCCCAACTCACCTTTACCCTTAAGCAAGCATAAGTTGGTTTTCTAAATTTGAGAACCTGTTCTGTTTTGGAATTCAGTTCCTGTGTAGCCAAGTTTACATTCCGTGTATTAGTGATATCTTATGATGTTTCTTTTTCTGTGTGACTTATTTCAGTTAGAATCATCGTACCTGAATCCACTCATTGTGCTGCTAAGGGCCTGATGACACAGATTTCATTGCTGAGTGATATTGCTTTGTAAGTAAATACCACAACTTCTTTATCCATTTTTCACTTTCTGCGATGTTGAACTTGTACTGTAAACGAGGTTCTTGTAAACAGAGCCGTTCCAAACTTTGGGGTGGCTGTGTCTTTTTGATTTTAATTTCCCTAAGCTATAGGACCATAAGTGGCAGTGCCCTAGGCTCTGTTGCTTTGTTTTTTAGATGTTTCAGGAAACACCATACACTTCTCCCGAGTGTCTGTTGGCAATTTACATCCCGCCCATCAGCATAACAAGGCTCCCAGTTCTCCATGGCCTGTCCTGCCTTTCTGGATTTTACACTTTTTTCAGATGGCCCTTTTGACCGGGGGGAAGTGAGACTTCATTGTAGTGCAGATTTCCTTTGCAAGCTTGCTTGGTTGGCCAAAAAGGGCGTATGCGTTTTTTCCTGAATATATTCAGGAAAAAACGCATACGCCCTTTTTGGCCAAGTGCATCATTGTGGACGTTCTGCCTCTTTTCCTATGCTTTCAATGCAATTCCAGTCTACCTCCTGAAATCGGTTTCCTGCAATTCTGCCCCGCTTTCAAGTCCTCTTGGCAGCCTTACTTCAGTCTATTTTTGGACGATAGCTGTCATTTATAACTCTGCAGGTTTGTGAATTACAGTGCCCCTGAGCTCCTTTGTTCAACTCGCTTTCTTTTGAGCTGGCCGCAACACCGCAGGATGGCTTCAGGCCCTAATCTGGTTCCGGTACGGCACGCTGAGCCTTTGGTTATTTCCTGTTCCTGGTGGGAAATGAGAGTTAAATTTGCCCGTCCAGACACCTCCAGCTAGCCTCTCATTGGTTCTCGCTATTCCTGTTCATCTTCCGCAGAAATTGCAAACTGGGCCAAACAGGAGGTTAAAGGCGCTGACTCTCCAAGTGGGGAGAGTGTTAGTAAAGCGTCTGGAATGTTGCACCCGAGTACCAGGGGAGGAAAACTGAGACATATTTGAACACGTCTCCCGTTCACATGGTTGATCATACTTGGGTTCCACATGCATGTTTTAGCTGAAGGAAGAATACCTTAAACCTGGAGAGTTGAGACCCGTGTAATGGGTACCATGCAATATGACTTCAAAGGGTCTTCATTTGCTCACCGAACCTCTCCAATCCTATCACTGCTGCGTTTATGCCCCTGTTCACATGCTTGATTCTCTTTTGGAGACATAGCAATCCATAGGTTTTACGATACTTACTAGTCAGGTACATTCTTAGGCGTTTAATATGCGGTGTTGAGTCCATTTCGTTGAGCAAGGAGTAGCTCTTGTCTATTCCATATTTGACTTAAGGAACTTTATCTGTGCTCATTTCAATCTCTGGTTTTATGCAGCACCCCAAGTCACCTTTCCCCTTAAGCAAGCATAAGTTGGTTTTCTAAATTTGAGACCCTGTTCTGTTTTGGAATTCAGTTCCTGTGTAGCCAAGTTTACATTCCGTGTATTAGTGATATCTTATGATGTTTCTTTTTCTGTGTGACTTATTTCAGTTAGAATCATCATACCTGAATCCACTCATTGTGCTGCTAAGGGCCTGATGACATAGATTTCATTGCTGAGTGATATTGCTTTGTAAGTAAATACCACAACTTCTTTATCCATTTTTCACTTTCTGCGATGTTGAACTTGTACTGTAAACGAGCTTCTTGTAAACAGAGCCGTTCTAAACTTTGGGGTGGCTGTGTCTTTTTGATTTCAATTTCCCTAAGCTATAGGACCATAAGTGGAAGTGCCCTAGGTTCTGTTGCTTTGTTTTTTAGATGTTTCAGGAAACACCATATACTTCTCCCGACTGGTTGTTGGCAATTTACATCCCGCCCATCAGATTAACAAGGCTCCCAGTTCTCCATGGCCTGTCCTGCCTTTCTGGATTTTACACTTTTTTCAGATGGCCCTTTTGACCGGGGGGAAGTGAGACTTCATTGTAGTGCAGATTTCCTTTGCAAGCTTGCTTGGTTGGCCAAAAAGGGCGTATGCGTTTTTTCCTGAATATATTCAGGAAAAAACGCATACGCCCTTTTTGGCCAAGTGCATCATTGTGGACGTTCTGCCTCTTTTCCTATGCTTTCAGTGCAATTCCAGTCTACCTCCTGAAATCGGTTTCCTGCAATTCTGCCCCGCTTTCAAGTCCTCTTGGCAGCCTTACTTCAGTCTATTTTTGGACGATAGCTGTCATTTATAACTCTGCAGGTTTGTGAATTACAGTGCCCCTGAGCTCCTTTCTTCAACTTGCTTTCTTGTGACCTGGCCGCAACACCGCAGGATGGCTTCAGGCCCTAATCTGGTTCCGGTACGGCACGCTGAGCCTTTGGTTATTTCCTCTTCCTGGTGGGAAATGAGAGTTAAATTTGCCCGTCCAGACTCCTCCAGCTAGTCTCTCATTGGTTCTCGGTATTCCTGTTCATCTTCCGCAGAAATTGCAAACTGGGCCAAACAGGAGGTTAAAGGCGCTGACTCTCCAAGTGGGGAGAGTGTTAGTAAAGCGTCTGGAATGTTGCACCCGAGTACCAGGGGAGGAAAACTGAGACATATTTGAACACGTCTCCCGTTCACATGGTTGATCATACTTGGGTTCCTCATGCATGTTTTAGCTGAAGGAAGAATACCTTAAACCTGGGGAGTTAAGACCCGTGTAATGGGTACCATGCAATATGACTTCAAAGGGTCTTCATTTGCTCACCGAACCTCTCCAATCCTATCACTGCTGCGTTTATGCCCCTGTACACATGCTTCATTCTCTTTCGGAGACATAGCAATCCATAGGTTTGAAGATACTTACTAGTCAGGTACATTCTTAGGCGTTTAATATGCGGTGTTGAGTCCATTTCGTTGAGCAAGGAGTAGCTCTTGTCTATTCCATATTTGACTTAAGGAACTTTATCTGTGCTCATTTCAATCTCTGGTTTTATGCAGCACCCCAACTCACCTTTACCCTTAAGCAAGCATAAGTTGGTTTTCTAAATTTGAGACCCTGTTCTGTTCTGTAATTCAGTTCCTGTGTAGCCAAGTTTACATTCCGTGTATTACTGATATCTTATGATGTTTCTTTTTCTGTGTGACTTACTTCAGTTAGAATCATCATACCTGAATCCACTCATTGTGCTGCTACGGGCCTGATGACACAGATTTCATTGCTGAGTGATATTGCTTTGTAAGTAAATACCACAACTTCTTTATCCATTTTTCACTTTCTGCGATGTTGAACTTGTACTGTAAACGAGGTTCTTGTAAACAGAGCCGTTCCAAACTTTGGGGTGGCTGTGTCTTTTTGATTTTAATTTCCCTAAGCTATAGGACCATAAGTGGAAGTGCCCTAGGTTCTGTTGCTTTGTTTTTTAGATGTTTCAGGAAACACCATACACTTCTCCCAAGTGGTTGTTGGCAATTTACATCCCGCCCATCAGCATAACAAGGCTCCCAGTTCTCCATGGCCTGTCCTGCCTTTCTGGATTTTACACTTTTTTCAGATGGCCCTTTTGACCGGGGGAAAGTGAGACTTCATTGTAGTGCAGATTTCCTTTGCAAGCTTGCTTGGTTGGCCAAAAAGGGCGTATGCGTTTTTTCCTGAATATATTCAGGAAAAAACGCATACGCCCTTTTTGGCCAAGTGCATCATTGTGGACGTTCTGCCTCTTTTCCTATGCTTTCAATGCAATTCCAGTCTACCTCCTGAAATCGGTTTCCTGCAATTCTGCCCCGCTTTCAAGTCCTCTTGGCAGCCTTACTTCAGTCTATTTTTGGACGATAGCTGTCATTTATAACTCTGCAGGTTTGTGAATTACAGTGCCCCTGAGTTCCTTTGTTCAACTCGCTTTATTTTGAGCTGGCCGCAACACCGCAGGATGGCTTCAGGCCCTAATCTGTTTCCGGTACGGCACGCTGAGCCTTTGGTTATTTCCTGTTCCTGGTGGGAAATGAGAGTTAAATTTGCCCGTCCAGACACCTCCAGCTAGCCTCTCATTGGTTCTCGCTATTCCTGTTCATCTTCCGCAGAAATTGCAAACTGGGCCAAACAGGAGGTTAAAGGCGCTGACTCTCCAAGTGGGGAGAGTGTTAGTAAAGCGTCTGGAATGTTGCACCCGAGTACCAGGGGAGGAAAACTGAGACATATTTGAACACGTCTCCCGTTCACATGGTTGATCATACTTGGGTTCCACATGCATGTTTTAGCTGAAGGAAGAATACCTTAAACCTGGAGAGTTGAGACCCGTGTAATGGGTACCATGCAATATGACTTCAAAGGGTCTTCATTTGCTCACCGAACCTCTCCAATCCTATCACTGCTGCGTTTATGCCCCTGTACACATGCTTGATTCTCTTTTGGAGACATAGCAATCCATAGGTTTTAAGATACTTACTAGTCAGGTACATTCTTAGGCGTTTAATATGCGGTGTTGAGTCCATTTCGTTGAGCAAGGAGTAGCTCTTGTCTATTCCATATTTGGCTTAAAGAACTTTATCTGTGCTCATTTCAATCTCTGGTTTTATGCAGCACCCCAACTCACCTTTACCCTTAAGCAAGCATAAGTTGGTTTTCTAAATTTGAGAACCTGTTCTGTTTTGGAATTCAGTTCCTGTGTAGCCAAGTTTACATTCCGTGTATTAGTGATATCTTATGATGTTTCTTTTTCTGTGTGACTTATTTCAGTTAGAATCATCGTACCTGAATCCACTCATTGTGCTGCTAAGGGCCTGATGACACAGATTTCATTGCTGAGTGATATTGCTTTGTAAGTAAATACCACAACTTCTTTATCCATTTTTCACTTTCTGCGATGTTGAACTTGTACTGTAAACGAGGTTCTTGTAAACAGAGCCGTTCCAAACTTTGGGGTGGCTGTGTCTTTTTGATTTTAATTTCCCTAAGCTATAGGACCATAAGTGGCAGTGCCCTAGGTTCTGTTGCTTTGTTTTTTAGATGTTTCAGGAAACACCATACACTTCTCCCGAGTGTCTGTTGGCAATTTACATCCCGCCCATCAGCATAACAAGGCTCTCAGTTCTCCATGGCCTGTCCTGCCTTTCTGGATTTTACACTTTTTTCAGATGGCCCTTTTGACCGGGGGGAAGTGAGACTTCATTGTAGTGCAGATTTCCTTTGCAAGCTTGCTTGGTTGGCCAAAAAGGGCGTATGCGTTTTTTCATGAATATATTCAGGAAAAAACGCATACGCCCTTTTTGGCCAAGTGCATCATTGTGGACGTTCTGCCTCTTTTCCTATGCTTTCAATGCAATTCCAGTCTACCTCCTGAAATCGGTTTCCTGCAATTCTGCCCCGCTTTCAAGTCCTCTTGGCAGCCTTACTTCAGTCTATTTTTGGACGATAGCTGTCATTTATAACTCTGCAGGTTTGTGAATTACAGTGCCCCTGAGCTCCTTTGTTCAACTCGCTTTCTTTTGAGCTGGCCGCAACACCGCAGGATGGCTTCAGGCCCTAATCTGGTTCCGGTACGGCACGCTGAGCCTTTGGTTATTTCCTGTTCCTGGTGGGAAATGAGAGTTAAATTTGCCCGTCCAGACACCTCCAGCTAGCCTCTCATTGGTTCTCGCTATTCCTGTTCATCTTCCGCAGAAATTGCAAACTGGGCCAAACAGGAGGTTAAAGGCGCTGACTCTCCAAGTGGGGAGAGTGTTAGTAAAGCGTCTGGAATGTTGCACCCGAGTACCAGGGGAGGAAAACTGAGACATATTTGAACACGTCTCCCGTTCACATGGTTGATCATACTTGGGTTCCACATGCATGTTTTAGCTGAAGGAAGAATACCTTAAACCTGGAGAGTTGAGACCCGTGTAATGGGTACCATGCAATATGACTTCAAAGGGTCTTCATTTGCTCACCGAACCTCTCCAATCCTATCACTGCTGCGTTTATGCCCCTGTTCACATGCTTGATTCTCTTTTGGAGACATAGCAATCCATAGGTTTGAAGATACTTACTAGTCAGGTACATTCTTAGGCGTTTAATATGCGGTGTTGAGTCCATTTCGTTGAGCAAGGAGTAGCTCTTGTCTATTCCATATTTGGCTTAAAGAACTTTATCTGTGCTCATTTCAATCTCTGGTTTTATGCAGCACCCCAACTCACCTTTACCCTTAAGCAAGCATAAGTTGGTTTTCTAAATTTGAGAACCTGTTCTGTTTTGGAATTCAGTTCCTGTGTAGCCAAGTTTACATTCCGTGTATTAGTGATATCTTATGATGTTTCTTTTTCTGTGTGACTTATTTCAGTTAGAATCATCGTACCTGAATCCACTCATTGTGCTGCTAAGGGCCTGATGACACAGATTTCATTGCTGAGTGATATTGCTTTGTAAGTAAATACCACAACTTCTTTATCCATTTTTCACTTTCTGCGATGTTGAACTTGTACTGTAAACGAGGTTCTTGTAAACAGAGCCGTTCCAAACTTTGGGGTGGCTGTGTCTTTTTGATTTTAATTTCCCTAAGCTATAGGACCATAAGTGGCAGTGCCCTAGGCTCTGTTGCTTTGTTTTTTAGATGTTTCAGGAAACACCATACACTTCTCCCGAGTGTCTGTTGGCAATTTACATCCCGCCCATCAGCATAACAAGGCTCCCAGTTCTCCATGGCCTGTCCTGCCTTTCTGGATTTTACACTTTTTTCAGATGGCCCTTTTGACCGGGGGGAAGTGAGACTTCATTGTAGTGCAGATTTCCTTTGCAAGCTTGCTTGGTTGGCCAAAAAGGGCGTATGCGTTTTTTCCTGAATATATTCAGGAAAAAACGCATACGCCCTTTTTGGCCAAGTGCATCATTGTGGACGTTCTGCCTCTTTTCCTATGCTTTCAATGCAATTCCAGTCTACCTCCTGAAATCGGTTTCCTGCAATTCTGCCCCGCTTTCAAGTCCTCTTGGCAGCCTTACTTCAGTCTATTTTTGGACGATAGCTGTCATTTATAACTCTGCAGGTTTGTGAATTACAGTGCCCCTGAGCTCCTTTGTTCAACTCGCTTTCTTTTGAGCTGGCCGCAACACCGCAGGATGGCTTCAGGCCCTAATCTGGTTCCGGTACGGCACGCTGAGCCTTTGGTTATTTCCTGTTCCTGGTGGGAAATGAGAGTTAAATTTGCCCGTCCAGACACCTCCAGCTAGCCTCTCATTGGTTCTCGCTATTCCTGTTCATCTTCCGCAGAAATTGCAAACTGGGCCAAACAGGAGGTTAAAGGCGCTGACTCTCCAAGTGGGGAGAGTGTTAGTAAAGCGTCTGGAATGTTGCACCCGAGTACCAGGGGAGGAAAACTGAGACATATTTGAACACGTCTCCCGTTCACATGGTTGATCATACTTGGGTTCCACATGCATGTTTTAGCTGAAGGAAGAATACCTTAAACCTGGAGAGTTGAGACCCGTGTAATGGGTACCATGCAATATGACTTCAAAGGGTCTTCATTTGCTCACCGAACCTCTCCAATCCTATCACTGCTGCGTTTATGCCCCTGTTCACATGCTTGATTCTCTTTTGGAGACATAGCAATCCATAGGTTTTACGATACTTACTAGTCAGGTACATTCTTAGGCGTTTAATATGCGGTGTTGAGTCCATTTCGTTGAGCAAGGAGTAGCTCTTGTCTATTCCATATTTGACTTAAGGAACTTTATCTGTGCTCATTTCAATCTCTGGTTTTATGCAGCACCCCAAGTCACCTTTCCCCTTAAGCAAGCATAAGTTGGTTTTCTAAATTTGAGACCCTGTTCTGTTTTGGAATTCAGTTCCTGTGTAGCCAAGTTTACATTCCGTGTATTAGTGATATCTTATGATGTTTCTTTTTCTGTGTGACTTATTTCAGTTAGAATCATCATACCTGAATCCACTCATTGTGCTGCTAAGGGCCTGATGACATAGATTTCATTGCTGAGTGATATTGCTTTGTAAGTAAATACCACAACTTCTTTATCCATTTTTCACTTTCTGCGATGTTGAACTTGTACTGTAAACGAGCTTCTTGTAAACAGAGCCGTTCTAAACTTTGGGGTGGCTGTGTCTTTTTGATTTCAATTTCCCTAAGCTATAGGACCATAAGTGGAAGTGCCCTAGGTTCTGTTGCTTTGTTTTTTAGATGTTTCAGGAAACACCATATACTTCTCCCGACTGGTTGTTGGCAATTTACATCCCGCCCATCAGATTAACAAGGCTCCCAGTTCTCCATGGCCTGTCCTGCCTTTCTGGATTTTACACTTTTTTCAGATGGCCCTTTTGACCGGGGGGAAGTGAGACTTCATTGTAGTGCAGATTTCCTTTGCAAGCTTGCTTGGTTGGCCAAAAAGGGCGTATGCGTTTTTTCCTGAATATATTCAGGAAAAAACGCATACGCCCTTTTTGGCCAAGTGCATCATTGTGGACGTTCTGCCTCTTTTCCTATGCTTTCAGTGCAATTCCAGTCTACCTCCTGAAATCGGTTTCCTGCAATTCTGCCCCGCTTTCAAGTCCTCTTGGCAGCCTTACTTCAGTCTATTTTTGGACGATAGCTGTCATTTATAACTCTGCAGGTTTGTGAATTACAGTGCCCCTGAGCTCCTTTCTTCAACTTGCTTTCTTGTGACCTGGCCGCAACACCGCAGGATGGCTTCAGGCCCTAATCTGGTTCCGGTACGGCACGCTGAGCCTTTGGTTATTTCCTCTTCCTGGTGGGAAATGAGAGTTAAATTTGCCCGTCCAGACTCCTCCAGCTAGTCTCTCATTGGTTCTCGGTATTCCTGTTCATCTTCCGCAGAAATTGCAAACTGGGCCAAACAGGAGGTTAAAGGCGCTGACTCTCCAAGTGGGGAGAGTGTTAGTAAAGCGTCTGGAATGTTGCACCCGAGTACCAGGGGAGGAAAACTGAGACATATTTGAACACGTCTCCCGTTCACATGGTTGATCATACTTGGGTTCCTCATGCATGTTTTAGCTGAAGGAAGAATACCTTAAACCTGGGGAGTTAAGACCCGTGTAATGGGTACCATGCAATATGACTTCAAAGGGTCTTCATTTGCTCACCGAACCTCTCCAATCCTATCACTGCTGCGTTTATGCCCCTGTACACATGCTTCATTCTCTTTCGGAGACATAGCAATCCATAGGTTTGAAGATACTTACTAGTCAGGTACATTCTTAGGCGTTTAATATGCGGTGTTGAGTCCATTTCGTTGAGCAAGGAGTAGCTCTTGTCTATTCCATATTTGACTTAAGGAACTTTATCTGTGCTCATTTCAATCTCTGGTTTTATGCAGCACCCCAACTCACCTTTACCCTTAAGCAAGCATAAGTTGGTTTTCTAAATTTGAGACCCTGTTCTGTTCTGTAATTCAGTTCCTGTGTAGCCAAGTTTACATTCCGTGTATTACTGATATCTTATGATGTTTCTTTTTCTGTGTGACTTACTTCAGTTAGAATCATCATACCTGAATCCACTCATTGTGCTGCTACGGGCCTGATGACACAGATTTCATTGCTGAGTGATATTGCTTTGTAAGTAAATACCACAACTTCTTTATCCATTTTTCACTTTCTGCGATGTTGAACTTGTACTGTAAACGAGGTTCTTGTAAACAGAGCCGTTCCAAACTTTGGGGTGGCTGTGTCTTTTTGATTTTAATTTCCCTAAGCTATAGGACCATAAGTGGAAGTGCCCTAGGTTCTGTTGCTTTGTTTTTTAGATGTTTCAGGAAACACCATACACTTCTCCCAAGTGGTTGTTGGCAATTTACATCCCGCCCATCAGCATAACAAGGCTCCCAGTTCTCCATGGCCTGTCCTGCCTTTCTGGATTTTACACTTTTTTCAGATGGCCCTTTTGACCGGGGGAAAGTGAGACTTCATTGTAGTGCAGATTTCCTTTGCAAGCTTGCTTGGTTGGCCAAAAAGGGCGTATGCGTTTTTTCCTGAATATATTCAGGAAAAAACGCATACGCCCTTTTTGGCCAAGTGCATCATTGTGGACGTTCTGCCTCTTTTCCTATGCTTTCAATGCAATTCCAGTCTACCTCCTGAAATCGGTTTCCTGCAATTCTGCCCCGCTTTCAAGTCCTCTTGGCAGCCTTACTTCAGTCTATTTTTGGACGATAGCTGTCATTTATAACTCTGCAGGTTTGTGAATTACAGTGCCCCTGAGTTCCTTTGTTCAACTCGCTTTATTTTGAGCTGGCCGCAACACCGCAGGATGGCTTCAGGCCCTAATCTGTTTCCGGTACGGCACGCTGAGCCTTTGGTTATTTCCTGTTCCTGGTGGGAAATGAGAGTTAAATTTGCCCGTCCAGACACCTCCAGCTAGCCTCTCATTGGTTCTCGCTATTCCTGTTCATCTTCCGCAGAAATTGCAAACTGGGCCAAACAGGAGGTTAAAGGCGCTGACTCTCCAAGTGGGGAGAGTGTTAGTAAAGCGTCTGGAATGTTGCACCCGAGTACCAGGGGAGGAAAACTGAGACATATTTGAACACGTCTCCCGTTCACATGGTTGATCATACTTGGGTTCCACATGCATGTTTTAGCTGAAGGAAGAATACCTTAAACCTGGAGAGTTGAGACCCGTGTAATGGGTACCATGCAATATGACTTCAAAGGGTCTTCATTTGCTCACCGAACCTCTCCAATCCTATCACTGCTGCGTTTATGCCCCTGTACACATGCTTGATTCTCTTTTGGAGACATAGCAATCCATAGGTTTTAAGATACTTACTAGTCAGGTACATTCTTAGGCGTTTAATATGCGGTGTTGAGTCCATTTCGTTGAGCAAGGAGTAGCTCTTGTCTATTCCATATTTGGCTTAAAGAACTTTATCTGTGCTCATTTCAATCTCTGGTTTTATGCAGCACCCCAACTCACCTTTACCCTTAAGCAAGCATAAGTTGGTTTTCTAAATTTGAGAACCTGTTCTGTTTTGGAATTCAGTTCCTGTGTAGCCAAGTTTACATTCCGTGTATTAGTGATATCTTATGATGTTTCTTTTTCTGTGTGACTTATTTCAGTTAGAATCATCGTACCTGAATCCACTCATTGTGCTGCTAAGGGCCTGATGACACAGATTTCATTGCTGAGTGATATTGCTTTGTAAGTAAATACCACAACTTCTTTATCCATTTTTCACTTTCTGCGATGTTGAACTTGTACTGTAAACGAGGTTCTTGTAAACAGAGCCGTTCCAAACTTTGGGGTGGCTGTGTCTTTTTGATTTTAATTTCCCTAAGCTATAGGACCATAAGTGGCAGTGCCCTAGGTTCTGTTGCTTTGTTTTTTAGATGTTTCAGGAAACACCATACACTTCTCCCGAGTGTCTGTTGGCAATTTACATCCCGCCCATCAGCATAACAAGGCTCTCAGTTCTCCATGGCCTGTCCTGCCTTTCTGGATTTTACACTTTTTTCAGATGGCCCTTTTGACCGGGGGGAAGTGAGACTTCATTGTAGTGCAGATTTCCTTTGCAAGCTTGCTTGGTTGGCCAAAAAGGGCGTATGCGTTTTTTCATGAATATATTCAGGAAAAAACGCATACGCCCTTTTTGGCCAAGTGCATCATTGTGGACGTTCTGCCTCTTTTCCTATGCTTTCAATGCAATTCCAGTCTACCTCCTGAAATCGGTTTCCTGCAATTCTGCCCCGCTTTCAAGTCCTCTTGGCAGCCTTACTTCAGTCTATTTTTGGACGATAGCTGTCATTTATAACTCTGCAGGTTTGTGAATTACAGTGCCCCTGAGCTCCTTTGTTCAACTCGCTTTCTTTTGAGCTGGCCGCAACACCGCAGGATGGCTTCAGGCCCTAATCTGGTTCCGGTACGGCACGCTGAGCCTTTGGTTATTTCCTGTTCCTGGTGGGAAATGAGAGTTAAATTTGCCCGTCCAGACACCTCCAGCTAGCCTCTCATTGGTTCTCGCTATTCCTGTTCATCTTCCGCAGAAATTGCAAACTGGGCCAAACAGGAGGTTAAAGGCGCTGACTCTCCAAGTGGGGAGAGTGTTAGTAAAGCGTCTGGAATGTTGCACCCGAGTACCAGGGGAGGAAAACTGAGACATATTTGAACACGTCTCCCGTTCACATGGTTGATCATACTTGGGTTCCACATGCATGTTTTAGCTGAAGGAAGAATACCTTAAACCTGGAGAGTTGAGACCCGTGTAATGGGTACCATGCAATATGACTTCAAAGGGTCTTCTATTGCTCACCGAACCTCTCCAATCCTATCACTGCTGCGTTTATGCCCCTGTTCACATGCTTGATTCTCTTTTGGAGACATAGCAATCCATAGGTTTTACGATACTTACTAGTCAGGTACATTCTTAGGCGTTTAATATGCGGTGTTGAGTCCATTTCGTTGAGCAAGGAGTAGCTCTTGTCTATTCCATATTTGACTTAAGGAACTTTATCTGTGCTCATTTCAATCTCTGGTTTTATGCAGCACCCCAACTCACCTTTCCCCTTAAGCAAGCATAAGTTGGTTTTCTAAATTTGAGACCCTGTTCTGTTCTGTAATTCAGTTCCTGTGTAGCCAAGTTTACATTCCGTGTATTACTGATATCTTATGATGTTTCTTTTTCTGTGTGACTTATTTCAGTTAGAATCATCATACCTGAATCCACTCATTGTGATGCTAAGGGCCTGATGACATAGATTTCATTGCTGAGTGATATTGCTTTGTAAGTAAATACCACAACTTCTTTATCCATTTTTCACTTTCTGCGATGTTGAACTTGTACTGTAAACGAGCTTCTTGTAAACAGAGCCGTTCTAAACTTTGGGGTGGCTGTGTCTTTTTGATTTCAATTTCCCTAAGCTATAGGACCATAAGTGGAAGTGCCCTAGGTTCTGTTGCTTTGTTTTTTAGATGTTTCAGGAAACACCATATACTTCTCCCGACTGGTTGTTGGCAATTTACATCCCGCCCATCAGATTAACAAGGCTCCCAGTTCTCCATGGCCTGTCCTGCCTTTCTGGATTTTACACTTTTTTCAGATGGCCCTTTTGACCGGGGGGAAGTGAGACTTCATTGTAGTGCAGATTTCCTTTGCAAGCTTGCTTGGTTGGCCAAAAAGGGCGTATGCGTTTTTTCCTGAATATATTCAGGAAAAAACGCATACGCCCTTTTTGGCCAAGTGCATCATTGTGGACGTTCTGCCTCTTTTCCTATGCTTTCAGTGCAATTCCAGTCTACCTCCTGAAATCGGTTTCCTGCAATTCTGCCCCGCTTTCAAGTCCTCTTGGCAGCCTTACTTCAGTCTATTTTTGGACGATAGCTGTCATTTATAACTCTGCAGGTTTGTGAATTACAGTGCCCCTGAGCTCCTTTCTTCAACTTGCTTTCTTGTGACCTGGCCGCAACACCGCAGGATGGCTTCAGGCCCTAATCTGTTTCCGGTACGGCACGCTGAGCCTTTGGTTATTTCCTCTTCCTGGTGGGAAATGAGAGTTAAATTTGCCCGTCCAGACTCCTCCAGCTAGTCTCTCATTGGTTCTCGGTATTCCTGTTCATCTTCCGCAGAAATTGCAAACTGGGCCAAACAGGAGGTTAAAGGCGCTGACTCTCCAAGTGGGGAGAGTGTTAGTAAAGCGTCTGGAATGTTGCACCCGAGTACCAGGGGAGGAAAACTGAGACATATTTGAACACGTCTCCCGTTCACATGGTTGATCATACTTGGGTTCCTCATGCATGTTTTAGCTGAAGGAAGAATACCTTAAACCTGGGGAGTTAAGACCCGTGTAATGGGTACCATGCAATATGACTTCAAAGGGTCTTCATTTGCTCACCGAACCTCTCCAATCCTATCACTGCTGCGTTTATGCCCCTGTACACATGCTTCATTCTCTTTCGGAGACATAGCAATCCATAGGTTTGAAGATACTTACTAGTCAGGTACATTCTTAGGCGTTTAATATGCGGTGTTGAGTCCATTTCGTTGAGCAAGGAGTAGCTCTTGTCTATTCCATATTTGACTTAAGGAACTTTATCTGTGCTCATTTCAATCTCTGGTTTTATGCAGCACCCCAACTCACCTTTACCCTTAAGCAAGCATAAGTTGGTTTTCTAAATTTGAGACCCTGTTCTGTTCTGTAATTCAGTTCCTGTGTAGCCAAGTTTACATTCCGTGTATTACTGATATCTTATGATGTTTCTTTTTCTGTGTGACTTACTTCAGTTAGAATCATCATACCTGAATCCACTCATTGTGCTGCTACGGGCCTGATGACACAGATTTCATTGCTGAGTGATATTGCTTTGTAAGTAAATACCACAACTTCTTTATCCATTTTTCACTTTCTGCGATGTTGAACTTGTACTGTAAACGAGGTTCTTGTAAACAGAGCCGTTCCAAACTTTGGGGTGGCTGTGTCTTTTTGATTTTAATTTCCCTAAGCTATAGGACCATAAGTGGAAGTGCCCTAGGTTCTGTTGCTTTGTTTTTTAGATGTTTCAGGAAACACCATACACTTCTCCCAAGTGGTTGTTGGCAATTTACATCCCGCCCATCAGCATAACAAGGCTCCCAGTTCTCCATGGCCTGTCCTGCCTTTCTGGATTTTACACTTTTTTCAGATGGCCCTTTTGACCGGGGGAAAGTGAGACTTCATTGTAGTGCAGATTTCCTTTGCAAGCTTGCTTGGTTGGCCAAAAAGGGCGTATGCGTTTTTTCCTGAATATATTCAGGAAAAAACGCATACGCCCTTTTTGGCCAAGTGCATCATTGTGGACGTTCTGCCTCTTTTCCTATGCTTTCAATGCAATTCCAGTCTACCTCCTGAAATCGGTTTCCTGCAATTCTGCCCCGCTTTCAAGTCCTCTTGGCAGCCTTACTTCAGTCTATTTTTGGACGATAGCTGTCATTTATAACTCTGCAGGTTTGTGAATTACAGTGCCCCTGAGTTCCTTTGTTCAACTCGCTTTATTTTGAGCTGGCCGCAACACCGCAGGATGGCTTCAGGCCCTAATCTGTTTCCGGTACGGCACGCTGAGCCTTTGGTTATTTCCTGTTCCTGGTGGGAAATGAGAGTTAAATTTGCCCGTCCAGACACCTCCAGCTAGCCTCTCATTGGTTCTCGCTATTCCTGTTCATCTTCCGCAGAAATTGCAAACTGGGCCAAACAGGAGGTTAAAGGCGCTGACTCTCCAAGTGGGGAGAGTGTTAGTAAAGCGTCTGGAATGTTGCACCCGAGTACCAGGGGAGGAAAACTGAGACATATTTGAACACGTCTCCCGTTCACATGGTTGATCATACTTGGGTTCCACATGCATGTTTTAGCTGAAGGAAGAATACCTTAAACCTGGAGAGTTGAGACCCGTGTAATGGGTACCATGCAATATGACTTCAAAGGGTCTTCATTTGCTCACCGAACCTCTCCAATCCTATCACTGCTGCGTTTATGCCCCTGTACACATGCTTGATTCTCTTTTGGAGACATAGCAATCCATAGGTTTTAAGATACTTACTAGTCAGGTACATTCTTAGGCGTTTAATATGCGGTGTTGAGTCCATTTCGTTGAGCAAGGAGTAGCTCTTGTCTATTCCATATTTGGCTTAAAGAACTTTATCTGTGCTCATTTCAATCTCTGGTTTTATGCAGCACCCCAACTCACCTTTACCCTTAAGCAAGCATAAGTTGGTTTTCTAAATTTGAGAACCTGTTCTGTTTTGGAATTCAGTTCCTGTGTAGCCAAGTTTACATTCCTTGTATTAGTGATATCTTATGATGTTTCTTTTTCTGTGTGACTTATTTCAGTTAGAATCATCGTACCTGAATCCACTCATTGTGCTGCTAAGGGCCTGATGACACAGATTTCATTGCTGAGTGATATTGCTTTGTAAGTAAATACCACAACTTCTTTATCCATTTTTCACTTTCTGCGATGTTGAACTTGTACTGTAAACGAGGTTCTTGTAAACAGAGCCGTTCCAAACTTTGGGGTGGCTGTGTCTTTTTGATTTTAATTTCCCTAAGCTATAGGACCATAAGTGGCAGTGCCCTAGGTTCTGTTGCTTTGTTTTTTAGATGTTTCAGGAAACACCATACACTTCTCCCGAGTGTCTGTTGGCAATTTACATCCCGCCCATCAGCATAACAAGGCTCTCAGTTCTCCATGGCCTGTCCTGCCTTTCTGGATTTTACACTTTTTTCAGATGGCCCTTTTGACCGGGGGGAAGTGAGACTTCATTGTAGTGCAGATTTCCTTTGCAAGCTTGCTTGGTTGGCCAAAAAGGGCGTATGCGTTTTTTCATGAATATATTCAGGAAAAAACGCATACGCCCTTTTTGGCCAAGTGCATCATTGTGGACGTTCTGCCTCTTTTCCTATGCTTTCAATGCAATTCCAGTCTACCTCCTGAAATCGGTTTCCTGCAATTCTGCCCCGCTTTCAAGTCCTCTTGGCAGCCTTACTTCAGTCTATTTTTGGACGATAGCTGTCATTTATAACTCTGCAGGTTTGTGAATTACAGTGCCCCTGAGCTCCTTTGTTCAACTCGCTTTCTTTTGAGCTGGCCGCAACACCGCAGGATGGCTTCAGGCCCTAATCTGGTTCCGGTACGGCACGCTGAGCCTTTGGTTATTTCCTGTTCCTGGTGGGAAATGAGAGTTAAATTTGCCCGTCCAGACACCTCCAGCTAGCCTCTCATTGGTTCTCGCTATTCCTGTTCATCTTCCGCAGAAATTGCAAACTGGGCCAAACAGGAGGTTAAAGGCGCTGACTCTCCAAGTGGGGAGAGTGTTAGTAAAGCGTCTGGAATGTTGCACCCGAGTACCAGGGGAGGAAAACTGAGACATATTTGAACACGTCTCCCGTTCACATGGTTGATCATACTTGGGTTCCACATGCATGTTTTAGCTGAAGGAAGAATACCTTAAACCTGGAGAGTTGAGACCCGTGTAATGGGTACCATGCAATATGACTTCAAAGGGTCTTCTATTGCTCACCGAACCTCTCCAATCCTATCACTGCTGCGTTTATGCCCCTGTTCACATGCTTGATTCTCTTTTGGAGACATAGCAATCCATAGGTTTTACGATACTTACTAGTCAGGTACATTCTTAGGCGTTTAATATGCGGTGTTGAGTCCATTTCGTTGAGCAAGGAGTAGCTCTTGTCTATTCCATATTTGACTTAAGGAACTTTATCTGTGCTCATTTCAATCTCTGGTTTTATGCAGCACCCCAACTCACCTTTCCCCTTAAGCAAGCATAAGTTGGTTTTCTAAATTTGAGACCCTGTTCTGTTCTGTAATTCAGTTCCTGTGTAGCCAAGTTTACATTCCGTGTATTACTGATATCTTATGATGTTTCTTTTTCTGTGTGACTTATTTCAGTTAGAATCATCATACCTGAATCCACTCATTGTGATGCTAAGGGCCTGATGACATAGATTTCATTGCTGAGTGATATTGCTTTGTAAGTAAATACCACAACTTCTTTATCCATTTTTCACTTTCTGCGATGTTGAACTTGTAGTGTAAACGAGGTTCTTGTAAACAGAGCCGTTCCAAACTTTGGGGTGGCTGTGTCTTTTTGATTTTAATTTCCCTAAGCTATAGGACCATAAGTGGCAGTGCCCTAGGCTCTGTTGCTTTGTTTTTTAGATGTTTCAGGAAACACCATACACTTCTCCCGAGTGTCTGTTGGCAATTTACATCCCGCCCATCAGCATAACAAGGCTCCCAGTTCTCCATGGCCTGTCCTGCCTTTCTGGATTTTACACTTTTTTCAGATGGCCCTTTTGACCGGGGGGAAGTGAGACTTCATTGTAGTGCAGATTTCCTTTGCAAGCTTGCTTGGTTGGCCAAAAAGGGCGTATGCGTTTTTTCATGAATATATTCAGGAAAAAATGCATACGCCCTTTTTGGCCAAGTGCATCATTGTGGACGTTCTGCCTCTTTTCCTATGCTTTCAATGCAATTCCAGTCTACCTCCTGAAATCGGTTTCCTGCAATTCTGCCCCGCTTTCAAGTCCTCTTGGCAGCCTTACTTCAGTGTATTTTTGGACGATAACTGTCATTTATAACTCTGCAGGTTTGTGAATTACAGTGCCCCTGAGCTCCTTTCTTCAACTCGCTTTCTTTTGAGCTGGCCGCAACACCGCAGGATGGCTTCAGGCCCTAATCTGGTTCCGGTACGGCACACTGAGCCTTTGGTTATTTCCTCTTCCTGGTGGGAAATGAGAGTTAAATTTGCCCGTCCAGACACCTCCAGCTAGCCTCTCATTGGTTCTCGCTATTCCTGTTCATCTTCCGCAGAAATTGCAAACTGGGCCAAACAGGAGGTTAAAGGGACTGACTCTCCAAGTCGGGAGAGTGTTAGTAAAGCGTCTGGAATGTTGCACCCGAGTACCAGGGGAGGAAAACTGAGACATATTTGAACACGTCTCCCGTTCACATGGTTGATCATACTCTGGGTTCCACATGCATGTTTTAGCTGAAGGAAGAATACCTTAAACCTGGGTAGTTGAAACCCGTGGAATGGGTACCATGCAATATGACTTCAAAGGGTCTTCATTTGCTCACCGAACCTCTCCAATCCTATCACTGCTGCGTTTATGCCCCTGTACACATGCTTGATTCTCTTTCGGAGACATAGCAATCCATAGGTTTTAAGATACTTACTAGTCAGGTACATTCTTAGGCGTTTAATATGCGGTGTTGAGTCCATTTCGTTGAGCAAGGAGTAGCTCTTGTCTATTCCATATTTGGCTTAAGGAACTTTATGTGTGCTCATTTCAATCTCTGGTTTTATGCAGCACCCCAACTCACCTTTCCCCTTAAGCAAGCATAAGTTGGTTTTCTAAATTTGAGACCCTGTTCTGTTCTGTAATTCAGTTCCTGTGTAGCCAAGTTTACATTCCGTGTATTACTGATATCTTATGATGTTTCTTTTTCTGTGTGACTTATTTCAGTTAGAATCATCGTACCTGAATCCACTCATTGTGCTGCTAAGGGCCTGATGACATAGATTTCATTGCTGAGTGATATTGCTTTGTAAGTAAATACCACAACTTCTTTATCCATTTTTCACTTTCTGCGATGTTGAACTTGTACGGTAAACGAGGTTCTTGTAAACAGAGGCGTCCCAAACTTTGGAGTGGCTGTGTCTTTTTGATTTTAAATTCCCTAAGCTATAGGACCATAAGTGGAAGTGCCCTAGGCTCTGTTGCTTTGTTTTTTAGATGTTTCAGGAAACACCATACACTTCTCCCGAGTGTCTGTTGGCAATTTACATCCCGCCCATCAGCATAACAAGGCTCCCAGTTCTCCATGGCCTGTCCTGCCTTTCTGGATTTTACGCTTTTTTCAGATGGCCCTTTTGACCGGGGGGAAGTGAGACTTCATTGTAGTGCAGATTTCCTTTGCAAGTTTGCTTGGTTGGCCAAAAGGGGCGTATGCGTTTTTTCCTGAATATGTTCAGGAAAAAACGCATACGCCCTTTTTGGCCAAGTGCATCATTGTGGACGTTCTGCCTCTTTTCCTATGCTTTCAATGCAATTCCAGTCTAACTCTTGAAATCGGTTTCCTGCAATTCTGCCCCGCTTTCAAGTCCTCTTGGCAGCCTTACTTCAGTCTATTTTTGGATGATAGCTGTCATTTATAACTCTGCAGGTTTGTGAATTACAGGGCCCCTGAGCTCCTTTCTTCAACTCGCTTTCTTGTGACCTGGCCGCAACACCGCAGGATGTCTTCAGGCCCTAATCTGGTTCCGGCACGGCACGCTGAGCCTTTGGTTAATTCCTCTTCCTGGTGGGAAATGAGAGTTAAATTTGCCCGTTCAGACACCTCCAGCTATTCTCTCATTGGTTCTCGTTATTCCTGTTCATCTTCCGCAGAAATTGCAAACTGGGCCAAACAGGAGGTTAAAGGGACTGACTCTCCAAGTCGGTAGAGTGTTAGTAAAGCGTCTGGAATGTTGCACCCGAGTAGCAGGGTACGAAAACTGAGACATATTTGAACACGTCTCCCGATCACATGGTTGATCATACTCTAGGTTCCACATGCATGTTTTAGCTGAAGGAAGAATACCTTAAACCTGGGTAGGTGAAACCCGTGGAATGGGTACCATGCAATATGACTTCAAAGGGTCTTCATTTTCTCACCGAACCTCTCCAATCCTATCACAGCTGCGTTTATGCCCCTGTACACATGCTTGATTCTCTTTCGGAGACATAGCAATCCATAGGTTTTAAGATACTTACTAGTCAGGTACATTCTTAGGCGTTTAATATGGGGTTTTGAGTCCATTTCGTTGAGCAAGGAGTAGCTCTTGTCTATTCCATATTTGGCTTAAGGAACTTTATCTGTGCTCATTTCAATCTCTGGTTTTATGCAGCACCCCAACTAACCTTTCCCCTTAAGCAAGCATAAGTTGGTTTTCTAAATTTGAGACCCTGTTCTGTTCTGTAATTCAGTTCCTGTGTAGCCAAGTATACATTCCGTGTATTACTGATATCTTATGATGTTTCTTTTTCTGTGTGACTTATTTCACTTAGAATCATCGTACCTGAATCCACTCATTATACTGCTACGGGCCTGATGACATAGATTTCATTGCTGAGTGATACTGCATTGTACGTAAGTACCACAAGTTCTTTATCCATTTTTCACTTTCTGTGATATTGAACTTGTACGGTAAACGAGGTTCTTGTAAATGGAGGCGTCCCAAACTTTGGGGTTGCTGTGTCTTTTTGATTTTAATTTCCCTAAGTTATAGGACCATAAGTGGCAGTGCCCTAGGCTCTGTTGCTTTGTTTTTTAGATGTTTCAGGAAACACCATACACTTCTCCTGAGTGTCTGTTGGCAATTTACATCCCGCCCATCAGCATAACAAGGCTCCCAGTTCTCCATGGCCTGTCCTGCCTTTCTGGATTTTATACTTTTTTCAGATGGCCCTTTTGACCGGGGGGAAGTGAGACTTCATTGTAGTGCAGATTTCCTTTGCAAGTTTGCTTGGTTGGCCAAAAAGGGCGTATGCGTTTTTTCCTGAATATATTCAGGAAAAAAGGCATACGCCCTTTTTGGCCAAGTGCATCATTGTGGACGTTCTGCCTCTTTTCCTATGCTTTCAATGCAATTCCAGTCTACCTCCTGAAATCGGTTTCCTGCAATTCTGCCCCGCTTTCAAGTCCTCTTGGCAGCCTTACTTCAGTATATTTTTGGACGATAGCTGTCATTTATAACTCTGCAGGTTTGTGAATTACAGTGCCCCTGAGCTCCTTTCTTCAACTCGCTTTCTTGTGACCTGGCCGCAACACCGCAGGATGGCTTCAGGCCCTAATCTGGTTCTGGCACGGCACGCTGAGCCTTTGGTTAATTCCTCTTCCTTGTGGGAAATGAGAGTTAAATTTGCCCATCCAGACACCTCCAGCTAGTCTCTCATTGGTTCTCGCTATTCCTGTTCATCTTCCACAGAAATTGCAAACTGGGCCAAACAGGAGGTTAAAGGGACTGACTCTCCAAGTCGGGAGAGTGTTAGTAAAGCGTCTGGAATGTTGCACCCGAGTACCAGGGTACGAAAACTGAGACATATTTGAACACGTCTCCCGATCACATGGTTGATCATACTCTGGGTTCCACATGCATGTTTTAGCTGAAGGAAGAATACCTAAAACCTGGGTAGTTGAAAACCATGGAATGGGTACAATGCAATATGACTTCAAAGGGTCTTCATTTGCTCACCGAACATCTCCAATCCTATCACTGCTGCGTTTATGCCCCTGTACACATGCTTGATTCTCTTTCGGAGACATAGCAATCCATAGGTTTTAAGATACTTACTAGTCAGGTACATTCTTAGGCGTTTAATATGCGGTGTTGAGTCCATTTCGTTGAGCAAGGAGTAGCTCTTGTCTATTCCATATTTGGCTTAAGGATCTTTATCTGTGCTCATTTCAATCTCTGGTTTTATGCAGCACCCCAACTCACCTTTCCCCTTAAGCAAGCATAAGTTGGTTTTCTAAATTTGAGAACCTGTTCTGTTCTGTAATTCAGTTCCTGTGTAGCCAAGTTTACATTCCGTGTATTACTGATATCTTATGATGTTTCTTTTTCTGTGTGACTTATTTCAGTTAGAATCATCATACCTGAATCCACTCATTGTGCTGCTAAGGGCCTGATGACACAGATTTCATTGCTGAGTGATATTGCTTTGTAAGTAAATACCACAACTTCTTTATCCATTTTTCACTTTCCGCGATGTTGAACTTGTACTGTAAACGAGGTTCTTGTAAACAGAGCCGTTCCGAACTTTGAGGTGGCTGTGTCTTTTTGATTTTAATTTCCCTAAGCTATAGGACCATAAGTGGAAGTGCCCTAGGTTCTGTTGCTTTGTTTTTTAGATGTTTCAGGAAACACCATACACTTCTCCTGAGTGTCTGTTGGAAATTTACATCCCGCCCATCAGCATAACAAGGCTCCCAGTTCTCCATGGCCTGTCCTGCCTTTCTGGATTTTACCCTTTTTTCAGATGGCCCTTTTGACCGGGGGGAAGTGAGACTTCATTGTAGTGCAGATTTCCTTTGCAAGCTTGCTTGGTTGGCCAAAAAGGGCGTATGCGTTTTTTCCTGAATATATTCAGGAAAAAACGCATACGCCCTTTTTGGCCAAGTGCATCATTGTGGACGTTCTGCCTCTTTTCCTATGCTTTCAATGCAATTCCAGTCTACCTCCTGAAATCGGTTTCCTGCAATTCTGCCCCGCTTTCAAGTCCTCTTGGCAGCCTTACTTCAGTCTATTTTTGGATGATAGCTGTCATTTATAACTCTGCAGGTTTGTGAATTACAGTGCCCCTGAGCTCCTTTCTTCAACTCGCTTTCTTTTGAGCTGGCCGCAACACTGCAGGATGGCTTCAGGCCCTAATCTGGTTCCGGCACGGCACACTGAGCCTTTGGTTATTTCCTCTTCCTGGTGGGAAATGAGAGTTAAATTTGCCCGTCCAGACACCTCCAGCTAGCCTCTCATTGGTTCTCGCTATTCCTGTTCATCTTCCGCAGAAATTGCAAACTGTGCCAAACAGGAGGTTAAAGGCGCTGACTCTCCAAGTGGGGAGAGTGTTAGTAAAGCGTCTGGAATGTTGCACCCGAGTTCCAGGGGAGGAAAACTGAGACATATTTGAACACGTCTCCCATTGACATGGTTGATCATACTTGGGTTCCACATGCATGTTTTAGCTGAAGGAAGAATACCTAAAACCTGGGTGTTGAAACCCGTGGAATGGGTACCATGCAATATGACTTCAAAGGGTCTTCATTTGCTCACCGAACCTCTCCAATCCTATCACTGCTTCGTTTATGCCCCTGTACACATGCTTGATTCTCTTTCGGAGACATAGCAATCCATAGGTTTTAAGATACTTACTAGTCAGGTACATTCTTAGGCGTTTAATATGCGGTGTTGAGTCCATTTCGTTGAGCAAGGAGTAGCTCTTGTCTATTCCATATTTGGCTTAAGGAACTTTATCTGTGCTCATTTCAATCTCTGGTTTTATGCAGCACCTGAACTCACCTTTACCCTTAAGCAAGCATAAGTTGGTTTTCTAAATTTGAGACCCTGTTCTGTTCTGTAATTCAGTTCCTGTGTAGCCAAGTTTACATTCCGTGTCTTACTGATATCTTATGATGTTTCTTTTTCTGTGTGACTTATTTCAGTTAGAATCATCATACCTGAATCCACTCATTGTGCTGCTAAGGGCCTGATGACACAGATTTCATTGCTGAGTGATATTGCTTTGTAAGTAAATACCACAACTTCTTTATCCATTTTTCACTTTCTGCGATGTTGAACTTGTACTGTAAATGAGGTTCTTGTAAACAGAGCCGTTCCAAACTTTGGGGTGGCTGTGTCTTTTTGATTTTAATTTCCCTAAGCTATAGGACCATAAGTGGAAGTGCCCTAGGTTCTGTTGCTTTGTTTTTTAGATGTTTCAGGAAACACCATACACTTCTCCCGAGTGGTTGTTGGCAATTTACATCCCGCCCATCAGCATAACAAGGCTCCCAGTTCTCCATGGCCTGTCCTGCCTTTCTGGATTTTACACTTTTTTCAGATGGCCCTTTTGACCGGGGGGAAGTGAGACTTCATTGTAGTGCAGATTTCCTTTGCAAGCTTGCTTGGTTGGCCAAAAAGGGCGTATGCGTTTTTTCCTGAATATATTCAGGAAAAAACGCATACGCCCTTTTTGGCCAAGTGCATCATTGTGGACGTTCTGCCTCTTTTCCTATGCTTTCAATGCAATTCCAGTCTACCTCCTGAAATCGGTTTCCTGCAATTCTGCCCCGCTTTCAAGTCCTCTTGGCAGCCTTACTTCAGTCTATTTTTGGACGATAGCTGTCATTTATAACTCTGCAGGTTTGTGAATTACAGTGCCCCTGAGCTCCTTTCTTCAACTCGCTTTCTTGTGACCTGGCCGCAACACCGCAGGATGGCTTCAGGCCCTAATCTGGTTCCGGAACGGCACACTGAGCCTTTGGTTATTTCCTCTTCCTGGTGGGAAATGAGAGTTAAATTTGCCCGTCCAGACACCTCCAGCTAGCCTCTCATTGGTTCTCGCTATTCCTGTTCATCTTCCGCAGAAATTGCAAACTGGGCCAAACAGGAGGTTAAAGGCGCTGACTTTCCAAGTGGGGAGAGTGTTAGTAAAGCGTCTGGAATGTTGCACCCGAGGACCAGGGGAGGAAAACTGAGACATATTTGAACACGTCTCCCATTGACATGGTTGATCATACTTGGGTTCCACATGCATGTTTTAGCTGAAGGAAGAATACCTAAAACCTGGGTAGTTGAAACCCGTGGAATGGGTACCATGCAATATGACTTCAAAGGGTCTTCATTTGCTCACCGAACCTCTCCTATCCTATCACTGCTGCGTTTATGCCCCTGTACACATGCTTGATTCTCTTTCGGAGACATAGCAATCCATAGGTTTTAAGATACTTACTAGTCAGGTACATTCTTAGGCGTTTAATATGCGGTGTTGAGTCCATTTCGTTGAGCAAGGAGTAGCTCTTGTCTATTCCATATTTGGCTTAAGGAACTTTATCTGTGCTCATTTCAATCTCTGGTTTTATGCAGCACCCCAACTCACCTTTCCCCTTAAGCAAGCATAAGTTGGTTTTCTAAATTTGAGACCTTGTTCTGTTCTGTAATTCAGTTCCTGTGTAGCCAAGTTTACATTCCGTGTATTACTGATATCTTATGATGTTTCTTTTTCTGTGTGACTTATTTCAGTTAGAATCATCATACCTGAATCCACTCATTGTGCTGCTAAGGGCCTGATGACACAGATTTCATTGCTGAGTGATATTGCTTTGTAAGTAAATACCACAACTTCTTTATCCATTTTTCACTTTCTGCGATGTTGAACTTGTACTGTAAATGAGGTTCTTGTAAACAGAGCCGTTCCAAACTTTGGGGTGGCTGTGTCTTTTTGATTTTAATTTCCCTAAGCTATAGGACCATAAGTGGAAGTGCCCTAGGTTCTGTTGCTTTGTTTTTTAGATGTTTCAGGAAACACCATACACTTCTCCCGAGTGGTTGTTGGCAATTTACATCCCGCCCATCAGCATAACAAGGCTCCCAGTTCTCCATGGCCTGTCCTGCCTTTCTGGATTTTACACTTTTTTCAGATGGCCCTTTTGACCGGGGGGAAGTGAGACTTCATTGTAGTGCAGATTTCCTTTGCAAGCTTGCTTGGTTGGCCAAAAAGGGCGTATGCGTTTTTTCCTGAATATATTCAGGAAAAAACGCATACGCCCTTTTTGGCCAAGTGCATCATTGTGGACGTTCTGCCTCTTTTCCTATGCTTTCAATGCAATTCCAGTCTACCTCCTGAAATCGGTTTCCTGCAATTCTGCCCCGCTTTCAAGTCCTCTTGGCAGCCTTACTTCAGTCTATTTTTGGACGATAGCTGTCATTTATAACTCTGCAGGTTTGTGAATTACAGTGCCCCTGAGCTCCTTTCTTCAACTCGCTTTCTTGTGACCTGGCCGCAACACCGCAGGATGGCTTCAGGCCCTAATCTGGTTCCGGAACGGCACACTGAGCCTTTGGTTATTTCCTCTTCCTGGTGGGAAATGAGAGTTAAATTTGCCCGTCCAGACACCTCCAGCTAGCCTCTCATTGGTTCTCGCTATTCCTGTTCATCTTCCGCAGAAATTGCAAACTGGGCCAAACAGGAGGTTAAAGGCCCTGACTCTCCAAGTGGGGAGAGTGTTAGTAAAGCGTCTGGAATGTTGCACCCGAGTTCCAGGGGAGGAAAACTGAGACATATTTGAACACGTCTCCCATTGACATGGTTGATCATACTTGGGTTCCACATGCATGTTTTAGCTGAAGGAAGAATACCTAAAACCTGGGTAGTTGAAACCCGTGGAATGGGTACCATGCAATATGATTCAAAGGGTCTTCATTTGCTCACCGAACCTCTCCAATCCTATCACTGCTGCGTTTATGCCCCTGTAAACATGCTTGATTCTCTTTCGGAGACATAGCAATCCATAGGTTTTAAGATACTTACTAGTCAGGTACATTCTTAGGCGTTTAATATGCGGTGTTGAGTCCATTTCGTTGAGCAAGGAGTAGCTCTTGTCTATTCCATATTTGGCTTAAGAAACTTTATCTGTGCTCATTTCAATCTCTGGTTTTATGCAGCACCCCAACTCACCTTTCCCCTTAAGCAAGCATAAGTTGGTTTTCTAAATTTGAGAACCTGTTCTGTTCTGTAATTCAGTTCCTGTGTAGCCAAGTTTACATTCCGTGTATTACTGATATCTTATGATGTTTCTTTTTCTGTGTGACTTATTTCAGTTAGAATCATCATACCTGAATCCACTCATTGTGCTGCTAAGGGCCTGATGACACAGATTTCATTGCTGAGTGATATTGCTTTGTAAGTAAATACCACAACTTCTTTATCCATTTTTCACTTTCTGCGATGTTGAACTTGTACTGTAAACGAGGTTCTTGTAAACAGAGCCGTTCCGAACTTTGAGGTGGCTGTGTCTTTTTGATTTTAATTTCCCTAAGCTATAGGACCATAAGTGGAAGTGCCCTAGGTTCTGTTGCTTTGTTTTTTAGATGTTTCAGGAAACACCATACACTTCTCCCGAGTGGTTGTTGGCAATTTACATCCCGCCCATCAGCATAACAAGGCTCCCAGTTCTCCATGGCCTGTCCTGCCTTTCTGGATTTTACACTTTTTTCAGATGGCCCTTTTGACCGGGGGGAAGTGAGACTTCATTGTAGTGCAGATTTCCTTTGCAAGCTTGCTTGGTTGGCCAAAAAGGGCGTATGCGTTTTTTCCTGAATATATTCAGGAAAAAACGCATGCGCCCTTTTTGGCCAAGTGCATCATTGTGGACGTTCTGCCTCTTTTCCTATGCTTTCAAGGCAATTCCAGTCTACCTCCTGAAATCGGTTTCCTGCAATTCTGCCCCGCTTTCAAGTCCTCTTGGCAGCCTTACTTCAGTCTATTTTTGGACGATAGCTGTCATTTATAACTCTGCAGGTTTGTGAATTACAGTGCCCCTGAGCTCCTTTCTTCAACTCGCTTTCTTGTGACCTGGCCGCAACACCGCAGGATGGCTTCAGGCCCTAATCTGGTTCCGGCACGGCACACTGAGCCTTTGGTTATTTCCTCTTCCTGGTGGGAAATGAGAGTTAAATTTGCCCGTCCAGACACCTCCAGCTAGCCTCTCATTGGTTCTCGCTCTTCCTGTTCATCTTCCGCAGAAATTGCAAACTGGGCCAAACAGGAGGTTAAATGCGCTGACTCTCCAAGTGGGGAGAGTGTTAGTAAAGCGTCTGGAATGTTGCACCCGAGTTCCAGGGGAGGAAAACTGAGACATATTTGAACACGTCTCCCATTGACATGGTTGATCATACTTGGGTTCCACATGCATGTTTTAGCTGAAGGAAGAATACCTAAAACCTGGGTAGTTGAAACCCGTGGAATGGGTACCATGCAATATGACTTCAAAGGGTCTTCATTTGCTCACCGCACCTCTCCAATCCTATCACTGCTGCGTTTATGCCCCTGTACACATGCTTGATTCTCTTTCGGAGACATAGCAATCCATAGGTTTTAAGATACTTACTAGTCAGGTACATTCCTAGGCGTTTAATATGGGGTGTTGAGTCCATTTCGTTGAGCAAGGAGTAGCTCTTGTCTATTCCATATTTGGCTTAAGGAACTTTATCTGTGCTCATTTCAATCTCTGGCTTTATGCAGCACCCCAACTCACCTTTCCCCTTAAGCAAGCATAAATTGGTTTTCTAAATTTGAGACCCTGTTGTGTTCTGTAATTCAGTTCCTGTGTAGCCAAGTTTACATTCCGTGTATTACTGATATCTTATGATGTTTCTGTTTCTGTGTGACATATTTCAGTTAGAATCATCATACCTGAATCCACTCATTGTGCTGCTAAGGGCCTGATGACACAGATTTCATTGCTGAGTGATATTGCTTTGTAAGTAAATACCACAACTTCTTTATCCATTTTTCAATTTCTGCGATGTTGAACTTGTACTGTAAACGAGGTTCTTGTAAACAGAGGCGTCCCAAACATTGGGGTGGCTGTGTCTTTTTGATTTTAATTTCCCTAAGCTATAAGACCATAAGTGGCAGTGCCCTAGGCTCTGTTGCTTTGTTTTTTAGATGTTTCAGGAAACACCATACACTTCTCCTGAGTGTCTGTTGGCAATTTACATCCCGCCCATCAGCATAACAAGGCTCCCAGTTCTCCATGGCCTGTCCTGCCTTTCTGGATTTTACACTTTTTTCAGATGGCCCTTTTGACCGGGGGGAAGTGAGACTTCATTGTAGTGCAGATTTCCTTTGCAAGCTTGCTTGGTTGGCCAAAAAGGGCGTATGCGTTTTTTCCTGAATATATTCAGGAAAAAACGCATACGCCCTTTTTGTCCAAGTGCATCATTGTGGACGTTCTGCCTCTTTTCCTATGCTTTCAATGCAATTCCAGTCTACCTCCTGAAATCGGTTTCCTGCAATTCTGCCCCGCTTTCAAGTCCTCTTGGCAGCCTTACTTCAGTCTATTTTTGGACGATAGCTGTCATTTATAACTCTGCAGGTTTGTGAATTACAGTGCCCCTGAGCTCTTTCTTCAACTCGCTTTCTTGTGAGCTGGCCGCAACACCGCAGGATGGCTTCAGGCCCTAATCTGGTTCCGGCACGGCACGCTGAGCCTTTGGTTATTTCCTCTTCCTGGTGGGAAATGAGAGTTAAATTTGCCCGTCCAGACACCTCCAGCTAATCTCTCATTGGTTCTCGCTATTCCTGTTCATCTTCCACAGAAATTGCAAACTGGGCCAAACAGGAGGTTAAAGGCGATGACTCTCCAAGTCGGGAGAGTGTTAGTAAAGCGTCTGGAATGTTGCAGCAGAGTACCAGGGGAGGAAAACTGAGACATATTTGAACACGTCTCCCGTTCACACGGATGATCATACTCTGGGTTCCACATGCATGTTTTAGCTGAAGGAAGAATACCTAAAACCTGGGTAGTTGAAACCCGTGGAATGGGTACCATGCAATATGACTTCAAAGGGTCTTCATTTGCTCACCGAACCTCTCCAATCCTATCACTGCTGCGTTTATGCCCCTGTACACATGCTTGATTCTCTTTCGGAGACATAGCAATCCATAGGTTTTAAGATACTTACTAGTCAGGTACATTCTTAGGCGTTTAATATGCGGTGTTGAGTCCATTTCGTTGAGCAAGGAGTAGCTCTTGTCTATTCCATATTTGGCTTAAGGAACTTTATCTGTGCTCATTTCAATCTCTAGTTTTATGCAGCACCCGAACTCACCTTTCCCCTTAAGCAAGCATAAGTTGGTTTTCTAAATTTGAGACCCTGTTCTGTTCTGTAATTCAGTTCCTGTGTAGCCAAGTTTACATTCCGTGTATTAGTGATATCTTATGATGTTTCTTTTTCTGTGTGACTTATTTCAGTTAGAATCATCATACCTGAATCCACTCATTGTGCTGCTAAGGGCCTGATGACACAGATTTCATTGCTGAGTGATATTGCTTTGTAAGTAAATACCACAACTTCTTTATCCATTTTTCACTTTCTGCGATGTTGAACTTGTACTGTAAATGAGGTTCTTGTAAACAGAGCCGTTCCAAACTTTGGGGTGGCTGTGTCTTTTTGATTTTAATTTCCCTAAGCTATAGGACCATAAGTGGAAGTGCCCTAGGTTCTGTTGCTTTGTTTTTTAGATGTTTCAGGAAACACCATACACTTCTCCCGAGTGGTTGTTGGCAATTTACATCCCGCCCATCAGCATAACAAGGCTCCCAGTTCTCCATGGCCTGTCCTGCCTTTCTGGATTTTACACTTTTTTCAGATGGCCCTTTTGACCGGGGGGAAGTGAGACTTCATTGTAGTGCAGATTTCCTTTGCAAGCTTGCTTGGTTGGCCAAAAAGGGCGTATGCGTTTTTTCCTGAATATATTCAGGAAAAAACGCATACGCCCTTTTTGGCCAAGTGCATCATTGTGGACGTTCTGCCTCTTTTCCTATGCTTTCAATGCAATTCCAGTCTACCTCCTGAAATCGGTTTCCTGCAATTCTGCCCCGCTTTCAAGTCCTCTTGGCAGCCTTACTTCAGTCTATTTTTGGACGATAGCTGTCATTTATAACTCTGCAGGTTTGTGAATTACAGTGCCCCTGAGCTCTTTCTTCAACTCGCTTTCTTGTGAGCTGGCCGCAACACCACAGGATGGCTTCAGGCCCTAATCTGGTTCCGGCACGGCACGCTGAGCCTTTGGTTATTTCCTCTTCCTGGTGGGAAATGAGAGTTAAATTTGCCCGTTCCGACACCTCCAGCTAGTCTCTCATTGGTTCTCGCTATTCCTGTTCATCTTCCACAGAAATTACAAACTGGGCCAAACAGGAGGTTAAAGGCGATGACTCTCCAAGTCGGGAGAGTGTTAGTAAAGCGTCTGGAATGTTGCACCCGAGTACCAGGGGAGGAAAACTGAGACATATTTGAACACGTCTCCCGTTCACACGGATGATCATACTCTGGGTTCCACATGCATGTTTTAGCTGAAGGAAGAATACCTAAAACCTGGGTAGTTGAAACCCGTGGAATGGGTACCATGCAATATGACTTCAAAGGGTCTTCATTTGCTCACCGAACCTCTCCAATCCTATCACTGCTGCGTTTATGCCCCTGTACACATGCTTGATTCTCTTTCGGAGACATAGCAATCCATAGGTTTTAAGATACTTACTAGTCAGGTACATTCTTAGGCGTTTAATATGCGGTGTTGAGTCCATTTCGTTGAGCAAGGAGTAGCTCTTGTCTATTCCATATTTGGCTTAAGGAACTTTATCTGTACTCATTTCAATCTCTGGTTTTATGCAGCACCCCAACTCACCTTTCCCCTTAAGCAAGCATAAGTTGGTTTTCTAAATTTGAGACCTTGTTCTGTTCTGTAATTCAGTTCCTGTGTAGCCAAGTTTACATTCCGTGTATTACTGATATCTTATGATGTTTCTTTTTCTGTGTGACTTATTTCAGTTAGAATCATCATACCTGAATCCACTCATTGTGCTGCTAAGGGCCTGATGACACAGATTTCATTGCTGAGTGATATTGCTTTGTAAGTAAATACCACAACTTCTTTATCCATTTTTCACTTTCTGCGATGTTGAACTTGTAATGTAAATGAGGTTCTTGTAAACAGAGCTGTTCCAAACTTTGGGGTGGCTGTGTCTTTTTGATTTTAATTTCCCTAAGCTATAGGACCATAAGTGGAAGTGCCCTAGGTTCTGTTGCTTTGTTTTTTAGATGTTTCAGGAAACACCATACACTTCTCCCGAGTGGTTGTTGGCAATTTACATCCCGCCCATCAGCATAACAAGGCTCCCAGTTCTCCATGCCCTGTCCTGCCTTTCTGGATTTTACACTTTTTTCAGATGGCCCTTTTGACCGGGGGGAAGTGAGACTTCATTGTAGTGCAGATTTCCTTTGCAAGCTTGCTTGGTTGGCCAAAAAGGGCGTATGCGTTTTTTCCTGAATATATTCAGGAAAAAACGCATACGCCCTTTTTGGCCTAGTGCATCATTGTGGACGTTCTGCCTCTTTTCCTATGCTTTCAATGCAATTCCAGTCTACCTCCTGAAATCGGTTTCCTGCAATTCTGCCCCGCTTTCAAGTCCTCTTGGCAGCCTTACTTCAGTCTATTTTTGGACAATAGCTGTCATTTATAACTCTGCAGGTTTGTGAATTACAGTGCCTCTGAGCTCCTTTCTTCAACTCGCTTTCTTGTGAGCTGGCCGCAACACCGCAGGATGGCTTCAGGCCCTAATCTGGTTCCGGCACGGCACACTGAGCCTTTGGTTATTTCCTCTTCCTGGTGGGAAATGAGAGTTAAATTTGCCCGTCCAGACACCTCCAGCTAGCCTCTCATTGGTTCTCGCTATTCCTGTTCATCTTCCGCAGAAATTGCAAACTGGGCCAAACAGGAGGTTAAAGGCGCTGACTTTCCAAGTGGGGAGAGTGTTAGTAAAGCGTCTGGAATGTTGCACCCGAGTACCAGGGGAGGAAAACTGAGACATATTTGAACACGTCTCCCATTCACATGGTTGATCATACTTGGGTTCCACATGCATGTTTTAGCTGAAGGAAGAATACCTTAAACTTTTGTAGTTGAAACCCGTGGAATGGGTACCATGCAATATGACTTCAAAGGGTCTTCATTTGCTCACCGAACCTCTCCAATCCTATCACTGCTGCGTTTATGCCCCTGTACACATGCTTGATTCTCTTTCGGAGACATAGCAATCCATAGGTTTTAAGATACTTACTAGTCAGGTACATTCTTAGGCGTTTAATATGCGGTGTTGAGTCCATTTCGTTGAGCAAGGAGTAGCTCTTGTCTATTCCATATTTGGCTTAAGGAACTTTATCTGTGCTCATTTCAATCTCTGGTTTTATGCAGCACCCCAACTCACCTTTCCCCTTAAGCAAGCATAAGTTGGTTTTCTAAATTTGAGACCTTGTTCTGTTCTGTAATTCAGTTCCTGTGTAGCCAAGTTTACATTCAGTGTATTACTGATATCTTATGATGTTTCTTTTTCTGTGTGACTTATTTCAGTTAGAATCATCATACCTGAATCCACTCATTGTGCTGCTAAGGGCCTGATGACACAGATTTCATTGCTGAGTGATATTGCTTTGTAAGTAAATACCACAACCTCTTTATCCATTTTTCAATTTCTGCGATGTTGAACTTGTACTGTAAACGAGGTTCTTGTAAACAGAGGTGTCCCAAACTTTGGGGTGGCTGTGTCTTTTTGATTTTAATTTCCCTAAGCTATAGGACCATAAGTGGCAGTGCCCTAGGCTCTGTTGCTTTGTTTTTTAGATGTTTCAGGAAACACCATACACTTCTCCTGAGTGTCTGTTGGTAATTTACATCCCGCCCATCAGCATAACATGGCTCCCAGTTCTCCATGGCCTGTCCTGCCTTTCTGGATTTTACACTTTTTTCAGATGGCCCTTTTGACCAGGGGGAAGTGAGATTTCATTGTAGTGCAGATTTCCTTTGCAAGCTTGCTTGGTTGGCCAAAAAGGGCGTATGCGTTTTTTCCTGAATATATTCAGGAAAAAACGCATACGCCCTTTTTGGCCAAGTGCATCATTGTGGACGTTCTGCCTCTTTTCCTATGCTTTCAACGCAATTCCAGTCTACCTCCTGAAATCGGTTTCCTGCAATTCTGCCCCACTTTCAAGTCCTCTTGGCAGCCTTACTTCAGTCTATTTTTGGACGATAGCTGTCATTTATAACTCTGCAGGTTTGTGAATTACAGTGCCCCTGAGCTCCTTTCTTCAACTCGCTTTCTTGTGACCTGGCCGCAACACTGCAGGATGTCTTCAGGCCCTAATCTGGTTCTGGCACGGCACGCTGAGCCTTTGGTTATTTCCTCTTCCTGTTGGGAAATGAGAGTTAAATTTGCCCATCCAGACACCTCCAGCTAGTCTCTCATTGGTTCTCGCTATTCCTGTTCATCTTCCACAGAAATTGCAAACTGGGCCAAACAGGAGGTTAAAGGGACTGACTCTCCAAGTGGGGAGAGTGTTAGTAAAGCGTCTGGAATGTTGCACCCGAGTACCAGGGTACGAAAACTGAGACATATTTGAACACGTCTCCCGTTCACATGGTTGATCATACTCTGGGTTCCACATGCATGTTTTAGCTGAAGGAAGAATACCTTAAACCTGGAGAGTTGAGACCCGTGTAATGGGTACCATGCAATATGACTTCAAAGGGTCTTCATTTGCTCACCGAACCTCTCCAATCCTATCACTGCTGCGTTTATACCCCTGTACACACGCTTGATTCTCTTTTGGAGACATAGCAATCCATAGGTATTAAGATACTTACTAGTCAGGTACATTCTTAGGCGTTTAATATGGGGTGTTGAGTCCATTTCGTTGAGCAAGGAGTAGCTCTTGTCTATTCCATATTTGACTTAAGGAACTTTATCTGTACTCATTTCAATCTCTGGTTTTATGCAGCACCCCAAGTCACCTTTCCCCTTAAGCAAGCATAAGTTGGTTTTCTAAATTTGAGACCCTGTTCTGTTTTGGAATGCAGTTCCTTTGTAGCCAAGTTTACATTCCGTGTATTAGTGATATCTTATGATGTTTCTTTTTCTGTGTGACTTATTTCAGTTAGAATCATCGTACCTGAATCCACTCATTATGCTGCTACGGGCCTGATGACATAGATTTCATTGCTGAGTGATACTGCATTGTACGTAAGTACCACAAGTTCTTTATCCATTTTTCACTTTTTGCGATGTTGAACTTGTACCGTAAACGAGGTTCTTGTAAACAGAGCCGTTCCAAACTTTGGGGTGGCTGTGTCTTTTTGATTTTAATTTCCCTAAGCTATAGGACCATAAGTGGAAGTGCCCTAGGCTCTGTTGCTTTGTTTTTTAGATGTTTCAGGAAACACCATACACTTCTCCCGAGTGGTTGTTGGCAATTTCCATCCCGCCCATCAGCATAACAAGGCTCCCAGTTCTCCATGGCCTGTCCTGCCTTTCTGGATTTTACACTTTTTTCAGATGGCCCTTTTGACCGGGGGGAAGTGAGACTTCATTGTAGTGCAGATTTCCTTTGCAAGCTTGCTTGGTTGGCCAAAAAGGGCGTATGCGTTTTTTCCTGAATATATTCAGGAAAAAACGCATACGCCCTTTTTGGCCAAGTGCATCATTGTGGACGTTCTGCCTCTTTTCCTATGCTTTCAGTGCAATTCCAGTCTACCTCCTGAAATCGGTTTCCTGCAATTCTGCCCCGCTTTCAAGTCCTCTTGGCAGCCTTACTTCAGTCTATTTTTGGACGATAGCTGTCATTTATAACTCTGCAGGTTTGTGAATTACAGTGCCCCTGAGCTCCTTTCTTCAACTCGCTTTCTTTTGAGCTGGCCGCAACACCGCAGGATGGCTTCAGGCCCTAATCTGGTTCCGGCACGGCACGCTGAGCCTTTGGTTATTTCCTCTTCCTGGTGGGAAATGAGAGTTAAATTTGCCCGTCCAGACACCTCCAGCTAGTCTCTCATTGGTTCTCGCTATTCCTGTTCATCTTCCGCAGAAATTGCAAACTGGGCCAAACAGGAGGTTAAAGGCGCTGACTCTCCAAGTGGGGAGAGTGTTAGTAAAGCGTCTGGAATGTTGCACCCGAGTACCAGGGGAGGAAAACTGAGACATATTTGAACACGTCTCCCGTTCACATGGTTGATCATACTTGGGTTCCACATGCATGTTTTAGCTGAAGGAAGAATACCTTAAACCTGGAGAGTTAAGACCCGTGTAATGGGTACCATGCAATATGACTTCAAAGGGTCTTCATTTGCTCACCGAACCTCTCCAATCCTATCACTGCTGCGTTTATGCCCCTGTACACATGCTTGATTCTCTTTTGGAGACATAGCAATCCATAGGTTTTCCGATACTTACTAGTCAGGTACATTCTTAGGCGTTTAATATGCGGTGTTGAGTCCATTTCGTTGAGCAAGGCGTAGCTCTTGTCTATTCCATATTTGACTTAAGGAACTTTATCTGTGCTCATTTCAATCTCTGGTTTTATGCAGCACCCCAACTCACCTTTACCCTTAAGCAAGCATAAGTTGGTTTTCTAAATTTGAGACCCTGTTCTGTTCTGTAATTCAGTTCCTGTGTAGCCAAGTTTACATTCCGTGTATTACTGATATCTTATGATGTTTCTTTTTCTGTGTGACTTATTTCAGTTAGAATCATCATACCTGAATCCACTCATTGTGATGCTAAGGGCCTGATGACATAGATTTCATTGCTGAGTGATATTGCTTTGTAAGTAAATACCACAACTTCTTTATCCATTTTTCACTTTCTGCGATGTTGAACTTGTACTGTAAACGAGGTTCTTGTAAACAGAGGCGTCCCAAACTTTGGGGTGGCTGTGTCTTTTTGATTTTAATTTCCCTAAGCTATAGGACCATAAGTGGCAGTGCCCTAGGCTCTGTTGCTTTGTTTTTTAGATGTTTCAGGAAACACCATACACTTCTCCCGAGTGTCTGTTGGCAATTTACATCCCACCCATCAGCATAACAAGGCTCCCAGTTCTCCATGGCCTGTCCTGCCTTTCTGGATTTTACACTTTTTTCAGATGGCCCTTTTGACCGGGGGGAAGTGAGACTTCATTGTAGTGCAGATTTCCTTTGCAAGCTTGCTTGGTTGGCCAAAAAGGGCGTATGCGTTTTTTCCTGAATATATTCAGGAAAAAACGCATACGCCCTTTTTGGCCAAGTGCATCATTGTGGACGTTCTGCCTCTTTTCCTATGCTTTCAATGCAATTCCAGTCTACCTCCTGAAATCGGTTTCCTGCAATTCTGCCCCGCTTTCAAGTCCTCTTGGCAGCCTTACTTCAGTCTATTTTTGGACGATAGCTGTCATTTATAACTCTGCAGGTTTGTGAATTACAGTGCCCCTGAGCTCCTTTCTTCAACTCGCTTTCTTTGGAGCTGGCCGCAACACCGCAGGATGGCTTCAGGCCCTAATCTGGTTCCGGCACGGCATGCTGAGCCTTTGGTTAATTCCTCTTCCTGGTGGGAAATGAGAGTTAAATTTGCCCGTCCAGACACCTCCAGCTAGCCTCTCATTGGTTCTCGCTATTCCTGTTCATCTTCCGCAGAAATTGCAAACTGGGCCAAACAGGAGGTTAAAGGGACTGACTTTCCAAGTGGGGAGAGTGTTAGTAAAAAGTCTGGAATGTTGTACCCGAGTACCAGGGGAGGAAAACTGAGACATATTTGAACACGTCTCCCGATCACATGGTTGATCATACTCTAGGTTCCACCTGCATGTTTTAGCTGAAGGAAGAATACCTTAAACCTGGGTAGTTGAAACCCGTGGAATGGGTACCATGCAATATGACTTCAAAGGGTCTTCATTTGCTCACCGAACCTCTCCAATCCTATCACTGCTGCGTTTATGACCCTGTACACATGCTTGATTCTCTTTCGGAGACATAGCAATCCATAGGTTTTAAGATACTTACTAGTCAGGTACATTCTTAGGCGTTTAATATGCGGTGTTGAGTCCATTTCGTTGAGCAAGGAGTAGCTCTTGTCTATTCCATATTTGACTTAAGGAACTTTATCTGTGCTCATTTCAATCTCTGGTTTTATGCAGCACCCCAACTCACCTTTACACTTAAGCAAGCATAAGTTGGTTTTCTAAATTTGAGACCCTGTTCTGTTTTGGAATACAGTTCCTGTGTAGCCAAGTTTACATTCCGTGTATAAGTGATATCTTATGATGTTTCTTTTTCTGTGTGACTTATTTCAGTTAAAATCATCATACCTGAATCCACTCATTGTGCTGCTAAGGGCCTGATGACATAGATTTCATTGCTGAGTGATATTGCTTTGTAAGTAAATACCACAACTTCTTTATCCATTTTTCACTTTCTGCGATGTTGAACTTGTACTGTAAACGAGGTTCTTGTAAACAGAGCCGTTCTAAACTTTGGGGTGGCTGTGTCTTTTTGATTTTAATTTCCCTAAGCTATAGGACCATAAGTGGAAGTGCCCTAGGTTCTGTTGCTTTGTTTTTTAGATGTTTCAGGAAACAGCATATACTTCTCCCGAGTTGTTGTTGGCAATTTACATCCCGCCCATCAGCATAACAAGGCTCCCAGTTCTCCATGGCCTGTCCTGCCTTTCTGGATTTTACACTTTTTTCAGATGGCCCTTTTGACCGGGGGGAAGTGAGACTTCATTGTAGTGCAGATTTCCTTTGCAAGCTTGCTTGGTTGGCCAAAAAGGGCGTATGCGTTTTTTCCTGAATATATTCAGGAAAAAACGCATACGCCCTTTTTGGCCAAGTGCATCATTGTGGACGTTCTGCCTCTTTTCCTATGCTTTCAGTGCAATTCCAGTCTACCTCCTGAAATCGGTTTCCTGCAATTCTGCCCCGCTTTCAAGTCCTCTTGGCAGCCTTACTTCAGTCTATTTTTGGACGATAGCTGTCATTTATAACTCTGCAGGTTTGTGAATTACAGTGCCCCTGAGCTCCTTTCTTCAACTTGCTTTCTTGTGACCTGGCCGCAACACCGCAGGATGGCTTCAGGCCCTAATCTGGTTCCGGTACGGCACGCTGAGCCTTTGGTTATTTCCTCTTCCTGGTGGGAAATGAGAGTTAAATTTGCCCGTCCAGACTCCTCCAGCTAGTCTCTCATTGGTTCTCGGTATTCCTGTTCATCTTCCGCAGAAATTGCAAACTGGGCCAAACAGGAAGTTAAAGGCGCTGACTCTCCAAGTGGGGAGAGTGTTAGTAAAGCGTCTGGAATGTTGCACCCGAGTACCAGGGGAGGAAAACTGAGACAGATTTGAACATGTCTCCCGTTCACATGGTTGATCATACTTGGGTTCCACATGCATGTTTTAGCTGAAGGAAGAATACCTTAAACCTGGAGAGTTAAGACCCGTGTAATGGGTACCATGCAATATGACTTCAAAGGGTCTTCATTTGCTCACCGAACCTCTCCAATCCTATCACTGCTGCGTTTATGCCCCTGTACACATGCTTGATTCTCTTTCGGAGACATAGCAATCCATAGGTTTGAAGATACTTACTAGTCAGGTACATTCTTAGGCGTTTAATATGCGGTGTTGAGTCCATTTCGTTGAGCAAGGAGTAGCTCTTGTCTATTCCATATTTGGCTTAAAGAACTTTATCTGTGCTCATTTCAATCTCTGGTTTTATGCAGCACCCCAACTCACCTTTACCCTTAAGCAAGCATAAGTTGGTTTTCTAAATTTGAGACCCTGTTCTGTTTTGGAATTCAGTTCCTGTGTAGCCAAGTTTACATTCCGTGTATTAGTGATATCTTATGATGTTTCTTTTTCTGTGTGACTTATTTCAGTTAGAATCATCATACCTGAATCCACTCATTGTGCTGCTAAGGGCCTGATGACACAGATTTCATTGCTGAGTGATATTGCTTTGTAAGTAAATACCACAACTTCTTTATCCATTTTTCACTTTCTGCGATGTTGAACTTGTAGTGTAAATGAGGTTCTTGTAAACAGAGCCGTTCCAAACTTTGGGGTGGCTGTGTCTTTTTGATTTTAATTTCCCTAAGCTATAGGACCATAAGTGGCAGTGCCCTAGGCTCTGTTGCTTTGTTTTTTAGATGTTTCAGGAAACACCATACACTTCTCCGCAGTGTCTGTTGGCAATTTACATCCCGCCCATCAGCATAACAAGGCTCCCAGTTCTCCATGGCCTGTCCTGCCTTTCTGGATTTTACACTTTTTTCAGATGGCCCTTTTGACCGGGGGGAAGTGAGACTTCATTGTAGTGCAGATTTCCTTTGCAAGCTTGCTTGGTTGGCCAAAAAGGGCGTATGCGTTTTTTCCTGAATATATTCAGGAAAAAACGCATACGCCCTTTTTGGCCAAGTGCATCATTGTGGACGTTCTGCCTCTTTTCCTATGCTTTCAATGCAATTCCAGTCTACCTCCTGAAATCGGTTTCCTGCAATTCTGCCCCGCTTTCAAGTCCTCTTGGCAGCCTTACTTCAGTCTATTTTTGGACGATAGCTGTCATTTATAACTCTGCAGGTTTGTGAATTACAGTGCCCCTGAGCTCCTTTCTTCAACTCGCTTTCTTTTGAGCTGGCCGCAACACCGCAGGATGGCTTCAGGCCCTAATCTGGTTCCGGTACGGCAAGCTGAGCCTTTGGTTATTTCCTGTTCCTGGTGGGAAATGAGAGTTAAATTTGCCCGTTCAGACACTTCCAGCTAGCCTCTCATTGGTTCTCGCTATTCCTGTTCATCTTCCGCAGAAATTGCAAACTGGGCCAAACAGGAGGTTAAAGGGACTGACTCTCCAAGTCGGGAGAGTGTTAGTAAAGCGTCTGGAATGTTGCACCCGAGTACCAGTGTAGGAAACCTGAGACATATTTGAACACGTCTCCCGTTCACATGGTTGATCATACTCTGGGTTCCACATGCATGTTTTAGCTGAAGGAAGAATACCTTAAACCTGGAGAGTTGAGACCCGTGTAATGGGTACCATGCAATACGACTTCAAAGGGTCTTCATTTTCTCACCGAACCTCTCCAATCCTATCACAGCTGCGTTTATGCCCCTGTACACATGCTTGATTCTCTTTCGGAGACATAGCAATCCATAGGTTTTAAGATACTTACTAGTCAGGTACATTCTTAGGCGTTTAATATGCGGTGTTGAGTCCATTTCGTTGAGCAAGGAGTAGCTCTTGTCTATTCCATATTTGGCTTAAGGAACTTTATCTGTGCTCATTTCAATCTCTGGTTTTATGCAGCACCCCAACTCACCTTTCCCCTTAAGCAAGCATAAGTTGGTTTTCTAAATTTGAGACCCTGTTCTGTTCTGTAATTCAGTTCCTGTGTAGCCAAGTTTACATTCCGTGTATTACTGATATCTTATGATGTTTCTTTTTCTGTGTGACTTATTTCAGTTAGAATCATCATACCTGAATCCACTCATTGTGCTGCTAAGGGCCTGATGACACAGATTTCATTGCTGAGTGATATTGCTTTGTAAGTAAATACCACAACTTTTTTATCCATTTTTCACTTTCTGCGATGTTGAACTTGTACTGTAAACGAGGTTCTTGTAAACAGAGCCGTTCGAAACTTTGGGGTGGCTGTGTCTTTTTGATTTTAAATTCCCTAAGCTATAGGACCATAAGTGGAAGTGCCCTAGGCTCTGTTGCTTTGTTTTTTAGATGTTTCAGGAAACACCATACACTTCTCCCGAGTGTTTGTTGGCAATTTACATCCCGCCCTTCAGCATAACAAGGCTGCCAGTTCTCCATGGCCTGTCCTGCCTTTCTGGATTTTACACTTTTTTCAGATGGCCCTTTTGACCGGGGGGAAGTGAGACTTCATTGTAGTGCAGATTTCCTTTGCAAGCTTGCTTGGTTGGCCAAAAAGGGCGTATGCGTTTTTTCCTGAATATATTCAGGAAAAAAGGCATACGCCCTTTTTGTCCAAGTGCATCATTGTGGACGTTCTGCCTCTTTTCCTATGCTTTCAATGCAATTCCAGTCTACCTCCTGAAATCGGTTTCCTGCAATTCTGCCCCGCTTTCAAGTCCTCTTGGCAGCCTTACTTCAGTATATTTTTGGACGATAGCTGTCATTTATAACTCTGCAGGTTTGTGAATTACAGTGCCCCTGAGCTCCTTTCTTCAACTCGCTTTCTTGTGACCTGGCCGCAACACCGCAGGATGGCTTCAGGCCCTAATCTGGTTCTGGCACGGCACGCTGAGCCTTTGGTTAATTCCTCTTCCTGGTGGGAAATGAGAGTTAAATTTGCCCATCCAGACACCTCCAGCTAGTCTCTCATTGGTTCTCGCTATTCCTGTTCATCTTCCACAGAAATTGCAAACTGGGCCAAACAGGAGGTTAAAGGGACTGACTCTCCAAGTCGGGAGAGTGTTAGTAAAGCGTCTGGAATGTTGCACCCGAGTACCAGGGTACGAAAACTGAGACATATTTGAACACGTCTCCCGATCACATGGTTGATCATACTCTGGGTTCCACATGCATGTTTTAGGTGAAGGAAGAATACCTAAAACCTGGGTAGTTGAAAACCATGGAATGGGTACAATGCAATATGACTTCAAAGGGTCTTCATTTGCTCACCGAACATCTCCAATCCTATCACTGCTGCGTTTATGCCCCTGTACACATGCTTGATTCTCTTTCGGAGACATAGCAATCCATAGGTTTTAAGATACTTACTAGTCAGGTACATTCTTAGGCGTTTAATATGCGGTGTTGAGTCCATTTCGTTGAGCAAGGAGTAGCTCTTGTCTATTCCATATTTGGCTTAAGGAACTTTATCTGTGCTCATTTCAATCTCTGGTTTTATGCAGCACCCCAACTCACCTTTCCTCTTAAGCAAGCATAAGTTGGTTTTCTAAATTTGAGAACCTGTTCTGTTCTGTAATTCAGTTCCTGTGTAGCCAAGTTTACATTCCGTGTATTACTGATATCTTATGATGTTTCTTTTTCTGTGTGACTTATTTCAGTTAGAATCATCATACCTGAATCCACTCATTGTGCTGCTAAGGGCCTGATGACACAGATTTCATTGCTGAGTGATATTGCTTTGTAAGTAAATACCACAACTTCTTTATCCATTTTTCACTTTCTGCGATGTTGAACTTGTACTGTAAACGAGGTTCTTGTAAACAGAGCCGTTCCGAACTTTGAGGTGGCTGTGTCTTTTTGATTTTAATTTCCCTAAGCTATAGGACCATAAGTGGAAGTGCCCTAGGTTCTGTTGCTTTGTTTTTTAGATGTTTCAGGAAACACCATACACTTCTCCTGAATGTCTGTTGGCAATTTACATCCCGCCCATCAGCATAACAAGGCTCCCAGTTCTCCATGGCCTGTCCTGCCTTTCTGGATTTTACCCTTTTTTCAGATGGCCCTTTTGACCGGGGGGAAGTGAGACTTCATTGTAGTGCAGATTTCCTTTGCAAGCTTGCTTGGTTGGCCAAAAAGGGCGTATGCATTTTCCTGAATATATTCAGGAAAAAACGCATACGCCCTTTTTGGCCAAGTGCATCATTGTGGACGTTCTGCCTCTTTTCCTATGCTTTCAATGCAATTCCAGTCTACCTCCTGAAATCGGTTTCCTGCAATTCTGCCCCGCTTTCAAGTCCTCTTGGCAGCCTTACTTCAGTCTATTTTTGGATGATAGCTGTCATTTATAACTCTGCAGGTTTGTGAATTACAGTGCCCCTGAGCTCCTTTCTTCAACTCGCTTTCTTTTGAGCTGGCCGCAACACTGCAGGATGGCTTCAGGCCCTAATCTGGTTCCGGCACGGCACACTGAGCCTTTGGTTATTTCCTCTTCCTGGTGGGAAATGAGAGTTAAATTTGCCCGTCCAGACACCTCCAGCTAGCCTCTCATTGGTTCTCGCTATTCCTGTTCATCTTCCGCAGAAATTGCAAACTGTGCCAAACAGGAGGTTAAAGGCGCTGACTCTCCAAGTGGGGAGAGTGTTAGTAAAGCGTCTGGAATGTTGCACCCGAGTTCCAGGGGAGGAAAACTGAGACATATTTGAACACGTCTCCCATTGACATGGTTGATCATACTTGGGTTCCACATGCATGTTTTAGCTGAAGGAAGATAACCTAAAACCTGGGTAGTTGAAACCCGTGGAATGGGTACCATGCAATATGACTTCAAAGGGTCTTCATTTGCTCACCGAACCTCTCCAATCCTATCACTGCTGCGTTTATGCCCCTGTACACATGCTTGATTCTCTTTCGGAGACATAGCAATCCATAGGTTTTAAGATACTTACTAGTCAGGTACATTCTTAGGCGTTTAATATGCGGTGTTGAGTCCATTTCGTTGAGCAAGGAGTAGCTCTTGTCTATTCCATATTTGGCTTAAGGGACTTTATCTGTGCTCATTTCAATCTCTGGTTTTATGCAGCACCCGAACTCACCTTTACCCTTAAGCAAGCATAAGTTGGTTTTCTAAATTTGAGACCCTGTTCTGTTCTGTAATTCAGTTCCTGTGTAGCCAAGTTTACATTCCGTGTATTACTGATATCTTATGATGTTTCTTTTTCTGTGTGACTTATTTCAGTTAGAATCATCATACCTGAATCCACTCATTGTGCTGCTAAGGGCCTGATGACACAGATTTCATTGCTGAGTGATATTGCTTTGTAAGTAAATACCACAACTTCTTTATCCATTTTTCACTTTCTGCGATGTTGAACTTGTACTGTAAATGAGGTTCTTGTAAACAGAGCCGTTCCAAACTTTGGGGTGGCTGTGTCTTTTTGATTTTAATTTCCCTAAGCTATAGGACCATAAGTGGAAGTGCCCTAGGTTCTGTTGCTTTGTTTTTTAGATGTTTCAGGAAACACCATACACTTCTCCCGAGTGGTTGTTGGCAATTTACATCCCGCCCATCAGCATAACAAGGCTCCCAGTTCTCCATGGCCTGTCCTGCCTTTCTGGATTTTACCCTTTTTTCAGATGGCCCTTTTGACCGGGGGGAAGTGAGACTTCATTGTAGTGCAGATTTCCTTTGCAAGCTTGCCTGGTTGGCCAAAAAGGGCGTATGCGTTTTTTCCTGAATATATTCAGGAAAAAAGGCATACGCCCTTTTTGTCCAAGTGCATCATTGTGGACGTTCTGCCTCTTTTCCTATGCTTTCAATGCAATTCCAGTCTACCTCCTGAAATCGGTTTCCTGCAATTCTGCCCCGCTTTCAAGTCCTCTTGGCAGCCTTACTTCAGTCTATTTTTGGACGATAGCTGTCATTTATAACTCTGCAGGTTTGTGAATTACAGTGCCCCTGAGCTCCTTTCTTCAACTCGCTTTCTTGTGACCTGGCCGCAACACCGCAGGATGGCTTCAGGCCCTAATCTGGTTCCGGCACGGCACACTGAGCCTTTGGTTATTTCCTCTTCCTGGTGGGAAATGAGAGTTAAATTTGCCCGTCCAGACACCTCCAGCTAGCCTCTCATTGGTTCTCGCTATTCCTGTTCATCTTCCGCAGAAATTGCAAACTGGGCCAAACAGGAGGTTAAAGGCGCTGACATTCCAAGTGGGGAGAGTGTTAGTAAAGCGTCTGGAATGTTGCACCCGAGTACCAGGGGAGGAAAACTGAGACATATTTGAACACGTCTCCCATTCACATGGTTGATCATACTTGGGTTCCACATGCATGTTTTAGCTGAAGGAAGAATACCTAAAACCTGGGTAGTTGAAACCCGTGGAATGGGTACCATGCAATATGACTTCAAAGGGTCTTCATTTGCTCACCGAACCTCTCCAATCCTATCACTGCTGCGTTTATGCCCCTGTACACATGCTTGATTCTCTTTCGGAGACATAGCAATCCATAGGTTTTAAGATACTTACTAGTCAGGTACATTCTTAGGCGTTTAATATGCGGTGTTGAGTCCATTTCGTTGAGCAAGGAGTAGCTCTTGTCTATTCCATATTTGGCTTAAGGAACTTTATCTGTGCTCATTTCAATCTCTGGTTTTATGCAGCACCCCAACTCACCTTTCCCCTTAAGCAAGCATAAGTTGGTTTTCTAAATTTGAGACCTTGTTCTGTTCTGTAATTCAGTTCCTGTGTAGCCAAGTTTACATTCCGTGTATTACTGATATCTTATGATGTTTCTTTTTCTGTGTGACTTATTTCAGTTAGAATCATCATACCTGAATCCACTCATTGTGCTGCTAAGGGCCTGATGACACAGATTTCATTGCTGAGTGATATTGCTTTGTAAGTAAATACCACAACTTCTTTATCCATTTTTCACTTTCTGCGATGTTGAACTTGTACTGTAAATGAGGTTCTTGTAAACAGAGCCGTTCCAAACTTTGGGGTGGCTGTGTCTTTTTGATTTTAATTTCCCTAAGCTATAGGACCATAAGTGGAAGTGCCCTAGGTTCTGTTGCTTTGTTTTTTAGATGTTTCAGGAAACACCATACACTTCTCCCGAGTGGTTGTTGGCAATTTACATCCCGCCCATCAGCATAACAAGGCTCCCAGTTCTCCATGGCCTGTCCTGCCTTTCTGGATTTTACACTTTTTTCAGATGGCCCTTTTGACCGGGGGGAAGTGAGACTTCATTGTAGTGCAGATTTCCTTTGCAAGCTTGCTTGGTTGTCCAAAAAGGGCGTATGCGTTTTTTCCTGAATATATTCAGGAAAAAACGCATAGGCCCTTTTTGGCCAAGTGCATCATTGTGGACGTTCTGCCTCTTTTCCTATGCTTTCAATGCAATTCCAGTCTACCTCCTGAAATCGGTTTCCTGCAATTCTGCCCCGCTTTCAAGTCCTCTTGGCAGCCTTACTTCAGTCTATTTTTGGACGATAGCTGTCATTTATAACTCTGCAGGTTTGTGAATTACAGTGCCCCTGAGCTCCTTTCTTCAACTCGCTTTCTTGTGACCTGGCCGCAACACCGCAGGATGGCTTCAGGCCCTAATCTGGTTCCGGCACGGCACACTGAGCCTTTGGTTATTTCCTCTTCCTGGTGGGAAATGAGAGTTAAATTTGCCCGTCCAGACACCTCCAGCTAGCCTCTCATTGGTTCTCGCTATTCCTGTTCATCTTCCGCAGAAATTGCAAACTGGGCCAAACAGGAGGTTAAAGGCCCTGACTCTCCAAGTGGGGAGAGTGTTAGTAAAGCGTCTGGAATGTTGAACCCGAGTTCCAGGGGAGGAAAACTGAGACATATTTGAACACGTCTCCCATTGACATGGTTGATCATACTTGGGTTCCACATGCATGTTTTAGCTGAAGGAAGAATACCTAAAACCTGGGTAGTTGAAACCCGTGGAATGGGTACCATGCAATATGATTCAAAGGGTCTTCATTTGCTCACCGAACCTCTCCAATCCTATCACTGCTGCGTTTATGCCCCTGTACACATGCTTGATTCTGTTTCGGAGACATAGCAATCCATAGGTTTTAAGATACTTACTAGTCAGGTACATTCCTAGGCGTTTAATATGCGGTGTTGAGTCCATTTCGTTGAGCAAGGAGTAGCTCTTGTCTATTCCATATTTGGCTTAAGGAACTTTATCTGTGCTCATTTCAATCTCTGGTTTTATGCAGCACCCCAACTCACCTTTCCCCTTAAGCAAGCATAAGTTGGTTTTCTAAATTTGAGACCCTGTTCTGTTCTGTAATTCAGTTCCTGTGTAGCCAAGTTTACATTCCGTGTATTACTGATATCTTATGATGTTTCTTTTTCTGTGTGACTTATTTCAGTTAGAATCATCATACCTGAATCCACTCATTGTGCTGCTAAGGGCCTGATGACACAGATTTCATTGCTGAGTGATATTGCTTTGTAAGTAAATACCACAACTTCTTTATCCATTTTTCACTTTCTGCGATGTTGAACTTGTACTGTAAACGAGGTTCTTGTAAACAGAGCCGTTCTGAACTTTGAGGTGGCTGTGTCTTTTTGATTTTAATTTCCCTAAGCTATAGGACCATAAGTGGAAGTGCCCTAGGTTCTGTTGCTTTGTTTTTTAGATGTTTCAGGAAACACCATACACTTCTCCCGAGTGGTTGTTGGCAATTTACATCCCGCCCATCAGCATAACAAGGCTCCCAGTTCTCCATGGCCTGTCCTGCCTTTCTGGATTTTACACTTTTTTCAGATGGCCCTTTTGACCGGGGGGAAGTGAGACTTCATTGTAGTGCAGATTTCCTTTGCAAGCTTGCTTGGTTGGCCAAAAAGGGCGTATGCGTTTTTTCCTGAATATATTCAGGAAAAAACGCATACGCCCTTTTTGGCCAAGTGCATCATTGTGGACGTTCTGCCTCTTTTCCTATGCTTTCAATGCAATTCCAGTCTACCTCCTGAAATCGGTTTCCTGCAATTCTGCCCCGCTTTCAAGTCCTCTTGGCAGCCTTACTTCAGTCTATTTTTGGACGATAGCTGTCATTTATAACTCTGCAGGTTTGTGAATTACAGTGCCCCTGAGCTCCTTTCTTCAACTCGCTTTCTTTTGAGCTGGCCGCAACACCGCAGGATGGCTTCAGGCCCTAATCTGGTTCCGGCACGGCACACTGAGCCTTTGGTTATTTCCTCTTCCTGGTGGGAAATGAGAGTTAAATTTGCCCGTCCAGACACCTCCAGCTAGCCTCTCATTGGTTCTCGCTCTTCCTGTTCATCTTCCGCAGAAATTGCAAACTGGGCCAAACAGGAGTTTAAATGCGCTGACTCTCCAAGTGGGGAGAGTGTTAGTAAAGCGTCTGGAATGTTGCACCCGAGTTCCAGGGGAGGAAAACTGAGACATATTTGAACACGTCTCCCATTGACATGGTTGATCATACTTGGGTTCCACATGCATGTTTTAGCTGAAGGAAGAATACCTAAAACCTGGGTAGTTGAAACCCGTGGAATGGGTACCATGCAATATGACTTCAAAGGGTCTTCATTTGCTCACCGAACCTCTCCAATCCTATCACTGCTGCGTTTATGCCCCTGTACACATGCTTGATTCTCTTTCGGAGACATAGCAATCCATAGGTTTTAAGATACTTACTAGTCAGGTACATTCTTAGGCGTTTAATATGCGATGTTGAGTCCATTTCGTTGAGCAAGGAGTAGCTCTTGTCTATTCCATATTTGGCTTAAGGAACTTTATCTGTGCTCATTTCAATCTCTGGTTTTATGCAGCACCCGAACTCACCTTTACCCTTAAGCAAGCATAAGTTGGTTTTCTAAATTTGAGATCCTGTTCTGTTCTGTAATTCAGTTCCTGTGTAGCCAAGTTTACATTCCGTGTATTACTGATATCTTATGATGTTTCTTTTTCTGTGTGACTTATTTCAGTTAGAATCATCATACCTGAATCCACTCATTGTGCTGCTAAGGGCCTGATGACACAGATTTCATTGCTGAGTGATATTGCTTTGTAAGTAAATACCACAACTTCTTTATCCATTTTTCACTTTCTGCGATGTTGAACTTGTACTGTAAATGAGGTTCTTGTAAACAGAGCCGTTCCAAACTTTGGGGTGGCTGTGTCTTTTTGATTTTAATTTCCCTAAGCTATAGGACCATAAGTGGCAGTGCCCTAGGTTCTGTTGCTTTGTTTTTTAGATGTTTCAGGAAACACCATACACTTCTCCCAAGTGGTTCTTGGCAATTTACATCCCGCCCATCAGCATAACAAGGCTCCCAGTTCTCCATGGCCTGTCCTGCCTTTCTGGATTTTACACTTTTTTCAGATGGCCCTTTTGACCGGGGGGAAGTGAGACTTCATTGTAGTGCAGATTTCCTTTGCAAGCTTGCTTGGTTGGCCAAAAAGGGCGTATGCGTTTTTTCCTGAATATATTCAGGAAAAAACGCATACGCCCTTTTTGGCCAAGTGCATCATTGTGGACGTTCTGCCTCTTTTCCTATGCTTTCAATGCAATTCCAGTCTACCTCCTGAAATCGGTTCCCTGCAATTCTGCCCCGCTTTCAAGTCCTCTTGGCAGCCTTACTTCAGTCTATTTTTGGACGATAGCTGTCATTTATAACTCTGCAGGTTTGTGAATTACAGTGCCCCTGAGCTCCTTTCTTCAACTCGCTTTCTTGTGACCTGTCCGCAACACCGCAGGATGGCTTCAGGCCCTAATCTGGTTCCGGCACGGCACACTGAGCCTTTGGTTATTTCCTCTTCCTGGTGGGAAATGAGAGTTAAATTTGCCCGTCCAGACACCTCCAGCTAGCCTCTCATTGGTTCTCGCTATTCCTGTTCATCTTCCGCAGAAATTGCAAACTGGGCCAAACAGGAGGTTAAAGGCGCTGACTTTCCAAGTGGGGAGAGTGTTAGTAAAGCGTCTGGAATGTTGCACCCGAGTACCAGGGGAGGAAAACTGAGACATATTTGAACACGTCTCCCATTGACATGGTTGATCATACTTGGGTTCCACATGCATGTTTTAGCTGAAGGAAGAATACCTAAAACCTGGGTAGTTGAAACCCGTGGAATGGGTACCATGCAATATGACTTCAAAGGGTCTTCATTTGCTCACCGAACCTCTCCAATCCTATCACTGCTGCGTTTATGCCCCTGTACACATGCTTGATTCTGTTTCGGAGACATAGCAATCCATAGGTTTTAAGATACTTACTAGTCAGGTACATTCCTAGGCGTTTAATATGCGGTGTTGAGTCCATTTCGTTGAGCAAGGAGTAGCTCTTGTCTATTCCATATTTGGCTTAAGGAACTTTATCTGTGCTCATTTCAATCTCTGGTTTTATGCAGCACCCCAACTCACCTTTCCCCTTAAGCAAGCATAAGTTGGTTTTCTAAATTTGAGACCCTGTTCTGTTCTGTAATTCAGTTCCTGTGTAGCCAAGTTTACATTCCGTGTATTACTGATATCTTATGATGTTTCTTTTTCTGTGTGACTTATTTCAGTTAGAATCATCATACCTGAATCCACTCATTGTGCTGCTAAGGGCCTGATGACACAGATTTCATTGCTGAGTGATATTGCTTTGTAAGTAAATACCACAACTTCTTTATCCATTTTTCACTTTCTGCGATGTTGAACTTGTACTGTAAACGAGGTTCTTGTAAACAGAGCCGTTCTGAACTTTGAGGTGGCTGTGTCTTTTTGATTTTAATTTCCCTAAGCTATAGGACCATAAGTGGAAGTGCCCTAGGTTCTGTTGCTTTGTTTTTTAGATGTTTCAGGAAACACCATACACTTCTCCCGAGTGGTTGTTGGCAATTTACATCCCGCCCATCAGCATAACAAGGCTCCCAGTTCTCCATGGCCTGTCCTGCCTTTCTGGATTTTACACTTTTTTCAGATGGCCCTTTTGACCGGGGGGAAGTGAGACTTCATTGTAGTGCAGATTTCCTTTGCAAGCTTGCTTGGTTGGCCAAAAAGGGCGTATGCGTTTTTTCCTGAATATATTCAGGAAAAAACGCATACGCCCTTTTTGGCCAAGTGCATCATTGTGGACGTTCTGCCTCTTTTCCTATGCTTTCAATGCAATTCCAGTCTACCTCCTGAAATCGGTTTCCTGCAATTCTGCCCCGCTTTCAAGTCCTCTTGGCAGCCTTACTTCAGTCTATTTTTGGACGATAGCTGTCATTTATAACTCTGCAGGTTTGTGAATTACAGTGCCCCTGAGCTCCTTTCTTCAACTCGCTTTCTTTTGAGCTGGCCGCAACACCGCAGGATGGCTTCAGGCCCTAATCTGGTTCCGGCACGGCACACTGAGCCTTTGGTTATTTCCTCTTCCTGGTGGGAAATGAGAGTTAAATTTGCCCGTCCAGACACCTCCAGCTAGCCTCTCATTGGTTCTCGCTCTTCCTGTTCATCTTCCGCAGAAATTGCAAACTGGGCCAAACAGGAGTTTAAATGCGCTGACTCTCCAAGTGGGGAGAGTGTTAGTAAAGCGTCTGGAATGTTGCACCCGAGTTCCAGGGGAGGAAAACTGAGACATATTTGAACACGTCTCCCATTGACATGGTTGATCATACTTGGGTTCCACATGCATGTTTTAGCTGAAGGAAGAATACCTAAAACCTGGGTAGTTGAAACCCGTGGAATGGGTACCATGCAATATGACTTCAAAGGGTCTTCATTTGCTCACCGAACCTCTCCAATCCTATCACTGCTGCGTTTATGCCCCTGTACACATGCTTGATTCTCTTTCGGAGACATAGCAATCCATAGGTTTTAAGATACTTACTAGTCAGGTACATTCTTAGGCGTTTAATATGCGATGTTGAGTCCATTTCGTTGAGCAAGGAGTAGCTCTTGTCTATTCCATATTTGGCTTAAGGAACTTTATCTGTGCTCATTTCAATCTCTGGTTTTATGCAGCACCCGAACTCACCTTTACCCTTAAGCAAGCATAAGTTGGTTTTCTAAATTTGAGATCCTGTTCTGTTCTGTAATTCAGTTCCTGTGTAGCCAAGTTTACATTCCGTGTATTACTGATATCTTATGATGTTTCTTTTTCTGTGTGACTTATTTCAGTTAGAATCATCATACCTGAATCCACTCATTGTGCTGCTAAGGGCCTGATGACACAGATTTCATTGCTGAGTGATATTGCTTTGTAAGTAAATACCACAACTTCTTTATCCATTTTTCACTTTCTGCGATGTTGAACTTGTACTGTAAATGAGGTTCTTGTAAACAGAGCCGTTCCAAACTTTGGGGTGGCTGTGTCTTTTTGATTTTAATTTCCCTAAGCTATAGGACCATAAGTGGCAGTGCCCTAGGTTCTGTTGCTTTGTTTTTTAGATGTTTCAGGAAACACCATACACTTCTCCCAAGTGGTTCTTGGCAATTTACATCCCGCCCATCAGCATAACAAGGCTGCCAGTTCTCCATGGCCTGTCCTGCCTTTCTGGATTTTACACTTTTTTCAGATGGCCCTTTTGACCGGGGGGAAGTGAGACTTCATTGTAGTGCAGATTTCCTTTGCAAGCTTGCTTGGTTGGCCAAAAAGGGCGTATGCGTTTTTTCCTGAATATATTCAGGAAAAAACGCATACGCCCTTTTTGGCCAAGTGCATCATTGTGGACGTTCTGCCTCTTTTCCTATGCTTTCAATGCAATTCCAGTCTACCTCCTGAAATCGGTTTCCTGCAATTCTGCCCCGCTTTCAAGTCCTCTTGGCAGCCTTACTTCAGTCTATTTTTGGACGATAGCTGTCATTTATAACTCTGCAGGTTTGTGAATTACAGTGCCCCTGAGCTCCTTTCTTCAACTCGCTTTCTTTTGAGCTGGCCGCAACACCGCAGGATGGCTTCAGGCCCTAATCTGGTTCCGGCACGGCACACTGAGCCTTTGGTTATTTCCTCTTCCTGGTGGGAAATGAGAGTTAAATTTGCCCGTCCAGACACCTCCAGCTAGCCTCTCATTGGTTCTCGCTATTCCTGTTCATCTTCCGCAGAAATTGCAAACTGGGCCAAACAGGAGGTTAAAGGCGCTGACTTTCCAAGTGGGGAGAGTGTTAGTAAAGCGTCTGGAATGTTGCACCCGAGTACCAGGGGAGGAAAACTGAGACATATTTGAACACGTCTCCCGATCACATGGTTGATCATAATCTAGGTTCCACATGCATGTTTTAGCTGAAGGAAGAATACCTAAAACCTGGGTAGTTGAAACCCGTGGAATGGGTACCATGCAATATGACTTCAAAGGGTCTTCATTTGCTCACCGAACCTCTCCAATCCTATCACTGCTGCGTTTATGCCCCTGTACACATGCTTGATTCTCTTTCGGAGACATAGCAATCCATAGGTTTTAAGATACTTACTAGTCAGGTACATTCTTAGGCGTTTAATATGGGGTGTTGAGACCATTTCGTTGAGCAAGGAGTAGCTCTTGTCTATTCCATATTTGGCTTAAGGAACTTTATCTGTGCTCATTTCAATCTCTGGTTTTATGCAGCACCCCAACTCACCTTTCCCCTTAAGCAAGCATAAGTTGGTTTTCTAAATTTGAGACCTTGTTCTGTTCTGTAATTCAGTTCCTGTGTAGCCAAGTTTACATTCCGTGTATTACTGATATCTTATGATGTTTCTTTTTCTGTGTGACTTATTTCAGTTAGAATCATCATACCTGAATCCACTCATTGTGCTGCTAAGGGCCTGATGACACAGATTTCATTGCTGAGTGATATTGCTTTGTAAGTAAATACCACAACTTCTTTATCCATTTTTCACTTTCTGCGATGTTGAACTTGTACTGTAAACGAGGTTCTTGTAAACAGAGGCGTCCCAAACTTTGGGGTGGCTGTGTCTTTTTGATTTTAATTTCCCTAAGCTATAGGACCATAAGTGGCAGTGCCCTAGGCTCTGTTGCTTTGTTTTTTAGATGTTTCAGGAAACACCATACACTTCTCCTGAGTGTCTGTTGGTAATTTACATCCCGCCCATCAGCATAACATGGCTCCCAGTTCTCCATGGCCTGTCCTGCCTTTCTGGATTTTACACTTTTTTCAGATGGCCCTTTTGACCAGGGGGAAGTGAGACTTCATTGTAGTGCAGATTTCCTTTGCAAGCTTGCTTGGTTGGCCAAAAAGGGCGTATGCGTTTTTTCCTGAATATATTCAGGAAAAAACGCATACGCCCTTTTTGGCCAAGTGCATCATTGTGGACGTTCTGCCTCTTTTCCTATGCTTTCAACGCAATTCCAGTCTACCTCCTGAAATCGGTTTCCTGCAATTCTGCCCCACTTTCAAGTCCTCTTGGCAGCCTTACTTCAGTCTATTTTTGGACGATAGCTGTCATTTATAACTCTGCAGGTTTGTGAATTACAGTGCTCCTGAGCTCCTTTCTTCAACTCGCTTTCTTGTGACCTGGCCGCAACACCGCAGGATGTCTTCAGGCCCTAATCTGGTCTGGCACGGCACGCTGAGCCTTTGGTTAATTCCTCTTCCTGGTGGGAAATGAGAGTTAAATTTGCCCATCCAGACACCTCCAGCTAGTCTCTCATTGGTTCTCGCTATTCCTGTTCATCTTCCACAGAAATTGCAAACTGGGCCAAACAGGAGGTTAAAGGGACTGACTCTCCAAGTCGGGAGAGTGTTAGTAAAGCGTCTGGAATGTTGCACCCGAGTACCAGGGTACGAAAACTGAGACATATTTGAACACGTCTCCCGATCACATGGTTGATCATACTCTAGGTTCCACATGCATGTTTTAGCTGAAGGAAGAATACCTTAAACCTGGAGAGTTGAAACCCGTGGAATGGGTACCATGCAATATGACTTCAAAGGGTCTTCATTTGCTCACCGAACCTCTCCAATCCTATCACTGCTGCGTTTATGCCCCTGTAAACATGCTTGATTCTCTTTCGGAGACATAGCAATCCATAGGTTTTAAGATACTTACTAGTCAGGTACATTCTTAGGCGTTTAATATGCGGTGTTGAGTCCATTTCGTTGAGCAAGGAGTAGCTCTTGTCTATTCCATATTTGGCTTAAGGAACTTTATCTGTGCTCATTTCAATCTCTGGTTTTATGCAGCACCCCAACTCACCTTTCCCCTTAAGCAAGCATAAGTTGGTTTTCTAAATTTGAGACCCTGTTCTGTTCTGTAATTCAGTTCCTGTGTAGCCAAGTTTACATTCCGTGTATTACTGATATCTTATGATGTTTCTTTTTCTGTGTGACTTATTTCAGTTAGAATCATCATACCTGAATCCACTCATTGTGCTGCTAAGGGCCTGATGACACAGATTTCATTGCTGAGTGATATTGCTTTGTAAGTAAATACCACAACTTCTTTATCCATTTTTCACTTTCTGCGATGTTGAACTTGTACTGTAAATGAGGTTCTTGTAAACAGAGCCGTTCCAAACTTTGGGGTGGCTGTGTCTTTTTGATTTTAATTTCCCTAAGCTATAGGACCATAAGTGGAAGTGCCCTAGGTTCTGTTGCTTTGTTTTTTAGATGTTTCAGGAAACACCATACACTTCTCCCAAGTGGTTCTTGGCAATTTACATCCCGCCCATCAGCATAACAAGGCTCCCAGTTCTCCATGGCCTGTCCTGCCTTTCTGGATTTTACATTTTTTTCAGATGGCCCTTTTGATCGGGGGGAAGTGAGACTTCATTGTAGTGCAGATTTCCTTTGCAAGCTTGCTTGGTTGGCCAAAAAGGGCGTATGCGTTTTTTCCTGAATATATTCAGGAAAAAACGCATACGCCCTTTTTGGCCAAGTGCATCATTGTGGACGTTCTGCCTCTTTTCCTATGCTTTCAATGCAATTCCAGTCTACCTCCTGAAATCGGTTTCCTGCAATTCTGCCCCGCTTTCAAGTCCTCTTGGCAGCCTTACTTCAGTCTATTTTTGGACGATAGCTGTCATTTATAACTCTGCAGGTTTGTGAATTACAGTGCCCCTGAGCTCCTTTCTTCAACTCGCTTTCTTTTGAGCTGGCCGCAACACCGCAGGACGGCTTCAGGCCCTAATCTGGTTCCGGCACGGCACACTGAGCCTTTGGTTATTTCCTCTTCCTGGTGGGAAATGAGAGTTAAATTTGCCCATCCAGACACCTCCAGCTAGCCTCTCATTGGTTCTCGCTATTCCTGTTCATCTTCCGCAGAAATTGCAAACTGGGCCAAACAGGAGGTTAAAGGCGCTGACTTTCCAAGTGGGGAGAGTGTTAGTAAAGCGTCTGGAATGTTGCACCCGAGTACCAGGGGAGGAAAACTGAGACATATTTGAACACGTCTCCCGATCACATGGTTGATCATAATCTAGGTTCCACATGCATGTTTTAGCTGAAGGAAGAATACCTAAAACCTGGGTAGTTGAAACCCGTGGAATGGGTACCATGCAATATGACTTCAAAGGGTCTTCATTTGCTCACCGAACCTCTCCAATCCTATCACTGCTGCGTTTATGCCCCTGTACACATGCTTGATTCTCTTTCGGAGACATAGCAATCCATAGGTTTTAAGATACTTACTAGTCAGGTACATTCTTAGGCGTTTAATATGGGGTGTTGAGACCATTTCGTTGAGCAAGGAGTAGCTCTTGTCTATTCCATATTTGGCTTAAGGAACTTTATCTGTGCTCATTTCAATCTCTGGTTTTATGCAGCACCCCAACTCACCTTTCCCCTTAAGCAAGCATAAGTTGGTTTTCTAAATTTGAGACCTTGTTCTGTTCTGTAATTCAGTTCCTGTGTAGCCAAGTTTACATTCCGTGTATTACTGATATCTTATGATGTTTCTTTTTCTGTGTGACTTATTTCAGTTAGAATCATCATACCTGAATCCACTCATTGTGCTGCTAAGGGCCTGATGACACAGATTTCATTGCTGAGTGATATTGCTTTGTAAGTAAATACCACAACTTCTTTATCCATTTTTCACTTTCTGCGATGTTGAACTTGTACTGTAAACGAGGTTCTTGTAAACAGAGGCGTCCCAAACTTTGGGGTGGCTGTGTCTTTTTGATTTTAATTTCCCTAAGCTATAGGACCATAAGTGGCAGTGCCCTAGGCTCTGTTGCTTTGTTTTTTAGATGTTTCAGGAAACACCATACACTTCTCCTGAGTGTCTGTTGGTAATTTACATCCCGCCCATCAGCATAACAAGGCTCCCAGTTCTCCATGGCCTGTCCTGCCTTTCTGGAGTTTACACTTTTTTCAGATGGCCCTTTTGACCGGCGGGAAGTGAGACTTCATTGTAGTGCAGATTTCCTTTGCAAGCTTGCTTGGTTGGCCAAAAAGGGCGTATGCGTTTTTTCCTGAATATATTCAGGAAAAAACGCATACGCCCTTTTTGGCCAAGTGCATCATTGTGGACGTTCTGCCTCTTTTCCTATGCTTTCAATGCAATTCCAGTCTACCTCCTGAAATCGGTTTCCTGCAATTCTGCCCCGCTTTCAAGTCCTCTTGGCAGCCTTACTTCAGTCTATTTTTGGACGATAGCTGTCATTTATAACTCTGCAGGTTTGTGAATTACAGTGCTCCTGAGCTCCTTTCTTCAACTCGCTTTCTTGTGACCTGGCCGCAACACCGCATGATGTCTTCAGGCCCTAATGTGGTTCTGGCAAGGCATGCTGAGCCTTTGGTTAATTCCTCTTCCTGGTGGGAAATGAGAGTTAAATTTGCCCATCCAGACACCTCCAGCTAGTCTCTCATTGGTTCTCGCTATTCCTGTTCATCTTCCACAGAAATTGCAAACTGGGCCAAACAGGAGGTTAAAGGGACTGACTCTCCAAGTGGGGAGAGTGTTAGTAAAGCGTCTGGAATGTTGCATCCGAGTACCAGCGTACGAAAACTGAGACATATTTGAACACGTCTCCCGATCACATGGTTGATCATACTCTAGGTTCCACATGCATGTTTTAGCTGAAGGAAGAATACCTTAAACCTGGAGAGTTGAAACCCGTGGAATGGGTACCATGCGATATGACTTCAAAGGGTCTTCATTTGCTCACCGAACCTCTCCAATCCTATCACTGCTGCGTTTATGCCCCTGTAAACATGCTTGATTCTCTTTCGGAGACATAGCAATCCATAGGTTTTAAGATACTTACTAGTCAGGTACATTCTTAGGCGTTTAATATGCGGTGTTGAGTCCATTTCGTTGAGCAAGGAGTAGCTCTTGTCTATTCCATATTTGGCTTAAGGAACTTTATCTGTGCTCATTTCAATCTCTGGTTTTATGCAGCACCCCAACTCACCTTTCCCCTTAAGCAAGCATAAGTTGGTTTTCTAAATTTGAGACCCTGTTCTGTTCTGTAATTCAGTTCCTGTGTAGCCAAGTTTACATTCCGTGTATTACTGATATCTTATGATGTTTCTTTTTCTGTATGACTTATTTCAGTTAGAATCATCATACCTGAATCCACTCATTGTGCTGCTAAGGGCCTGATGACACAGATTTCATTGCTGAGTGATATTGCTTTGTAAGTAAATACCACAACTTCTTTATCCATTTTTCACTTTCTGCGATGTTGAACTTGTACTGTAAACGAGGTTCTTGTAAACAGAGCCATTCCAAACTTTGGGGTGGCTGTGTCTTTTTGATTTTAAATTCCCTAAGGTATAGGACCATAAGTGGAAGTGCCGTAGGGTCTGTTGCTTTGTATTTTAGATGTTTCAGGAAACACCATACACTTCTCCCGAGTGGTTGTTGGCAATTTACATACCGCCCATCAGCATAACAAGGCTCCCAGTTCTCCATGGCCTGTCCTGCCTTTCTGGATTTTACACTTTTTTCAGATGGCCCTTTTGACTGGGGGGAAGTGAGACTTCATTGTAGTGCAGATTTCCTTTGCAAGCTTGCTTGGTTGGCCAAAAAGGGCGTATGCGTTTTTTCCTGAATATATTCAGGAAAAAACGCATACGCCCTTTTTGGCCAAGTGCATCATTGTGGACGTTCTGCCTCTTTTCCTATGCTTTCAATGCAATTCCAGTCTACCTCCTGAAATCGGTTTCCTGCAATTCTGCCCCGCTTTCAAGTCCTCTTGGCAGCCTTACTTCAGTCTATTTTTGGACGATAGCTGTCATTTATAACTCTGCAGGTTTGTGAATTACAGTGCCCCTGAGCTCCTTTCTTCAACTCGATTTCTTGTGACCTGGCCGCAACACCGCAGGATGTCTTCAGGCCCTAATCTGGTTCTGGCACGGCACGCTGAGCCTTTGGTTAATTCCTCTTCCTGGTGGGAAATGAGAGTTAAATTTGCCCATCCAGACACCTCCAGCTAGTCTCTCATTGGTTCTCGCTATTCCTGTTCATCTTCCACAGAAATTGCAAACTGGGCCAAACAGGAGGTTAAAGGGACTGACTCTCCAAGTGGGGAGAGTGTTAGTAAAGCGTCTGGAATGTTGCACCCGAGTACCAGGGTACGAAAACTGAGACATATTTGAACACATCTCCCGATCACATGGTTGATCATACTCTAGGTTCCACATGCATGTTTTAGCTGAAGGAAGAATACCTTAAACCTGGGTAGTTGAAACCCGTGGAATGGGTACCATGCAATATGACTTCAAAGGGTCTTCATTTGCTCACCGAACCTCTCCAATCCTATCACAGCTGCGTTTATGCCCCTGTACACATGCTTGATTCTCTTTTGGAGACATAGCAATCCATAGGTTTTAAGATACTTACTAGTCAGCTACATTCTTAGGCATTTAATATGCAGTGTTGAGTCCATTTCGTTGAGCAAGGAGTAGCTCTTGTCTATTCCATATTTGGCTTAAGGAACTTTATCTGTGCTCATTTCAATCTCTGGTTTTATGCAGCACCCCAACTCACCTTTCCCCTTAAGCAAGCATAAGTTGGTTTTCTAAATTTGAGACCCTGTTCTGTTTTGGAATGCAGTTCCTGTGTAGCCAAGTTTACATTCCGTGTATTAGTGATATCTTATGATGTTTCTTTTTCTGTGTGACTTATTTCAGTTAGAATCATCATACCTGAATCCACTCATTGTGCTGCTATGGGCCTGATGACATAGATTTCATTGCTGAGTGATACTGCATTGTACGTAAGTACCACAAGTTCTTTATCCATTTTTCACTTTCTGTGATATTGAACTTGTACGGTAAACGAGGTTCTTGTAAACGGAGGCGTCCCAAACTTTGAGGTGGCTGTGTGTTTTTCATTTTAATTTCCCTAAGCTATAGGACCATAAGTGGAAGTGCCCTAGGTTCTGTTGCTTTGTTTTTTAGATGTTTCAGGAAACACCATACACTTCTCCTGAGTGTCTGTTGGCAATTTACATCCCGCCCATCAGCATAACAAGGCTCCCAGTTCTCAATGGCCTGTTGCATTTCTGGATTTTACACTTTTTTCAGATGGCCCTTTTGACCGGGGGGAAGTGAGACTTCATTGTAGTGCAGATTTCCTTTGCAAGCTTGCTTGGTTGGCCAAAAAGTGCGTATGCGTTTTTTCCTGAGTATATTCAGGAAAAAACGCATATGCCCTTTTTGGCCAAGTGCATCATTGTGGACGTTCTGCCTCTTTTCCTATGCTTTCAATGCAATTCCAGTCTACCTCCTGAAATCGGTTTCCTGCAATTCTGCCCCGCTTTCAAGTCCTCTTGGCAGCCTTACTTCAGTCTATTTTTGGACGATAGCTGTCATTTATAACTCTGCAGGTTTGTGAATTACAGTGCCCCTGAGCTCCTTTCTTCAACTCGCTTTCTTGTGACCAGGCCGCAACACCGCAGGATGGCTTCAGGCCCTAATCTGGTTCCGGCCCGGCATGCTGAGCCTTTGGTTAATTCCTCTTCCTGGTGGGAAATGAGAGTTAAATTTGCCCGTCCAGACACCTCCAGCTAGCCTCCCATTGGTTCTTGCTATTCCTGTTCATCTTCCGCAGAAATTGCAAACTGGGCCAAACAGGAGGTTAAAGGCGCCGACTCTCCAAGTGGGGAGAGTGTTAGTAAAGCGTCTGGAATGTTGCACCCGAGTACCAGGGGAGGAAAACTGAGACATATTTGAACACGTCTCCCGATCACATGGTTGATCAAACTCTGGGTTCCACATTCATGTTTTAGCTGAAGGAAGAATACCTAAAATCTGGGTAGTTGAAAACCGTGGAATGGGTACCATGCAATATGACTTCAAAGGGTCTTCATTTGCTCACTGAACCTCTCCAATCCTATCACTGCTGCGTTTATGCCCCTGTACACATGCTTGATTCTCTTTCGGAGACATAGCAATCCATAGGTTTTAAGATACTTACTAGTCAGGTACATTCTTAGGCGTTTAATATGCGGTGTTGAGTCCATTTCGTTGAGCAAGGAGTAGCTCTTGTCTATTCCATATTTGGCTTAAGGAACTTTATCTGTGCTCATTTCAATCTCTGGTTTTATGCAGCACGCCAACTCACCTTTACCCTTAAGCAAGCATAAGTTGGTTTTCTAAATTTGAGACCCTGTTCTGTTCTGTAATTCAGTTCCTGTGTAGCCAAGTTTACATTCCGTGTATTACTGATATCTTATGATGTTTCTTTTTCTGTGTGACTTATTTCAGTTAGAATCATCATACCTGAATCCACTCATTGTGCTGCTAAGGGCCTGATGACACAGATTTCATTGCTGAGTGATATTGCTTTGTAAGTAAATACCACAACTTCTTTATCCATTTTTCACTTTCTGCGATGTTGAACTTGTACTGTAAACGAGGTTCTTGTAAACAGAGCCGTTCCAAACTTTGGGGTGGCTGTGTCTTTTTGATTTTAAATTCCCTAAGCTATAGGACCATAAGTGGAAGTGCCCTAGGCTCTGTTGCTTTGTTTTTTAGATGTTTCAGGAAACACCATACACTTCTCCCGAGTGTTTGTTGGCAATTTACATCCCGCCCTTCAGCATAACAAGGCTCCCAGTTCTCCATTGCCTGTCCTGCCTTTCTGGATTTTACCCTTTTTTCAGATGGCCCTTTTGACCGGGGGGAAGTGAGACTTCATTGTAGTGCAGATTTCCTTTGCAAGCTTGCTTGGTTGGCCAAAAAGTGCGTATGCGTTTTTTCCTGAATATATTCAGGAAAAAACGCATACACCCTTTTTGGCCAAGTGCATCATTGTGGACGTTCTGCCTCTTTTCCTATGCTTTCAATGCAATTCCAGTCTGCCTCCTGAAATCGGTTTCCTGCAATTCTGCCCCGCTTTCAAGTCCTCTTGGCAGCCTTACTTCAGTCTATTTTTGGACGATAGCTGTCATTTATAACTCTGCAGGTTTGTGAATTACAGTGCCCCTGAGCTCCTTTCTTCAACTCGATTTCTTGTGACCTGGCCGCAACACCGCAGGATGTCTTCAGGCCCTAATCTGGTTCTGGCACGGCACGCTGAGCCTTTGGTTAATTCCTCTTCCTGGTGGGAAATGAGAGTTAAATTTGCCCATCCAGACACCTCCAGCTAGTCTCTCATTGGTTCTCGCTATTCCTGTTCATCTTCCACAGAAATTGCAAACTGGGCCAAACAGGAGGTTAAAGGGACTGACTCTCCAAGTGGGGAGAGTGTTAGTAAAGCGTCTGGAATGTTGCACCCGAGTACCAGGGTACGAAAACTGAGACATATTTGAACACATCTCCCGATCACATGGTTGATCATACTCTAGGTTCCACATGCATGTTTTAGCTGAAGGAAGAATACCTTAAACCTGGGTAGTTGAAACCCGTGGAATGGGTACCATGCAATATGACTTCAAAGGGTCTTCATTTGCTCTCCGAACCTCTCCAATCCTATCACAGCTGCGTTTATGCCCCTGTACACATGCTTGATTCTCTTTTGGAGACATAGCAATCCATAGGTTTTAAGATACTTACTAGTCAGCTACATTCTTAGGCATTTAATATGCAGTGTTGAGTCCATTTCGTTGAGCAAGGAGTAGCTCTTGTCTATTCCATATTTGGCTTAAGGAACTTTATCTGTGCTCATTTCAATCTCTGGTTTTATGCAGCACCCCAACTCACCTTTCCCCTTAAGCAAGCATAAGTTGGTTTTCTAAATTTGAGACCCTGTTCTGTTTTGGAATGCAGTTCCTGTGTAGCCAAGTTTACATTCCGTGTATTAGTGATATCTTATGATGTTTCTTTTTCTGTGTGACTTATTTCAGTTAGAATCATCATACCTGAATCCACTCATTGTGCTGCTATGGGCCTGATGACATAGATTTCATTGCTGAGTGATACTGCATTGTACGTAAGTACCACAAGTTCTTTATCCATTTTTCACTTTCTGTGATATTGAACTTGTACGGTAAACGAGGTTCTTGTAAACGGAGGCGTCCCAAACTTTGAGGTGGCTGTGTGTTTTTCATTTTAATTTCCCTAAGCTATAGGACCATAAGTGGAAGTGCCCTAGGTTCTGTTGCTTTGTTTTTTAGATGTTTCAGGAAACACCATACACTTCTCCTGAGTGTCTGTTGGCAATTTACATCCCGCCCATCAGCATAACAAGGCTCCCAGTTCTCAATGGCCTGTTGCATTTCTGGATTTTACACTTTTTTCAGATGGCCCTTTTGACCGGGGGGAAGTGAGACTTCATTGTAGTGCAGATTTCCTTTGCAAGCTTGCTTGGTTGGCCAAAAAGTGCGTATGCGTTTTTTCCTGAGTATATTCAGGAAAAAACGCATACGCCCTTTTTGGCCAAGTGCATCATTGTGGACGTTCTGCCTCTTTTCCTATGCTTTCAATGCAATTCCAGTCTACCTCCTGAAATCGGTTTCCTGCAATTCTGCCCCGCTTTCAAGTCCTCTTGGCAGCCTTACTTCAGTCTATTTTTGGACGATAGCTGTCATTTATAACTCTGCAGGTTTGTGAATTACAGTGCCCCTGAGCTCCTTTCTTCAACTCGCTTTCTTGTGACCAGGCCGCAACACCGCAGGATGGCTTCAGGCCCTAATCTGGTTCCGGCCCGGCATGCTGAGCCTTTGGTTAATTCCTCTTCCTGGTGGGAAATGAGAGTTAAATTTGCCCGTCCAGACACCTCCAGCTAGCCTCTCATTGGTTCTTGCTATTCCTGTTCATCTTCCGCAGAAATTGCAAACTGGGCCAAACAGGAGGTTAAAGGCGCCGACTCTCCAAGTGGGGAGAGTGTTAGTAAAGCGTCTGGAATGTTGCACCCGAGTACCAGGGGAGGAAAACTGAGACATATTTGAACACGTCTCCCGATCACATGGTTGATCAAACTCTGGGTTCCACATTCATGTTTTAGCTGAAGGAAGAATACCTAAAATCTGGGTAGTTGAAAACCGTGGAATGGGTACCATGCAATATGACTTCAAAGGGTCTTCATTTGCTCACTGAACCTCTCCAATCCTATCACTGCTGCGTTTATGCCCCTGTACACATGCTTGATTCTCTTTCGGAGACATAGCAATCCATAGGTTTTAAGATACTTACTAGTCAGGTACATTCTTAGGCGTTTAATATGCGGTGTTGAGTCCATTTCGTTGAGCAAGGAGTAGCTCTTGTCTATTCCATATTTGGCTTAAGGAACTTTATCTGTGCTCATTTCAATCTCTGGTTTTATGCAGCACGCCAACTCACCTTTACCCTTAAGCAAGCATAAGTTGGTTTTCTAAATTTGAGACCCTGTTCTGTTCTGTAATTCAGTTCCTGTGTAGCCAAGTTTACATTCCGTGTATTACTGATATCTTATGATGTTTCTTTTTCTGTGTGACTTATTTCAGTTAGAATCATCATACCTGAATCCACTCATTGTGCTGCTAAGGGCCTGATGACACAGATTTCATTGCTGAGTGATATTGCTTTGTAAGTAATGACCACAACTTCTTTATCCATTTTTCACTTTCTGCGATGTTGAACTTGTACTGTAAACGAGGTTCTTGTAAACAGAGCCGTTCCAAACTTTGGGGTGGCTGTGTCTTTTTGATTTTAAATTCCCTAAGCTATAGGACCATAAGTGGAAGTGCCCTAGGCTCTGTTGCTTTGTTTTTTAGATGTTTCAGGAAACACCATACACTTCTCCCGAGTGTTTGTTGGCAATTTACATCCCGCCCTTCAGCATAACAAGGCTCCCAGTTCTCCATGGCCTGTCCTGCCTTTCTGGATTTTACACTTTTTTCAGATGGCCCTTTTGACCGGGGGGAAGTGAGACTTCATTGTAGTGCAGATTTCCTTTGCAAGCTTGCTTGGTTGGCCAAAAAGTGCGTATGCGTTTTTTCCTGAATATATTCAGGAAAAAACGCATACACCCTTTTTGGCCAAGTGCATCATTGTGGACGTTCTGCCTCTTTTCCTATGCTTTCAATGCAATTCCAGTCTGCCTCCTGAAATCGGTTTCCTGCAATTCTGCCCCGCTTTCAAGTCCTCTTGGCAGCCTTACTTCAGTCTATTTTTGGACGATAGCTGTCATTTATAACTCTGCAGGTTTGTGAATTACAGTGCCCCTGAGCTCCTTTCTTCAACTCGCTTTCTTTTGAGCTGGCCGCAACACCGCAGGATGGCTTCAGGCCCTAATCTGGTTCCGGTACGGCATGCTGAGCCTTTGGTTATTTCCTCTTCCTGGTGGGAAATGAGAGTTAAATTTGCCCGTCCAGACACCTCCAGCTAGTCTCTCATTGGCTCTCGCTATTCCTGTTCATCTTCCGCAGAAATTGCAAACTGGGCCAAACAGGAGGTTAAAGGCGCTGACTCTCCAAGTCGGGAGAGTGTTAGTAAAGCGTCTGGAATGTTGCACCCGAGTACCAAGGTACGAAAACTGAGACATATTTGAACACGTCTCCCGATCACATGGTTGATCATACTCTAGGTTCCACATGCATGTTTTAGCTGAAGGAAGAATACCTTAAACCTGGGTATTTGAAACCCGTGGAATGGGTACCATGTAATATGACTTCAAAGGGTCTTCATTGGCTCACGAACCCCTCCAATCCTATCACTGCTGCATTTATGCCCATGTACACATGCTTGATTCTCTTTCGGAGACATAGCAATCCATAGGTTTTAAGATACTTACTAGTCAGGTACATTCTTAGGCGTTTAATATGCGGTGTTGAGTCCATTTCGTTGAGCAAGGAGTAGCTCTTGTCTATTCCATATTTGGCTTAAGGAACTTTATCTGTGCTCATTTCAATCTCTGGTTTTATGCAGCACCCCAACTCACCTTTCCCCTTAAGCAAGCATAAGTTGGTTTTCTAAATTTGAGACCCTGTTCTGTTTTGGAATGCAGTTCCTGTGTAGCCAAGTTTACATTCCGTGTATTAGTGATATCTTATGATGTTTCTTTTTCTGTGTGACTTATTTCAGTTAGAATCATCGTACCTGAATCCACTCATTATGCTGCTAAGGGCATGATGACATAGATTTCATTGCTGAGTGATACTGCATTGTACGTAAGTACCACAAGTTCTTTATCCATTTTTCACTTTCTGTGATATTGAACTTGTACGGTAAACGAGGTTCTTGTAAACGGAGACGTCCCAAACTTTGGGGTGGCTGTGTCTTTTTGATTTTAATTTCCCTAAGCTATAGGACCATAAGCGCAAGTGCCCTCGGCTCTGTTGCTTTGTTTTTTAGATGTTTCAGGAAACACCATACACTTCTCCTGAGTGTCTGTTGGCAATTTACATCCCGCCCATCAGCATAACAAGGCTCCCAGTTCTCCATGGCCTGTCCTGCCTTTCTGGATTTTACACTTTTTTCAGATGGCCCTTTTGACCGGGGGGAAGTGAGACTTCATTGTAGTGCAGATTTCCTTTGCAAGTTTGCTTGGTTGGCCAAAAAGGGCGTATGCGTTTTTTCCTGAATATATTCAGGAAAAAACGCATACGCCCTTTTTGGCCAAGTGCATCATTGTGGACGTTCTGCCTCTTTTCCTATGCTTTCAATGCAATTCCAGTCTACCTCCTGAAATCGGTTTCCTGCAATTCTGCCCCGCTTTCAAATCCTCTTGGCAGCCTTACTTCAGTCTATTTTTGGACGATAGCTGTCATTTATAACTCTGCAGGTTTGTGAATTACAGTGCCCCTGAGCTCCTTTCTTCAACTCGCTTTCTTGTGGCCTGGCCGCAACACCGCAGGATGTCTTCAGGCCCTAATCTGGTTCTGGCACGGCACGCTGAGCCTTTGGTTAATTCCTCTTCCTGGTGGGAAATGAGAGTTAAATTTGCCCGTCCAGACACCTCCAGCTATTCTTTCATTGGTTCTCGCTATTCCTGTTCATCTTCCACAGAAATTGCAAACTGGGCCAAACAGGAGGTTAAAGGGACTGACTCTCCAAGTCGGGAGAGTGTTAGTAAAGCGTCTGGAAAGTTGCACCCGAGTACCAGGGTACGAAAACTGAGACATATTTGAACACGTCTCCCGATCACATGGTTGATCATACTCTAGGTTCCACATGCATGTTTTAGCTGAAGGAAGAATACCTTAAAACTGGGTAGTTGAAACCCGTGGAATGAGTACCATGCAATATGACTTCAAAGGGTCTTCATTTGCTCACGAACCTCTCCAATCCTATCACTGCTGCGTTTATGCCCCTGTACACATGCTTGATTCTCTTTCGGAGACATAGCAATCCATAGGTTTTAAGATACTTACTAGTCAGGTACATTCTTAGGCGTTTAATATGGGGTGTTGAGTCCATTTCGTTGAGCAAGGAGTAGCTCTTGTCTATTCCATATTTGGCTTAAGGAACTTTATCTGTGCTCATTTCAATCTCTGGTTTTATGCAGCACCCCAACTCACCTTTCCCCTTAAGCAAGCATAAGTTAGTTTTCTAAATTTGAGACCCTGTTCTGTTCTGTAATTCAGTTCCTGTGTAGCCAAGTTTCCATTCCGTGTATTACTGATATCTTATGATGTTTCTTTTTCTGTGTGACTTATTTCAGTTAGAATCATCATACCTGAATCCACTCATTGTGCTGCTAAGGGCCTGTTGACACAGATTTCATTGCTGAGTGATATTGCTTTGTAAGTAAATACCACAACTTCTTTATCCATTTTTCACTTTCTGCGATGTTGAACTTGTACTGTAAATGAGGTTCTTGTAAACAGAGCCGTTCCAAACTTTGGGGTGGCTGTGTCTTTTTGATTTTAATTTCCCTAAGCTATAGGACCATAAGTGGAAGTGCCCTAGGTTCTGTTGCTTTGTTTTTTAGTTGTTTCAGGAAACACCATACACTTCTCCCAAGTGGTTGTTGGCAATTTACATCCCGCCCATCAGCATAACAAGGCTCCCAGTTCTCCATGGCCTGTCCTGCCTTTCTGGATTTTACACTTTTATCAGATGGCCCTTTTGACCGGGGGGAAGTGAGACTTCATTGTAGTGCAGATTTCCTTTGCAAGCTTGCTTGGTTGGCCAAAAAGGGCGTATGCGTTTTTTCCTGAATATATTCAGGAAAAAACGCATACGCCCTTTTTGGCCAAGTGCATCATTGTGGACCTTCTGCCTCTTTTCCTATGCTTTCAATGCAATTCCAGTCTACCTCCTGAAATCGGTTTCCTGCAATTCTGCCCCGCTTTCAAGTCCTCTTGGCAGCCTTACTTCAGTATATTTTTGGACGATAGCTGTCATTTATAACTCTGCAGGTTTGTGAATTACAGTGCCCCTGAGCTCCTTTCTTCAACTCGCTTTCTTTTGAGCTGGCCGCAACACCGCAGGATGTCTTCAGGCCCTAATCTGGTTCCGGTACGGCACACTGAGCCTTTGGTTATTTCCTCTTCCTGGTGGGAAATGAGAGTTAAATTTGCCCGTCCAGACATCTCCAGCTAGCCTCTCATTGGTTCTCGCTATTCCTGTTCATCTTCCGCAGAAATTGGAAACTGTGCCAAACAGGAGGTTAAAGGCGCTGACTCTCCAAGTGGGGAGAGTGTTAGTAAAGTGTCTGGAATGTTGCACCCGAGTACCAGGGTTCGAAAACTGAGACATATTTGAACACGTCTCCCGATCACATGGTTGATCATACTCTGGGTTCCACATGCATGTTTTAGCTGAAGGAAGAATACCTTAAACCTGGAGAGTTAAGACCCGTGTAATGGGTACCATGCAATATGACTTAAAAGGGTCTTCATTTGCTCACCGAACCTCTCCAATCCTATCACTGCTGCGTTTATGCCCCTGTACACATGCTTGATTCTCTTTCGGAGACATAGCAATCCATAGGTTTTAAGATACTTACTAGTCAGGTACATTCTTAGGCGTTTAATATGGGGTTTTGAGTCCATTTCGTTGAGCAAGGAGTAGCTCTTGTCTATTCCATATTTGGCTTAAGGAACTTTATCTGTGCTCATTTCAATCTCTGGTTTTATGCAGCACCCCAACTCACCTTTCCCCTTAAGCAAGCATAAGTTGGTTTTCTAAATTTGAGACCCTGTTCTGTTTTGGAATGCAGTTCCTGTGTAGCCAAGTTTACATTCCGTGTATTAGTGATATCTTATGATGTTTCTTTTTCTGTGTGACTTATTTCAGTTAGAATCATCATACCTGAATCCACTCATTATGCTGCTACGGGCCTGATGACATAGATTTCATTGCTGAGTGATACTGCATTGTACGTAAGTACCACAAGTTCTTTATCCATTTTTCACTTTCTGTGATATTGAACTTGTACGGTAAACGAGGTTCTTGTAAACGGAGGTGTCCCAAACTTTGGGGTGGCTGTGTCTTTTTGATTTTAATTTCCCTAAGCTATAGGACCATAAGTGGAAGTTCCCTAGGCTCTGATGCTTTGTTTTTTAGATGTTTCAGGAAACACCATACACTTCTCCTGAGTGTCTGTTGGCAATTTACATCCCGCCCATCAGCATAACAAGGCTCCCAGTTCTCCATGGCCTGTCCTGCCTTTCTGGAGTTTACACTTTTTTCAGATGGCCCTTTTGACCGGGGAGAAGTGAGACTTCATTGTAGTGCAGATTTCCTTTGCAAGTTTGCTTGGTTGGCCAAAAAGGGCGTATGCGTTTTTTCCTGAATATATTCAGGAAAAAACGCATACACCCTTTTTGGCCAAGTGCATCATTGTGGACGTTCTGCCTCTTTTCCTATGCCTTCAATGCAATTCCAGTCTACCTCCTGAAATCGGTTTCCTGCAATTCTGCCCCGCTTTCAAGTCCTCTTGGCAGCCTTACTTCAGTCTATTTTTGGACGATAGCTGTCATTTATAACTCTGCAGGTTTGTGAATTACAGTGCCCCTGAGCTCCTTTCTTCAACTCGCCTTCTTGTGACCTGGCCGCAACACCGCAGGATGTCTACAGGCCCTAATCTGGTTCCGGCACGGCACGCTGAGCCTTTGGTTAATTCCTCTTCCTGGTGGGAAATGAGAGTTAAATTTGCCCATCCAGACACCTCCAGCTAGTCTCTCATTGGTTCTCGCTATTCCTGTTCTTCTTCCACAGAAATTGCAAACTGGGCCAAACAGGAGGTTAAAGGGACTGACTCTCCAAGTGGGGAGAGTGTTAGTAAAGCGTCTGGAATGTTGAACCCGAGTACCAGGGTACGAAAACTGAGACATATTTGAACACGTCTCCCGATCACAGGGTTGATCATAATCTAGGTTCCACATGCATGTTTTAGCTGAAGGAACAATACCTTAAACCTGGAGAGTTGAGACCCGTGGAATGGGTATCATGCAATATGACTTCAAAGGGTCTTCATTTGCTCACGAACCCCTCCAATCCTATCACTGCTGCATTTATGCCCATGTACACATGCTTGATTCTCTTTCGGAGACATAGCAATCCATAGGTTTTAAGATACTTACTAGTCAGGTACATTCTTAGGCGTTTAATATGCGGTGTTGAGTCCATTTCGTTGAGCAAGGAGTAGCTCTTGTCTATTCCATATTTGGCTTAAGGAACTTTATCTGTGCTCATTTCAATCTCTGGTTTTATGCAGCACCCCAACTCACCTTTCCCCTTAAGCAAGCATAAGTTGGTTTTCTAAATTTGAGACCCTGTTCTGTTCTGTAATTCAGTTCCTGTGTAGCCAAATTTCCATTCCGTGTATTACTGATATCTTATGATGTTTCTTTTTCTGTGTGACTTATTTCAGTTAGAATCATCATACCTGAATCCACTCATTGTGATGCTAAGGGCCTGATGACATAGATTTCATTGCTGAGTGATATTGCTTTGTAAGTAAATACCACAACTTCTTTATCCATTTTTCACTTTCTGCGATGTTGAACTTGTACTGTAAACGAGTTTCTTGTAAACAGAGGCGTCCCAAACTTTGAGGTGGCTGTGTGTTTTTCATTTTAATTTCCCTAAGCTATAGGACCATAAGTGGAAGTGCCCTAGGTTCTGTTGCTTTGTTTTTTAGATGTTTCAGGAAACACCATACACTTCTCCTGAGTGTCTGTTGGCAATTTACATCCCGCCCATCAGCATAACAAGGCTCCCAGTTCTCAATGGCCTGTTGCATTTCTGGATTTTACACTTTTTTCAGATGGCCCTTTTGACCGGGGGGAAGTGAGACTTCATTGTAGTGCAGATTTCCTTTGCAAGCTTGCTTGGTTGGCCAAAAAGGGCGTATGCGTTTTTTCCTGAATATATTCAGGAAAAAACGCATATGCCCTTTTTGGCCAAGTGCATCATTGTGGACGTTCTGCCTCTTTTCCTATGCTTTCAATGCAATTCCAGTCTACCTCCTGAAATCGGTTTCCTGCAATTCTGCCCCGCTTTCAAGTCCTCTTGGCAGCCTTACTTCAGTCTATTTTTGGACGATAGCTGTCATTTATAACTCTGCAGGTTTGTGAATTACAGTGCCCCTGAGCTCCTTTCTTCAACTCGCTTTCTTGTGACCAGGCCGCAACACCGCAGGATGGCTTCAGGCCCTAATCTGGTTCCGGCCCGGCATGCTGAGCCTTTGGTTAATTCCTCTTCCTGGTGGGAAATGAAAGTTGAATTTGCCCGTCCAGACACCTCCAGCTAGCCTCTCATTGGTTCTCGCTATTCCTGTTCATCTTCCGCAGAAATTGCAAACTGGGCCAAACAGGAGGTTAAAGGGACTGACTCTCCAAGTAGGGAGAGTGTTAGTAAAGCGTCTGGAATGTTGCACCCGAGTACCAGGGGAGGAAAACTGAGACATATTTGAACACGTCTCCCGTTCACATGGTTGATCATACTCTGGGTTCCACATGCATGTTTTAGCTGAAGGAAGAATACCTTAAACCTGGAGAGTTGAGAACCGTGTAATGGGTACCATGCAATATGACTTCAAAGGGTCTTCATTTGCTCACCGAACCTCTCCAATCCTATCACTGCTTCGTTTATGCCCCTGTACACACGCTTGATTCTCTTTTGGAGACATAGCAATCCATAGGTTTTAAGATACTTACTAGTCAGGTACATTCTTAGGCGTTTAATATGGGGTTTTGAATCCATTTCGTTGAGCAAGGAGTAGCTCTTGTCTATTCCATATATGGCTTAAGGAACTTTATCTGTGCTCATTTCAATCTCTGGTTTTATGCAGCACCCCAACTCACCTTTCCCCTTAAGCAAGCATAAGTTGGTTTTCTAAATTTGAGACCCTGTTCTGTTTTGGAATGCAGTTCCTGTGTAGCCAAGTTTACATTCCGTGTATTAGTGATATCTTATGATGTTTCTTTTTCTGTGTGACTTATTTCAGTTAGAATCATCATACCTGAATCCACTCATTGTGCTGCTAAGGGCCTGATGACACAGATTTCATTGCTGAGTGATATTGCTTTGTAAGTAAATACCACAACTTCTTTATCCATTTTTCACTTTCTGCGATGTTGAACTTGTACTGTAAACGAGGTTCTTGTAAACAGAGCCGTTCCAAACTTTGGGGTGGCTGTGTCTTTTTCATTTTAATTTCCCTAAGCTATAGGACCATAAGTGGAAGTGCCCTAGGTTCTGTTGCTTTGTTTTTTAGTTGTTTCAGGAAACACCATACACTTCTCCCAAGTGGTTCTTGGCAATTTACATCCCGCCCATCAGCATAACAAGGCTCCCAGTTCTCCATGGCCTGTCCTGCCTTTCTGGATTTTACACTTTTTTCAGATGGCCCTTTTGACCGGGGGGAAGTGAGACTTCATTGTAGTGCAGATTTCCTTTGCAAGCTTCCTTGGTTGGCCAAAAAGGGCGTATGCGTTTTTTCCTGAATATATTCAGGAAAAAACGCATACGCCCTTTTTGGCCAAGTGCATCATTGTGGACGTTCTGCCTCTTTTCCTATGCTTTCAATGCAATTCCAGTCTACCTCCTGAAATCGGTTTCCTGCAATTCTGCCCCGCTTTCAAGTCCTCTTGGCAGCCTTACTTCAGTCTATTTTTGGACGATAGCTGTCATTTATAACTCTGCAGGTTTGTGAATTACAGTGCCCCTGAGCTCCTTTCTTCAACTCGCTTTCTTGTGACCTGGCCGCAACACCGCAGGATGTCTTCAGGCCCTAATCTGGTTCCGGTACGGCACGCTGAGCCTTTGGTTAATTCCTCTTCCTGGTGGGAAATGAGAGTTAAATTTGCCCATCCAGACACCTCCAGCTAGTCTCTCATTGGTTCTCGCTATTCCTGTTCATCTTCCACAGAAATTGCAAACTGGGCCAAACAGGAGGTTAAAGGGACTGACTCTCCAAGTGGGGAGAGTGTTAGTAAAGCGTCTGGAATGTTGAACCCGAGTACCAGGGTACGAAAACTGAGACATATTTGAACACGTCTCCCGATCACATGGTTGATCATAATCTAGGTTCCACATGCATGTTTTAGCTGAAGGAACAATACCTTAAACCTGGAGAGTTGAGACCCGTGGAATGGGTACCATGCAATATGACTTCAAAGGGTCTTCATTGGCTCACGAACCCCTCCAATCCTATCACTGCTGCATTTATGCCCATGTACACATGCTTGATTCTCTTTCGGAGACATAGCAATCCATAGGTTTTAAGATACTTACTAGTCAGGTACATTCTTAGGCGTTTAATATGCGGTGTTGAGTCCATTTCGTTGAGCAAGGAGTAGCTCTTGTCTATTCCATATTTGGCTTAAGGAACTTTATCTGTGCTCATTTCAATCTCTGGTTTTATGCAGCACCCCAACTCACCTTTCCCCTTAAGCAAGCATAAGTTGGTTTTCTAAATTTGAGACCCTGTTCTGTTTTGGAATGCAGTTCCTGTGTAGCCAAGTTTACATTCCGTGTATTAGTGATATCTTATGATGTTTCTTTTTCTGTGTGACTTATTTCAGTTAGAATCATCGTACCTGAATCCACTCATTATGCTGCTACGGGCATGATGACATAGATTTCATTGCTGAGTGATACTGCATTGTACGTAAGTACCACAAGTTCTTTATCCATTTTTCACTTTCTGTGATATTGAACTTGTACGGTAAACGAGGTTCTTGTAAACGGAGACGTCCCAAACTTTGGGGTGGCTGTGTCTTTTTGATTTTAATTTCCCTAAGCTATAGGACCATAAGCGCAAGTGCCCTCGGCTCTGTTGCTTTGTTTTTTAGATGTTTCAGGAAACACCATACACTTCTCCCGAGTGTCTGTTGGCAATTTACATCCCGCCCATCAGCATAACAAGGCTCCCAGTTCTCCATGGCCTGTCCTGCCTTTCTGGATTTTACACTTTTTTCAGATGGCCCTTTTGACCGGGGGGAAGTGAGACTTCATTGTAGTGCAGATTTCCTTTGCAAGTTTGCTTGGTTGGCCAAAAAGGGCGTATGCGTTTTTTCCTGAATATATTCAGGAAAAAACGCATACGCCCTTTTTGGCCAAGTGCATCATTGTGGACGTTCTGCCTCTTTTCCTATGCTTTCAATGCAATTCCAGTCTACCTCCTGAAATCGGTTTCCTGCAATTCTGCCCCGCTTTCAAGTCCTCTTGGCAGCCTTACTTCAGTCTATTTTTGGACGATAGCTGTCATTTATAACTCTGCAGGTTTGTGAATTACAGTGCCCCTGAGCTCCTTTCTTCAACTCGCTTTCTTGTGGCCTGGCCGCAACACCGCAGGATGTCTTCAGGCCCTAATCTGGTTCTGGCACGGCACGCTGAGCCTTTGGTTAATTCCTCTTCCTGGTGGGAAATGAGAGTTAAATTTGCCCGTCCAGACACCTCCAGCTATTCTTTCATTGGTTCTCGCTATTCCTGTTCATCTTCCACAGAAATTGCAAACTGGGCCAAACAGGAGGTTAAAGGGACTGACTCTCCAAGTCGGGAGAGTGTTAGTAAAGCGTCTGGAAAGTTGCACCCGAGTACCAGGGTACGAAAACTGAGACATATTTGAACACGTCTCCCGATCACATGGTTGATCATACTCTAGGTTCCACATGCATGTTTTAGCTGAAGGAAGAATACCTTAAACCTGGGTAGTTGAAACCCGTGGAATGGGTACCATGCAATATGACTTCAAAGGGTCTTCATTTGCTCACGAACCTCTCCAATCCTATCACTGCTGCGTTTATGCCCCTGTAAACATGCTTGATTCTCTTTCGGAGACATAGCAATCCATAGGTTTTAAGATACTTACTAGTCAGGTACATTCTTAGGCGTTTAATATGGGGTGTTGAGTCCATTTCGTTGAGCAAGGAGTAGCTCTTGTCTATTCCATATTTGGCTTAAGGAACTTTATCTGTGCTCATTTCAATCTCTGGTTTTATGCAGCACCCCAACTCACCTTTCCCCTTAAGCAAGCATAAGTTAGTTTTCTAAATTTGAGACCCTGTTCTGTTCTGTAATTCAGTTCCTGTGTAGCCAAGTTTCCATTCCGTGTATTACTGATATCTTATGATGTTTCTTTTTCTGTGTGACTTATTTCAGTTAGAATCATCATACCTGAATCCACTCATTGTGCTGCTAAGGGCCTGTTGACACAGATTTCATTGCTGAGTGATATTGCTTTGTAAGTAAATACCACAACTTCTTTATCCATTTTTCACTTTCTGCGATGTTGAACTTGTACTGTAAATGAGGTTCTTGTAAACAGAGCCGTTCCAAACTTTGGGGTGGCTGTGTCTTTTTGATTTTAATTTCCCTAAGCTATAGGACCATAAGTGGAAGTGCCCTAGGTTCTGTTGCTTTGTTTTTTAGTTGTTTCAGGAAACACCATACACTTCTCCCAAGTGGTTGTTGGCAATTTACATCCCGCCCATCAGCATAACAAGGCTCCCAGTTCTCCATGGCCTGTCCTGCCTTTCTGGATTTTACACTTTTATCAGATGGCCCTTTTGACCGGGGGGAAGTGAGACTTCATTGTAGTGCAGATTTCCTTTGCAAGCTTGCTTGGTTGGCCAAAAAGGGCGTATGCGTTTTTTCCTGAATATATTCAGGAAAAAACGCATACGCCCTTTTTGGCCAAGTGCATCATTGTGGACCTTCTGCCTCTTTTCCTATGCTTTCAATGCAATTCCAGTCTACCTCCTGAAATCGGTTTCCTGCAATTCTGCCCCGCTTTCAAGTCCTCTTGGCAGCCTTACTTCAGTATATTTTTGGACGATAGCTGTCATTTATAACTCTGCAGGTTTGTGAATTACAGTGCCCCTGAGCTCCTTTCTTCAACTCGCTTTCTTTTGAGCTGGCCGCAACACCGCAGGATGTCTTCAGGCCCTAATCTGGTTCCGGTACGGCACACTGAGCCTTTGGTTATTTCCTCTTCCTGGTGGGAAATGAGAGTTAAATTTGCCCGTCCAGACATCTCCAGCTAGCCTCTCATTGGTTCTCGCTATTCCTGTTCATCTTCCGCAGAAATTGGAAACTGTGCCAAACAGGAGGTTAAAGGCGCTGACTCTCCAAGTGGGGAGAGTGTTAGTAAAGCGTCTGGAATGTTGCACCCGAGTACCAGGGTTCGAAAACTGAGACATATTTGAACACGTCTCCCGATCACATGGTTGATCATACTCTGGGTTCCACATGCATGTTTTAGCTGAAGGAAGAATACCTTAAACCTGGAGAGTTAAGACCCGTGTAATGGGTACCATGCAATATGACTTAAAAGGGTCTTCATTTGCTCACCGAACCTCTCCAATCCTATCACTGCTGCGTTTATGCCCCTGTACACATGCTTGATTCTCTTTCGGAGACATAGCAATCCATAGGTTTTAAGATACTTACTAGTCAGGTACATTCTTAGGCGTTTAATATGGGGTTTTGAGTCCATTTCGTTGAGCAAGGAGTAGCTCTTGTCTATTCCATATTTGGCTTAAGGAACTTTATCTGTGCTCATTTCAATCTCTGGTTTTATGCAGCACCCCAACTCACCTTTCCCCTTAAGCAAGCATAAGTTGGTTTTCTAAATTTGAGACCCTGTTCTGTTTTGGAATGCAGTTCCTGTGTAGCCAAGTTTACATTCCGTGTATTAGTGATATCTTATGATGTTTCTTTTTCTGTGTGACTTATTTCAGTTAGAATCATCATACCTGAATCCACTCATTATGCTGCTACGGGCCTGATGACATAGATTTCATTGCTGAGTGATACTGCATTGTACGTAAGTACCACAAGTTCTTTATCCATTTTTCACTTTCTGTGATATTGAACTTGTACGGTAAACGAGGTTCTTGTAAACGGAGGTGTCCCAAACTTTGGGGTGGCTGTGTCTTTTTGATTTTAATTTCCCTAAGCTATAGGACCATAAGTGGAAGTTCCCTAGGCTCTGATGCTTTGTTTTTTAGATGTTTCAGGAAACACCATACACTTCTCCTGAGTGTCTGTTGGCAATTTACATCCCGCCCATCAGCATAACAAGGCTCCCAGTTCTCCATGGCCTGTCCTGCCTTTCTGGAGTTTACACTTTTTTCAGATGGCCCTTTTGACCGGGGAGAAGTGAGACTTCATTGTAGTGCAGATTTCCTTTGCAAGTTTGCTTGGTTGGCCAAAAAGGGCGTATGCGTTTTTTCCTGAATATATTCAGGAAAAAACGCATACACCCTTTTTGGCCAAGTGCATCATTGTGGACGTTCTGCCTCTTTTCCTATGCCTTCAATGCAATTCCAGTCTACCTCCTGAAATCGGTTTCCTGCAATTCTGCCCCGCTTTCAAGTCCTCTTGGCAGCCTTACTTCAGTCTATTTTTGGACGATAGCTGTCATTTATAACTCTGCAGGTTTGTGAATTACAGTGCCCCTGAGCTCCTTTCTTCAACTCGCCTTCTTGTGACCTGGCCGCAACACCGCAGGATGTCTACAGGCCCTAATCTGGTTCCGGCACGGCACGCTGAGCCTTTGGTTAATTCCTCTTCCTGGTGGGAAATGAGAGTTAAATTTGCCCATCCAGACACCTCCAGCTAGTCTCTCATTGGTTCTCGCTATTCCTGTTCTTCTTCCACAGAAATTGCAAACTGGGCCAAACAGGAGGTTAAAGGGACTGACTCTCCAAGTGGGGAGAGTGTTAGTAAAGCGTCTGGAATGTTGAACCCGAGTACCAGGGTACGAAAACTGAGACATATTTGAACACGTCTCCCGATCACAGGGTTGATCATAATCTAGGTTCCACATGCATGTTTTAGCTGAAGGAACAATACCTTAAACCTGGAGAGTTGAGACCCGTGGAATGGGTATCATGCAATATGACTTCAAAGGGTCTTCATTTGCTCACGAACCCCTCCAATCCTATCACTGCTGCATTTATGCCCATGTACACATGCTTGATTCTCTTTCGGAGACATAGCAATCCATAGGTTTTAAGATACTTACTAGTCAGGTACATTCTTAGGCGTTTAATATGCGGTGTTGAGTCCATTTCGTTGAGCAAGGAGTAGCTCTTGTCTATTCCATATTTGGCTTAAGGAACTTTATCTGTGCTCATTTCAATCTCTGGTTTTATGCAGCACCCCAACTCACCTTTCCCCTTAAGCAAGCATAAGTTGGTTTTCTAAATTTGAGACCCTGTTCTGTTCTGTAATTCAGTTCCTGTGTAGCCAAATTTCCATTCCGTGTATTACTGATATCTTATGATGTTTCTTTTTCTGTGTGACTTATTTCAGTTAGAATCATCATACCTGAATCCACTCATTGTGATGCTAAGGGCCTGATGACATAGATTTCATTGCTGAGTGATATTGCTTTGTAAGTAAATACCACAACTTCTTTATCCATTTTTCACTTTCTGCGATGTTGAACTTGTACTGTAAACGAGTTTCTTGTAAACAGAGGCGTCCCAAACTTTGGGGTGGCTGTGTCTTTTTGATTTTAATTTCCCTAAGGTATAGGACCATAAGTGGCAGTGCCCTAGGCTCTGTTGCTTTGTTTTTTAGATGTTTCAGGAAACACCATACACTTCTCCCGAGTGGTTGTTGGCAATTTACATCCCGCCCATCAGCATAACAAGGCTCCCAGTTCTCCATTGCCTGTCCTGCCTTTCTGGATTTTACACTTTTTTCAGATGGCCCTTTTGACCGGGGGGAAGTGAGACTTCATTGTAGTGCAGATTTCCTTTGCAAGCTTGCTTGGTTGGCCAAAAAGGGCGTATGCATTTTTTCCTGAATATATTCAGGAAAAAACGCATACGCCCTTTTTGGCCAAGTGCATCATTGTGGACGTTCTGCCTCTTTTCCTATGCTTTCAATGCAATTCCAGTCTACCTCCTGAAATCGGTTTCCTGCAATTCTGCCCCGCTTTCAAGTCCTCTTGGCAGCCTTACTTCAGTGTATTTTTGGACGATAGCTGTCATTTATAACTCTGCAGGTTTGTGAATTACAGTGCCCCTGAGCTCCTTTCTTCAACTCGCTTTCTTTTGAGCTGGCCGCAACACCGCAGGATGGCTTCAGGCCCTAATCTGGTTCTGGTACGGCACGCTGAGCCTTTGGTTATTTCCTCTTCCTGTTGGGAAATGAGAGTTAAATTTGCCCGTCCAGACACCTCCAGCTAGCCTCTCATTGGTTCTCGCTATTCCTGTTCATCTTCCGCAGAAATTGCAAACTGGGCCAAACAGGAGTTTAAAGGGACTGACTCTCCAAGTCGGAAGAGTGTTAGTAAAGCGTCTGGAATGTTGCACCCGAGTACCAGGGGAGGAAAACTGAGACATATTTGAACACGTCTCCCGTTCACATGGTTGATCATACTCTGGGTTCCACATGCATGTTTTAGCTGAAGGAAGAATACCTTAAACCTGGAGAGTTGAGACCCGTGGAATGGGTACCATGCAATATGACTTCAAAGGGTCTTCATTTGCTCACGAACCTCTCCAATCCTATCACTGCTGCGTTTATTCCCCTGTACACACGCTTGATTCTCTTTTGGAGACATAGCAATCCATAGGTTTTAAGATACTTACTAGTCAGGTACATTCTTAGGCGTTTAATATGGGGTGTTGAGTCCATTTCGTTGAGCAAGGAGTAGCTCTTGTCTATTCCATATTTGGCTTAAGGAACTTTATCTGTGCTCATTTCAATCTCTGGTTTTATGCAGCACCCCAACTCACCTTTCCCCTTAAGCAAGCATAAGTTGGTTTTCTAAATTTGAGACCCTCTTCTGTTCTGTAATTCAGTTCCTGTGTAGCCAAATTTCCATTCCGTGTATTACTGATATCTTATGATGTTTCTTTTTCTGTGTGACTTATTTCAGTTAGAATCATCATACCTGAATCCACTCATTGTGATGCTAAGGGCCTGATGACATAGATTTCATTGCTGAGTGATATTGCTTTGTAAGTAAATACCACAACTTCTTTATCCATTTTTCACTTTCTGCGGTGTTGAACTTGTACTGTAAACGAGTTTCTTGTAAACAGAGGCGTCCCAAACTTTGGGGTGGCTGTGTCTTTTTGATTTTAATTTCCCTAAGGTATAGGACCATAAGTGGCAGTGCCCTAGGCTCTGTTGCTTTGTTTTTTAGATGTTTCAGGAAACACCATACACTTCTCCCGAGTGGTTGTTGGCAATTTACATCCCGCCCATCAGCATAACAAGGCTCCCAGTTCTCCATGGCCTGTCCTGCCTTTCTGGATTTTACACTTTTTTCAGATGGCCCTTTTGACCGGGGGGAAGTGAGACTTCATTGTAGTGCAGATTTCCTTTGCAAGCTTGCTTGGTTGGCCAAAAAGGGCGTATGCGTTTTTTCCTGAATATATTCAGGAAAAAACGCATACGCCCTTTTTGGCCAAGTGCATCATTGTGGACGTTCTGCCTCTTTTCCTATGCTTTCAATGCAATTCCAGTCTACCTCCTGAAATCGGTTTCCTGCAATTCTGCCCCGCTTTCAAGTCCTCTTGGCAGCCTTACTTCAGTGTATTTTTGGACGATAGCTGTCATTTATAACTCTGCAGGTTTGTGAATTACAGTGCCCCTGAGCTCCTTTCTTCAACTCGCTTTCTTTTGAGCTGGCCGCAACACCGCAGGATGGCTTCAGGCCCTAATCTGGTTCTGGTACGGCACGCTGAGCCTTTGGTTATTTCCTCTTCCTGTTGGGAAATGAGAGTTAAATTTGCCCGTCCAGACACCTCCAGCTAGCCTCTCATTGGTTCTCGCTATTCCTGTTCATCTTCCGCAGAAATTGCAAACTGTGCCAAACAGGAGGTTAAAGGCGCTGACTCTCCAAGTGGGGAGAGTGTTAGTAAAGCGTCTGGAATGTTGCACCCGAGTACCAGGGGAGGAAAACTGAGACATATTTGAACACGTCTCCCGATCACATGGTTGATCATACTCTGGGTTCCACATGCATGTTTTATCTGAAGGAAGAATACCTAAAACCTGGGTAGTTGAAACCCGTGGAATGGGTACCATGCAATATGACTTCAAAGGGTCTTCATTTGCTCACCGAACCTCTCCAATCCTATCACTGCTGCGTTTATGCCCCTGTACACATGCTTGATTCTCTTTCGGAGACATAGCAATCCATAGGTTTTAAGATACTTACTAGTCAGTTACATTCTTAGGCGTTTAATATGCGGTGTTGAGTCCATTTCGTTGAGCAAGGAGTAGCTCTTGTCTATTCCATATTTGACTTAAGGAACTTTATCTGTGCTCATTTCAATCTCTGGTTTTATGCAGCACCCCAACTCACCTTTCCCCTTAAGCAAGCATAAGTTGGTTTTCTAAATTTGAGACCCTGTTCTGTTCTGTAATTCAGTTCCTGTGTAGCCAAGTTTACATTCCGTGTATTACTGATATCTTATGATGTTTCTTTTTCTGTGTGACTTACTTCAGTTAGAATCATCATACCTGAATCCACTCATTGTGCTGCTAAGGGCCTGATGACACAGATTTCATTGCTGAGTGATATTGCTTTGTAAGTAAATACCACAACTTCTTTATCCATTTTTCACTTTCTGCGATGTTGAACTTGTACTGTAAACGAGGTTCTTGTAAACAGAGGCGTCCCAAACTTTGGGGTGGCTGTGTCTTTTTGATTTAAATTTCCCTAAGCTATAGGACCATAAGTGGCAGTGCCCTAGGCTCTGTTGCTTTGTTTTTTAGATGTTTCAGGAAACACCATACACTTCTCCTGAGTGTCTGTTGGTAATTTACATCCCGCCCATCAGCATAACAAGGCTCCCAGTTCTCCATGGCCTGTCCTGCCTTTCTGGAGTTTACACTTTTTTCAGATGGCCCTTTTGACCGGCGGGAAGTGAGACTTCATTGTAGTGCAGATTTCCTTTGCAAGCTTGCTTGGTTGGCCAAAAAGGGCGTATGCGTTTTTTCCTGAATATATTCAGGAAAAAACGCATATGCCCTTTTTGGCCAAGTGCATCATTGTGGACGTTCTGCCTCTTTTCCTATGCTTTCAATGCAATTCCAGTCTACCTCCTGAAATCGGTTTCCTGCAATTCTGCCCCGCTTTCAAGTCCTCTTGGCAGCCTTACTTCAGTCTATTTTTGGACGATAGCTGTCATTTATAACTCTGCAGGTTTGTGAATTACAGTGCTCCTGAGCTCCTTTCTTCAACTCGCTTTCTTGTGACCTGGCCGCAACACCGCATGATGTCTTCAGGCCCTAATGTGGTTCTGGCAAGGCATGCTGAGCCTTTGGTTAATTCCTCTTCCTGGTGGGAAATGAGAGTTAAATTTGCCCATCCAGACACCTCCAGCTAGTCTCTCATTGGTTCTCGCTATTCCTGTTCATCTTCCACAGAAATTGCAAACTGGGCCAAACAGGAGGTTAAAGGGACTGACTCTCCAAGTGGGGAGAGTGTTAGTAAAGCGTCTGGAATGTTGCATCCGAGTACCAGCGTACGAAAACTGAGACATATTTGAACACGTCTCCCGATCACATGGTTGATCATACTCTAGGTTCCACATGCATGTTTTAGCTGAAGGAAGAATACCTTAAACCTGGAGAGTTGAAACCCGTGGAATGGGTACCATGCGATATGACTTCAAAGGGTCTTCATTTGCTCACCGAACCTCTCCAATCCTATCACTGCTGCGTTTATGCCCCTGTAAACATGCTTGATTCTCTTTCGGAGACATAGCAATCCATAGGTTTTAAGATACTTACTAGTCAGGTACATTCTTAGGCGTTTAATATGCGGTGTTGAGTCCATTTCGTTGAGCAAGGAGTAGCTCTTGTCTATTCCATATTTGGCTTAAGGAACTTTATCTGTGCTCATTTCAATCTCTGGTTTTATGCAGCACCCCAACTCACCTTTCCCCTTAAGCAAGCATAAGTTGGTTTTCTAAATTTGAGACCCTGTTCTGTTCTGTAATTCAGTTCCTGTGTAGCCAAGTTTACATTCCGTGTATTACTGATATCTTATGATGTTTCTTTTTCTGTATGACTTATTTCAGTTAGAATCATCATACCTGAATCCACTCATTGTGCTGCTAAGGGCCTGATGACACAGATTTCATTGCTGAGTGATATTGCTTTGTAAGTAAATACCACAACTTCTTTATCCATTTTTCACTTTCTGCGATGTTGAACTTGTACTGTAAACGAGGTTCTTGTAAACAGAGCCATTCCAAACTTTGGGGTGGCTGTGTCTTTTTGATTTTAAATTCCCTAAGCTATAGGACCATAAGTGGAAGTGCCGTAGGGTCTGTTGCTTTGTATTTTAGATGTTTCAGGAAACACCATACACTTCTCCCGAGTGGTTGTTGGCAATTTACATACCGCCCATCAGCATAACAAGGCTCCCAGTTCTCCATGGCCTGTCCTGCCTTTCTGGATTTTACACTTTTTTCAGATGGCCCTTTTGACTGGGGGGAAGTGAGACTTCATTGTAGTGCAGATTTCCTTTGCAAGCTTGCTTGGTTGGCCAAAAAGGGCGTATGCGTTTTTTCCTGAATATATTCAGGAAAAAACGCATACGCCCTTTTTGGCCAAGTGCATCATTGTGGACGTTCTGCCTCTTTTCCTATGCTTTCAATGCAATTCCAGTCTACCTCCTGAAATTGGTTTCCTGCAATTCTGCCCCGCTTTCAAGTCCTCTTGGCAGCCTTACTTCAGTCTATTTTTGGACGATAGCTGTCATTTATAACTCTGCAGGTTTGTGAATTACAGTGCCCCTGAGCTCCTTTCTTCAACTCGATTTCTTGTGACCTGGCCGCAACACCGCAGGATGTCTTCAGGCCCTAATCTGGTTCTGGCACGGCACGCTGAGCCTTTGGTTAATTCCTCTTCCTGGTGGGAAATGAGAGTTAAATTTGCCCATCCAGACACCTCCAGCTAGTCTCTCATTGGTTCTCGCTATTCCTGTTCATCTTCCACAGAAATTGCAAACTGGGCCAAACAGGAGGTTAAAGGGACTGACTCTCCAAGTGGGGAGAGTGTTAGTAAAGCGTCTGGAATGTTGCACCCGAGTACCAGGGTACGAAAACTGAGACATATTTGAACACATCTCCCGATCACATGGTTGATCATACTCTAGGTTCCACATGCATGTTTTAGCTGAAGGAAGAATACCTTAAACCTGGGTAGTTGAAACCCGTGGAATGGGTACCATGCAATATGACTTCAAAGGGTCTTCATTTGCTCACCGAACCTCTCCAATCCTATCACAGCTGCGTTTATGCCCCTGTACACATGCTTGATTCTCTTTTGGAGACATAGCAATCCATAGGTTTTAAGATACTTACTAGTCAGCTACATTCTTAGGCATTTAATATGCAGTGTTGAGTCCATTTCGTTGAGCAAGGAGTAGCTCTTGTCTATTCCATATTTGGCTTAAGGAACTTTATCTGTGCTCATTTCAATCTCTGGTTTTATGCAGCACCCCAACTCACCTTTCCCCTTAAGCAAGCATAAGTTGGTTTTCTAAATTTGAGACCCTGTTCTGTTTTGGAATGCAGTTCCTGTGTAGCCAAGTTTACATTCCGTGTATTACTGATATCTTATGATGTTTCTTTTTCTGTGTGACTTATTTCAGTTAGAATCATCGTACCTGAATCCACTCATTATGCTGCTATGGGCCTGATGACATAGATTTCATTGCTGAGTGATACTGCATTGTACGTAAGTACCACAAGTTCTTTATCCATTTTTCACTTTCTGTGATATTGAACTTGTACGGTAAACGAGGTTCTTGTAAACGGAGGCGTCCCAAACTTTGAGGTGGCTGTGTGTTTTTCATTTTAATTTCCCTAAGCTATAGGACCATAAGTGGAAGTGCCCTAGGTTCTGTTGCTTTGTTTTTTAGTTGTTTCAGGAAACACCATACACTTCTCCCAAGTGGTTCTTGGCAATTTACATCCCGCCCATCAGCATAACAAGGCTCCCAGTTCTCCATGGCCTGTCCTGCCTTTCTGGATTTTACACTTTTTTCAGATGGCCCTTTTGACCGGGGGGAAGTGAGACTTCATTGTAGTGCAGATTTCCTTTGCAAGCTTGCTTGGTTGGCCAAAAAGGGCGTATGCGTTTTTTCCTGAATATATTCAGGAAAAAACGCATACGCCCTTTTTGGCCAAGTGCATCATTGTGGACGTTCTGCCTCTTTTCCTATGCTTTCAATGCAATTCCAGTCTACCTCCTGAAATCGGTTTCCTGCAATTCTGCCCCGCTTTCAAGTCCTCTTGGCAGCCTTACTTCAGTCTATTTTTGGACGATAGCTGTCATTTATAACTCTGCAGGTTTGTGAATTACAGTGCCCCTGAGCTCCTTTCTTCAACTCGCTTTCTTGTGGCCTGGCCGCAACACCGCAGGATGTCTTCAGGCCCTAATCTGGTTCTGGCACGGCACGCTGATCCTTTGGTTAATTCCTCTTCCTGGTGGGAAATGAGAGTTAAATTTGCCCGTCCAGACACCTCCAGCTATTCTTTCATTGGTTCTCGCTATTCCTGTTCATCTTCCACAGAAATTGCAAACTGGGCCAAACAGGAGGTTAAAGGGACTGACTCTCCAAGTCGGGAGAGTGTTAGTAAAGCGTCTGGAAAGTTGCACCCGAGTACCAGGGTACGAAAACTGAGACATATTTGAACACGTCTCCCGATCACATGGTTGATCATACTCTAGGTTCCACATGCATGTTTTAGCTGAAGGAAGAATACCTTAAACCTGGGTAGTTGAAACCCGTGGAATGGGTACCATGCAATATGACTTCAAAGGGTCTTCATTTGCTCACGAACCTCTCCAATCCTATCACTGCTGCGTTTATGCCCCTGTACACATGCTTGATTCTCTTTCGGAGACATAGCAATCCATAGGTTTTAAGATACTTACTAGTCAGGTACATTCTTAGGCGTTTAATATGGGGTGTTGAGTCCATTTCGTTGAGCAAGGAGTAGCTCTTGTCTATTCCATATTTGGCTTAAGGAACTTTATCTGTGCTCATTTCAATCTCTGGTTTTATGCAGCACCCCAACTCACCTTTCCCCTTAAGCAAGCATAAGTTAGTTTTCTAAATTTGAGACCCTGTTCTGTTCTGTAATTCAGTTCCTGTGTAGCCAAGTTTCCATTCCGTGTATTACTGATATCTTATGATGTTTCTTTTTCTGTGTGACTTATTTCAGTTAGAATCATCATACCTGAATCCACTCATTGTGCTGCTAAGGGCCTGTTGACACAGATTTCATTGCTGAGTGATATTGCTTTGTAAGTAAATACCACAACTTCTTTATCCATTTTTCACTTTCTGCGATGTTGAACTTGTACTGTAAATGAGGTTCTTGTAAACAGAGCCGTTCCAAACTTTGGGGTGGCTGTGTCTTTTTGATTTTAATTTCCCTAAGCTATAGGACCATAAGTGGAAGTGCCCTAGGTTCTGTTGCTTTGTTTTTTAGTTGTTTCAGGAAACACCATACACTTCTCCCAAGTGGTTGTTGGCAATTTACATCCCGCCCATCAGCATAACAAGGCTCCCAGTTCTCCATGGCCTGTCCTGCCTTTCTGGATTTTACACTTTTATCAGATGGCCCTTTTGACCGGGGGGAAGTGAGACTTCATTGTAGTGCAGATTTCCTTTGCAAGCTTGCTTGGTTGGCCAAAAAGTGCGTATGCGTTTTTTCCTGAATATATTCAGGAAAAAACGCATACGCCCTTTTTGGCCAAGTGCATCATTGTGGACCTTCTGCCTCTTTTCCTATGCTTTCAATGCAATTCCAGTCTACCTCCTGAAATCGGTTTCCTGCAATTCTGCCCCGCTTTCAAGTCCTCTTGGCAGCCTTACTTCAGTATATTTTTGGACGATAGCTGTCATTTATAACTCTGCAGGTTTGTGAATTACAGTGCCCCTGAGCTCCTTTCTTCAACTCGCTTTCTTTTGAGCTGGCCGCAACACCGCAGGATGTCTTCAGGCCCTAATCTGGTTCCGGTACGGCACACTGAGCCTTTGGTTATTTCCTCTTCCTGGTGGGAAATGAGAGTTAAATTTGCCCGTCCAGACATCTCCAGCTAGCCTCTCATTGGTTCTCGCTATTCCTGTTCATCTTCCGCAGAAATTGGAAACTGTGCCAAACAGGAGGTTAAAGGCGCTGACTCTCCAAGTGCGGAGAGTGTTAGTAAAGCGTCTGGAATGTTGCACCCGAGTACCAGGGTTCGAAAACTGAGACATATTTGAACACGTCTCCCGATCACATGGTTGATCATACTCTGGGTTCCACATGCATGTTTTAGCTGAAGGAAGAATACCTTAAACCTGGAGAGTTAAGACCCGTGTAATGGGTACCATGCAATATGACTTAAAAGGGTCTTCATTTGCTCACCGAACCTCTCCAATCCTATCACTGCTGCGTTTATGCCCCTGTACACATGCTTGATTCTCTTTCGGAGACATAGCAATCCATAGGTTTTAAGATACTTACTAGTCAGGTACATTCTTAGGCGTTTAATATGGGGTTTTGAGTCCATTTCGTTGAGCAAGGAGTAGCTCTTGTCTATTCCATATTTGGCTTAAGGAACTTTATCTGTGCTCATTTCAATCTCTGGTTTTATGCAGCACCCCAACTCACCTTTCCCCTTAAGCAAGCATAAGTTGGTTTTCTAAATTTGAGACCCTGTTCTGTTTTGGAATGCAGTTCCTGTGTAGCCAAGTTTACATTCCGTGTATTAGTGATATCTTATGATGTTTCTTTTTCTGTGTGACTTATTTCAGTTAGAATCATCATACCTGAATCCACTCATTATGCTGCTACGGGCCTGATGACATAGATTTCATTGCTGAGTGATACTGCATTGTACGTAAGTACCACAAGTTCTTTATCCATTTTTCACTTTCTGTGATATTGAACTTGTACGGTAAACGAGGTTCTTGTAAACGGAGGTGTCCCAAAATTTGGGGTGGCTGTGTCTTTTTGATTTTAATTTCCCTAAGCTATAGGACCATAAGTGGAAGTTCCCTAGGCTCTGATGCTTTGTTTTTTAGATGTTTCAGGAAACACCATACACTTCTCCTGAGTGTCTGTTGGCAATTTACATCCCGCCCATCAGCATAACAAGGCTCCCAGTTCTCCATGGCCTGTCCTGCCTTTCTGGAGTTTACACTTTTTTCAGATGGCCCTTTTGACCGGGGAGAAGTGAGACTTCATTGTAGTGCAGATTTCCTTTGCAAGTTTGCTTGGTTTGCCAAAAAGTGCGTATGCGTTTTTTCCTGAATATATTCAGGAAAAAACGCATACACCCTTTTTGGCCAAGTGCATCATTGTGGACGTTCTGCCTCTTTTCCTATGCCTTCAATGCAATTCCAGTCTACCTCCTGAAATCGGTTTCCTGCAATTCTGCCCCGCTTTCAAGTCCTCTTGGCAGCCTTACTTCAGTCTATTTTTAGACGATAGCTGTCATTTATAACTCTGCAGGTTTGTGAATTACAGTGCCCCTGAGCTCCTTTCTTCAACTCGCCTTCTTGTGACCTGGCCGCAACACCGCAGGATGTCTACAGGCCCTAATCTGGTTCCGGCACGGCACGCTGAGCCTTTGGTTAATTCCTCTTCCTGGTGGGAAATGAGAGTTAAATTTGCCCATCCAGACACCTCCAGCTAGTCTCTCATTGGTTCTCGCTATTCCTGTTCTTCTTCCACAGAAATTGCAAACTGGGCCAAACAGGAGGTTAAAGGGACTGACTCTCCAAGTGGGGAGAGTGTTAGTAAAGCGTCTGGAATGTTGAACCCGAGTACCAGGGTACGAAAACTGAGACATATTTGAACACGTCTCCCGATCACAGGGTTGATCATAATCTAGGTTCCACATGCATGTTTTAGCTGAAGGAACAATACCTTAAACCTGGAGAGTTGAGACCCGTGGAATGGGTATCATGCAATATGACTTCAAAGGGTCTTCATTGGCTCACGAACCCCTCCAATCCTATCACTGCTGCATTTATGCCCATGTACACATGCTTGATTCTCTTTCGGAGACATAGCAATCCATAGGTTTTAAGATACTTACTAGTCAGGTACATTCTTAGGCGTTTAATATGCGGTGTTGAGTCCATTTCGTTGAGCAAGGAGTAGCTCTTGTCTATTCCATATTTGGCTTAAGGAACTTTATCTGTGCTCATTTCAATCTCTGGTTTTATGCAGCACCCCAACTCACCTTTCCCCTTAAGCAAGCATAAGTTGGTTTTCTAAATTTGAGACCCTGTTCTGTTCTGTAATTCAGTTCCTGTGTAGCCAAGTCTCCATTCCGTATATTACTGATATCTTATGATGTTTCTTTTTCTGTGTGACTTATTTCAGTTAGAATCATCATACCTGAATCCACTCATTGTGCTGCTAAGGGCCTGTTGACACAGATTTCATTGCTGAGTGATATTGCTTTGTAAGTAAATACCACAGCTTCTTTATCCATTTTTCACTTTCTGCGATGTTGAACTTGTACTGTAAATGAGTTTCTTGTAAACAGAGCCGTTCCAAACTTTGGGGTGGCTGTGTCTTTTTGATTTTAATTTCCCTAAGCTATAGGACCATAAGTGGAAGTGCCCTAGGTTCTGTTGCTTTGTTTTTTAGATGTTTCAGGAAACACCATACACTTCTCCCGAGTGGTTGTTGGCAATTTACATCCCGCCCATCAGCATAACAAGGCTCCCAGTTCTCCATGGCCTGTCCTGCCTTTCTGGATTTTACACTTTTTTCAGATGGCCCTTTTGACCGGGGGGAAGTGAGACTTCATTGTAGTGCAGATTTCCTTTGCAAGCTTGCTTGGTTGGCCAAAAAGGGCGTATGCGTTTTTTCCTGAATATATTCAGGAAAAAACGCATACGCCCTTTTTGGCCAAGTGCATCATTGTGGACGTTCTGCCTCTTTTCCTATGCTTTCAATGCAATTCCAGTCTACCTCCTGAAATCGGTTTCCTGCAATTCTGCCCCGCTTTCAAGTCCTCTTGGCAGCCTTACTTCAGTCTATTTTTGGACGATAGCTGTCATTTATAACTCTGCAGGTTTGTGAATTACAGTGCCCCTGAGCTCCTTTCTTCAACTCGCTTTCTTGTGGCCTGGCCGCAACACCGCAGGATGGCTTCAGGCCCTAATCTGGTTCTGGCACGTCACGCTGAGCCTTTGGTTAATTCCTCTTCCTGGTGGGAAATGAGAGTTAAATTTGCCCGTCCAGACACCTCCAGCTAGCCTCTCATTGGTTCTCGCTCTTCCTGTTCATCTTCCACAGATATTGCAAACTGGGCCAAACAGGAGGTTAAATGCGCTGACTCTCCAAGTCGGGAGAGTGTTAGTAAAGCGTCTGGAATGTTGCACCCGAGTACCAGGGGAGGAAAACTGAGACATATTTGAACACGTCTCCCGTTCACATGGTTGATCATACTCTGGGTTCCACATGCATGTTTTAGCTGAAGGAAGAATACCTTAAACCTGGAGAGTTGAGACCCGTGTAATGGGTACCATGCAATATGACTTCCAAGGGTCTTCATTTGCTCACCGAACCTCTCCAATCCTATCACTGCTGCGTTTATGCCCCTGTACACACGCTTGATTCTCTTTTGGAGACATAGCAATCCATAGGTTTTAAGATACTTACTTGTCAGGTACATTCTTAGGCGTTTAATATGGGGTTTTGAGTCCATTTCGTTGAGCAAGGAGTAGCTCTTGTCTATTCCATATTTGGCTTAAGGAACTTTATCTGTGCTCATTTCAATCTCTGGTTTTATGCAGCACCCCAACTCACCTTTCCCCTTAAGCAAGCATAAGTTGGTTTTCTAAATTTGAGACCCTGTTCTGTTTTGGAATGCAGTTCCTGTGTAGCCAAGTTTACATTCCGTGTATTAGTGATATCTTATGATGTTTCTTTTTCTGTGTGACTTATTTCAGTTAGAATCATCATACCTGAATCCACTCATTGTGCTGCTAAGGGCCTGATGACACAGATTTCATTGCTGAGTGATATTGCTTTGTAAGTAAATACCACAACTTCTTTATCCATTTTTCACTTTCTGGGATGTTGAACTTGTACTGTAAACGAGGTTCTTGTAAACAGAGCCGTTCCAAACTTTGGGGTGGCTGTGTCTTTTTCATTTTAATTTCCCTAAGCTATAGGACCATAAGTGGAAGTGCCCTAGGTTCTGTTGCTTTGTTTTTTAGTTGTTTCAGGAAACACCATACACTTCTCCCAAGTGGTTCTTGGCAATTTACATCCCGCCCATCAGCATAACAAGGCTCCCAGTTCTCCATGGCCTGTCCTGCCTTTCTGGATTTTACACTTTTTTCAGATGGCCTTTTTGACCGGGGGGAAGTGAGACTTCATTGTAGTGCAGATTTCCTTTGCAAGCTTGCTTGGTTGGCCAAAAAGGGCGTATGCGTTTTTTCCTGAATATATTCAGGAAAAAACGCATACGCCCTTTTTGGCCAAGTGCATCATTGTGGACGTTCTGCCTCTTTTCCTATGCTTTCAATGCAATTCCAGTCTACCTCCTGAAATCGGTTTCCTGCAATTCTGCCCCGCTTCCAAGTCCTCTTGGCAGCCTTACTTCAGTCTATTTTTGGACGATAGCTGTCATTTATAACTCTGCAGGTTTGTGAATTACAGTGCCCCTGAGCTCCTTTCTTCAACTCGCTTTCTTTTGAGCTGGCCGCAACACCGCAGGATGGCTTCAGGCCCTAATCTGGTTCTGGCACGGCACACTGAGCCTTTGGTTAATTCCTCTTCCTGGTGGGAAATGAGAGTTAAATTTGCCCGTCCAGACACCTCCAGCTAGTCTTTCATTGGTTCTCGTTATTCCTGTTCATCTTTCACAGAAATTGCAAACTGGGCCAAACAGGAAGTTAAAGGAACTGACTCTCCAAGTGGGGAGAGTGTTAGTAAAGCGTCTGGAATGTTGCACCCGAGTACCAGGGTACGAAAACTGAGACATATTTGAACACGTCTCCCGATCACATGGTTGATCATACTCTAGGTTCCACATGCATGTTTTAGATGAAGGAAGAATACCTTAAACCTGGGTAGTTGAAACCCGTGGAATGGGTACCATGCAATATGACTTCAAAGGGTCTTCATTTGCTCACGAACCTCTCCAATCCTATCACTGCTGCGTTTATGCCCCTGTACACATGCTTGATTCTCTTTCGGAGACATAGCAATCCATAGGTTTTAAGATACTTACTAGTCAGGTGCATTCTTAGGCGTTTAATATGGGGTTTTGTGTCCATTTCGTTGAGCAAGGAGTAGCTCTTGTGTATTCCATATTTGGCTTAAGGAACTTTATCTGTGCTCATTTCAATCTCTGGTTTTATGCAGCACCCCAACTCACCTTTCACCTTAAGCAAGCATAAGTTGGTTTTCTAAATTTGAGACCCTGTTCTGTTTTGGAATGCAGTTCCTGTGTAGCCAAGTTTACATTCCGTGTATTAGTGATATCTTATGATGTTTCTTTTTCTGTGTGACTTATTTCAGTTAGAATCATCGTACCTGAATCCACTCATTATGCTGCTACGGGCCTGATGACATAGATTTCATTGCTGAGTGATACTGCATTGTACGTAAGTACCACAAGTTCTTTATCCATTTTTCACTTTCTGTGATATTGAACTTGTACGGTAAACGAGGTTCTTGTAAACGGAGGTGTCCCAAACTTTGGGGTGGCTGTGTGTTTTTGATTTTAATTTCCCTAAGCTATAGGACCATAAGTGGAAGTGTCCTAGGCTCTGATGCTTTGTTTTTTAGATGTTTCAGGAAACACCATACACTTCTCCTGAGTGTCTGTTGGCAATTTACATCCCGCCCATCAGCATAACAAGGCTCCCAGTTCTCCATGGCCTGTCCTGCCTTTCTGGAGTTTACACTTTTTTCAGATGACCCTTTTGACCGGGGAGAAGTGAGACTTCATTGTAGTGCAGATTTCCTTTGCAAGTTTGCTTGGTTGGCCAAAAAGGGCGTATGCGTTTTTTCCTGAATATATTCAGGCAAAAACGCATACGCCCTTTTTGGCCAAGTGCATCATTGTGGACGTTCTGCCTCTTTTCCTATGCCTTCAATGCAATTCCAGTCTACCTCCTGAAATCGGTTTCCTGCAATTCTGCCCCGCTTTCAAGTCCTCTTGGCAGCCTTACTTCAGTCTATTTTTGGACGATAGCTGTCATTTATAACTCTGCAGGTTTGTGAATTACAGTGCCCCTGAGCTCCTTTCTTCAACTCGCTTTCTTGTGACCTGGCCGCAACACCGCAGGATGTCTACAGGCCCTAATCTGGTTCCGGCACGGCACGCTGAGCCTTTGGTTAATTCCTCTTCCTGGTGGGAAATGAGAGTTAAATTTGCCCATCCAGACACCTCCAGCTAGTCTCTCATTGGTTCTCGCTATTCCTGTTCATCTTCCACAGAAATTGCAAACTGGGCCAAACAGGAGGTTAAAGGGACTGACTCTCCAAGTGGGGAGAGTGTTAGTAAAGCATCTGGAATGTTGAACCCGAGTACCAGGGTACGAAAACTGAGACATATTTGAACACGTCTCCCGATCACATGGTTGATCATACTCTAGGTTCCACATGCATGTTTTAGCTGAAGGAAGAATACCTTAAACCTGGGTAGTTGAAACCCGTGGAATGGGTACCATGCAATATGACTTCAAAGGGTCTTCATTTGCTCACGAACCTCTCCAATCCTATCACTGCTGCGTTTATGCCCCTGTACACATGCTTGATTCTCTTTCGGAGACATAGCAATCCATAGGTTTTAAGATACTTACTAGTCAGGTACATTCTTAGGCGTTTAATATGGGGTGTTGTGTCCATTTCGTTGAGCAAGGAGTAGCTCTTGTCTATTCCATATTTGGCTTAAGGAACTTTATCTGTGCTCATTTCAATCTCTGGTTTTATGCAGCACCCCAACTCACCTTTCCCCTTAAGCAAGCATAAGTTAGTTTTCTAAATTTGAGACCCTGTTCTGTTCTGTAATTCAGTTCCTGTGTAGCCAAGTTTCCATTCCGTGTATTACTGATATCTTATGATGTTTCTTTTTCTGTGTGACTTATTTCAGTTAGAATCATCATACCTGAATCCACTCATTGTGCTGCTAAGGGCCTGTTGACACAGATTTCATTGCTGAGTGATATTGCTTTGTAAGTAAATACCACAACTTCTTTATCCATTTTTCACTTTCTGCGATGTTGAACTTGTACTGTAAATGAGGTTCTTGTAAACAGAGCCGTTCCAAACTTTGGGGTGGCTGTGTCTTTTTGATTTTAATTTCCCTAAGCTATAGGACCATAAGTGGAAGTGCCCTAGGTTCTGTTGCTTTGTTTTTTAGTTGTTTCAGGAAACACCATACACTTCTCCCAAGTGGTTGTTGGCAATTTACATCCCGCCCATCAGCATAACAAGGCTCCCAGTTCTCCATGGCCTGTCCTGCCTTTCTGGATTTTACACTTTTATCAGATGGCCTTTTTGACCGGGGGGAAGTGAGACTTCATTGTAGTGCAGATTTCCTTTGCAAGCTTGCTTGGTTGGCCAAAAAGGGCGTATGCGTTTTTTCCTGAATATATCCAGGAAAAAACGCATACGCCCTTTTTGGCCAAGTGCATCATTGTGGACCTTCTGCCTCTTTTCCTATGCTTTCAATGCAATTCCAGTCTACCTCCTGAAATCGGTTTCCTGCAATTCTGCCCCGCTTTCAAGTCCTCTTGGCAGCCTTACTTCAGTATATTTTTGGACGATAGCTGTCATTTATAACTCTGCAGGTTTGTGAATTACAGTGCCCCTGAGCTCCTTTCTTCAACTCGCTTTCTTTTGAGCTGGCCGCAACACCGCAGGATGTCTTCAGGCCCTAATCTGGTTCCGGTACGGCACACTGAGCCTTTGGTTATTTCCTCTTCCTGGTGGGAAATGAGAGTTAAATTTGCCCGTCCAGACATCTCCAGCTAGCCTCTCATTGGTTCTCGCTATTCCTGTTCATCTTCCGCAGAAATTGGAAACTGTGCCAAACAGGAGGTTAAAGGCGCTGACTCTCCAAGTGGGGAGAGTGTTAGTAAAGCGTCTGGAATGTTGCACCCGAGTACCAGGGTTCGAAAACTGAGACATATTTGAACACGTCTCCCGATCACATGGTTGATCATACTCTGGGTTCCACATGCATGTTTTAGCTGAAGGAAGAATACCTTAAACCTGGAGAGTTGAGACCCGTGTAATGGGTACCATGCAATATGACTTCCAAGGGTCTTCATTTGCTCACCGAACCTCTCCAATCCTATCACTGCTGCGTTTATGCCCCTGTACACACGCTTGATTCTCTTTTGGAGACATAGCAATCCATAGGTTTTAAGATACTTACTTGTCAGGTACATTCTTAGGCGTTTAATATGGGGTTTTGAGTCCATTTCGTTGAGCAAGGAGTAGCTCTTGTCTATTCCATATTTGGCTTAAGGAACTTTATCTGTGCTCATTTCAATCTCTGGTTTTATGCAGCACCCCAACTCACCTTTCCCCTTAAGCAAGCATAAGTTGGTTTTCTAAATTTGAGACCCTGTTCTGTTTTGGAATGCAGTTCCTGTGTAGCCAAGTTTACATTCCGTGTATTAGTGATATCTTATGATGTTTCTTTTTCTGTGTGACTTATTTCAGTTAGAATCATCATACCTGAATCCACTCATTGTGCTGCTAAGGGCCTGATGACACAGATTTCATTGCTGAGTGATATTGCTTTGTAAGTAAATACCACAACTTCTTTATCCATTTTTCACTTTCTGGGATGTTGAACTTGTACTGTAAACGAGGTTCTTGTAAACAGAGCCGTTCCAAACTTTGGGGTGGCTGTGTCTTTTTCATTTTAATTTCCCTAAGCTATAGGACCATAAGTGGAAGTGCCCTAGGTTCTGTTGCTTTGTTTTTTAGTTGTTTCAGGAAACACCATACACTTCTCCCAAGTGGTTCTTGGCAATTTACATCCCGCCCATCAGCATAACAAGGCTCCCAGTTCTCCATGGCCTGTCCTGCCTTTCTGGATTTTACACTTTTTTCAGATGGCCTTTTTGACCGGGGGGAAGTGAGACTTCATTGTAGTGCAGATTTCCTTTGCAAGCTTGCTTGGTTGGCCAAAAAGGGCGTATGCGTTTTTTCCTGAATATATTCAGGAAAAAACGCATACGCCCTTTTTGGCCAAGTGCATCATTGTGGACGTTCTGCCTCTTTTCCTATGCTTTCAATGCAATTCCAGTCTACCTCCTGAAATCGGTTTCCTGCAATTCTGCCCCGCTTCCAAGTCCTCTTGGCAGCCTTACTTCAGTCTATTTTTGGACGATAGCTGTCATTTATAACTCTGCAGGTTTGTGAATTACAGTGCCCCTGAGCTCCTTTCTTCAACTCGCTTTCTTTTGAGCTGGCCGCAACACCGCAGGATGGCTTCAGGCCCTAATCTGGTTCTGGCACGGCACACTGAGCCTTTGGTTAATTCCTCTTCCTGGTGGGAAATGAGAGTTAAATTTGCCCGTCCAGACACCTCCAGCTAGTCTTTCATTGGTTCTCGTTATTCCTGTTCATCTTTCACAGAAATTGCAAACTGGGCCAAACAGGAAGTTAAAGGAACTGACTCTCCAAGTGGGGAGAGTGTTAGTAAAGCGTCTGGAATGTTGCACCCGAGTACCAGGGTACGAAAACTGAGACATATTTGAACACGTCTCCCGATCACATGGTTGATCATACTCTAGGTTCCACATGCATGTTTTAGATGAAGGAAGAATACCTTAAACCTGGGTAGTTGAAACCCGTGGAATGGGTACCATGCAATATGACTTCAAAGGGTCTTCATTTGCTCACGAACCTCTCCAATCCTATCACTGCTGCGTTTATGCCCCTGTACACATGCTTGATTCTCTTTCGGAGACATAGCAATCCATAGGTTTTAAGATACTTACTAGTCAGGTGCATTCTTAGGCGTTTAATATGGGGTTTTGTGTCCATTTCGTTGAGCAAGGAGTAGCTCTTGTGTATTCCATATTTGGCTTAAGGAACTTTATCTGTGCTCATTTCAATCTCTGGTTTTATGCAGCACCCCAACTCACCTTTCACCTTAAGCAAGCATAAGTTGGTTTTCTAAATTTGAGACCCTGTTCTGTTTTGGAATGCAGTTCCTGTGTAGCCAAGTTTACATTCCGTGTATTAGTGATATCTTATGATGTTTCTTTTTCTGTGTGACTTATTTCAGTTAGAATCATCGTACCTGAATCCACTCATTATGCTGCTACGGGCCTGATGACATAGATTTCATTGCTGAGTGATACTGCATTGTACGTAAGTACCACAAGTTCTTTATCCATTTTTCACTTTCTGTGATATTGAACTTGTACGGTAAACGAGGTTCTTGTAAACGGAGGTGTCCCAAACTTTGGGGTGGCTGTGTGTTTTTGATTTTAATTTCCCTAAGCTATAGGACCATAAGTGGAAGTGTCCTAGGCTCTGATGCTTTGTTTTTTAGATGTTTCAGGAAACACCATACACTTCTCCTGAGTGTCTGTTGGCAATTTACATCCCGCCCATCAGCATAACAAGGCTCCCAGTTCTCCATGGCCTGTCCTGCCTTTCTGGAGTTTACACTTTTTTCAGATGACCCTTTTGACCGGGGAGAAGTGAGACTTCATTGTAGTGCAGATTTCCTTTGCAAGTTTGCTTGGTTGGCCAAAAAGGGCGTATGCGTTTTTTCCTGAATATATTCAGGCAAAAACGCATACGCCCTTTTTGGCCAAGTGCATCATTGTGGACGTTCTGCCTCTTTTCCTATGCCTTCAATGCAATTCCAGTCTACCTCCTGAAATCGGTTTCCTGCAATTCTGCCCCGCTTTCAAGTCCTCTTGGCAGCCTTACTTCAGTCTATTTTTGGACGATAGCTGTCATTTATAACTCTGCAGGTTTGTGAATTACAGTGCCCCTGAGCTCCTTTCTTCAACTCGCTTTCTTGTGACCTGGCCGCAACACCGCAGGATGTCTACAGGCCCTAATCTGGTTCCGGCACGGCACGCTGAGCCTTTGGTTAATTCCTCTTCCTGGTGGGAAATGAGAGTTAAATTTGCCCATCCAGACACCTCCAGCTAGTCTCTCATTGGTTCTCGCTATTCCTGTTCATCTTCCACAGAAATTGCAAACTGGGCCAAACAGGAGGTTAAAGGGACTGACTCTCCAAGTGGGGAGAGTGTTAGTAAAGCATCTGGAATGTTGAACCCGAGTACCAGGGTACGAAAACTGAGACATATTTGAACACGTCTCCCGATCACATGGTTGATCATACTCTAGGTTCCACATGCATGTTTTAGCTGAAGGAAGAATACCTTAAACCTGGGTAGTTGAAACCCGTGGAATGGGTACCATGCAATATGACTTCAAAGGGTCTTCATTTGCTCACGAACCTCTCCAATCCTATCACTGCTGCGTTTATGCCCCTGTACACATGCTTGATTCTCTTTCGGAGACATAGCAATCCATAGGTTTTAAGATACTTACTAGTCAGGTACATTCTTAGGCGTTTAATATGGGGTGTTGTGTCCATTTCGTTGAGCAAGGAGTAGCTCTTGTCTATTCCATATTTGGCTTAAGGAACTTTATCTGTGCTCATTTCAATCTCTGGTTTTATGCAGCACCCCAACTCACCTTTCCCCTTAAGCAAGCATAAGTTAGTTTTCTAAATTTGAGACCCTGTTCTGTTCTGTAATTCAGTTCCTGTGTAGCCAAGTTTCCATTCCGTGTATTACTGATATCTTATGATGTTTCTTTTTCTGTGTGACTTATTTCAGTTAGAATCATCATACCTGAATCCACTCATTGTGCTGCTAAGGGCCTGTTGACACAGATTTCATTGCTGAGTGATATTGCTTTGTAAGTAAATACCACAACTTCTTTATCCATTTTTCACTTTCTGCGATGTTGAACTTGTACTGTAAATGAGGTTCTTGTAAACAGAGCCGTTCCAAACTTTGGGGTGGCTGTGTCTTTTTGATTTTAATTTCCCTAAGCTATAGGACCATAAGTGGAAGTGCCCTAGGTTCTGTTGCTTTGTTTTTTAGTTGTTTCAGGAAACACCATACACTTCTCCCAAGTGGTTGTTGGCAATTTACATCCCGCCCATCAGCATAACAAGGCTCCCAGTTCTCCATGGCCTGTCCTGCCTTTCTGGATTTTACACTTTTATCAGATGGCCCTTTTGACCGGGGGGAAGTGAGACTTCATTGTAGTGCAGATTTCCTTTGCAAGCTTGCTTGGTTGGCCAAAAAGGGCGTATGCGTTTTTTCCTGAATATATCCAGGAAAAAACGCATACGCCCTTTTTGGCCAAGTGCATCATTGTGGACCTTCTGCCTCTTTTCCTATGCTTTCAATGCAATTCCAGTCTACCTCCTGAAATCGGTTTCCTGCAATTCTGCCCCGCTTTCAAGTCCTCTTGGCAGCCTTACTTCAGTATATTTTTGGACGATAGCTGTCATTTATAACTCTGCAGGTTTGTGAATTACAGTGCCCCTGAGCTCCTTTCTTCAACTCGCTTTCTTTTGAGCTGGCCGCAACACCGCAGGATGTCTTCAGGCCCTAATCTGGTTCCGGTACGGCACACTGAGCCTTTGGTTATTTCCTCTTCCTGGTGGGAAATGAGAGTTAAATTTGCCCGTCCAGACATCTCCAGCTAGCCTCTCATTGGTTCTCGCTATTCCTGTTCATCTTCCGCAGAAATTGGAAACTGTGCCAAACAGGAGGTTAAAGGCGCTGACTCTCCAAGTGGGGAGAGTGTTAGTAAAGCGTCTGGAATGTTGCACCCGAGTACCAGGGTTCGAAAACTGAGACATATTTGAACACGTCTCCCGATCACATGGTTGATCATACTCTGGGTTCCACATGCATGTTTTAGCTGAAGGAAGAATACCTTAAACCTGGAGAGTTGAGACCCGTGTAATGGGTACCATGCAATATGACTTCCAAGGGTCTTCATTTGCTCACCGAACCTCTCCAATCCTATCACTGCTGCGTTTATGCCCCTGTACACACGCTTGATTCTCTTTTGGAGACATAGCAATCCATAGGTTTTAAGATACTTACTTGTCAGGTACATTCTTAGGCGTTTAATATGGGGTTTTGAGTCCATTTCGTTGAGCAAGGAGTAGCTCTTGTCTATTCCATATTTGGCTTAAGGAACTTTATCTGTGCTCATTTCAATCTCTGGTTTTATGCAGCACCCCAACTCACCTTTCCCCTTAAGCAAGCATAAGTTGGTTTTCTAAATTTGAGACCCTGTTCTGTTTTGGAATGCAGTTCCTGTGTAGCCAAGTTTACATTCCGTGTATTAGTGATATCTTATGATGTTTCTTTTTCTGTGTGACTTATTTCAGTTAGAATCATCATACCTGAATCCACTCATTGTGCTGCTAAGGGCCTGATGACACAGATTTCATTGCTGAGTGATATTGCTTTGTAAGTAAATACCACAACTTCTTTATCCATTTTTCACTTTCTGGGATGTTGAACTTGTACTGTAAACGAGGTTCTTGTAAACAGAGCCGTTCCAAACTTTGGGGTGGCTGTGTCTTTTTCATTTTAATTTCCCTAAGCTATAGGACCATAAGTGGAAGTGCCCTAGGTTCTGTTGCTTTGTTTTTTAGTTGTTTCAGGAAACACCATACACTTCTCCCAAGTGGTTCTTGGCAATTTACATCCCGCCCATCAGCATAACAAGGCTCCCAGTTCTCCATGGCCTGTCCTGCCTTTCTGGATTTTACACTTTTTTCAGATGGCCTTTTTGACCGGGGGGAAGTGAGACTTCATTGTAGTGCAGATTTCCTTTGCAAGCTTGCTTGGTTGGCCAAAAAGGGCGTATGCGTTTTTTCCTGAATATATTCAGGAAAAAACGCATACGCCCTTTTTGGCCAAGTGCATCATTGTGGACGTTCTGCCTCTTTTCCTATGCTTTCAATGCAATTCCAGTCTACCTCCTGAAATCGGTTTCCTGCAATTCTGCCCCGCTTCCAAGTCCTCTTGGCAGCCTTACTTCAGTCTATTTTTGGACGATAGCTGTCATTTATAACTCTGCAGGTTTGTGAATTACAGTGCCCCTGAGCTCCTTTCTTCAACTCGCTTTCTTTTGAGCTGGCCGCAACACCGCAGGATGGCTTCAGGCCCTAATCTGGTTCTGGCACGGCACACTGAGCCTTTGGTTAATTCCTCTTCCTGGTGGGAAATGAGAGTTAAATTTGCCCGTCCAGACACCTCCAGCTAGTCTTTCATTGGTTCTCGTTATTCCTGTTCATCTTTCACAGAAATTGCAAACTGGGCCAAACAGGAAGTTAAAGGAACTGACTCTCCAAGTGGGGAGAGTGTTAGTAAAGCGTCTGGAATGTTGCACCCGAGTACCAGGGTACGAAAACTGAGACATATTTGAACACGTCTCCCGATCACATGGTTGATCATACTCTAGGTTCCACATGCATGTTTTAGATGAAGGAAGAATACCTTAAACCTGGGTAGTTGAAACCCGTGGAATGGGTACCATGCAATATGACTTCAAAGGGTCTTCATTTGCTCACGAACCTCTCCAATCCTATCACTGCTGCGTTTATGCCCCTGTACACATGCTTGATTCTCTTTCGGAGACATAGCAATCCATAGGTTTTAAGATACTTACTAGTCAGGTGCATTCTTAGGCGTTTAATATGGGGTTTTGTGTCCATTTCGTTGAGCAAGGAGTAGCTCTTGTGTATTCCATATTTGGCTTAAGGAACTTTATCTGTGCTCATTTCAATCTCTGGTTTTATGCAGCACCCCAACTCACCTTTCACCTTAAGCAAGCATAAGTTGGTTTTCTAAATTTGAGACCCTGTTCTGTTTTGGAATGCAGTTCCTGTGTAGCCAAGTTTACATTCCGTGTATTAGTGATATCTTATGATGTTTCTTTTTCTGTGTGACTTATTTCAGTTAGAATCATCGTACCTGAATCCACTCATTATGCTGCTACGGGCCTGATGACATAGATTTCATTGCTGAGTGATACTGCATTGTACGTAAGTACCACAAGTTCTTTATCCATTTTTCACTTTCTGTGATATTGAACTTGTACGGTAAACGAGGTTCTTGTAAACGGAGGTGTCCCAAACTTTGGGGTGGCTGTGTGTTTTTGATTTTAATTTCCCTAAGCTATAGGACCATAAGTGGAAGTGTCCTAGGCTCTGATGCTTTGTTTTTTAGATGTTTCAGGAAACACCATACACTTCTCCTGAGTGTCTGTTGGCAATTTACATCCCGCCCATCAGCATAACAAGGCTCCCAGTTCTCCATGGCCTGTCCTGCCTTTCTGGAGTTTACACTTTTTTCAGATGACCCTTTTGACCGGGGAGAAGTGAGACTTCATTGTAGTGCAGATTTCCTTTGCAAGTTTGCTTGGTTGGCCAAAAAGGGCGTATGCGTTTTTTCCTGAATATATTCAGGCAAAAACGCATACGCCCTTTTTGGCCAAGTGCATCATTGTGGACGTTCTGCCTCTTTTCCTATGCCTTCAATGCAATTCCAGTCTACCTCCTGAAATCGGTTTCCTGCAATTCTGCCCCGCTTTCAAGTCCTCTTGGCAGCCTTACTTCAGTCTATTTTTGGACGATAGCTGTCATTTATAACTCTGCAGGTTTGTGAATTACAGTGCCCCTGAGCTCCTTTCTTCAATTCGCTTTCTTGTGACCTGGCCGCAACACCGCAGGATGTCTACAGGCCCTAATCTGGTTCCGGCACGGCACGCTGAGCCTTTGGTTAATTCCTCTTCCTGGTGGGAAATGAGAGTTAAATTTGCCCATCCAGACACCTCCAGCTAGTCTCTCATTGGTTCTCGCTATTCCTGTTCATCTTCCACAGAAATTGCAAACTGGGCCAAACAGGAGGTTAAAGGGACTGACTCTCCAAGTGGGGAGAGTGTTAGTAAAGCATCTGGAATGTTGAACCCGAGTACCAGGGTACGAAAACTGAGACATATTTGAACACGTCTCCCGATCACATGGTTGATCATACTCTAGGTTCCACATGCATGTTTTAGCTGAAGGAAGAATACCTTAAACCTGGGTAGTTGAAACCCGTGGAATGGGTACCATGCAATATGACTTCAAAGGGTCTTCATTTGCTCACGAACCTCTCCAATCCTATCACTGCTGCGTTTATGCCCCTGTACACATGCTTGATTCTCTTTCGGAGACATAGCAATCCATAGGTTTTAAGATAGTTACTAGTCAGGTACATTCTTAGGCGTTTAATATGGGGTTTTGAGTCCATTTCGTTGAGCAAGGAGTAGCTCTTGTCTATTCCATATTTGGCTTAAGGAACTTTATCTGTGCTCATTTCAATCTCTGGTTTTATGCAGCACCCCAACTCACCTTTCCCCTTAAGCAAGCATAAGTTAGTTTTCTAAATTTGAGACCCTGTTCTGTTCTGTAATTCAGTTCCTGTGTAGCCAAGTTTCCATTCCGTGTATTACTGATATCTTATGATGTTTCTTTTTCTGTGTGACTTATTTCAGTTAGAATCATCATACCTGAATCCACTCATTGTGCTGCTAAGGGCCTGTTGACACAGATTTCATTGCTGAGTGATATTGCTTTGTAAGTAAATACCACAACTTCTTTATCCATTTTTCACTTTCTGCGATGTTGAACTTGTACTGTAAATGAGGTTCTTGTAAACAGAGCCGTTCCAAACTTTGGGGTGGCTGTGTCTTTTTGATTTTAATTTCCCTAAGCTATAGGACCATAAGTGGAAGTTCCCTAGGTTCTGTTGCTTTGTTTTTTAGTTGTTTCAGGAAACACCATACACTTCTCCCAAGTGGTTGTTGGCAATTTACATCCCGCCCATCAGCATAACAAGGCTCCCAGTTCTCCATGGCCTGTCCTGCCTTTCTGGATTTTACACTTTTATCAGATGGCCCTTTTGACCGGGGGGAAGTGAGACTTCATTGTAGTGCAGATTTCCTTTGCAAGCTTGCTTGGTTGGCCAAAAAGGGCGTATGCGTTTTTTCCTGAATATATTCAGGAAAAAACGCATACGCCCTTTTTGGCCAAGTGCATCATTGTGGACCTTCTGCCTCTTTTCCTATGCCTTCAATGCAATTCCAGTCTACCTCCTGAAATCGGTTTCCTGCAATTCTGCCCCGCTTTCAAGTCCTCTTGGCAGCCTTACTTCAGTATATTTTTGGACGATAGCTGTCATTTATAACTCTGCAGGTTTGTGAATTACAGTGCCCCTGAGCTCCTTTCTTCAACTCGCCTTCTTGTGACCTGGCCGCAACACCGCAGGATGTCTTCAGGCCCTAATCTGGTTCCGGCACGGCACGCTGAGCCTTTGGTTAATTCCTCTTCCTGGTGGGAAATGAGAGTTAAATTTGCCCATCCAGACACCTCCAGCTAGTCTCTCATTGGTTCTCGCTATTCCTGTTCTTCTTCCACAGAAATTGCAAACTGGGCCAAACAGGAGGTTAAAGGGACTGACTCTCCAAGTGGGGAGAGTGTTAGTAAAGCGTCTGGAATGTTGAACCCGAGTACCAGGGTACGAAAACTGAGACATATTTGAACACGTCTCCCGATCACAGGGTTGATCATAATCTAGGTTCCACATGCATGTTTTAGCTGAAGGAACAATACCTTAAACCTGGAGAGTTGAGACCCGTGGAATGGGTATCATGCAATATGACTTCAAAGGGTCTTCATTTGCTCACGAACCCCTCCAATCCTATCACTGCTGCATTTATGCCCATGTACACATGCTTGATTCTCTTTCGGAGACATAGCAATCCATAGGTTTTAAGATACTTACTAGTCAGGTACATTCTTAGGCGTTTAATATGCGGTGTTGAGTCCATTTCGTTGAGCAAGGAGTAGCTCTTGTCTATTCCATATTTGGCTTAAGGAACTTTATCTGTGCTCATTTCAATCTCTGGTTTTATGCAGCACCCCAACTCACCTTTCCCCTTAAGCAAGCATAAGTTGGTTTTCTAAATTTGAGACCCTGTTCTGTTCTGTAATTCAGTTCCTGTGTAGCCAAGTTTCCATTCCGTATATTACTGATATCTTATGATGTTTCTTTTTCTGTGTGACTTATTTCAGTTAGAATCATCATACCTGAATCCACTCATTGTGCTGCTAAGGGCCTGTTGACACAGATTTCATTGCTGAGTGATATTGCTTTGTAAGTAAATACCACAGCTTCTTTATCCATTTTTCACTTTCTGCGATGTTGAACTTGTACTGTAAATGAGTTTCTTGTAAACAGAGCCGTTCCAAACTTTGGGGTGGCTGTGTCTTTTTGATTTTAATTTCCCTAAGCTATAGGACCATAAGTGGAAGTGCCCTAGGTTCTGTTGCTTTGTTTTTTAGATGTTTCAGGAAACACCATACACTTCTCCCAAGTGGTTGTTGGCAATTTACATCCCGCCCATCAGCATAACAAGGCTCCCAGTTCTCCATGGCCTGTCCTGCCTTTCTGGATTTTACACTTTTTTCAGATGGCCCTTTTGACCGGGGGGAAGTGAGACTTCATTGTAGTGCAGATTTCCTTTGCAAGCTTGCTTGGTTGGCCAAAAAGGGCGTATGCGTTTTTTCCTGAATATATTCAGGAAAAAACGCATACGCGCTTTTTGGCCAAGTGCATCATTGTGGACGTTCTGCCTCTTTTCCTATGCTTTCAATGCAATTCCAGTCTACCTCCTGAAATCGGTTTCCTGCAATTCTGCCCCGCTTTCAAGTCCTCTTGGCAGCCTTACTTCAGTCTATTTTTGGACGATAGCTGTCATTTATAACTCTGCAGGTTTGTGAATTACAGTGCCCCTGAGCTCCTTTCTTCAACTCGCTTTCTTGTGGCCTGGCCGCAACACCGCAGGATGGCTTCAGGCCCTAATCTGGTTCTGGCACGTCACGCTGAGCCTTTGGTTAATTCCTCTTCCTGGTGGGAAATGAGAGTTAAATTTGCCCGTCCAGACACCTCCAGCTATTCTTTCATTGGTTCTCGCTATTCCTGTTCATCTTCCACAGAAATTGCAAACTGGGCCAAACAGGAAGTTAAAGGGACTGACCTTCCAAGTCGGGAGAGTGTTAGTAAAGCGTCTGGAATGTTGCACCCGAGTACCAGGGGAGGAAAACTGAGACATATTTGAACACGTCTCCCGTTCACATGGTTGATCATACTCTGGGTTCCACATGCATGTTTTAGCTGAAGGAAGAATACCTTAAACCTGGAGAGTTGAGAACCGTGTAATGGGTACCATGCAATATGACTTCCAAGGGTCTTCATTTGCTCACCGAACCTCTCCAATCCTATCACTGCTGCGTTTATGCCCCTGTACACACGCTTGATTCTCTTTTGGAGACATAGCAATCCATAGGTTTTAAGATACTTACTTGTCAGGTACATTCTTAGGCGTTTAATATGGGGTTTTGAGTCCATTTCGTTGAGCAAGGAGTAGCTCTTGTCTATTCCATATTTGGCTTAAGGAACTTTATCTGTGCTCATTTCAATCTCTGGTTTTATGCAGCACCCCAACTCACCTTTCCCCTTAAGCAAGCATAAGTTGGTTTTCTAAATTTGAGACCCTGTTCTGTTTTGGAATGCAGTTCCTGTGTAGCCAAGTTTACATTCCGTGTATTAGTGATATCTTATGATGTTTCTTTTTCTGTGTGACTTATTTCAGTTAGAATCATCATACCTGAATCCACTCATTGTGCTGCTAAGGGCCTGATGACACAGATTTCATTGCTGAGTGATATTGCTTTGTAAGTAAATACCACAACTTCTTTATCCATTTTTCACTTTCTGGGATGTTGAACTTGTACTGTAAACGAGGTTCTTGTAAACAGAGCCGTTCCAAACTTTGGGGTGGCTGTGTCTTTTTCATTTTAATTTCCCTAAGCTATAGGACCATAAGTGGAAGTGCCCTAGGTTCTGTTGCTTTGTTTTTTAGTTGTTTCAGGAAACACCATACACTTCTCCCAAGTGGTTCTTGGCAATTTACATCCCGCCCATCAGCATAACAAGGCTCCCAGTTCTCCATGGCCTGTCCTGCCTTTCTGGATTTTACACTTTTTTCAGATGGCCTTTTTGACCGGGGGGAAGTGAGACTTCATTGTAGTGCAGATTTCCTTTGCAAGCTTGCTTGGTTGGCCAAAAAGGGCGTATGCGTTTTTTCCTGAATATATTCAGGAAAAAACGCATACGCCCTTTTTGGCCAAGTGCATCATTGTGGACGTTCTGCCTCTTTTCCTATGCTTTCAATGCAATTCCAGTCTACCTCCTGAAATCGGTTTCCTGCAATTCTGCCCCGCTTTCAAGTCCTCTTGGCAGCCTTACTTCAGTCTATTTTTGGACGATAGCTGTCATTTATAACTCTGCAGGTTTGTGAATTACAGTGCCCCTGAGCTCCTTTCTTCAACTCGCTTTCTTTTGAGCTGGCCGCAACACCGCAGGATGGCTTCAGGCCCTAATCTGGTTCTGACACGGCACACTGAGCCTTTGGTTAATTCCTCTTCCTGGTGGGAAATGAGAGTTAAATTTGCCCGTCCAGACACCTCCAGCTAGTCTTTCATTGGTTCTCGTTATTCCTGTTCATCTTTCACAGAAATTGCAAACTGGGCCAAACAGGAAGTTAAAGGAACTGACTCTCCAAGTGGGGAGAGTGTTAGTAAAGCGTCTGGAATGTTGCACCCGAGTACCAGGGTACGAAAACTGAGACATATTTGAACACGTCTCCCGATCACATGGTTGATCATACTCTAGGTTCCACATGCATGTTTTAGATGAAGGAAGAATACCTTAAACCTGGAGAGTTGAGACCCGTGGAATGGGTATCATGCAATATGACTTCAAAGGGTCTTCATTTGCTCACGAACCCCTCCAATCCTATCACTGCTGCATTTATGCCCATGTACACATGCTTGATTCTCTTTCGGAGACATAGCAATCCATAGGTTTTAAGATACTTACTAGTCAGGTACATTCTTAGGCGTTTAATATGCGGTGTTGAGTCCATTTCGTTGAGCAAGGAGTAGCTCTTGTCTATTCCATATTTGGCTTAAGGAACTTTATCTGTGCTCATTTCAATCTCTGGTTTTATGCAGCACCCCAACTCACCTTTCCCCTTAAGCAAGCATAAGTTGGTTTTCTAAATTTGAGACCCTGTTCTGTTCTGTAATTCAGTTCCTGTGTAGCCAAGTTTCCATTCCGTATATTACTGATATCTTATGATGTTTCTTTTTCTGTGTGACTTATTTCAGTTAGAATCATCATACCTGAATCCACTCATTGTGCTGCTAAGGGCCTGTTGACACAGATTTCATTGCTGAGTGATATTGCTTTGTAAGTAAATACCACAGCTTCTTTATCCATTTTTCACTTTCTGCGATGTTGAACTTGTACTGTAAATGAGTTTCTTGTAAACAGAGCCGTTCCAAACTTTGGGGTGGCTGTGTCTTTTTGATTTTAATTTCCCTAAGCTATAGGACCATAAGTGGAAGTGCCCTAGGTTCTGTTGCTTTGTTTTTTAGATGTTTCAGGAAACACCATACACTTCTCCCAAGTGGTTGTTGGCAATTTACATCCCGCCCATCAGCATAACAAGGCTCCCAGTTCTCCATGGCCTGTCCTGCCTTTCTGGATTTTACACTTTTTTCAGATGGCCCTTTTGACCGGGGGGAAGTGAGACTTCATTGTAGTGCAGATTTCCTTTGCAAGCTTGCTTGGTTGGCCAAAAAGGGCGTATGCGTTTTTTCCTGAATATATTCAGGAAAAAACGCATACGCGCTTTTTGGCCAAGTGCATCATTGTGGACGTTCTGCCTCTTTTCCTATGCTTTCAATGCAATTCCAGTCTACCTCCTGAAATCGGTTTCCTGCAATTCTGCCCCGCTTTCAAGTCCTCTTGGCAGCCTTACTTCAGTCTATTTTTGGACGATAGCTGTCATTTATAACTCTGCAGGTTTGTGAATTACAGTGCCCCTGAGCTCCTTTCTTCAACTCGCTTTCTTGTGGCCTGGCCGCAACACCGCAGGATGGCTTCAGGCCCTAATCTGGTTCTGGCACGTCACGCTGAGCCTTTGGTTAATTCCTCTTCCTGGTGGGAAATGAGAGTTAAATTTGCCCGTCCAGACACCTCCAGCTATTCTTTCATTGGTTCTCGCTATTCCTGTTCATCTTCCACAGAAATTGCAAACTGGGCCAAACAGGAAGTTAAAGGGACTGACCTTCCAAGTCGGGAGAGTGTTAGTAAAGCGTCTGGAATGTTGCACCCGAGTACCAGGGGAGGAAAACTGAGACATATTTGAACACGTCTCCCGTTCACATGGTTGATCATACTCTGGGTTCCACATGCATGTTTTAGCTGAAGGAAGAATACCTTAAACCTGGAGAGTTGAGAACCGTGTAATGGGTACCATGCAATATGACTTCCAAGGGTCTTCATTTGCTCACCGAACCTCTCCAATCCTATCACTGCTGCGTTTATGCCCCTGTACACACGCTTGATTCTCTTTTGGAGACATAGCAATCCATAGGTTTTAAGATACTTACTTGTCAGGTACATTCTTAGGCGTTTAATATGGGGTTTTGAGTCCATTTCGTTGAGCAAGGAGTAGCTCTTGTCTATTCCATATTTGGCTTAAGGAACTTTATCTGTGCTCATTTCAATCTCTGGTTTTATGCAGCACCCCAACTCACCTTTCCCCTTAAGCAAGCATAAGTTGGTTTTCTAAATTTGAGACCCTGTTCTGTTTTGGAATGCAGTTCCTGTGTAGCCAAGTTTACATTCCGTGTATTAGTGATATCTTATGATGTTTCTTTTTCTGTGTGACTTATTTCAGTTAGAATCATCATACCTGAATCCACTCATTGTGCTGCTAAGGGCCTGATGACACAGATTTCATTGCTGAGTGATATTGCTTTGTAAGTAAATACCACAACTTCTTTATCCATTTTTCACTTTCTGGGATGTTGAACTTGTACTGTAAACGAGGTTCTTGTAAACAGAGCCGTTCCAAACTTTGGGGTGGCTGTGTCTTTTTCATTTTAATTTCCCTAAGCTATAGGACCATAAGTGGAAGTGCCCTAGGTTCTGTTGCTTTGTTTTTTAGTTGTTTCAGGAAACACCATACACTTCTCCCAAGTGGTTCTTGGCAATTTACATCCCGCCCATCAGCATAACAAGGCTCCCAGTTCTCCATGGCCTGTCCTGCCTTTCTGGATTTTACACTTTTTTCAGATGGCCTTTTTGACCGGGGGGAAGTGAGACTTCATTGTAGTGCAGATTTCCTTTGCAAGCTTGCTTGGTTGGCCAAAAAGGGCGTATGCGTTTTTTCCTGAATATATTCAGGAAAAAACGCATACGCCCTTTTTGGCCAAGTGCATCATTGTGGACGTTCTGCCTCTTTTCCTATGCTTTCAATGCAATTCCAGTCTACCTCCTGAAATCGGTTTCCTGCAATTCTGCCCCGCTTTCAAGTCCTCTTGGCAGCCTTACTTCAGTCTATTTTTGGACGATAGCTGTCATTTATAACTCTGCAGGTTTGTGAATTACAGTGCCCCTGAGCTCCTTTCTTCAACTCGCTTTCTTTTGAGCTGGCCGCAACACCGCAGGATGGCTTCAGGCCCTAATCTGGTTCTGACACGGCACACTGAGCCTTTGGTTAATTCCTCTTCCTGGTGGGAAATGAGAGTTAAATTTGCCCGTCCAGACACCTCCAGCTAGTCTTTCATTGGTTCTCGTTATTCCTGTTCATCTTTCACAGAAATTGCAAACTGGGCCAAACAGGAAGTTAAAGGAACTGACTCTCCAAGTGGGGAGAGTGTTAGTAAAGCGTCTGGAATGTTGCACCCGAGTACCAGGGTACGAAAACTGAGACATATTTGAACACGTCTCCCGATCACATGGTTGATCATACTCTAGGTTCCACATGCATGTTTTAGATGAAGGAAGAATACCTTAAACCTGGGTAGTTGAAACCCGTGGAATGGGTACCATGCAATATGACTTCAAAGGGTCTTCATTTGCTCACGAACCTCTCCAATCCTATCACTGCTGCGTTTATGCCCCTGTACACATGCTTGATTCTCTTTCGGAGACATAGCAATCCATAGGTTTTAAGATACTTACTAGTCAGGTGCATTCTTAGGCGTTTAATATGGGGTTTTGTGTCCATTTCGTTGAGCAAGGAGTAGCTCTTGTGTATTCCATATTTGGCTTAAGGAACTTTATCTGTGCTCATTTCAATCTCTGGTTTTATGCAGCACCCCAACTCACCTTTCACCTTAAGCAAGCATAAGTTGGTTTTCTAAATTTGAGACCCTGTTCTGTTTTGGAATGCAGTTCCTGTGTAGCCAAGTTTACATTCCGTGTATTAGTGATATCTTATGATGTTTCTTTTTCTGTGTGACTTATTTCAGTTAGAATCATCGTACCTGAATCCACTCATTATGCTGCTACGGGCCTGATGACATAGATTTCATTGCTGAGTGATACTGCATTGTACGTAAGTACCACAAGTTCTTTATCCATTTTTCACTTTCTGTGATATTGAACTTGTACGGTAAACGAGGTTCTTGTAAACGGAGGTGTCCCAAACTTTGGGGTGGCTGTGTGTTTTTGATTTTAATTTCCCTAAGCTATAGGACCATAAGTGGAAGTGCCCTAGGCTCTGATGCTTTGTTTTTTAGATGTTTCAGGAAACACCATACACTTCTCCTGAGTGTCTGTTGGCAATTTACATCCCGCCCATCAGCATAACAAGGCTCCCAGTTCTCCATGGCCTGTCCTGCCTTTCTGGAGTTTACACTTTTTTCAGATGACCCTTTTGACCGGGGAGAAGTGAGACTTCATTGTAGTGCAGATTTCCTTTGCAAGTTTGCTTGGTTGGCCAAAAAGGGCGTATGCGTTTTTTCCTGAATATATTCAGGAAAAAACGCATACGCCCTTTTTGGCCAAGTGCATCATTGTGGACGTTCTGCCTCTTTTCCTATGCCTTCAATGCAATTCCAGTCTACCTCCTGAAATCGGTTTCCTGCAATTCTGCCCCGCTTTCAAGTCCTCTTGGCAGCCTTACTTCAGTCTATTTTTGGACGATAGCTGTCATTTATAACTCTGCAGGTTTGTGAATTACAGTGCCCCTGAGCTCCTTTCTTCAACTCGCTTTCTTGTGACCTGGCCGCAACACCGCAGGATGTCTACAGGCCCTAATCTGTTTCCGGCACGGCACGCTGAGCCTTTGGTTAATTCCTCTTCCTGGTGGGAAATGAGAGTTAAATTTGCCCATCCAGACACCTCCAGCTAGTCTCTCATTGGTTCTCGCTATTCCTGTTCATCTTCCACAGAAATTGCAAACTGGGCCAAACAGGAGGTTAAAGGGACTGACTCTCCAAGTGGGGAGAGTGTTAGTAAAGCGTCTGGAATGTTGAACCCGAGTACCAGGGTACGAAAACTGAGACATATTTGAACACGTCTCCCGATCACATGGTTGATCATAATCTAGATTCCACATGCATGTTTTAGCTGAAGGAACAATACCTTAAACCTGGAGAGTTGAGACCCGTGGAATGGGTACCATGCAATATGACTTCAAAGGGTCTTCATTGGCTCACGAACCCCTCCAATCCTATCACTGCTGCATTTATGCCCATGTACACATGCTTGATTCTCTTTTGGAGACATAGCAATCCATAGGTTTTAAGATACTTACTAGTCAGGTACATTCTTAGGCGTTTAATATGCGGTGTTGAGTCCATTTCGTTGAGCAAGGAGTAGCTCTTGTCTATTCCATATTTGGCTTAAGGAACTTTATCTGTGCTCATTTCAATCTCTGGTTTTATGCAGCACCCCAACTCACCTTTCCCCTTAAGCAAGCATAAGTTGGTTTTCTAAATTTGAGACCCTGTTCTGTTCTGTAATTCAGTTCCTGTGTAGCCAAGTTTACATTCCGTGTATTACTGATATCTTATGATGTTTCTTTTTCTGTGTGACTTATTTCAGTTAGAATCATCATACCTGAATCCACTCATTGTGATGCTAAGGGCCTGATGACACAGATTTCATTGCTGAGTGATATTGCTTTGTAAGTAAATACCACAACTTCTTTATCCATTTTTCACTTTCTGCGATGTTGAACTTGTACTGTAAACGAGTTTCTTGTAAACAGAGCCGTTCCAAACTTTGGGGTGGCTGTGTCTTTTTGATTTTAATTTCCCTAAGCTATAGGACCATAAGTGGAAGTACCCTAGGTTCTGTTGCTTTGTTTTTTAGATGTTTCAGGAAACACCATACACTTCTCCCAAGTGGTTGTTGGCAATTTACATCCCGCCCATCAGCATAACAAGGCTCCCAGTTCTCCATGGCCTGTCCTGCCTTTCTGGATTTTACACTTTTTTCAGATGGCCCTTTTGACCGGGGGGAAGTAAGACTTCATTGTAGTGCAGATTTCCTTTGCAAGCTTGCTTGGTTGGCCAAAAAGGGCGTATGCGTTTTTTCCTGAATATATTCAGGAAAAAACGCATACGCCCTTTTTGGCCAAGTGCATCATTGTGGACGTTCTGCCTCTTTTCCTATGCTTTCAATGCAATTCCAGTCTACCTCCTGAAATCGGTTTCCTGCAATTCTGCCCCGCTTTCAAGTCCTCTTGGCAGCCTTACTTCAGTATATTTTTGGACGATAGCTGTCATTTATAACTCTGCAGGTTTGTGAATTACAGTGCCCCTGAGCTCCTTTCTTCAACTCGCTTTCTTTTGAGCTGGCCGCAACACCGCAGGATGTCTTCAGGCCCTAATCTGGTTCTGGCACGGCACGCTGAGCCTTTGGTTAATTCCTCTTCCTGGTGGGAAATGAGAGTTAAATTTGCCCGTCCAGACACCTCCAGCTAGTCTTTCATTGGTTCTCGTTATTCCTGTTCATCTTCCACAGAAATTGCAAACTGGGCCAAACAGGAAGTTAAAGGAACTGACTCTCCAATTGGGGAGAGTGTTAGTAAAGCGTCTGGAATGTTGCACCCGAGTACCAGGGTACGGAAACTGAGACATATTTGAACACGTCTCCCGATCACATGGTTGATCATACTCTAGGTTCCACATGCATGTTTTAGATGAAGGAAGAATACCTTAAACCTGGGTAGTTGAAACCCGTGGAATGGGTACCATGCAATATGACTTCAAAGGGTCTTCATTTGCTCACGAACCTCTCCAATCCTATCACTGCTGCGTTTATGCCCCTGTACACATGCTTGATTCTCTTTTGGAGACATAGCAATCCATAGGTTTTAAGATACTTACTAGTCAGGTGCATTCTTAGGCGTTTAATATGGGGTTTTGTGTCCATTTCGTTGAGCAAGGAGTAGCTCTTGTGTATTCCATATTTGGCTTAAGGAACATTATCTGTGCTCATTTCAATCTCTGGTTTTATGCAGCACCCCAACTCACCTTTCACCTGAAGCAAGCATAAGTTGGTTTTCTAAATTTGAGACCCTGTTCTGTTTTGGAATGCAGTTCCTGTGTAGCCAAGTTTACATTCCGTGTATTACTGATATCTTATGATGTTTCTTTTTCTGTGTGACTTATTTCAGTTAGAATCATCGTACCTGAATCCACTCATTATGCTGCTACGGGCCTGATGACATAGATTTCATTGCTGAGTGATACTGCATTGTACGTAAGTACCACAAGTTCTTTATCCATTTTTCACTTTCTGTGATATTGAACTTGTACGGTAAACGAGGTTCTTGTAAATGGAGGCGTCCCAAACTTTGGGGTGGCTGTGTCTTTTTGATTTTAATTTCCCTAAGCTATAGGACCATAAGCGCAAGTGCCCTCGGCTCTGTTGCTTGGTTTTTTAGATGTTTCAGGAAACACCATACACTTCTCCTGAGTGTCTGTTGGCAATTTACATCCCGCCCATCAGCATAACAAGGCTCCCAGTTCTCCATGGCCTGTCCTGCCTTTCTGGATTTTACACTTTTTTCAGATGGCCCTTTTGACCGGGGGGAAGTGCGACTTCATTGTAGTGCAGATTTCCTTTGCAAGTTTGTTTGGTTGGCCAAAAAGGGCGTATGCTTTTTTTCCTGAATATATTCAGGAAAAAACGCATACGCCCTTTTTGGCCAAGTGCATCATTGTGGACGTTCTGCCTCTTTTCCTATGCTTTCAATGCAATTCCAGTCTACCTCCTGAAATCGGTTTCCTGCAATTCTGCCCCGCTTTCAAGTCCTCTTGGCAGCCTTACTTCAGTCTATTTTTGGACGATAGCTGTCATTTATAACTCTGCAGGTTTGTGAATTACAGTGCCCCTGAGCTCCTTTCTTCAACTCGCTTTCTTATGGCCTGGCCGCAACACCGCAGGATGTCTTCAGACCCTAATCTGGTTCTGGCACGGCACGCTGAGCCTTTGGTTAATTCCTCTTCCTGGTGGGAAATGAGAGTTAAATTTGCCCATCCAGACACCTCCAGCTATTCTTTCATTGGTTCTCGCTATTCCTGTTCATCTTCTGCAGAAATTGCAAACTGGGCCAAACAGGAGGTTAAAGGGACTGACTCTCCAAGTCGGGAGAGTGTTAGTAAAGCATTTGGAAAGTTGCACCCGAGTACCTGGGTACGAAAACTGAGACATATTTGAACACGTCTCCCGATCACATGGTTGATCATACTCTAGGTTCCACATGCATGTTTTAGCTGAAGGAAGAATACCTTAAACCTGGGTAGTTGAAACCCGTGGAATGGGTACCATGCAATATGACTTCAAAGGGTCTTCATTTGCTCACGAACCTCTCCAATCCTATCACTGCTGCGTTTATGCCCCTGTACACATGCTTGATTCTCTTTCAGAGACATAGCAATCCATAGGTTTTAAGATACTTACTAGTCAGGTACATTCTTAGGCGTTTAATATGGGGTGTTGAGTCCATGTCGTTGAGCAAGGAGTAGCTCTTGTCTATTCCATATTTGGCTTAAGGAACTTTATCTGTGCTCATTTCAATCTCTGGTTTTATGCAGCACCCCAACTCACCTTTCCCCTTAAGCAAGCATAAGTTAGTTTTCTAAATTTGAGACCCTGTTCTGTTCTGTAATTCAGTTCCTGTGTAGCCAAGTTTCCATTCCGTGTATTACTGATATCTTATGATGTTTCTTTTTCTGTGTGACTTATTTCAGTTAGAATCATCATACCTGAATCCACTCATTGTGCTGCTAAGGGCCTGATGACACAGATTTCATTGCTGAGTGATATTGCTTTGTAAGTAAATACCACAACTTCTTTATCCATTTTTCACTTTCTGCGATGTTGAACTTGTACTGTAAACGAGGTTCTTGTAAACAGAGCCGTTCCAAACTTTGGGGTGGCTGTGTCTTTTTGATTTTAATTTCCCTAAGCTATAGGACCATAAGTGGAAGTGCCCTAGATTCTGTTGCTTTGTTTTTTAGTTGTTTCAGGAAACACCATACACTTCTCCCAAGTGGTTGTTGGCAATTTACATCCCGCCCATCAGCATAACAAGGCTCCCAGTTCTCCATGGCCTGTCCTGCCTTTCTGGATTTTACACTTTTATCAGATGGCCCTTTTGACCGGGGGGAAGTGAGACTTCATTGTAGTGCAGATTTCCTTTGCAAGCTTGCTTGGTTGGCCAAAAAGAGCGTATGCGTTTTTTCCTGAATATATTCAGGAAAAAACGCATACGCCCTTTTTGGCCAAGTGCATCATTGTGGACGTTCTGCCTCTTTTCCTATGCTTTCAATGCAATTCCAGTCTACCTCCTGAAATCGGTTTCCTGCAATTCTGCCCCGCTTTCAAGTCCTCTTGGCAGCCTTACTTCAGTATATTTTTGGACGATAGCTGTCATTTATAACTCTGCAGGTTTGTGAATTACAGTGACCCTGAGCTCCTTTCTTCAACTCGCTTTCTTTTGAGCTGGCCGCAACACCGCAGGATGGCTTCCGGCCCTAATCTGGTTCCGGCACGGCACGCTGAGCCTTTGGTTATTTCCTCTTCCTGGTGGGAAATGAGAGTTAAATTTGCCCGTCCAGACACCTCCAGCTAGCCTCTCATTGGTTCTCGCTATTCCTGTTCATCTTCCGCAGAAATTGCAAACTGGGCCAAACAGGAGGTTAAAGGCGCTGACTCTCCAAGTGGGGAGAGTGTTAGTAAAGCGTCTGGAATGTTGCACCCGAGTACCAGGGGAGGAAAACTGAGACATATTTGAACACGTCTCCCGTTCACATGGTTGATCATACTTGGGTTCCACATGCATGTTTTAGCTGAAGGAAGAATACCTTAAACCTGGGTATTTGAAACCCGTGGAATGGGTACCATGCAATATGACTTCAAAGGGTGTTCATTTGCTCACCGAACCTCTCCAATCCTATCACTGCTGTGTTTATGCCCCTGTACACATGCTTGATTCTCTTTCGGAGACATAGCAATCCATAGGTTTTAAGATACTTACTAGTCAGGTACATTCTTAGGCGTTTAATATGCGGTGTTGAGTCCATTTCGTTGAGCAAGGAGTAGCTCTTGTCTATTCCATATTTGGCTTAAGGAACTTTATCTGTGCTCATTTCAATCTCTGGTTTTATGCAGCACCCCAACTCACCTTTCCCCTTAAGCAAGCATAAGTTGGTTTTCTAAATTTGAGACCCTGTTCTGTTCTGTAATTCAGTTCCTGTGTAGCCAAGTTTCCATTCCGTGTATTACTGATATCTTATGATGTTTCTTTTTCTGTGTGACTTATTTCAGTTAGAATCATCATACCTGAATCCACTCATTGTGATGCTAAGGGCCTGATGACACAGATTTCATTGCTGAGTGATATTGCTTTGTAAGTAAATACCACAACTTCTTTATCCATTTTTCACTTTCTTCGATGTTGAACTTGTACTGTAAACGAGGTTCTTGTAAACAGAGCCGTTCCAAACATTGGGGTGGCTGTGTCTTTTTGATTTTAATTTCCCTAAGCTATAGGACCATAAGTGGAAGTGCCCTAGGTTCTGTTGCTTTGTTTTTTAGATGTTTCAGGAAACACCATACACTTCTCCCAAGTGGTTGTTGGCAATTTACATCCCGCCCATCAGCATAACAAGGCTCCCAGTTCTCCATGGCCTGTCCTGCCTTTCTGGATTTTACACTTTTTTCAGATGGCCCTTTTGACCGGGGGGAAGTGAGACTTCATTGTAGTGCAGATTTCCTTTGCAAGCTTGCTTGGTTGGCCAAAAAGAGCGTATGCGTTTTTTCCTGAATATATTCAGGAAAAAACGCATACGCCCTTTTTGGCCAAGTGCATCATTGTGGACGTTCTGCCTCTTTTCCTATGCTTTCAATGCAATTCCAGTCTACCTCCTGAAATCGGTTTCCTGCAATTCTGCCCCGCTTTCAAGTCCTCTTGGCAGCCTTACTTCAGTATATTTTTGGACGATAGCTGTCATTTATAACTCTGCAGGTTTGTGAATTACAGTGACCCTGAGCTCCTTTCTTCAACTCGCTTTCTTTTGAGCTGGCCGCAACACCGCAGGATGGCTTCCGGCCCTAATCTGGTTCCGGCACGGCACGCTGAGCCTTTGGTTATTTCCTCTTCCTGGTGGGAAATGAGAGTTAAATTTGCCCGTCCAGACACCTCCAGCTAGCCTCTCATTGGTTCTCGCTATTCCTGTTCATCTTCCGCAGAAATTGCAAACTGGTCCAAACAGGAGGTTAAAGGCGCTGACTCTCCAAGTGGGGAGAGTGTTAGTAAAGCGTCTGGAATGTTGCACCCGAGTACCAGGGGAGGAAAACTGAGACATATTTGAACACGTCTCCCGTTCACATGGTTGATCATACTTGGGTTCCACATGCATGTTTTAGCTGAAGGAAGAATACCTTAAACCTGGGTATTTGAAACCCGTGGAATGGGTACCATGCAATATGACTTCAAAGGGTGTTCATTTGCTCACCGAACCTCTCCAATCCTATCACTGCTGTGTTTATGCCCCTGTACACATGCTTGATTCTCTTTCGGAGACATAGCAATCCATAGGTTTTAAGATACTTACTAGTCAGGTACATTCTTAGGCGTTTAATATGCGGTGTTGAGTCCATTTCGTTGAGCAAGGAGTAGCTCTTGTCTATTCCATATTTGGCTTAAGGAACTTTATCTGTGCTCATTTCAATCTCTGGTTTTATGCAGCACCCCAACTCACCTTTCCCCTTAAGCAAGCATAAGTTGGTTTTCTAAATTTGAGACCCTGTTCTGTTCTGTAATTCAGTTCCTGTGTAGCCAAGTTTCCATTCCGTGTATTACTGATATCTTATGATGTTTCTTTTTCTGTGTGACTTATTTCAGTTAGAATCATCATACCTGAATCCACTCATTGTGATGCTAAGGGCCTGATGACACAGATTTCATTGCTGAGTGATATTGCTTTGTAAGTAAATACCACAACTTCTTTATCCATTTTTCACTTTCTTCGATGTTGAACTTGTACTGTAAACGAGGTTCTTGTAAACAGAGCCGTTCCAAACATTGGGGTGGCTGTGTCTTTTTGATTTTAATTTCCCTAAGCTATAGGACCATAAGTGGAAGTGCCCTAGGTTCTGTTGCTTTGTTTTTTAGATGTTTCAGGAAACACCATACACTTCTCCCAAGTGGTTGTTGGCAATTTACATCCCGCCCATCAGCATAACAAGGCTCCCAGTTCTCCATGGCCTGTCCTGCCTTTCTGGATTTTACACTTTTTTCAGATGGCCCTTTTGACCGGGGGGAAGTGAGACTTCATTGTAGTGCAGATTTCCTTTGCAAGCTTGCTTGGTTGGCCAAAAAGGGCGTATGCGTTTTTTCCTGAATATATTCAGGAAAAAACGCATACGCCCTTTTTGGCCAAGTGCATCATTGTGGACGTTCTGCCTCTTTTCCTATGCTTTCAATGCAATTCCAGTCTACCTCCTGAAATCGGTTTCCTGCAATTCTGCCCCGCTTTCAAGTCCTCTTGGCAGCCTTACTTCAGTCTATTTTTGGACGATAGCTGTCATTTATAACTCTGCAGGTTTGTGAATTACAGTGCCCCTGAGCTCCTTTCTTCAACTCGCTTTCTTGTGACCTGGCCGCAACACCGCAGGATGGCTTCAGGCCCTAATCTGGTTCCGGCACGGCACGCTGAGCCTTTGGTTAATTCCTCTTCCTGGTGGGAAATGAGAGTTAAATTTGCCCGTCGAGACACCTCCAGCTAGTCTCTCATTGGTTCTCTCTATTCCTGTTCATTTCCGCAGAAATTGCAAAATGGGCCAAACAGGAGGTTAAAGGGACTGACTCTCCAAGTGGGGAGAGTGTTAGTAAAGCGTCTGGAATGTTGCACCCGAGTACCAGGGGAGGAAAACTGAGACATATTTGAACACGTCTCCCGTTCACATGGTTGATCATACTCTGGGTTCCACATGCATGTTTTAGCTGAAGGAAGAATACCTTAAACCTGGAGAGTTAAGACCCGTGTAATGGGTACCATGCAATATGACTTAAAAGGGTCTTCATTTGCTCACCGAACCTCTCCAATCCTATCACTGCTGCGTTTATGCCCCTGTACACATGCTTGATTCTCTTTCGGAGACATAGCAATCCATAGGTTTTAAGATACTTACTAGTCAGGTACATTCTTAGGCGTTTAATATGGGGTTTTGAGTCCATTTCGTTGAGCAAGGAGTAGCTCTTGTCTATTCCATATTTGGCTTAAGGAACTTTATCTGTGCTCATTTCAATCTCTGGTTTTATGCAGCACCCCAACTCACCTTTCCCCTTAAGCAAGCATAAGTTGGTTTTCTAAATTTGAGACCCTGTTCTGTTTTGGAATGCAGTTCCTGTGTAGCCAAGTTTACATTCCGTGTATTAGTGATAACTTATGATGTTTCTTTTTCTGTGTGACTTATTTCAGTTAGAATCATCATACCTGAATCCACTCATTATGCTGCTACGGGCCTGATGACATAGATTTCATTGCTGAGTGATACTGCATTGTACGTAAGTACCACAAGTTCTTTATCCATTTTTCACTTTCTGTGATATTGAACTTGTACGGTAAACGAGGTTCTTGTAAACGGAGGTGTCCCAAACTTTGGGGTGGCTGTGTCTTTTTGATTTTAATTTCCCTAAGCTATAGGACCATAAGTGGAAGTGCCCTAGGCTCTGATGCTTTGTTTTTTAGATGTTTCAGGAAACACCATACACTTCTCCCCAGTGGTTGTTGGCAATTTACATCCCGCCCATCAGCATAACAAGGCTCCCAGTTCTCCATGGCCTGTCCTGCCTTTCTGGAGTTTACGCTTTTTTCAGATGACCCTTTTGACCGGGGAGAAGTGAGACTTCATTGTAGTGCAGATTTCCTTTGCAAGTTTGCTTGGTTGGCCAAAAAGGGCGTATGCGTTTTTTCCTGAATATATTCAGGAAAAAACGCATACGCCCTTTTTGGCCAAGTGCATCATTGTGGACGTTCTGCCTCTTTTCCTATGCCTTCAATGCAATTCCAGTCTACCTCATGAAATCGGTTTCCTGCAATTCTGCCCCGCTTTCAAGTCCTCTTGGCAGCCTTACTTCAGTCTATTTTTGGACGATAGCTGTCATTTATAACTCTGCAGGTTTGTGAATTACAGTGCCCCTGAGCTCCTTTCTTCAACTCGCTTTCTTGTGACCTGGCCGCAACACCGCAGGATGTCTACAGGCCCTAATCTGGTTCCGGCACGGCACGCTGAGCCTTTGGTTAATCCCTCTTCCTGGTGGGAAATGAGAGTTAAATTTGCCCATCCAGACACCTCCAGCTAGTCTCTCATTGGTTCTCGCTATTCCTGTTCATCTTCCACAGAAATTGCAAACTGGGCCAAACAGGAGGTTAAAGGGACTGACTCTCCAAGTGGGGAGAGTGTTAGTAAAGCGTCTGGAATGTTGAACCCGAGTACCAGGGTACGAAAACTGAGACATATTTGAACACGTCTCCCGATCACATGGTTGATCATACTCTGGGTTCCACATGCATGTTTTAGCTGAAGGAACAATACCTTAAACCTGGAGAGTTGAGACCCGTGGAATGGGTACCATGCAATATGACTTCAAAGGGTCTTCATTTGCTCACGAACCCCTCCAATCCTATCACTGCTGCATTTATGCCCATGTACACATGCTTGATTCTCTTTCGGAGACATAGCAATCCATAGGTTTTAAGATACTTACTAGTCAGGTACATTCTTAGGCGTTTAATATGCGGTGTTGAGTCCATTTCGTTGAGCAAGGAGTAGCTCTTGTCTATTCCATATTTGGCTTAAGGAACTTTATCTGTGCTCATTTCAATCTCTGGTTTTATGCAGCACCCCAACTCACCTTTCCCCTTAAGCAAGCATAAGTTGGTTTTCTAAATTTGAGACCCTGTTCTGTTCTGTAATTCAGTTCCTGTGTAGCCAAGTTTACATTCCGTGTATTACTGATATCTTATGATGTTTCTTTTTCTGTGTGACTTATTTCAGTTAGAATCATCATACCTGAATCCACTCATTGTGATGCTAAGGGCCTGATGACACAGATTTCATTGCTGAGTGATATTGCTTTGTAAGTAAATACCACAACTTCTTTATCCATTTTTCACTTTCTGCGATGTTGAACTTGTACTGTAAACAAGGTTCTTGTAAACAGAGCCGTTCCAAACTTTGGGGTGGCTGTGTCTTTTTGATTTTAATTTCCCTAAGCTATAGGACCATAAGTGGAAGTGCCCTAGGTTCTGTTGCTTTGTTTTTTAGATGTTTCAGGAAACACCATACACTTCTCCCAAGTGGTTGTTGGCAATTTACATCCCACCCATCAGCATAACAAGGCTCCCAATTCTCCATGGCCTGTCCTGCCTTTCTGGATTTTACACTTTTTTCAGATGGCCCTTTTGACCGGGGGAAGTGAGACTTCATTGTAGTGCAGATTTCCTTTGCAAGCTTGCTTGGTTGGCCAAAAAGGGCGTATGCGTTTTTTCCTGAATATATTCAGGAAAAAACGCATACGCCCTTTTTGGCCAAGTGCATCATTGTGGACGTTCTGCCTCTTTTCCTATGCTTTCAATGCAATTCCAGTCTACCTCCTGAAATCGGTTTCCTGCAATTCTGCCCCGCTTTCAAGTCCTCTTGGCAGCCTTACTTCAGTCTATTTTTGGACGATAGCTGTCATTTATAACTCTGCAGGTTTGTGAATTACAGTGCCCCTGAGCTCCTTTCTTCAACTCGCTTTCTTGTGACCTGGCCGCAACACCGCAGGATGGCTTCAGGCCCTAATCTGGTTCTGGCACGGCACGCTGAGCCTTTGGTTAATTCCTCTTCCTGGTGGGAAATGAGAGTTATATTTGCCCATCCAGACACCTCCAGCTAGTCTTTCATTGGTTCTCGCTATTCCTGTTCATCTTCCACAGAAATTGCAAACTGGGCCAAACAGGAAGTTAAAGGGACTGACTCTCCAAGTGGGGAGAGTGTTAGTAAAGCGTCTGGAATGTTGCACCCGAGTACCAGGGTACGAAAACTGAGACATATTTGAACACGTCTCCCGATCACATGGTTGATCATACTCTAGGTTCCACATGCATGTTTTAGATGAAGGAAGAATACCTTAAACCTGGGTAGTTGAAACCCGTGGAATGGGTACCATGCAATATGACTTCAAAGGGTCTTCATTTGCTCACGAACCTCTCCAATCCTATCACTGCTGCGTTTATGCCCCTGTACACATGCTTGATTCTCTTTCGGAGACATAGCAATCCATAGGTTTTAAGATACTTACTAGTCAGGTGCATTCTTAGGCGTTTAATATGGGGTTTTGTGTCCATTTCGTTGAGCAAGGAGTAGCTCTTGTGTATTCCATATTTAGCTTAAGGAACTTTATCTGTGCTCATTTCAATCTCTGGTTTTATGCAGCACCCCAACTCACCTTTCACCTTAAGCAAGCATAAGTTGGTTTTCTAAATTTGAGACCCTGTTCTGTTTTGGAATGCAGTTCCTGTGTAGCCAAGTTTACATTCCGTGTATTAGTGATATCTTATGATGTTTCTTTTTCTGTGTGACTTATTTCAGTTAGAATCATCGTACCTGAATCCACTCATTATGCTGCTACGGGCCTGATGACATAGATTTCATTGCTGAGTGATACTGCATTGTACGTAAGTACCACAAGTTCTTTATCCATTTTTCACTTTCTGTGATATTGAACTTGTACGGTAAACGAGGTTCTTGTAAACGGAGGCGTCCCAAACTTTGGGGTGGCTGTGTCTTTTTGATTTTAATTTCCCTAAGCTATAGGACCATAAGCGCAAGTGCCCTCGGCTCTGTTGCTTTGTTTTTTAGATGTTTCAGGAAACACCATACACTTCTCCTGAGTGTCTGTTGGCAATTTACATCCCGCCCATCAGCATAACAAGGCTCCCAGTTCTCCATGGCCTGTCCTGCCTTTCTGGATTTTACACTTTTTTCAGATGGCCCTTTTGACAGGGGGGAAGTGAGACTTCATTGTAGTGCAGATTTCCTTTGCAAGTTTGCTTGGTTGGCCAAAAAGGGCGTATGCGTTTTTTCCTGTATATATTCAGGAAAAAACGCATACGCCCTTTTTGGCCAAGTGCATCATTGTGGACGTTCTGCCTCTTTTCCTATGCTTTCAATGCAATTCCAGTCTACCTCCTGAAATCGGTTTCCTGCAATTCTGCCCCGCTTTCAAGTCCTCTTGGCAGCCTTACTTCAGTCTATTTTTGGACGATAGCTGTCATTTATAACTCTGCAGGTTTGTGAATTACAGTGCCCCTGAGTTCCTTTCTTCAACTCGCTTTCTTGTGACCTGGCCGCAACACCGCAGGATGGCTTCAGGCCCTAATCTGGTTTCGGCCCGGCATGCTGAGCCTTTGGTTAATTCCTCTTCCTGGTGGGAAATGAGAGTTGAATTTGCCCGTCCAGACACCTCCAGCTAGCCTCTCATTGGTTCTCGCTATTCCTGTTCATCTTCCGCAGAAATTGCAAACTGGGCCAAACAGGAGGTTAAAGGGACTGACTCTCCAAGTCGGGAGAGTGTTAGTAAAGCGTCTGGAATGTTGCACCCGAGTACCAGGGGAGGAAAACTGAGACATATTTGAACACGTCTCCCGTTCACATGGTTGATCATACTCTGGGTTCCACATGCATGTTTTAGCTGAAGGAAGAATACCTTAAACCTGGAGAGTTGAGACCCGTGTAATGGGTACCATGCAATATGACTTCAAAGGGTCTTCATTTGCTCACCGAACCTCCCCAATCCTATCACTGCTGCGTTTATGCCCCTGTACACACGCTTGATTCTCTTTTGGAGACATAGCAATCCATAGGTTTTAAGATACTTACTAGTCAGGTACATTCTTAGGCGTTTAATATGGGGTTTTGAGTCCATTTCGTTGAGCAAGGAGTAGCTCTTGTCTATTCCATATTTGGCTTAAGGAACTTTATCTGTGCTCATTTCAATCTCTGGTTTTATGCAGCACCCCAACTCACCTTTCCCCTTAAGCAAGCATAAGTTGGTTTTCTAAATTTGAGACCCTGTTCTGTTTTGGAATGCAGTTCCTGTGTAGCCAAGTTTACATTCCGTGTATTAGTGATATCTTATGATGTTTCTTTTTCTGTGTGACTTATTTCAATTAGAATCATCATACCTGAATCCACTCATTGTGCTGCTAAGGGCCTGATGACACAGATTTCATTGCTGAGTGATATTGCTTTGTAAGTAAATACCACAACTTCTTTATCCATTTTTCACTTTCTGCGATGTTGAACTTGTACTGTAAACGAGGTTCTTGTAAACAGAGCCGTTCCAAACTTTGGGGTGGCTGTGTCTTTTTCATTTTAATTTCCCTAAGCTATAGGACCATAAGTGGAAGTGCCCTAGGTTCTGTTGCTTTGTTTTTTAGATGTTTCAGGAAACACCATACACTTCTCCCGAGTGGTTGTTGGCAAATTACATCCCGCCCATCAGCATAACAAGGCTCCCAGTTCTCCATGGCCTGTCCTGCCTTTCTGGATTTTACACTTTTTTCAGATGGCCCTTTTGACCGGGGGGAAGTGAGACTTCATTGTAGTGCAGATTTCCTTTGCAAGCTTGCTTGGTTGGCCAAAAAGGGCGTATGCGTTTTTTCCTGAATATATTCAGGAAAAAACGCATACGCCCTTTTTGGCCAAGTGCATCATTGTGGACGTTCTGCCTCTTTTCCTATGCTTTCAATGCAATTCCAGTCTACCTCCTGAAATCGGTTTCCTGCAATTCTGCCCCGCTTTCAAGTCCTCTTGGCAGCCTTACTTCAGTCTATTTTTGGACGATAGCTGTCATTTATAACTCTGCAGGTTTGTGAATTACAGTGCCCCTGAGCTCCTTTCTTCAACTCGCTTTCTTGTGACCTGGCCGCAACACCGCAGGATGGCTTCAGGCCCTAATCTGGTTCCGGCACGGCACGCTGAGCCTTTGGTAAATTCCTCTTCCTGGTGGGAAATGAGAGTTAAATTTGCCCGTCCAGACACCTCCAGGTAGTCTCTCATTGGTTCTCGCTATTCCTGTTCATCTTCCGCAGAAATTGCAAACTGGGCCAAACAGGAGGTTAAAGGGACTGACTCTCCAAGTGGGGAGAGTGTTAGTAAAGCGTCTGGAATGTTGCACCCGAGTACCAGGGTACGAAAACTGAGACATATTTGAACACGTCTCCCGATCACATGGTTGATCATACTCTAGGTTCCACATGCATGTTTTAGATGAAGGAAGAATACCTTAAACCTGGGTAGTTGAAACCCGTGGAATGGGTACCATGCAATATGACTTCAAAGGGTCTTCATTTGCTCACGAACCTCTCCAATCCTATCACTGCTGCGTTTATGCCCCTGTACACATGCTTGATTCTCTTTCGGAGACATAGCAATCCATAGGTTTTAAGATACTTACTAGTCAGGTGCATTCTTAGGCGTTTAATATGGAGTTTTGTGTCCATTTCGTTGAGCAAGGAGTAGCTCTTGTGTATTCCATATTTGGCTTAAGGAACTTTATCTGTGTTCATTTCAATCTCTGGTTTTATGCAGCACCCCAACTCACCTTTCACCTTAAGCAAGCATAAGTTGGTTTTCTAAATTTGAGACCCTGTTCTGTTTTGGAATGCAGTTCCTGTGTAGCCAAGTTTACATTCCGTGTATTAGTGATATCTTATGATGTTTCTTTTTCTGTGTGACTTATTTCAGTTAGAATCATCGTACCTGAATCCACTCATTATGCTGCTACGGGCCTGATGACATAGATTTCATTGCTGAGTGATACTGCATTGTACGTAAGTACCACAAGTTCTTTATCCATTTTTCACTTTCTGTGATATTGAACTTGTACGGTAAACGAGGTTCTTGTAAACGGAGGCGTCCCAAACTTTGGGGTGGCTGTGTCTTTTTGATTTTAATTTCCCTAAGCTATAGGACCATAAGCGCAAGTGCCCTCGGCTATGTTGCTTTGTTTTTTAGATGTTTCAGGAAACACCATACACTTCTCCTGAGTGTCTGTTGGCAATTTACATCCCGCCCATCAGCATAACAAGGCTCCCAGTTCTCCATGGCCTGTCCTGCCTTTCTGGAGTTTACACTTTTTTCAGATGGCCCTTTTGACCGGGGAGAAGTGAGACTTCATTGTAGTGCAGATTTCCTTTGCAAGTTTGCTTGGTTGGCCAAAAAGGGCGTATGCGTTTTTTCCTGAATATATTCAGGAAAAAAACGCATACGCCCTTTTTGGCCAAGTGCATCATTGTGGACGTTCTGCCTCTTTTCCTATGCCTTTAATGCAATTCCAGTCTACCTCCTGAAATCGGTTTCCTGCAATTCTGCCCCGCTTTCAAGTCCTCTTGGCAGCCTTACTTCAGTCTATTTTTGGACGATAGCTGTCAATTATAACTCTGCAGGTTTGTGAATTACAGTGCCCCTGAGCTCCTTTCTTCAACTCGCTTTCTTGTGACCTGGCCGCAACACCGCAGGATGTCTACAGGCCCTAATCTGGTTCTGGCATGGCACGCTGAGCCTTTGGTTAATTCCTCTTCCTGGTGGGAAATGAGAGTTAAATTTGCCCATCCAGACACCTCCAGCTAGTCTCTCATTGGTTCTCGCTATTCCTGTTCATCTTCCACAGAAATTGCAAACTGGGCCAAACAGGAGGTTAAAGGGACTGACTCTCCAAGTGGAGAGAGTGTTAGTAAAGCGTCTGGAATGTTGAACCCGAGTACCAGGGTACGAAAACTGAGACATATTTGAACACGTCTCCCGATCACATGGTTGATCATAATCTAGGTTCCACATGCATGTTTTAGCTGAAGGAACAATACCTTAAACTTGGAGAGTTGAGACCCGTGGAATGGGTACCATGCAATATGACTTCAAAGGGTCTTCATTTGCTCACGAACCCCTCAAATCCTATCACTGCTACATTTATGCCCATGTACACATGCTTGATTCTCTTTCGGAGACATAGCAATCCATAGGTTTTAAGATACTTACTAGTCAGGTACATTCTTAGGCGTTTAATATGCGGTGTTGAGTCCATTTCGTTGCGCAAGGAGTAGCTCTTGTCTATTCCATATTTGGCTTAAGGAACTTTATCTGTGCTCATTTCAATCTCTGGTTTTATGCAGCACCCCAACTCACCTTTCCCCTTAAGCAAGCATAAGATGGTTTTCTAAATTTGAGACCCTGTTCTGTTTTGGAATGCAGTTCCTGTGTAGCCAAGTTTACATTCCGTGTATTAGTGATATCTTATGATGTTTCTTTTTCTGTGTGACTTATTTCAGTTAGAATCATCATACCTGAATCCACTCATTGTGCTGCTAAGGGCCTGATGACACAGATTTCATTTCTGAGTGATATTGCTTTGTAAGTAAATACCACAACTTCTTTATCCATTTTTCACTTTCTGCGATGTTGAACTTGTACTGTAAACGAGGTTCTTGTAAACAGAGCCGTTCCAAACTTTGGGGTGGCTGTGTCTTTTTCATTTTAATTTCCCTAAGCTATAGGACCATAAGTGGAAGTGCCCTAGGTTCTGTTGCTTTGTTTTTTAGTTGTTTCAGGAAACACCATACACTTCTCCCAAGTGGTTCTTGGCAATTTACATCCCGCCCATCAGCATAACAAGGCTCCCAGTTCTCCATGGCCTGTCCTGCCTTTCTGGATTTTACACTTTTTTCAGATGGCCCTTTTGACCGGGGGGAAGTGAGACTTCATTGTAGTGCAGATTTCCTTTGCAAGCTTGCTTGGTTGGCCAAAAAGGGCGTATGCGTTTTTTCCTGAATATATTCAGGAAAAAACGCATACGCCCTTTTTGGCCAAGTGCATCATTGTGGACGTTCTGCCTCTTTTCCTATGCTTTCAATGCAATTCCAGTCTACCTCCTGAAATCGGTTTCCTGCAATTCTGCCCCGCTTTCAAGTCCTCTTGGCAGCCTTACTTCAGTCTATTTTTGGACGATAGCTGTCATTTATAACTCTGCAGGTTTGTGAATTACAGTGCCCCTGAGCTCCTTTCTTCAACTCGCTTTCTTGTGACCTGGCCGCAACACCGCAGGATGTCTTCAGGCCCTAATCTGGTTCTGGCACGGCACGCTGAGCCTTTGGTTAATTCCTCTTCCTGGTGGGAAATGAGAGTTCTATTTGCCCATCCAGACACCTCCAGCTAGTCTTTCATTGGTTCTCGCTATTCCTGTTCATCTTCCACAGAAATTGCAAACTGGGCCAAACAGGAAGTTAAAGGGACTGACTCTCCAAGTGGGGAGAGTGTTAGTAAAGCGTCTGGAATGTTGCACCCGAGTACCAGGGTACGAAAACTGAGACATATTTGAACACGTCTCCCGATCACATGGTTGATCATACTCTAGGTTCCACATGCATGTTTTAGATGAAGGAAGAATACCTTAAACCTGGGTAGTTGAAACCCGTGGAATGGGTACCATGCAATATGACTTCAAAGGGTCTTCATTTGCTCACGAACCTCTCCAATCCTATCACTGCTGCGTTTATGCCCCTGTACACATGCTTGATTCTCTTTCGGAGACATAGCAATCCATAGGTTTTAAGATACTTACTAGTCAGGTGCATTCTTAGGCGTTTAATATGGGGTTTTGTGTCCATTTCGTTGAGCAAGGAGTAGCTCTTGTCTATTCCATATTTGGCTTAAGGAACTTTATCTGTGCTCATTTCAATCTCTGGTTTTATGCAGCACCCCAACTCAACTTTCCCCTTAAGCAAGCATAAGTTGGTTTTCTAAATTTGAGAACCTGTTCTGTTTTGGAATGCAGTTCCTGTGTAGCCAAGTTTACATTCCGTGTATTAGTGATATCTTATGATGTTTCTTTTTCTGTGTGACTTATTTCAGTTAGAATCATCGTACCTGAATCCACTCATTATGCTGCTACGGGCCTGATGACATAGATTTCATTGCTGCGTGATACTGCATTGTACGTAAGTACCACAACTTCTTTATCCATTTTTCACTTTCTGTGATATTGAACTTGTACGGTAAACGAGGTTCTTGTAAACGGAGGCGTCCCAAACTTTGGGGTGGCTGTGTCTTTTTGATTTTAATTTCCCTAAGCTATAGGACCATAAGCGCAAGTGCCCTCGGCTCTGTTGCTTTGTTTTTTAGATGTTTCAGGAAACAACATACACTTCTCCTGAGTGTCTGTTGGCAATTTACATCCCGCCCATCAGCATAACAAGGCTCCCAGTTCTCCATGGCCTGTCCTGCCTTTCTGGATTTTACACTTTTATCAGATGGCCCTTTTGACCGGGGGGAAGTGAGACTTCATTGTAGTGCAGATTTCCTTTGCAAGCTTGCTTGGTTGGCCAAAAAGGGCGTATGCGTTTTTTCCTGAATATATTCAGGAAAAAACGCATACGCCCTTTTTGGCCAAGTGCATCATTGTGGACGTTCTGCCTCTTTTCCTATGCTTTGAATGCAATTCCAGTCTACCTCCTGAAATCGGTTTCCTGCAATTCTGCCCCGCTTTCAAGTCCTCTTGGCAGCCTTACTTCAGTCTATTTTTGGACGATAGCTGTCATTTATAACTCTGCAGGTTTGTGAATTACAGTGCCCCTGAGCTCCTTTCTTCAACTCGCTTTCTTTTGAGCTGGCCGCAACACCGCAGGATGGCTTCAGGCCCTAATCTGGTTCCGGCACGGCATGCTGAGCCTTTGGTTATTTCCTCTTCTTGGTGGGAAATGAGAGTTAAATTTGCCCGTCCAGACACCTCCAGCTAACCTCTCATTGGTTCTAGCTATTCCTGTTCATCTTCCGCAGAAATTGCAAACTGGGCCAAACAGGAGGTTAAAGGCGCTGACTTTCCAAGTGGGGAGAGTGTTAGTAAAGCGTCTGGAATGTTGCACCCGAGTACCAGGGGAGGAAAACTGAGACATATTTGAACACGTCTCCCGATCACATGGTTGATCATAATCTAGGTTCCACATGCATGTTTTAGCTGAAGGAAGAATACCTTAAACCTGGGTATTTGAAACCCGTGGAATGGGTACCATGCAATATGACTTCAAAGGGTGTTCATTTGCTCACCGAACCTCTCCAATCCTATCACTGCTGCGTTTATGCCCCTGTACACATGCTTGATTCTCTTTCGGAGACATAGCAATCCATAGGTTTTTAGATACTTACTAGTCAGGTACATTCTTAGGCGTTTAATATGCGGTGTTGAGTCCATTTCGTTGAGCAAGGAGTAGCTCTTGTCTGTTCCATATTTGGCTTAAGGAACTTTATCTGTGCTCATTTCAATCTCTGGTTTTTTGCAGCACCCCAACTCACCTTTCCCCTTAAGCAAGCATAAGTTGGTTTTCGAAATTTGAGACCCTGTTCTGTTTTGGAATGCAGTTCCTGTGTAGCCAAGTTTACATTCCGTGTATTACTGATATCTTATGATGTTTCTTTTTCTGTGTGACTTATTTCAGTTAGAATCATCATACCTGAATCCAATCATTGTGCTGCTAAGGGCCTGATGACACAGATTTCATTGCTGAGTGATATTGCTTTGTAAGTAAATACCACAACTTTTTTATCCATTTTTCACTTTCTGCGATGTTGAACTTGTACTGTAAACGAGGTTCTTGTAAACAGAGCTGTTCCAAACTTTGGGGTGGCTGTGTCTTTTTGATTTTAATTTCCCTAAGCTATAGGACCATAAGTGGAAGTGCCCTAGGCTCTGATGCTTTGTTTTTTAGATGTTTCAGGAAACACCATACACTTCTCCTGAGCGTCTGTTGGCAATTTACATCCCGCCCATCAGCATAACAAGGCTCCCAGTTCTCCATGGCCTGTCCAGCCTTTCTGGAGTTTACACTTTTTTCAGATGGCCCTTTTGACCGGGGAGAAGTGAGACTTCATTGTAGTGCAGATTTCCTTTGCAAGTTTGCTTGGTTGGCCAAAAAGGGCGTATGCGTTTTTTCCTGAATATATTCAGGAAAAAACGCATATGCCCTTTTTGGCCAAGTGCATCATTGTGGACCTTCTGCCTCTTTTCCTATGCCTTTAATGTAATTCCAGTCTACCTCCTGAAATCGGTTTCCTGCAATTCTGCCCCGCTTTCAAGTCCTCTTGGCAGCCTTACTTCAGTCTATTTTTGGACGATAGCTGTCAATTATAACTCTGCAGGTTTGTGAATTACAGTGCCCCTGAGCTCCTTTCTTCAACTCGCTTTCTTGTGACCTGGCCGCAACACCGCAGGATGTCTACAGGCCCTAATCTGGTTCTGGCATGGCACGCTGAGCCTTTGGTTAATTCCTCTTCCTGGTGGGAAATGAGAGTTAAATTTGCCCATCCAGACACCTCCAGCTAGTCTCTCATTGGTTCTCGCTATTCCTGTTCATCTTCCACAGAAATTGCAAACTGGGCCAAACAGGAGGTTAAAGGAACTGACTCTCCAAGTGGGGAGAGTGTTAGTAAAGCGTCTGGAATGTTGAACCCGAGTACCAGGGTACGAAAACTGAGACATATTTGAACACGTCTCCCGATCACATGGTTGATCATAATCTAGGTTCCACATGCATGTTTTAGCTGAAGGAACAATACCTTAAACTTGGAGAGTTGAGACCCGTGGAATGGGTACCATGCAATATGACTTCAAAGGGTCTTCATTTGCTCACTGAACCTCTCCAATCCTATCACTGCTGCGTTTATGCCCCTGTACACATGCTTGATTCTCTTTCGGAGACATAGCAATCTATAGGTTTTAAGATACTTACTAGTCAGGTACATTCTTAGGCGTTTAATATGCGGTGTTGAGTCCATTTCGTTGAGCAAAGAGTAGCTCTTGTCTATTCCATATTTGGCTTAAGGAACTTTATCTGTGCTCATTTCAATCTCTGGTTTTTTGCAGCACCCCAACTCACCTTTACCCTTAAGCAAGCATAAGTTGGTTTTCTAAATTTGAGACCCTGTTCTGTTCTGTAATTCAGTTCCTGTGTAGCCAAGTTTACATTCCGTGTATTACTGATATCTTATGATGTTTCTTTTTCTGTGTGACTTATTTCAGTTAGAATCATCATACCTGAATCCACTCATTGTGCTGCTAAGGGCCTGATGACACAGATTTCATTGCTGAGTGATATTGCTTTGTAAGTAAATACCACAACTTCTTTATCCATTTTTCACTTTCTGCGATGTTGAACTTGTACTGTAAACGAGGTTCTTGTAAACAGAGCCGTTCCAAACTTTGGGGTGGCTGTGTCTTTTTGATTTTAATTTCCCTAAGCTATAGGACCATAAGTGGAAGTGCCCTAGGTTCTGTTGCTTTGTATTTTTGATGTTTCAGGAAACACCATACACTTCTCCCGAGTGGTTGTTGGCAATTTACATCCCGCCCATCAGCATAACAAGGCTCCCAGTTCTCCATGGCCTGTCCTGCCTTTCTGGATTTTACCCTTTTTTCAGATGGCCCTTTTGACCGGGGGGAAGTGAGACTTCATTGTAGTGCAGATTTCCTTTGCAAGCTTGCTTGGTTGGCCAAAAAGGGCGTATGCGTTTTTTCCTGAATATATTCAGGAAAAAACGCATACGCCCTTTTTGGCCAAGTGCATCATTGTGGACGTTCTGCCTCTTTTCCTATGCTTTCAATGCAATTCCAGTCTACCTCCTGAAATCGGTTTCCTGCAATTCTGCCCCGCTTTCAAGTCCTCTTGGCAGCCTTACTTCAGTCTATTTTTGGACGATAGCTGTCATTTATAACTCTGCAGGTTTGTGAATTACAGTGCCCCTGAGCTCCTTTCTTCAACTCGTTTTCTTGTGAGCTGGCCGCAACACCGCAGGATGGCTTCAGGCCCTAATCTGGTTCCGGCACGGCACACTGAGCCTTTGGTTATTTCCTCTTCTTGGTGGGAAATGAGAGTTAAATTTGCCCGTCCAGACACCTCCAGCTAGCCTCTCATTGGTTCTCGCTATTCCTGTTCATCTTCCGCAGAAATTGCAAACTGGGCCAAACAGGAGGTTAAAGGGACTGACTCTCCAAGTCGGGAGAGTGTTAGTAAAGCGTCTGGAATGTTGCACCCGAGTACCAGGGGAAGAAAACTGAGACATATTTGAACACGTCTCCCGTTCACATGGTTGATCATACTTGGGTTCCACATGCATGTTTTAGCTGAAGGAAGAATACCTAAAACCTGGGTAGTTGAAACCCGTGGAATGGATACCATGCAATATGACTTCAAAGGGTCTTCATTTGCTCACCGAACCTCTCCAATCCTATCACTGCTGCGTTTATGCCCCTGTACACATGCTTGATTCTCTTTCAGAGACATAGCAATCCATAGGTTTTAAGATACTTACTAGTCAGGTACATTCTTAGGCGTTTAATATGCGGTGTTGAGTCCATTTCGTTGAGCAAGGAGTAGCTCTTGTCTATTCCATATTTGGCTTAAGGAACTTTATCTGTGCTCATTTCAATCTCTGGTTTTATGCAGCACCCCAACTCACCTTTCCCCTTAAGCAAGCATAAGTTGGTTTTCGAAATTTGAGACCCTGTTCTGTTCTGTAATTCAGTTCCTGTGTAGCCAAGTTTACATTCCGTGTATTACTGATATCTTATGATGTTTCTTTTTCTGTGTGACTTATTTCAGTTAGAATCATCATACCTGAATCCACTCATTGTGCTGCTAAGGGCCTGATGACACAGATTTCATTGCTGAGTGATATTCCTTTTTAAGTAAATACCACAACTTCTTTATCCATTTTTCACTTTCTGCGATGTTGAACTTGTACTGTAAACGAGGTTCTTGTAAACAGAGCCGTTCCAAACTTTGGGGTGGCTGTGTCTTTTTGATTTTAAATTCCCTAAGCTATAGGACCATAAGTGGAAGTGCCCTAGGCTCTGTTGCTTTGTTTTTTAGATGTTTCAGGAAACACAATACACTTCTCCCGAGTGGTTGTTGGCAATTTACATCCCGCCCATCAGCATAACAAGGCTCCCAGTTCTCCATGGCCTGTCCTGCCTTTCTGGATTTTACACTTTTTTCAGATGGCCCTTTTGACCAGGGGGAAGTGAGACTTCATTGTAGTGCAGATTTCCTTTGCAAGCTTGCTTGGTTGGCCAAAAAGGGCGTATGCGTTTTTTCCTGAATATATTCAGGAAAAAACGCATACGCCCTTTTTGGCCAAGTGCATCATTGTGGACGTTCTGCCTCTTTTCCTATGCTTTCAATGCAATTCCAGTCTACCTCCTGAAATCGGTTTCCTGCAATTCTGCCCTGTTTTCAAGTCCTCTTGGCAGCCTTACTTCAGTCTATTTTTGGACGATAGCTGTCATTTATAACTCTGCAGGTTTGTGAATTACAGTGCCCCTGAGCTCCTTTCTTCAACTCGCTTTCTTGTGACCTGGCCGCAACACCGCAGGATGGCTTCAGGCCCTAATCTGGTTCCGGCCCGGCATGCTGAGCCTTTGGTTAATTCCTCTTCCTGGTGGGAAATGAGAGTTGAATTTGCCCGTCCAGACACCTCCAGCTAGCCTCTCATTGGTTCTCGCTATTCCTGTTCATCTTCCGCAGAAATTGCAAACTGGGCCAAACAGGAGGTTAAAGGGACTGACTCTCCAAGTCGGGAGAGTGTTAGTAAAGCGTCTGGAATGTTGCACCCGAGTACCAGGGGAGGAAAACTGAGACATATTTGAACACGTCTCCCGTTCACATGGTTGATCATACTCTGGGTTCCACATGCATGTTTTAGCTGAAGGAAGAATACCTTAAACCTGGAGAGTTGAGACCCGTGTAATGGGTACCATGCAATATGACTTCAAAGGGTCTTCATTTGCTCCCCGAACCTCTCCAATCCTATCACTGCTGCGTTTATGCCCCTGTACACACGCTTGATTCTCTTTTGGAGACATAGCAATCCATAGGTTTTAAGATACTTACTAGTCAGGTACATTCTTAGGCGTTTAATATGGGGTTTTGAGTCCATTTCGTTGAGCAAGGAGTAGCTCTTGTCTATTCCATATTTGGCTTAAGGAACTTTATCTGTGCTCATTTCAATCTCTGGTTTTATGCAGCACCCCAACTCACCTTTCCCCTTAAGCAAGCATAAGTTGGTTTTCTAAATTTGAGACCCTGTTCTGTTTTGGAATGCAGTTCCTGTGTAGCCAAGTTTACATTCCGTGTATTAGTGATATCTTATGATGTTTCTTTTTCTGTGTGACTTATTTCAGTTAGAATCATCATACCTGAATCCACTCATTGTGCTGCTAAGGGCCTGATGACACAGATTTCATTGCTGAGTGATATTGTTTGTAAGTAAATACCACAACTTCTTTATCCATTTTTCACTTTCTGCGATGTTGAACTTGTACTGTAAACGAGGTTCTTGTAAACACAGCCATTCCAAACTTTGGGGTGGCTGTGTCTTTTTGATTTTAAATTCCCTAAGCTATAGGACCATAAGTGGAAGTGCCCTAGGTTCTGTTGCTTTGTTTTTTAGATGTTTCAGGAAACACCATACACTTCTCCCGAGTGGTTGTTGGCAATTTACATCCCGCCCATCAGCATAACAAGGCTCCCAGTTCTCCATGGCCTGTCCTGCCTTTCTGGATTTTACACTTTTTTCAGATGGCCCTTTTGACCGGGGGGAAGTGAGACTTCATTGTAGTGCAGATTTCCTTTGCAAGCTTGCTTGGTTGGCCAAAAAGGGCGTATGCGTTTTTTCCTGAATATATTCAGGAAAAAACGCATACGCCCTTTTTGGCCAAGTGCATCATTGTGGACGTTCTGCCTCTTTTCCTATGCTTTCAATGCAATTCCAGTCTACCTCCTGAAATCGGTTTCCTGCAATTCTGCCCTGTTTTCAAGTCCTCTTGGCAGCCTTACTTCAGTCTATTTTTGGACGATAGCTGTCATTTATAACTCTGCAGGTTTGTGAATTACAGTGCCCCTGAGCTCCTTTCTTCAACTCGCTTTCTTGTGACCTGGCCGCAACACCGCAGGATGGCTTCAGGCCCTAATCTGGTTCCGGCCCGGCATGCTGAGCCTTTGGTTAATTCCTCTTCCTGGTGGGAAATGAGAGTTGAATTTGCCCGTCCAGACACCTCCAGCTAGCCTCTCATTGGTTCTCGCTATTCCTGTTCATCTTCCGCAGAAATTGCAAACTGGGCCAAACAGGAGGTTAAAGGGACTGACTCTCCAAGTCGGGAGAGTGTTAGTAAAGCGTCTGGAATGTTGCACCCGAGTACCAGGGGAGGAAAACTGAGACATATTTGAACACGTCTCCCGTTCACATGGTTGATCATACTCTGGGTTCCACATGCATGTTTTAGCTGAAGGAAGAATACCTTAAACCTGGAGAGTTGAGACCCGTGTAATGGGTACCATGCAATATGACTTCAAAGGGTCTTCATTTGCTCCCCGAACCTCTCCAATCCTATCACTGCTGCGTTTATGCCCCTGTACACACGCTTGATTCTCTTTTGGAGACATAGCAATCCATAGGTTTTAAGATACTTACTAGTCAGGTACATTCTTAGGCGTTTAATATGGGGTTTTGAGTCCATTTCGTTGAGCAAGGAGTAGCTCTTGTCTATTCCATATTTGGCTTAAGGAACTTTATCTGTGCTCATTTCAATCTCTGGTTTTATGCAGCACCCCAACTCACCTTTCCCCTTAAGCAAGCATAAGTTGGTTTTCTAAATTTGAGACCCTGTTCTGTTTTGGAATGCAGTTCCTGTGTAGCCAAGTTTACATTCCGTGTATTAGTGATATCTTATGATGTTTCTTTTTCTGTGTGACTTATTTCAGTTAGAATCATCATACCTGAATCCACTCATTGTGCTGCTAAGGGCCTGATGACACAGATTTCATTGCTGAGTGATATTGTTTGTAAGTAAATACCACAACTTCTTTATCCATTTTTCACTTTCTGCGATGTTGAACTTGTACTGTAAACGAGGTTCTTGTAAACACAGCCATTCCAAACTTTGGGGTGGCTGTGTCTTTTTGATTTTAAATTCCCTAAGCTATAGGACCATAAGTGGAAGTGCCCTAGGTTCTGTTGCTTTGTTTTTTAGATGTTTCAGGAAACACCATACACTTCTCCCGAGTGGTTGTTGGCAATTTACATCCCGCCCATCAGCATAACAAGGCTCCCAGTTCTCCATGGCCTGTCCTGCCTTTCTGGATTTTACACTTTTTTCAGATGGCCCTTTTGACCGGGGGGAAGTGAGACTTCATTGTAGTGCAGATTTCCTTTGTAAGCTTGCTTGGTTGGCCAAAAAGGGCGTATGCGTTTTTTCCTGAATATATTCAGGAAAAAACGCATACACCCTTTTTGGCCAAGTGCATCATTGTGGACGTTCGGCCTCTTTTCCTATGCTTTCAATGCAATTCCAGTCTACCTCCTGAAATCGGTTTCCTGCAATTCTGCCCCGCTTTCAAGTCCTCTTGGCAGCCTTACTTCAGTCTATTTTTGGACGATAGCTGTCATTTATAACTCTGCAGGTTTGTGAATTACAGTGCCCCTGAGCTCCTTTCTTCAACTCGCTTTCTTGTGACCTGGCCGCAACACCGCAGGATGTCTTCAGGCCCTAATCTGGTTCTGGCACGGCACGCTGAGCCTTTGGTTATTTCCTCTTCCTGGTGGGAAATGAGAGTTGAATTTGCCCGTCCAGACACCTCCAGCTAGCCTCTCATTGGTTCTCGCTATTCCTATTCATCTTCCGCAGAAATTGCAAACTGGGCCAAACAGGAGGTTAAAGGCGCTGACTCTCCAAGTGGGGAGAGTGTTAGTAAAGCGTCTGGAATGTTGCACCCGAGTACCAGGGGAAGAAAACTGAGACATATTTGAACACGTCTCCCGATCACATGGTTGATCATACTTGGGTTCCACATGCATGTTTTAGCTGAAGGAAGAATACCTAAAACCTGGGTAGTTGAAACCCGTGGAATGGGTACCATGCAATATGACTTCAAAGGGTCTTCATTTGCTCACCGAACCTCTTCAATCCTATCACTGCTGCGTTTATGCCCCTGTACACATGCTTGATTCTCTTTCAGAGACATAGCAATCCATAGGTTTTAAGATACTTACTAGTCAGGTACATTCTTAGGCGTTTAATATGCGGTGTTGAGTCCATTTCGTTGAGCAAGGAGTAGCTCTTGTCTATTCCATATTTGGCTTAAGGAACTTTATCTGTGCTCATTTCAATCTCTGGTTTTATGCAGCACCCCAACTCACCTTTCCCCTTAAGCAAGCATAAGTTGGTTTTCTAAATTTGAGACCCTGTTCTGTTCTGTAATTCAGTTCCTGTGTAGCCAAGTTTACATTCCGTGTATTACTGATATCTTATGATGTTTCTTTTTCTGTGTGACTTATTTCAGTTAGAATCATCATACCTGAATCCACTCATTGTGCTGCTAAGGGCCTGATGACACAGATTTCATTGCTGAGTGATATTGCTTTTTAAGTAAATACCACAACTTCTTTATCCATTTTTCACTTTCTGCGATGTTGAACTTGTACTGTAAACGAGGTTCTTGTAAACAGAGCCGTTCCAAACTTTGGGGTGGCTGTGTCTTTTTGATTTTAAATTCCCTAAGCTATAGGACCATAAGTGGAAGTGCCCTAGGCTCTGTTGCTTTGTTTTTTAGATGTTTCAGGAAACACCATACACTTCTCCCGAGTGGTTGTTGGCAATTTACATCCCGCCCATCAGCATAACAAGGCTCCCAGTTCTCCATGGCCTGTCCTGCCTTTCTGGATTTTACACTTTTTTCAGATGGCCCTTTTGAACAGGGGGAAGTGAGACTTCATTGTAGTGCAGATTTCCTTTGCAAGCTTGCTTGGTTGGCCAAAAAGGGCGTATGCGTTTTTTCCTGAATATATTCAGGAAAAAACGCATACGCCCTTTTTGGCCAAGTGCATCATTGTGGACGTTCTGCCTCTTTTCCTATGCTTTCAATGCAATTCCAGTCTACCTCCTGAAATCGGTTTCCTGCAATTCTGCCCCGCTTTCAAGTCCTCTTGGCAGCCTTACTTCAGTCTATTTTTGGACGATAGCTGTCATTTATAACTCTGCAGGTTTGTGAATTACAGTGCCCCTGAGCTCCTTTCTTCAACTCGCTTTCTTGTGACCTGGCCGCAACACCGCAGGATGGCTTCAGGCCCTAATCTGGTTCCGGCCCGGCATGCTGAGCCTTTGGTTAATTCCTCTTCCTGGTGGGAAATGAGAGTTGAATTTGCCCGTCCAGACACCTGCAGCTAACCTCTCATTGGTTCTCGCTATTCCTGTTCATCTTCCGCAGAAATTGCAAACTGGGCCAAACAGGAGGTTAAAGGGACTGACTCTCCAAGTCGGGAGAGTGTTAGTAAAGCCTCTGGAATGTTGCACCCGAGTACCAGGGGAAGAAAACTGAGACATATTTGAACACGTCTCCCGTTCACATGGTTGATCATACTTGGGTTCCACATGCATGTTTTAGCTGAAGGAAGAATACCTAAAACCTGGGTAGTTGAAACCCGTGGAATGGGTACCATGCAATATGACTTCAAAGGGTCTTCATTTGCTCACGAACCTCTCCAATACTATCACTGCTGCGTTTATGCCCCTGTACACATGCTTGATTCTCTTTCGGAGACATAGCAATCCATAGGTTTTAAGATACTTACTAGTCAGGTACATTCTTAGGCGTTTAATATGCGGTGTTGAGTCCATTTCGTTGAGCAAGGAGTAGCTCTTGTCTATTCCATATTTGGCTTAAGGAACTTTATCTGTGCTCATTTCAATCTCTGGTTTTATGCAGCACCCCAACTCACCTTTCCCCTTAAGCAAGCATAAGTTGGTTTTCTAAATTTGAGACCCTGTTCTGTTCTGTAATTCAGTTCCTGTGTAGCCAAGTTTCCATTCCGTGTATTACTGATATCTTATGATGTTTCTTTTTCTGTGTGACTTATTTCAGTTAGAATCATCATACCTGAATCCACTCATTGTGCTGCTAAGGGCCTGATGACACAGATTTCATTGCTGAGTGATATTGCTTTGTAAGTAAATACCACAACTTCTTTATCCATTTTTCACTTTCTGCGATGTTCAACTTGTACTGTAAACGAGGTTCTTGTAAACAGAGCCATTCCAAACTTTGGGGTGGCTGTGTCTTTTTGATTTTAAATTCCCTAAGCTATAGGACCATAAGTGGAAGTGCCCTAGGCTCTGTTGCTTTGTTCTTTAGATGTTTCAGGAAACACCATACACTTCTCCCGAGTGGTTGTTTGCAGTTTACATCCCGCCCATCAGCATAACAAGGCTCCCAGTTCTCCATGGCCTGTCCTGCCTTTCTGGATTTTACACTTTTTTCAGATGGCCCTTTTGACCGGGGGGAAGTGAGACTTCATTGTAGTGCAGATTTCCTTTGTAAGCTTGCTTGGTTGGCCAAAAAGGGCGTATGCGTTTTTTCCTGAATATATTCAGGAAAAAACGCATACGCCCTTTTTGGCCAAGTGCATCATTGTGGACGTTCTGCCTCTTTTCCTATGCCTTCAGTGCAATTCCAGTCTACCTCCTGAAATCGGTTTCCTGCAATTCTGCCCCGCTTTCAAGTCCTCTTGGCAGCCTTACTTCAGTCTATTTTTGGACGATAGCTGTCATTTATAACTCTGCAGGTTTGTGAATTACAGTGCCCCTGAGCTCCTTTCTTCAACTCGCTTTGTTGTGACCTGGCCGCAACACCGCAGGATGTCTTCAGGCCCTAATCTGGTTCTGGCACGGCATGCTGAGCCTTTGGTTATTTCCTCTTCCTGGTGGGAAATGAGAGTTAAATTTGCCCGTCCAGACACCTCCAGCTAGCCTCTCATTGGTTCTCGCTATTCCTGTTCATCTTCCGCAGAAATTGCAAACTGGGCCAAACAGGAGGTTAAAGGGACTGACTCTCCAAGTCGGGAGAGTGTTAGTAAAGCGTCTGGAATGTTGCACCCGAGTACCAGGGGAAGAAAACTGAGACATATTTGAACACGTCTCCCGATCACATGGTTGATCATACTTGGGTTCCACATGCATGTTTTAGCTGAAGGAAGAATACCTAAAACCTGGGTAGTTGAAACCCGTGGAATGGGTACCATGCAATATGACTTCAAAGGGTCTTCATTTGCTCACCGAACCTCTCCAATCCTATCACTGCTGCGTTTATGCCCCTGTACACATGCTTGATTCTCTTTCGGAGACATAGCAATCCATAGGTTTTAAGATACTTACTAGTCAGGTACATTCTTAGGCGTTTAATATGCGGGGTTGAGTCCATTTCGTTGAGCAAGGAGTAGCTCTTGTCTATTCCATATTTGGCTTAAGGAACTTTATCTGTGCTCATTTCAATCTCTGGTTTTATGCAGCACCCCAACTCACCTTTCCCCTTAAGCAAGCATAAGTTGGTTTTCTAAATTTGAGACCCTGTTCTGTTCTGTAATTCAGTTCCTGTGTAGCCAAGTTTACATTCCGTGTATTACTGATATCTTATGATGTTTCTTTTTCTGTGTGACTTATTTCAGTTAGAATCATCATACCTGAATCCACTCATTGTGCTGCTAAGGGCCTGATGACACAGATTTCATTGCTGAGTGATATTGCTTTGTAAGTAAATACCACAACTTCTTTATCCATTTTTCACTTTCTGCGATGTTGAACTTGTACTGTAAACGAGGTTCTTGTAAACAGAGCCGATCCAAACTTTGGGGTGGCTGTGTCTTTTTGATTTTAATTTCCCTAAGCTATAGGACCATAAGTGGAAGTGCCCTAGGTTCTGTTGCTTTGTTTTTTAGATGTTTCAGGAAACACCATACACTTCTCCCGAGTGGTTGTTGGCAATTTACATCCCGCCCATCAGCATAACAAGGCTCCCAGTTCTCCATGGCCTGTCCTGCCTTTCTGGATTTTACACTTTTTTCAGATGGCCCTTTTGACCGGGGGGAAGTGAGACTTCATTGTAGTGTAGATTTCCTTTGCAAGCTTGCTTGGTTGGCCAAAAAGTGCGTATGCGTTTTTTCCTGAATATATTCAGGAAAAAACACATACGCCCTTTTTGGCCAAGTGCATCATTGTGGACGTTCTGCCTCTTTTCCTATGCTTTCAATGCAATTCCAGTCTACCTCCTGAAATCGGTTTCCTGCAATTCTGCCCTGCTTTCAAGTCCTCTTGGCAGCCTTACTTCAGTCTATTTTTGGACGATAGCTGTCATTTATAACTCTGCAGGTTTGTGAATTACAGTGCCCCTGAGCTCCTTTCTTCAACTCGCTTTCTTTTGAGCTGGCCGCAACACCGCAGGATGGCTTCAGGCCCTAATCTGATTCCGGTACGGCACGCTGAGCCTTTGGTTATTTCCTCTTCCTGGTGGGAAATGAGAGTTAAATTTGCCCGTCCAGACACCTCCAGCTAGTCTCTCATTGGTTCTCGCTATTCCTGTTCATCTTCCGCAGAAATTGCAAACTGGGCCAAACAGGAGGTTAAAGGCGCTGACTCTCCAAGTGGGGACAGTGTTAGTAAAGCGTCTGGAATGTTGCACCCGAGTACCAGGGGAGGAAAACTGAGACATATTTGAACACGTCTCCCGATCTCATGGTTGATCATACTCTGGGTTCCACATGCATGTTTTACCTGAAGGAAGAATACCTAAAACCTGGGTAGTTGAAACCCGTGGAATGGGTACCATGCAATATGACTTCAAAGGGTCTTCATTTGCTCACCGAACCTCTCTAATCCTATCACTGCTGCGTTTATGCCCCTGTACACATGCTTGATTCTCTTTCGGAGACATAGCAATCCCTAGGTTTTAAGATACTTACTAGTCAGGTACATTCTTAGGCGTTTAATATGCGGTGTTGGGTCCATTTCTTCGAGCAAGGAGTAGCTCTTGTCTATTCCATATTTGGCTTAAGGAACTTTATCTGTGCTCATTTCAATCTCTGGTTTTATGCAGCACCCCAACTCACCCTTCCCCTTAAGCAAGCATAAGTTGGTTTTCTAAATTTGAGACCCTGTTCTGTTCTGTAATTCAGTTCCTGTGTAGCCAAGTTTACATTCTGTGTATTACTGATATCTTATGATGTTTCTGTTTCTGTGTGACTTATTTCAGTTAGAATCATCATACCTGAATCCACTCATTGTGCTGCTAAGGGCCTGATGACACAGATTTCATTGCTGAGTGATATTGCTTTGTAAGTAAATACCACAACTTTTTTATCCATTTTTCACTTTCTGCGATGTTGAACTTGTACTGTAAACGAGGTTCTTGTAAACAGAGCCATTCGAAACTTTGGGGTGGCTGTGTCTTTTTGATTTTAAATTCCCTAAGCTATAGGACCATAAGTGGAAGTGCCCTAGGCTCTCTTGCTTTGTTTTTTAGATGTTTCAGGAAACACCATACACTTCTCCCGAGTGTTTGTTGGCAATTTACATCCCGCCCTTCAGCATAACAAGGCTCCCAGTTCTCCATGGCCTGTCCTGCCTTTCTGGATTTTACACTTTTTTCAGATGGCCCTTTTGACCGGGGGGAAGTGAGACTTCATTGTAGTGCAGATTTCCTTTGCAAGCTTGCTTGGTTGGCCAAAAAGGGCGTATGCGTTTTTTCCTGAATATATTCAGGAAAAAACGCATACGCCCTTTTTGGCCAAGTGCATCATTGTGGACGTTCTGCCTCTTTTCCTATGCTTTCAATGCAATTCCAGTCTACCTCCTGAAATCGGTTTCCTGCAATTCTGCCCCGCTTTCAAGTCCTCTTGGCAGCCTTACTTCAGTCTATTTTTGGACGATAGCTGTCATTTATAACTCTGCAGGTTTGTGAATTACAGTGCCCCTGAGCTCCTTTCTTCAACTCGCTTTCTTGTGACCTGGCCGCAACACCGCAGGATGGCTTCAGGCCCTAATCTGGTTCCGGCCCGGCATGCTGAGCCTTTGGTTAATTCCTCTTCCTGGTGGGAAATGAGAGTTAAATTTGCCCGTCCAGACACCTCCAGCTAGCCTCTCATTGGTTCTCGCTATTCCTGTTCATCTTCCGCAGAAATTGCAAACTGGGCCAAACAGGAGGTTAAAGGCGCTGACTCTCCAAGTGGGGAGAGTGTTAGTAAAGCGTCTGGAATGTTGCACCCGAGTACCAGGGTACGAAAACTGAGACATATTTGAACATGTCTCCCGATCACATGGTTGATCATACTCTGGGTTCCACATGCATGTTTTAGCTGAAGGAAGAATACCTTAAACCTGGGTAGGTGAAACCCGTGGAATGGGTACCATGCAATATGACTTCAAAGGGTCTTCATTTGCTCACCGAACCTCTCCAATCCTATCACTGCTGCGTTTATGCCCCTGTACACATGCTTGATTCTCTTTCGGAGACATAGCAATCCATAGGTTTTAAGATACTTACTAGTCAGGTACATTCTTAGGCGTTTAATATGCGGTGTTGAGTCCATTTCGTTGAGCAAGGAGTAGCTCTTGTCTATTCCATATTTGGCTTAAGGAACTTTATCTGTGCTCATTTCAATCTCTGGTTTTATGCAGCACCCCAACTCACCTTTCCCCTTAAGCAAGCATAAGTTGGTTTTCTAAATTTGAGACCCTGTTCTGTTCTGTAATTCAGTTCCTGTGTAGCCAAGTTTCCATTCCGTGTATTACTGATATCTTATGATGTTTCTTTTTCTGTGTGACTTATTTCAGTTAGAATCATCATACCTGAATCCACTCATTGTGCTGCTACGGGCCTGATGACATAGATTTCATTGCTGAGTGATACTGCATTGTAAGTGAATACCACAACTTCTTTATCCATTTTTCACTTTCTGCGATGTTGAACTTGTACTGTAAACGAGGTTCTTGTAAACAGAGCCGTTCCAAACTATGGGGTGGCTGTGTCTTTTTGATTTTAATTTCCCTAAGCTATAGGACCATAAGTGGAAGTGCCCTAGGCTCTGTTGCTTTGTTTTTTAGATGTTTCAGGAAACACCATACACTTCTCCCAAGTGTCTGTTGGCAATTTACATCCCGCCCATCAGCATAACAAGGCTCCCAGTTCTCCATGGCCTGTCCTGCCTTTCTGGATTTTACACTTTTTTCAGATGGCCCTTTTGACCGGGGGGAAGTGAGACTTCATTGTAGTGCAGATTTCCTTTGCAAGCTTGCTTGGTTGGCCAAAAAGGGCGTATGCGTTTTTTCCTGAATATATTCAGGAAAAAACGCATACGCCCTTTTTGGCCAAGTGCATCATTGTGGACGTTCTGCCTCTTTTCCTATGCTTTCAATGCAATTCCAGTCTACCTCCTGAAATCGGTTTCCTGCAATTCTGCCCCGCTTTCAAGTCCTCTTGGCAGCCTTACTTCAGTCTATTTTTGGACGATAGCTGTCATTTATAACTCTGCAGGTTTGTGAATTACAGTGCCCCTGAGCTCCTTTCTTCAACTCGCTTTCTTGTGACCTGGCCGCAACACCGCAGGATGGCTTCAGGCCCTAATCTGGTTCCGGCCCGGCATTCTGAGCCTTTGGTTAATTCCTCTTCCTGGTGGGAAATGAGAGTTAAATTTGCCCGTCCAGACACCTCCAGCTAGCCTCTCATTGGTTCTCGCTATTCCTGTTCATCTTCCGCAGAAATTGCAAACTGGGCCAAACAGGAGGTTAAAGGGACTGACTCTCCAAGTCGGGAGAGTGTTAGTAAAGCGTCTGGAATGTTGCACCCGAGTACCAGGGTACGAAAACTGAGACATATTTGAACACGTCTCCCGTTCACATGGTTGATCATACTCTGGGTTCCACATGCATGTTTTACCTGAAGGAAGAATACCTTAAACCTGGGTAGTTGAGACCCGTGTAATGGGTACCATGCAATATGACTTCAAAGGGTCTTCATTTGCTCACCGAACATCTCGAATCCTATCACTGCTGCGTTTATGCCCCTGTACACATGCTTGATTCTCTTTCGGAGACATAGCAATCCCTATGTTTTAAGATACTTACTAGTCAGGTACATTCTTAGGCGTTTAATATGCGGTGTTGAGTCCATTTCTTTGAGCAAGGAGTAGCTCTTGTCTATTCCATATTTGGCTTAAGGAACTTTATCAGTGCTCATTTCAATCTCTGGTTTTATGCAGCACCCCAACTCACCTTTCCCCTTAAGCAAGCATAATTTGGTTTTCTAAATTTCAGACCCTGTTCTGTTCTGTAATTCAGTTCCTGTGTAGCCAAGTTTCCATTCCGTGTATTACTGATATCTTATGATGTTTCTTTTTCTGTGTGACTTATTTCAGTTAGAATCATCATACCTGAATCCACTCATTGTGCTGCTAAGGGCCTGATGACACAGATTTCATTGCTGAGTGATATTGCTTTGTAAGTAAATACCACAACTTCTTTATCCATTTTTCACTTTCTGCGATGTTGAACTTGTACTGTAAACGAGGTTCTTGTAAACAGAGCCATTCCAAACTTTGGGGTGGCTGTGTCTTTTTGATTTTAAATTCCCTAAGCTATAGGACCATAAGTGGAAGTGCCCTAGGCTCTGTTGCTTTGTTCTTTAGATGTTTCAGGAAACACCATACACTTCTCCCGAGTGGTTGTTTGCAGTTTACATCCCGCCCATCAGCATAACAAGGCTCCCAGTTCTCCATGGCCTGTCCTGCCTTTCTGGATTTTACACTTTTTTCAGATGGCCCTTTTGACCGGGGGGAAGTGAGACTTCATTGTAGTGCAGATTTCCTTTGTAAGCTTGCTTGGTTGGCCAAAAAGGGCGTATGCGTTTTTTCCTGAATATATTCAGGAAAAAACGCATACGCCCTTTTTGGCCAAGTGCATCATTGTGGACGTTCTGCCTCTTTTCCTATGCCTTCAGTGCAATTCCAGTCTACCTCCTGAAATCGGTTTCCTGCAATTCTGCCCCGCTTTCAAGTCCTCTTGGCAGCCTTACTTCAGTCTATTTTTGGACGATAGCTGTCATTTATAACTCTGCAGGTTTGTGAATTACAGTGCCCCTGAGCTCCTTTCTTCAACTCGCTTTGTTGTGACCTGGCCGCAACACCGCAGGATGTCTTCAGGCCCTAATCTGGTTCTGGCACGGCATGCTGAGCCTTTGGTTATTTCCTCTTCCTGGTGGGAAATGAGAGTTAAATTTGCCCGTCCAGACACCTCCAGCTAGCCTCTCATTGGTTCTCGCTATTCCTGTTCATCTTCCGCAGAAATTGCAAACTGGGCCAAACAGGAGGTTAAAGGGACTGACTCTCCAAGTCGGGAGAGTGTTAGTAAAGCGTCTGGAATGTTGCACCCGAGTACCAGGGGAAGAAAACTGAGACATATTTGAACACGTCTCCCGATCACATGGTTGATCATACTTGGGTTCCACATGCATGTTTTAGCTGAAGGAACAATACCTTAAACCTGGGTAGTTGAAACCCGTGGAATGGGTACCATGCAATATGACTTCAAAGGGTCTTCATTTGCTCACCGAACCTCTCCAATCCTATCACTGCTGCGTTTATGCCCCTGTACACATGCTTGATTCTCTTTCGGAGACATAGCAATCCATAGGTTTTAAGATACTTACTAGTCAGGTACATTCTTAGGCGTTTAATATGCGGGGTTGAGTCCATTTCGTTGAGCAAGGAGTAGCTCTTGTCTATTCCATATTTGGCTTAAGGAACTTTATCTGTGCTCATTTCAATCTCTGGTTTTATGCAGCACCCCAACTCACCTTTCACCTTAAGCAAGCATAAGTTGGTTTTCTAAATTTGAGACCCTGTTCTGTTCTGTAATTCAGTTCCTGTGTAGCCAAGTTTACATTCCGTGTATTACTGATATCTTATGATGTTTCTTTTTCTGTGTGACTTATTTCAGTTAGAATCATCATACCTGAATCCACTCATTGTGCTGCTAAGGGCCTGATGACACAGATTTCATTGCTGAGTGATATTGCTTTGTAAGTAAATACCACAACTTCTTTATCCATTTTTCACTTTCTGCGATGTTGAACTTGTACTGTAAACGAGGTTCTTGTAAACAGAGCCGATCCAAACTTTGGGGTGGCTGTGTCTTTTTGATTTTAATTTCCCTAAGCTATAGGACCATAAGTGGAAGTGCCCTAGGTTCTGTTGCTTTGTTTTTTAGATGTTTCAGGAAACACCATACACTTCTCCCGAGTGGTTGTTGGCAATTTACATCCCGCCCATCAGCATAACAAGGCTCCCAGTTCTCCATGGCCTGTCCTGCCTTTCTGGATTTTACACTTTTTTCAGATGGCCCTTTTGACCGGGGGGAAGTGAGACTTCATTGTAGTGTAGATTTCCTTTGCAAGCTTGCTTGGTTGGCCAAAAAGTGCGTATGCGTTTTTTCCTGAATATATTCAGGAAAAAACACATACGCCCTTTTTGGCCAAGTGCATCATTGTGGACGTTCTGCCTCTTTTCCTATGCTTTCAATGCAATTCCAGTCTACCTCCTGAAATCGGTTTCCTGCAATTCTGCCCTGCTTTCAAGTCCTCTTGGCAGCCTTACTTCAGTCTATTTTTGGACGATAGCTGTCATTTATAACTCTGCAGGTTTGTGAATTACAGTGCCCCTGAGCTCCTTTCTTCAACTCGCTTTCTTTTGAGCTGGCCGCAACACCGCAGGATGGCTTCAGGCCCTAATGTGATTCCGGTACGGCACGCTGAGCCTTTGGTTATTTCCTCTTCCTGGTGGGAAATGAGAGTTAAATTTGCCCGTCCAGACACCTCCAGCTAGTCTCTCATTGGTTCTCGCTATTCCTGTTCATCTTCCGCAGAAATTGCAAACTGGGCCAAACAGGAGGTTAAAGGCGCTGACTCTCCAAGTGGGGACAGTGTTAGTAAAGCGTCTGGAATGTTGCACCCGAGTACCAGGGGAGGAAAACTGAGACATATTTGAACACGTCTCCCGATCTCATGGTTGATCATACTCTGGGTTCCACATGCATGTTTTACCTGAAGGAAGAATACCTAAAACCTGGGTAGTTGAAACCCGTGGAATGGGTACCATGCAATATGACTTCAAAGGGTCTTCATTTGCTCACCGAACCTCTCTAATCCTATCACTGCTGCGTTTATGCCCCTGTACACATGCTTGATTCTCTTTCGGAGACATAGCAATCCCTAGGTTTTAAGATACTTACTAGTCAGGTACATTCTTAGGCGTTTAATATGCGGTGTTGGGTCCATTTCTTCGAGCAAGGAGTAGCTCTTGTCTATTCCATATTTGGCTTAAGGAACTTTATCTGTGCTCATTTCAATCTCTGGTTTTATGCAGCACCCCAACTCACCCTTCCCCTTAAGCAAGCATAAGTTGGTTTTCTAAATTTGAGACCCTGTTCTGTTCTGTAATTCAGTTCCTGTGTAGCCAAGTTTACATTCTGTGTATTACTGATATCTTATGATGTTTCTGTTTCTGTGTGACTTATTTCAGTTAGAATCATCATACCTGAATCCACTCATTGTGCTGCTAAGGGCCTGATGACACAGATTTCATTGCTGAGTGATATTGCTTTGTAAGTAAATACCACAACTTTTTTATCCATTTTTCACTTTCTGCGATGTTGAACTTGTACTGTAAACGAGGTTCTTGTAAACAGAGCCATTCGAAACTTTGGGGTGGCTGTGTCTTTTTGATTTTAAATTCCCTAAGCTATAGGACCATAAGTGGAAGTGCCCTAGGCTCTCTTGCTTTGTTTTTTAGATGTTTCAGGAAACACCATACACTTCTCCCGAGTGTTTGTTGGCAATTTACATCCCGCCCTTCAGCATAACAAGGCTCCCAGTTCTCCATGGCCTGTCCTGCCTTTCTGGATTTTACACTTTTTTCAGATGGCCCTTTTGACCGGGGGGAAGTGAGACTTCATTGTAGTGCAGATTTCCTTTGCAAGCTTGCTTGGTTGGCCAAAAAGGGCGTATGCGTTTTTTCCTGAATATATTCAGGAAAAAACGCATACGCCCTTTTTGGCCAAGTGCATCATTGTGGACGTTCTGCCTCTTTTCCTATGCTTTCAATGCAATTCCAGTCTACCTCCTGAAATCGGTTTCCTGCAATTCTGCCCCGCTTTCAAGTCCTCTTGGCAGCCTTACTTCAGTCTATTTTTGGACGATAGCTGTCATTTATAACTCTGCAGGTTTGTGAATTACAGTGCCCCTGAGCTCCTTTCTTCAACTCGCTTTCTTGTGACCTGGCCGCAACACCGCAGGATGGCTTCAGGCCCTAATCTGGTTCCGGCCCGGCATGCTGAGCCTTTGGTTAATTCCTCTTCCTGGTGGGAAATGAGAGTTAAATTTGCCCGTCCAGACACCTGCAGCTAGCCTCTCATTGGTTCTCGCTATTCCTGTTCATCTTCCGCAGAAATTGCAAACTGGGCCAAACAGGAGGTTAAAGGCGCTGACTCTCCAAGTGGGGAGAGTGTTAGTAAAGCGTCTGGAATGTTGCACCCGAGTACCAGGGTACGAAAACTGAGACATATTTGAACACGTCTCCCGATCACATGGTTGATCATACTCTGGGTTCCACATGCATGTTTTAGCTGAAGGAAGAATACCTTAAACCTGGGTAGGTGAAACCCGTGGAATGGGTACCATGCAATATGACTTCAAAGGGTCTTCATTTGCTCACCGAACCTCTCCAATCCTATCACTGCTGCGTTTATGCCCCTGTACACATGCTTGATTCTCTTTCGGAGACATAGCAATCCATAGGTTTTAAGATACTTACTAGTCAGGTACATTCTTAGGCGTTTAATATGCGGTGTTGAGTCCATTTCGTTGAGCAAGGAGTAGCTCTTGTCTATTCCATATTTGGCTTAAGGAACTTTATCTGTGCTCATTTCAATCTCTGGTTTTATGCAGCACCCCAACTCACCTTTCCCCTTAAGCAAGCATAAGTTGGTTTTCTAAATTTGAGACCCTGTTCTGTTCTGTAATTCAGTTCCTGTGTAGCCAAGTTTCCATTCCGTGTATTACTGATATCTTATGATGTTTCTTTTTCTGTGTGACTTATTTCAGTTAGAATCATCATACCTGAATCCACTCATTGTGCTGCTACGGGCCTGATGACATAGATTTCATTGCTGAGTGATACTGCATTGTAAGTGAATACCACAACTTCTTTATCCATTTTTCACTTTCTGCGATGTTGAACTTGTACTGTAAACGAGGTTCTTGTAAACAGAGCCGTTCCAAACTTTGGGGTGGCTGTGTCTTTTTGATTTTAATTTCCCTAAGCTATAGGACCATAAGTGGAAGTGCCCTAGGCTCTGTTGCTTTGTTTTTTAGATGTTTCAGGAAACACCATACACTTCTCCCAAGTGTCTGTTGGCAATTTACATCCCGCCCATCAGCATAACAAGGCTCCCAGTTCTCCATGGCCTGTCCTGCCTTTCTGGATTTTACACTTTTTTCAGATGGCCCTTTTGACCGGGGGGAAGTGAGACTTCATTGTAGTGCAGATTTCCTTTGCAAGCTTGCTTGGTTGGCCAAAAAGGGCGTATGCGTTTTTTCCTGAATATATTCAGGAAAAAACGCATACGCCCTTTTTGGCCAAGTGCATCATTGTGGACGTTCTGCCTCTTTTCCTATGCTTTCAATGCAATTCCAGTCTACCTCCTGAAATCGGTTTCCTGCAATTCTGCCCCGCTTTCAAGTCCTCTTGGCAGCCTTACTTCAGTCTATTTTTGGACGATAGCTGTCATTTATAACTCTGCAGGTTTGTGAATTACAGTGCCCCTGAGCTCCTTTCTTCAACTCGCTTTCTTGTGACCTGGCCGCAACACCGCAGGATGGCTTCAGGCCCTAATCTGGTTCCGGCCCGGCATTCTGAGCCTTTGGTTACTTCCTCTTCCTGGTGGGAAATGAGAGTTAAATTTGCCCGTCCAGACACCTCCAGCTAGCCTCTCATTGGTTCTCGCTATTCCTGTTCATCTTCCGCAGAAATTGCAAACTGGGCCAAACAGGAGGTTAAAGGGACTGACTCTCCAAGTCGGGAGAGTGTTAGTAAAGCGTCTGGAATGTTGCACCCGAGTACCAGGGTACGAAAACTGAGACATATTTGAACACGTCTCCCGTTCACATGGTTGATCATACTCTGGGTTCCACATGCATGTTTTACCTGAAGGAAGAATACCTTAAACCTGGGTAGTTGAGACCCGTGTAATGGGTACCATGCAATATGACTTCAAAGGGTCTTCATTTGCTCACCGAACATCTCGAATCCTATCACTGCTGCGTTTATGCCCCTGTACACATGCTTGATTCTCTTTCGGAGACATAGCAATCCCTATGTTTTAAGATACTTACTAGTCAGGTACATTCTTAGGCGTTTAATATGCGGTGTTGAGTCCATTTCTTTGAGCAAGGAGTAGCTCTTGTCTATTCCATATTTGGCTTAAGGAACTTTATCAGTGCTCATTTCAATCTCTGGTTTTATGCAGCACCCCAACTCACCTTTCCCCTTAAGCAAGCATAATTTGGTTTTCTAAATTTCAGACCCTGTTCTGTTCTGTAATTCAGTTCCTGTGTAGCCAAGTTTACATTCCGTGTATTACTGATATCTTATGATGTTTCTTTTTCTGTGTGACTTATTTCAGTTAGAATCATCATACCTGAATCCACTCATTGTGCTGCTAAGGGCCTGATGACACAGATTTCATTGCTGAGTGATATTGCTTTGTAAGTAAATACCACAACTTTTTTATCCATTTTTCACTTTCTGCGATGTTGAACTTGTACTGTAAACGAGGTTCTTGTAAACAGAGCCGTTCCAAACTTTGGGGTGGCTGTGTCTTTTTGATTTTAAATTCCCTAAGCTATAGGACCATAAGTGGAAGTGCCCTAGGCTCTCTTGCTTTGTTTTTTAGATGTTTCAGGAAACACCATACACTTCTCCCGAGTGTCTGTTGGCAATTTACATCCCGCCCATCAGCATAACAAGGCTCCCAGTTCTCCATGGCCTGTCCTGCCTTTCTGGATTTTACACTTTTTTCAGATGGCCCTTTTGACCGGGGGGAAGTGAGACTTCATTGTAGTGCAGATTTCCTTTGCAAGCTTGCTTGGTTGGCCAAAAAGGGCGTATGCGTTTTTTCCTGAATGTATTCAGGAAAAAACGCATACGCCCTTTTTGGCCAAGTGCATCATTGTGGACGTTCTGCCTCTTTTCCTATGCTTTCAATGCAATTCCAGTCTACCTCCTGAAATCGGTTTCCTGCAATTCTGCCCCGCTTTCAAGTCCTCTTGGCAGCCTTACTTCAGTCTATTTTTGGACGATAGCTGTCATTTATAACTCTGCAGGTTTGTGAATTACAGTGCCCCTGAGCTCCTTTCTTCAACTCGCTTTCTTGTGACCTGGCCGCAACACCGCAGGATGGCTTCGGGCCCTAATCTGGTTCCGGCACGGCACGCTGAACCTTTGGTTAATTCCTCTTCCTGGTGGGAAATGAGAGTTAAATTTGCCCGTTCAGACACCTCCAGCTAGCCTCTCATTGGTTCTCGCTATTCCTGTTCATCTTCCACAGAAATTGCAAACTGGGCCAAACAGGAAGTTAAAGGGACTGACTCTCCAAGTCGGGAGAGTGTTAGTAAAGCGTCTGGAATGTTGCACCCGAGTACCAGGGTAGGAAAACTGAGACATATTTGAACACGTCTCCCGTTCACATGGTTGATCATACTCCGGGTTCCACATGCATGTTTTAGCTGAAGGAAGAATACCTTAAACCTGGAGAGTTGAGACCCGTGTAATGGGTACCATGCAATATGACTTCAAAGGGTCTTCATTTGCTCACCGAACCTCTCCAATCCTATCACTGCTGCGTTTATGCCCCTGTACACATGCTTGATTCTCTTTCGGAGACATAGCAATCCATAGGTTTTAAGATACTTACTAGTCAGGTACATTCTTCGGAGTTTAATATGCGGTGTTGAGTCCAATTCTTTGAGCAAGGAGTAGCTCTTGTCTATTCCATATTTGGCTTAAGGAACTTTATCTGTGCTCATTTCAATCTCTGGTTTTATGCAGCACCCCAACTCACCTTTCCCCTTAAGCAAGCATAAGTTGGTTTTCTAAATTTGAGACCCTGTTCTGTTCTGTAATTCAGTTCCTGTGTAGCCAAGTTTACATTCCGTGTATTACTGATATCTTATGATGTTTCTTTTTCTGTGTGACTTATTTCAGTTAGAATCATCATACCTGAATCCACTCATTGTGCTGCTAAGGGCCTGATGACACAGATTTCATTGCTGAGTGATATTGCTTTGTAAGTAAATACCACAACTTTTTTATCCATTTTTCACTTTCTGCGATGTTGAACTTGTACTGTAAACGAGGTTCTTGTAAACAGAGCCATTCGTAACTTTGGGGTGGCTGTGTCTTTTTGATTTTAAATTCCCTAAGCTATAGGACCATAAGTGGAAGTGCCCTAGGCTCTCTTGCTTTGTTTTTTAGATGTTTCAGGAAACACCATACACTTCTCCCAAGTGTCTGTTGGCAATTTACATCCCGCTCATCAACATAACAAGGCTCCCAGTTCTCAATGGCCTGTTACCTTTCTGGATTTTACACTTTTTACAGATGGCCTTTCTGGCCGGGGGGAAGTGAGACTTCATTGTAGTGCAGATTTCCTTTGCAAGCTTGCTTGGTTGGCCAAAAAGGGCGTATGCGTTTTTTCCTGAATATATTCAGGAAAAAACACATACGCCCTTTTTGGCCAAGTGCATCATTGTGGACGTTCTGCCTCTTTTCCTATGCTTTCAATGCAATTCCAGTCTACCTCCTGAAATCGGTTTCCTGCAATTCTGCCCCGCTTTCAAGTCCTCTTGGCAGCCTTACTTCAGTCTATTTTTGGACGATAGCTGTCATTTATAACTCTGCAGGTTTGTGAATTACAGTGCCCCTGAGCTCCTTTCTTCAACTCGCTTTCTTTTGAGCTGGCCGCAACACCGCAGGTTGGCTGCAGGCCCTAATCTGGTTCTGGCCCGGCATTCTGAGCCTTTGGTTAATTCCTTTCCTGGTGGGAAATGAGAGTTAAATTTGCCCGTCCAGACACCTCCAGCTAGCCTCTCATTGGTTCTCGCTATTCCTGTTCATCTTCCGCAGAAATTGCAAACTGGGCCAAACAGGAGGTTAAAGGCGCTGACTCTCCAAGTGGGGAGAGTGTTAGTAAAGCGTCTGGAATGTTGCACCCGAGTACCAGGGGAGGAAAACTGAAACATATTTGAACACGTCTCCCGATCACATGGTTGATCATACTCTGGGTTCCACATGCATGTTTTAGCTGAAGGAAGAATACCTAAAACCTGGGTAGTTGAAACCCGTGAAATGGGTACCATGCAATATGACTTCAAAGGGTCTTCATTTGCTCACCGAACCTCTCCAATCCTATCACTGCTGCGTTTATGCCCCTGTACACATGCTTGACTCTCTTTCGGAGACATAGCAATCCATAGGTTTTAAGATACTTACTAGTCAGGTACATTCTTAGGCGTTTAATATGCGGTGTTGAGTCCATTTCGTTGAGCAAGGAGTAGCTCTTGTCTATTCCATATTTGGCTTAAGGAACTTTATCTGTGCTCATTTCAATCTCTGGTTTTATGCAGCACCCCAACTCACCTTTCCCCTTAAGCAAGCATAAGTTGGTTTTCTAAATTTGAGACCCTGTTCTGTTCTGTAATTCAGTTCCTGTGTAGCCAAGTTTCCATTCCGTGTATTACTGATATCTTATGATGTTTCTTTTTCTGTGTGACTTATTTCAGTTAGAATCATCATACCTGAATCCACTCATTGTGCTGCTACGGGCCTGATGACACAGATTTCATTGCTGAGTGATACTGCATTGTAAGTGAATACCACAACTTCTTTATCCATTTTTCACTTTCTGCAATGTTGAACTTGTACTGTAAACGAGGTTCTTGTAAACAGAGCCGTTCCAAACTTTTGGGTGGCTGTGTCTTTTTGATTTTAATTTCCCTAAGCTATAGGACCATAAGTGGAAGTGCCCTAGGCTCTGTTGCTTTGTTTTTTAGATGTTTCAGGAAACACCATACACTTCTCCCAAGTGTCTGTTGGCAATTTACATCCCGCCCATCAGCATAACAAGGCTCCCAGTTCTCCATGGCCTGTCCTGCCTTTCTGGATTTTACCCTTTTTTCAGATGGCCCTTTTGACCGGGGGGAAGTGAGACTTCATTGTAGTGCAGATTTCCTTTGCAAGCTTGCTTGGTTGGCCAAAAAGGGCGTATGCGTTTTTTCCTGAATATATTCAGGAAAAAACGCATACGCCCTTTTTGGCCAAGTGCATCATTGTGGACGTTCTGCCTCTTTTCCTATGCTTTCAATGCAATTCCAGTCTACCTCCTGAAATCGGTTTCCTGCAATTCTGCCCCGCTTTCAAGTCCTCTTGGCAGCCTTACTTCAGTCTATTTTTGGACGATAGCTGTCATTTATAACTCTGCAGGTTTGTGAATTACAGTGCCCCTGAGCTCCTTTCTTCAACTCGCTTTCTTGTGACCTGGCCGCAACACCGCAGGATGGCTTCAGGCCCTAATCTGGTTCTGGCCCGGCATTCTGAGCCTTTGGTTAATTCCTTTCCTGGTGGGAAATGAGAGTTAAATTTGCCCGTTCAGACACCTCCAGCTAGCCTCTCATTGGTTCTCACTATTCCTGTTCATCTTCCGCAGAAATTGCCAACTGGGCCAAACAGGAGGTTAAAGGGACTGACTCTCCAAGTCGGGAGAGTGTTAGTAAAGCGTCTGGAATGTTGCACCCGAGTACCAGGGTACGAAAACTGAGACATATTTGAACACGTCTCCCGTTCACATGGTTGATCATACTCTGGGTTCCACATGCATGTTTTAGCTGAAGGAAGAATACCTTAAACCTGGAGAGTTGAGACCCGTGTTATGGGTACCATGCAATATGACTTCAAAGGGTCTTCATTTGCTCACCGAACTTCTCCAATCCTATCACTGCTGCGTTTATGCCCCTGTACACACGCTTGATTCTCTTTTGGAGACATAGCAATCCATAGGTTTTAAGATACTTACTAGTCAGGTACATTCTTAGGCGTTTAATATGCGGTGTTGAGTCTATTTCGTTGAGCAAGGAGTAGCTCTTGTCTATTCCATATTTGGCTTAAGGAACTTTATCTGTGCTCATTTCAATCTCTGGTTTTATGCAGCACCCCAACTCACCTTTCCCCTTAAGCAAGCATAAGTTGGTTTTCTAAATTTGAGACCCTGTTCTGTTTTGGAATGCAGTTCCTGTGTAGCCAAGTATACATTCCGTGTATTAGTGATATCTTATGATGTTTCTTTTTCTGTGTGACTTATTTCAGTTAGAATCATCGTACCTGAATCCACTCATTATGCTGCTACGGACCTGATGACATAGATTTCATTGCTGAGTGATACTGCATTGTACGTAAGTACCACAAGTTCTTTATCCATTTTTCACTTTCTGTGATATTGAACTTGTACGGTAAACGAGGTTCTTGTAAACAGAGCCGTTCCAAACTTTGGGGTGGCTGTGTCTTTTTGATTTTAATTTCCCTAAGCTATAGGACCATAAGTGGAAGTGCCCTATGTTATGTTGCTTTGTTTTTTAGATGTTTCAGGAAACACCATACACTTCTCCCGAGTGGTTGTTGGCAATTTACATCCCGCCCTTCAGCATAACAAGGCTCCCAGTTCTCCATGGCCTGTCCTGCCTTTCTGGATTTTACCCTTTTTTCAGATGGCCCTTTTGACCGGGGGGAAGTGAGACTTCATTGTAGTGCAGATTTCCTTTGCAAGCTTGCTTGGTTGGCCAAAATGGGCGTATGCGTTTTTTCCTGAATATATTCAGGAAAAAACGCATACGCCCTTTTTGGCCAAGTGCATCATTGTGGACGTTCTGCCTCTTTTCCTATGCTTTCAATGCAATTCCAGTCTACCTCCTGAAATCGGTTTCCTGCAATTCTGCCCCGCTTTCAAGTCCTCTTGGCAGCCTTACTTCAGTCTATTTTTGGACGATAGCTGTCATTTATAACTCTGCAGGTTTGTGAATTACAGTGCCCCTGAGCTCCTTTCTTCAACTCGCTTTCTTGTGACCTGGCCGCAACACCGCAGGATGGCTTCAGGCCCTAATCTGGTTCCGGCCAGGCATGCTGAGCCTTTGGTTAATTCCTCTTCCTGGTGGGAAATGAGAGTTAAATTTGCCCGTCCAGGCACCTGCAGCTAGCCTCTCATTGGTTCTCGCTATTCCTGTTCATCTTCCGCAGAAATTGCAAACTGGGCCAAACAGGAGGTTAAAGGCGCTGACTCTCCAAGTGGGGAGAGTGTTAGTAAAGCGTCTGGAATGTTGCACCCGAGTACCAGGGTACGAAAACTGAGACATATTTGAACACGTCTCCCGATCACATGGTTGATCATACTCTGGGTTCCACATGCATGTTTTAGCTGAAGGAAGAATACCTAAAACCTGGGTAGTTGAAACCCGTGGAATGGGTACCATGCAATATGACTTCAAAGGGTCTTCATTTGCTCACCGAACCTCTCCAATCCTATCACTGCTGCGTTTATGCCCCTGTACACATGCTTGATTCTCTTTCGGAGACATAGCAATCTATAGGTTTTAAGATACTTACTAGTCAGGTACATTCTTAGGCGTTTAATATGCGGTGTTGAGTCCATTTCGTTGAGCAAGGAGTAGCTGTTGCCTATTCCATATTTGGCTTAAGGAACTTTATCTGTGCTCATTTCAATCTCTGGTTTTATGCAGCACCCCAACTCACCTTTACCCTTAAGCAAGCATAAGTTGGTTTTCTAAATTTGAGACACTGTTCTGTTCTGTAATTCAGTTCCTGTGTAGCCAAGTTTACATTCCGTGTATTACTGATATCTTATGATGTTTCTTTTTCTGTGTGACTTATTTCAGTTAGAATCATCATACCTGAATCCACTCATTGTGCTGCTAAGGGCCTGATGACACAGATTTCATTGCTGAGTGATATTGCTTTGTAAGTAAATACCACATCTTTTTTATCCATTTTTCACTTTCTGTGATATTGAACTTGTACGGTAAACGAGGTTCTTGTAAACGGAGGCGTCCCAAACTTTGGGGTGGCTGTGTCTTCTTGATTTTAATTTCCCTAAGCTATAGGACCATAAGTGGCAGTGCCCTAGGCTCTGTTGCTTTGTTTTTTAGATGTTTCAGGAAACACCATACACTTCTCCGGAGTGTCTGTTGGCAATTTACATCCCGCCCATCAGCATAACAAGGCTCCCAGTTCTCCATGGCCTGTCCTGCCTTTCTGGATTTTACACTTTTTTCAGATGGCCCTTTTGACCGGGGGGAAGTGAGACTTCATTGTAGTGCAGATTTCCTTTGCAAGTTTGCTTGGTTGGCTAAAAAGGGCGTATGCGTTTTTTCCTGAATATATTCAGGAAAAAACGCATACGCCCTTTTTGGCCAAGTGCATCATTGTGGACGTTCTGCCTCTCTTCTTAAGCTTTCAATGCAATTCCAATCTACCTCCTGAAATCGGTTTCCTGCAATTCTGCCCCGCTTTCAAGTCCTCTTGGCAGCCTTACTTCAGTCTATTTTTGGACGATAGCTGTCATTTATAACTCTGCAGGTTTGTGAATTACAGTGCCGCTGAGCTCCTTTCTTCAACTCGCTTTCTTGTGACCTGGCCGCAACACCGCAGGATGTCTTCAGGCCCTAATCTGGTTCCGGCATGGCACGCTGAGCCTTTGGTTAATTCCTCTTCCTGGTGGGAAATGAGAGTTAAATTTGCCCGTTCAGACACCTCCAGCTAGTCTCTCATTGGTTCTCGCTATTCCTGTTCATCTTCCGCAGAAATTGCAAACTGGGCCAAACAGGAGGTTAAAGGGACTGACTCTCCAAGTGGGGAGAGTGTTAGTAAAGCCTCTGGAATGTTGCACCCGAGTACCAGGGTACGAAAACTGAGACATATTTGAACACGTCTCCCGATCACATGGCTGATCATACTCTAGGTTCCACATGCATGTTTTAGCTGAAGAAGAATACCTTAAACCTGGGTAGGTGAAACCTGTGGAATGGGTACCATGCAATATGTCTTCAAAGGGTCTTCGTTTGCTCACCGAACCTCTCTAATCCTATCACTGCTGCGTTTATGCCCCTGTACACATGCTTGATTCTCTTTCGGAGACATAGCAATCCATAGGTTTTAAGATACTTACTAGTCAGGTACATTCTTAGGCGTTTAATATGCGGTGTTGAGTCCATTTCGTTGAGCAAGGAGTAGCTCTTGTCTATTCCATATTTGGCTTAAGGAACTTTATCTGTGCTCATTTCAATCTCTGGTTTTATGCAGCACCCCAACTCACCTTTCCCCTTAAGCAAGCATAAGTTGGTTTTCTAAATTTGAGACCCTGTTCTGTTCTGTAATTCAGTTCCTGTGTAGCCAAGTTTCCATTCCGTGTATTACTGATATCTTATGATGTTTCTTTTTCTGTGTGACTTATTTCAGTTAGAATCATCATACCTGAATCCACTCATTGTGCTGCTAAGGGCCTGATGACATAGATTTCATTGCTGAGTGATACTGCATTGTAAGTGAATACCACAAATTCTTTATCCATTTTTCACTTTCTGCGATGTTGAACTTGTACTGTAAACGAGGTTCTTGTAAACAGAGCCGTTCCAAATTTTGGGGTGGCTGTGTCTTTTTGATTTTAATTTCCCTAAGCTATAGGACCATAAGTGGAAGTGCCCTAGGCTCTGTTGCTTTGTTTTTTAGATGTTTCAGGAAACACCATACACTTCTCCCAAGTGTCTGTTGGCAATTTACATCCCGCCCATCAGCATAACAAGGCTCCCAGTTCTCCATGGCCTGTCCTGCCTTTCTGGATTTTACCCTTTTTTCAGATGGCCCTTTTGACCGGGGGGAAGTGAGACTTCATTGTAGTGCAGATTTCCTTTGCAAGCTTGCTTGGTTGGCCAAAAAGGGCGTATGCGTTTTTTCCTGAATATATTCAGGAAAAAACGCATACGCCCTTTTTGGCCAAGTGCATCATTGTGGACGTTCTGCCTCTTTTCCTATGCTTTCAATGCAATTCCAGTCTACCTCCTGAAATCGGTTTCCTGCAATTCTGCCCCGCTTTCAAGTCCTCTTGGCAGCCTTACTTCAGTCTATTTTTGGACGATAGCTGTCATTTATAACTCTGCAGGTTTGTGAATTACAGTGCCCCTGAGCTTCTTTCTTCAACTCGCTTTCTTGTGACCTGGCCGCAACACCGCAGGATGGCTTCAGGCCCTAATCTGGTTCCGGCCCGGCATTCTGAGCCTTTGGTTAATTCCTCTTCCTGGTGGGAAATGAGAGTTAAATTTGCCCGTCCAGACACCTCCAGCTAGCCTCTCATTGGTTCTCCCTATTCCTGTTCATCTTCCGCAGAAATTGCAAACTGGGCCAAACAGGAGGTTAAAGGGACTGACTCTCCAAGTCGGGAGAGTGTTAGTAAAGCATCTGGAATGTTGCACCCGAGTACCAGGGTAGGAAAACTGAGACATATTTGAACACATCTCCCGTTCACATGGTTGATCATACTCTGGGTTCCACATGCATGGTTTAGCTGAAGGAAGAATACCTTAAACCTGGAGAGTTGAGACCCGTGTAATGTGTACCATGCAATATGACTTCAAAGGGTCTTCATTTGCTCACCGAACATCTCCAATCCTATCACTGCTGCGTTTATGCCCCTGTACACATGCTTGATTCTCTTTCGGAGACATAGCAATCTATAGGTTTTAAGATACTTACTAGTCAGGTACATTCTTAGGCGTTTAATATGCGGTGTTGAGTCCATTTCTTTGAGCAAGGAGTAGCTCTTGTCTATTCCATATTTGGCTTAAGGAACTTTATCTGTGCTCATTTCAATCTCTGGTTTTATGCAGCACCCCAACTCACCTTTCCCCTTAAGCAAGCATAAGTTGGTTTTCTAAATTTGAGACCCTGTTCTGTTCTGTAATTCAGTTCCTGTGTAGCCAAGTTTACATTCCGTGTATTACTGATATCTTATGATGTTTCTTTTTCTGTGTGACTTATTTCAGTTAGAATCATCATACCTGAATCCACTCATTGTGCTGCTAAGGGCCTGATGACACAGATTTCATTGCTGAGTGATATTGCTTTGTAAGTAAATACCACAACTTTTTTATCCATTTTTCACTTTCTGCGATGTTGAACTTGTACTGTAAACGAGGTTCTTGTAAACAGAGCCGTTCGAAACTTTGGGGTGGCTGTCTTTTTGATTTTAAATTCCCTAAGCTATAGGACCATAAGTGGAAGTGCCCTAGGCTCTCTTGCTTTCTTTTTTAGATGTTTCAGGAAACACCATACACTTCTCCCGAGTGTCTGTTGGCAATTTACATCCCGCCCTTCAGCATAACAAGGCTCCCAGTTCTCCATGGCCTGTCCTGCCTTTCTGGATTTTACACTTTTTTCAGATGGCCCTTTTGACCGGGGGGAAGTGAGACTTCATTGTAGTGCAGATTTCCTTTGCAAGCTTGCTTGGTTGGCCAAAAAGTGCGTATGCGTTTTTTCCTGAATATATTCAGGAAAAAACGCATACGCCCTTTTTGGCCAAGTGCATCATTGTGGACGTTCTGCCTCTTTTCCTATGCTTTCAATGCAATTCCAGTCTACCTCCTGAAATCGGTTTCCTGCAATTCTGCCCCGCTTTCAAGTCCTCTTGGCAGCCTTACTTCAGTCTATTTTTGGACGATAGCTGTCATTTATAACTCTGCAGGTTTGTGAATTACAGTGCCCCTGAGCTCCTTTCTTCAACTCGCTTTCTTGTGACCTGGCCGCAACACCGCAGGATGGCTTCGGGCCCTAATCTGGTTCCGGCCCGGCATGCTGAGCCTTTGGTTAATTCCTCTTCCTGGTGGGAAATGAGAGTTAAATTTGCCCGTCCAGACACCTGCAGCTAGCCTCTCATTGGTTCTCGCTATTCCTGTCCATCTTCTGCAGAAATTGCAAACTGGGCCAAACAGGAGGTTAAAGGCGCTGACTCTCCAAGTGGGGAGAGTGTTAGTAAAGCGTCTGGAATGTTGCACCCGAGTACCAGGGTACGAAAACTGAGACATATTTGAACACGTCTCCCGATCACATGGTTGATCATACTCTGGGTTCCACATGCATGTTTTAGCTGAAGGAAGAATACCTAAAACCTGGGTAGTTGAAACCCGTGGAATGGGTACCATGCAATATGACTTCAAAGGGTCTTCATTTGCTCACCGAACCTCTCCAATCCTATCACTGCTGCGTTTATGCCCCTGTACACATGCTTGATTCTCTTTCGGAGACATAGCAATCTATAGGTTTTAAGATACTTACTAGTCAGGTACATTCTTAGGCGTTTAATATGCGGTGTTGAGTCCATTTCGTTGAGCAAGGAGTAGCTCTTGTCTATTCCATATTTGGCTTAAGGAACTTTATCTGTGCTCATTTCAATCTCTGGTTTTATGCAGCACCCCAACTCACCTTTCCCCTTAAGCAAGCATAAGTTGGTTTTCTAAATTTGAGACACTGTTCTGTTCTGTAATTCAGTTCCTGTGTAGCCAAGTTTACATTCCGTGTATTACTAATATCTTATGATGTTTCTTTTTCTGTGTGACTTATTTCAGTTAGAATCATCATACCTGAATCCACTCATTGTGCTGCTAAGGGCCTGATGACACAGATTTCATTGCTGAGTGATATTGTTTTGTAAGTAAATACCACAAATTCTTTACCCATTTTTCACTTTCTGCGATGTTGAACTTGTACGGTAAATGAGGTTCTTGTAAACAGAGGCGTCCCAAACTTTGGGGTGGCTGTGTCTTTTTGATTTTAATTTCCCTAAGCTATAGGACCATAAGTGGAAGTGCCCTAGGCTCTGTTGCTTTGTTTTTTAGATGTTTCAGGAAACACCATACACTTCTCCAGAGTGGCTGTTGGCAATTTACATCCCGCCCATCAGCATAACAAGGCTCCCAGTTCTCCATGGCCTGTCCTGCCTTTCTGGATTTTACACTTTTTTCAGATGGCCCTTTTGACCGGGGGGAAGTGAGACTTCATTGTAGTGCAGATTTCCTTTGCAAGCTTGCTTGGTTGGCCAAAAAGGGCGTATGCGTTTTTTCCTGAATATATTCAGGAAAAAACGCATACGCCCTTTTTGGCCAAGTGCATCATTGTGGACGTTGTGCCTCTTTTCCTATGCTTTCAATGCAATTCCAGTCTACCTCCTGAAATCGGTTTCCTGCAATTCTGCCCCGCTTTCAAGTCCTCTTGGCAGCCTTACTTCAGTCTATTTTTGGACGATAGCTGTCATTTATAACTCTGCAGGTTTGTGAATTACAGTGCCCCTGAGCTCCTTTCTTCAACTCGCTTTCTTTTGAGCTGGCCGCAACACCGCAGGATGGCTTCAGGCCCTAATCTGGTTCCGGCACGGCACGCTGAGCCTTTGGTTAATTCCTCTTCCTGGTGGGAAATGAGAGTTAAATTTGCCCATCCAGACACCTCCAGCTAGTCTCTCATTGGTTCTCGCTATTCCTGTTCATCTTCCACAGAAATTGCAAACTGGGCCAAACAGGAGGTTAAAGGGACTGACTCTCCAAGTCGGGAGAGTGTTAGTAAAGCGTCTGGAATGTTGCACCCAAGTACCAGGGTACGAAAACTGAGACATATTTGAACACATCTCCCGATCACATGGTTGATCATACTCTGGGTTCCACATGCATGTTTTAGCTGAAGGAAGAATACCTAAAACCTGGGTAGTTGAAACCCGTGGAATGGGTACCATGCAATATGACTTCAAAGGGTCTTCATTTGCTCACCGAACATCTCCAATCCTATCACTGCTGCGTTTATGCCCCTGTACACATGCTTGATTCTCTTTCGGAGACATAGCAATCCATAGGTTTTAAGATACTTACTAGTCAGGTACATTCTTAGGCGTTTAATATGCGGTGTTGAGTCCATTTCGTTGAGCAAGGAGTAGCTCTTGTCTATTCCATATTTGGCTTAAGGAACTTTATCTGTGCTCATTTCAATCTCTGGTTTTATGCAGCACCCCAACTCACCTTTCCCCTTAAGCAAGCATAAGTTGGTTTTCTAAATGTGAGAACCTGTTCTGTTCTGTAATTCAGTTCCTGTGTAGCCAAGTTTACATTCCGTGTATTAGTGATATCTTATGATGTTTCTTTTTCTGTGTGACTTATTTCAGTTAGAATCATCGTACCTGAATCTACTCATTATGCTGCTACGGGCCTGATGACATAGATTTCATTGCTGAGTGATACTGCATTGTACGTAAGTACCACAAGTTCTTTATGCATTTTTCACTTTCTGTGATATTGAACTTGTACGGTAAACGAGGTTCTTGTAAACAGAGGCGTCCCAAACTTTGGGGTGGCTGTGTCTTTTTGATTTTAATTTCCCTAAGCTATAGGACCATAAGTGGAAGTGCCCTAGGCTCTGTTGCTTTGTTTTTTAGATGTTTCAGGAAACACCATACACTTCTCCTGAGTGTCTGTTTGTAATTTACATCCCGCCCATCAGCATAACAAGGCTCCCAGTTCTCCATGGCCTGTCCTGCCTTTCTGGATTTTACACTTTTTTCAGATGGCCCTTTTGACCGGGGGGAAGTGAGACTTCATTGTAGTGCAGATTTCCTTTGCAAGCTTGCTTGGTTGGCCAAAAAGGGCGTATGCGTTTTTTCCTGAATATATTCAGGAAAAAACGCATACGCCCTTTTTGGCCAAGTGCATCATTGTGGACGTTGTGCCTCTTTTCCTATGCTTTCAATGCAATTCCAGTCTACCTCCTGAAATCAGTTTCCTGCAATTCTGCCCCGCTTTCAAGTCCTCTTGGCAGCCTTACTTCAGTCTATTTTTGGACGATAGCTGTCATTTATAACTCTGCAGGTTTGTGAATTACAGTGCCCCTGAGCTGCTTTCTTCAACTCGCTTTCTTGTGACCTGGCCGCAACACCGCAGGATGTCTTCAGGCCCTAATCTGGTTCTGGCACGGCATGCTGAGCCTTTGGTTAATTCCTCTTCCTGGTGGGAAATGAGAGTTAAATTTGCCCGTCCAGAAACCTCCAACTAGACTCTCATTGGTTCTCGCTATTCCTGTTCATCTTCCGCAGAAATTGCAAACTGGGCCAAACAGGAGGTTAAAGGGACTGACTCTCCAAGTGGGGAGAGTGTTAGTAAAGCGTCTGGAATGTTGCACCCGAGTACCAGGGTACGAAAACTGGGACATATTTGAACACGTCTCCCGATCACATGGTTGATCATACTCTAGGTTCCACATGCATGTTTTAGCTGAAGGAAGAATACCTTAAACCCGGGTAGTTGAAACCCGTGGAATGGGTACCATGCAATATGACTTCAAAGGGTCTTCATTTGCTCACGAACCTCTCCAATCCTATCACTGCTGCATTTATGCCCCTGTACACATGCTTGATTCTCTTTCGGAGACATAGCAATCCATAGGTTTTAAGATACTTACTAGTCAGGTACATTCTTAGGCGTTTAATATGGGGTGTTGAGTCCAATTCGTTGAGCAAGGAGTAGCCCTTGTCTATTCCATATTTGGCTTAAGGAACTTTATCTGTGCTCATTTCAATCTCTGGTTTTATGCAGCAGCCCAACTCACCTTTCCCCTTAAGCAAGCATAAGTTGGTTTTCTAAATTTGTGACACTGTTCTGTTCTGTAATTCAGTTCCTGTGTAGCCAAGTTTACATTCCGTGTATTACTGATATCTTATGATGTTTCTTTTTCTGTGTGACTTATTTCAGTTAGAATCATCATACCTGAATCCACTCATTGTGCTGCTAAGGGCCTGATGACACAGATTTCATTGCTGAGTGATATTGTTTTGTAAGTAAATACCACAACTTCTTTACCCATTTTTCACTTTCTGCGATGTTGAACTTGTACTGTAAACGAGGTTCTTGTAAACAGAGCCGTTCCAAACTTTGGGGTGGCTGTGTCTTTTTGATTTTAATTTCCCTAAGCTATAGGACCATAAGTGGAAGTGCCCTAGGTTCTGTTGCTTTGTTTTTTAGATGTTTCAGGAAACACCATACACTTCTCCCGAGTGGTTGTTGGCAATTTACATCCCGCCCTTCAGCATAACAAGGCTCCCAGTTCTCCATGGCCTGTCCTGCCTTTCTGGATTTTACCCTTTTTTCAGATGGCCCTTTTGACCGGGGGGAAGTGAGACTTCATTGTAGTGCAGATTTCCTTTGCAAGCTTGCTTGGTTGGCCAAAAAGGGCGTATGCGTTTTTTCCTGAATATATTCAGGAAAAAACGCATATGCCCTTTTTGGCCAAGTGTATCATTGTGGACTTTCTGCCTCTTTTCCTATGCTTTCAATGCAATTCCAGTCTACCTCCTGAAATCGGTTTCCTGCAATTCTGCCCCGCTTTCAAGTCCTCTTGGCAGCCTTACTTCAGTCTATTTTTGGACGATAGCTGTCATTTATAACTCTGCAGGTTTGTGAATTACAGTGCCCCTGAGCTCCTTTCTTCAACTCGCTTTCTTGTGACCTGGCCGCAACACCGCAGGATGGCTTCAGGCCCTAATCTGGATCCGGCACGGCACGCTGAGCCTTTGGTTATTTCCTCTTCCTGGTGGGAAATGAGAGTTAAATTTGCCCGTCCAGACACCTCCAGCTAGTCTCTCATTGGTTCTCGCTATTCCTGTTCATCTTCCGCAGAAATTGCAAACTGGGCCAAACAGGAGGTTAAAGGCGCTGACTCTCCAAGTGGGGAGAGTGTTAGTAAAGCGTCTGGAATGTTGCACCCGAGTACCAGGGGAGGAAAACTGAGACATATTTGAACACGTCTCCCGTTCACATGGTTGATCATACTTGGGTTCCACATGCATGTTTTAGCTGAAGGAAGAATACCTAAAACCTGAGTAGTTGAAACCCGTGGAATGGGTACCATGCAATATGACTTCAAAGGGTCTTCATTTGCTCACCGAACCTCTCCAATCCTATCACTGCTGCGTTTATGCCCCTGTACACATGCTTGATTCTCTTTCGGAGACATAGCAATCCATAGGTTTTAAGATACTTACTAGTCAGGTACATTCTTAGGCGTTTAATATGCGGTGTTGAGTCCATTTCGTTGAGCAAGGAGTAGCTCTTGTCTATTCCATATTTGGCTTAAGGAACTTTATCTGTGCTCATTTCAATCTCTGGTTTTATGCAGCACCCCAACTCACCTTTCCCCTTAAGCAAGCATAAGTTGGTTTTCTAAATTTGAGACCCTGTTCTGTTTTGGAATGCAGTTCCTGTGTAGCCAAGTTTACATTCCGTGTATTAGTGATATCTTATGATGTTTCTTTTTCTGTGTGACTTATTTCAGTTAGAATCATCGTACCTGAATCTACTCATTATGCTGCTACGGGCCTGATGACATAGATTTCATTGCTGAGTGATACTGCATTGTACGTAAGTACCACAAGTTCTTTATGCATTTTTCACTTTCTGTGATATTGAACTTGTACGGTAAACGAGGTTCTTGTAAACAGAGGCGTCCCAAACTTTGGGGTGGCTGTGTCTTTTTGATTTTAATTTCCCTAAGCTATAGGACCATAAGTGGAAGTGCCCTAGGCTCTGTTGCTTTGTTTTTTAGATGTTTCAGGAAAGACCATACACTTCTCCCGAGTGTCTGTTGGCAATTTACATCCCGCCCATCAGCATAACAAGGCTCCCAGTTCTCCATGGCCTGTCCTGCTTTTCTGGATTTTACACTTTTTTCAGATGGCCCTTTTGACCGGGGGGAAGTGAGACTTCATTGTAGTGCAGATTTCCTTTGCAAGCTTGCTTGGTTGGCCAAAAAGGGCGTATGCGTTTTTTCCTGAATATATTCAGGAAAAAACGCATACGCCGTTTTTGGCCAAGTGCATCATTGTGGACGTTCTGCCTCTTTTCCTATGCTTTCAATGCAATTCCAGTCTACCTCCTGAAATCGGTTTCCTGCAATTCTGCCCCGCTTTCAAGTCCTCTTGGCAGCCTTACTTCAGTCTATTTTTGGACGATAGCTGTCATTTATAACTCTGCAGGTTTGTGAATTACAGTGCCTCTGAGCTCCTTTCTTCAACTCGCTTTCTTTTGAGCTGGCCGCAACACCGCAGGATGGCTTCAGGCCCTAATCTGGTTCCGGCACGGCACACTGAGCCTTTGGTTAATTCCTCTTCCTGGTGGGAAATGAGAGTTAAATTTGCCCGTCCAGACACCTCCAGCTAGCCTCTCATTGGTTCTCGCTATTCCTGTTCATCTTCCGCAGAAATTGCAAACTGGGCCAAACAGGAGGTTAAAGGGACTGACTCTCCAAGTCGGGAGAGTGTTAGTAAAGCGTCTGGAATGTTGCACCCGAGTACCAGGGTACGAAAACTGGGACATATTTGAACACGTCTCCCGATCACATGGTTGATCATACTCTAGGTTGCACATGCATGTTTTAGCTGAAGGAAGAATACCTTAAACCTGGGTAGTTGAAACCCGTGGAATGGGTACCATGCAATATGACTTCAAAGGGTCTTCATTTGCTCACCGAACCTCTCCAATCCTATCACTGCTGCGTTTATGCCCCTGTACACATGCTTGATTCTCTTTCGGAGACATAGCAATCCATAGGTTTTAAGATACTTACTAGTCAGGTACATTCTTAGGCGTTTAATATGGGGTGTTGAGTCCATTTCGTTGAGCAAGGAGTAGCTCTTGTCTATTCCATATTTGGCTTAAGGAACTTTATCTGTGCTCATTTCAATCTCTGGTTTTATGCAGCACCCCAACTCACCTTTCCCCTTAAGCAAGCATAAGTTGGTTTTCTAAATTTGAGACCCTGTTCTGTTCTGTAATTCAGTTCCTGTTTAGCCAAGTTTACATTCCGTGTATTAGTGATATCTTATGATGTTTCTTTTTCTGTGTGACTTATTTCAGTTAGAATCATCATACCTGAATCCACTCATTGTGCTGCTAAGGGCCTGATGACACAGATTTCATTGCTGAGTGATATTGCTTTGTAAGTAAATACCACAACTTCTTTATCCATTTTTCACTTTCTGTGATGTTGAACTTGTACTGTAAACGAGGTTCTTGTAAACAGAGCCGTTCCAAACTTGGTGGTGGCTGTGTCTTTTTGATTTTAAATTCCCTAAGCTATAGGACCATAAGTGGAAGTGCCCTAGGCTCTGTTGTTTTGTTTTTTAGATGTTTCAGGAAACACCATACACTTCTCCCGAGTGGTTGTTGGCAATTTACATCCCGCCTTTCAGCATAACAAGGCTCACAGTTCTCCATGGCCTGTCCTGCCTTTCTGGATTTTACACTTTTTTCAGATGGCCCTTTTGACCGGGGGGAAGTGAGACTTCATTGTAGTGCAGATTTCCTTTGCAAGCTTGCTTGGTTGGCCAAAAAGGGCGTATGCGTTTTTTCCTGAATATATTCAGGAAAAAACGCATACGCCCTTTTTGGCCAAGTGCATCATTGTGGACGTTCTGCCTCTTTTCCTATGCTTTCAATGCAATTCCAGTCTACCTCCTGAAATCGGTTTCCTGCAATTCTGCCCCGCTTTCAAGTCCTCTTGGCAGCCTTACTTCAGTCTATTTTTGGACGATAGCTGTCATTTATAACTCTGCAGGTTTGTGAATTACAGTGCCCCTGAGTTGCTTTCTTCAACTCGCTTTCTTGTGACCTGGCCGCAACACCGCAGGATGTCTTCAGGCCCTAATCTGGTTCTGGCACGGCATGCTGAGCCTTTGGTTAATTCCTCTTCCTTGTGGGAAATGAGAGTTAAATTTGCCCATCCAGACACCTCCAGCTAGTCTCTCATTGGTTCTCGCTATTCCTGTTCATCTTCCGCAGAAATTGCAAACTGGGCCAAACAGGAGGTTAAAGAGACTGACTCTCCAAGTCGGGAGAGTGTTAGTAAAGCGTCTGGAATGTTGCACCCGAGTACCAGCGTACGAAAACTGGGACATATTTGAACACGTCTCCCGATCACATGGTTGATCATACTCTAGGTTCCACATGCATGTTTTAGCTGAAGGAAGAATACCTTAAACCTGGGTAGTTGAAACCCGTGGAATGGGTACCATGCAATATGACTTCAAAGGGTCTTCATTTGCTCACGAACCTCTCCAATCCTATCACTGCTGCGTTTATGCCCCTGTACACATGCTTGATTCTCTTTCGGAGACATAGCAATCCATAGGTTTTAAGATACTTACTAGTCAGGTACATTCTTAGGCGTTTAATATGGGGTGTTGAGTCCATTTCGTTGAGCAAGGAGTAGCTCTTGTCTATTCCATATTTGGCTTAAGGAACTTTATCTGTGCTCATTTCAATCTCTGGTTTTATGCAGCACCCCAACTCACCTTTCCCCTTAAGCAAGCATAAGTTGGTTTTCTAAATTTGAGACACTGTTCTGTTCTGTAATTCAGTTCCTGTGTAGCCAAGTTTACATTCCGTGTATTACTGATATCTTATGATGTTTCTTTTTCTGTGTGACTTATTTCAGTTAGAATCATCATACCTGAATCCACTCATTGTGCTGCTAAGGGCCTGATGACACAGATTTCATTGCTGAGTGATATTGTTTTGTAAGTAAATACCACAACTTCTTTACCCATTTTTCACTTTCTGCGATGTTGAACTTGTACTGTAAACGAGGTTCTTGTAAACAGAGCCGTTCCAAACTTTGGGGTGGCTGTGTCTTTTTGATTTTAATTTCCCTAAGCTATAGGACCATAAGTGGAAGTGCCCTAGGTTCTGTTGCTTTGTTTTTTAGATGTTTCAGGAAACACCATACACTTCTCCCGAGTGGTTGTTGGCAATTTACATCCCGCCCTTCAGCATAACAAGGCTCCCAGTTCTCCATGGCCTGTCCTGCCTTTCTGGATTTTACCCTTTTTTCAGATGGCCCTTTTGACCGGGGGGAAGTGAGACTTCATTGTAGTGCAGATTTCCTTTGCAAGCTTGCTTGGTTGGCCAAAAAGGGCGTATGCGTTTTTTCCTGAATATATTCAGTAAAAAACGCATACGCCCTTTTTGGCCAAGTGCATCATTGTGGACGTTCTGCCTCTTTTCCTATGCTTTCAATGCAATTCCAGTCTACCTCCTGAAATCGGTTTCCTGCAATTCTGCCCCGCTTTCAAGTCCTCTTGGCAGCCTTACTTCAGTCTATTTTTGGACGATAGCTGTCATTTATAACTCTGCAGGTTTGTGAATTACAGTGCCCCTGAGCTCCTTTCTTCAACTCGCTTTCTTGTGACCTGGCCGCAACACCGCAGGATGGCTTCAGGCCCTAATCTGGATCCGGCACGGCACGCTGAGCCTTTGGTTATTTCCTCTTCCTGGTGGGAAATGAGAGTTAAATTTGCCCGTCCAGACACCTCCAGCTAGTCTCTCATTGGTTCTCGCTATTCCTGTTCATCTTCCGCAGAAATTGCAAACTGGGCCAAACAGGAGGTTAAAGGCGCTGACTCTCCAAGTGGGGAGAGTGTTAGTAAAGCGTCTGGAATGTTGCACCCGAGTACCAGGGGAGGAAAACTGAGACATATTTGAACACGTCTCCCGTTCACATGGTTGATCATACTTGGGTTCCACATGCATGTTTTAGCTGAAGGAAGAATACCTAAAACCTGGGTAGTTGAAACCCGTGGAATGGGTACCATGCAATATGACTTCAAAGGGTCTTCATTTGCTCACCGAACCTCTCCAATCCTATCACTGCTGCGTTTATGCCCCTGTACACATGCTTGATTCTCTTTCGGAGACATAGCAATCCATAGGTTTTAAGATACTTACTAGTCAGGTACATTCTTAGGCGTTTAATATGCGGTGTTTAGTCCATTTCGTTGAGCAAGGAGTAGCTCTTGTCTATTCCATATTTGGCTTAAGGAACTTTATCTGTGCTCATTTCAATCTCTGGTTTTATGCAGCACCCCAACTCACCTTTCCCCTTAAGCAAGCATAAGTTGGTTTTCTAAATTTGAGTCCCTGTTCTGTTTTGGAATGCAGTTCCTGTGTAGCCAAGTTTACATTCCGTGTATTAGTGATATCTTATGATGTTTCTTTTTCTGTGTGACTTATTTCAGTTAGAATCATCGTACCTGAATCTACTCATTATGCTGCTACGGGCCTGATGACATAGATTTCATTGCTGAGTGATACTGCATTGTACGTAAGTACCACAAGTTCTTTATGCATTTTTCACTTTCTGTGATATTGAACTTGTACGGTAAACGAGGTTCTTGTAAACAGAGGCGTCCCAAACTTTGGGGTAGCTGTGTCTTTTTGATTTTAATTTCCCTAAGCTATAGGACCATAAGTGGAAGTGCCCTAGGCTCTGTTGCTTTCTTTTTTAGATGTTTCAGGAAACACCATACACTTCTCCCGAGTGTCTGTTTGCAATTTACATCCCGCCCATCAGCATAACAAGGCTCCCAGTTCTCCATGGCCTGTCCTGCCTTTCTGGATTTTACACTTTTTTCAGATGGCCCTTTTGACCGGGGGGAAGTGAGACTTCATTGTAGTGCAGATTTCCTTTGCAAGTTTGCTTGGTTGGCCAAAAAGGGCGTATGCGTTTTTTCCTGAATATATTCAGGAAAAAACGCATACGCCCTTTTTGGCCAAGTGCATCATTGTGGACGTTCTGCCTCTTTTCCTATGCTTTCAATGCAATTCCAGTCTACCTCCTGAAATCGGTTTCCTGCAATTCTGCCCCGCTTTCAAGTCCTCTTGGCAGCCTTACTTCAGTCTATTTTTGGACGATAGCTGTCATTTATAACTCTGCAGGTTTGTGAATTACAGTGCCCCTGAGCTCCTTTCTTCAACTCGCTTTCTTTTGAGCTGGCCGCAACACCGCAGGATGGCTTCAGGCCCTAATCTGGTTCCGGCACGGCACGCTGAGCCTTTGGTTAATTCCTCTTCCTGGTGGGAAATGAGAGTTAAATTTGCCCATCCAGACACCTCCAGCTAGTCTCTCATTGGTTCTCGCTATTCCTGTTCATCTTCCACAGAAATTGCAAACTGGGCCAAACAGGAGGTTAAAGGGACTGACTCTCCAAGTCGGGAGAGTGTTAGTAAAGCGTCTGGAATGTTGCACCCGAGTACCAGGGGAAGAAAACTGAGACATATTTGAACACGTCTCCCGATCACATGGTTGATCATACTCTGGGTTCCACATGCATGTTTTAGATGAAGGAAGAATACCTTAAACCTGGGTAGTTGAAACCCGTGGAATGGGTACCATGCAATATGACTTCAAAGGGTCTTCATTTGCTCATGAACCTCTCCAATCCTATCACTGCTGCGTTTATGCCCCTGTACACATGCTTGATTCTCTTTCGGAGACATAGCAATCCATAGGTTTTAAGATACTTACTAGTCAGGTACATTCTTAGGCGTTTAATATGCGGTGTTGAGTCCATTTCGTTGAACAAGGAGTAGCTCTTGTCTATTCCATATTTGGCTTAAGGAACTTTATCTGTGCTCATTTCAATCTCTGGTTTTATGCAGCACCCCAACTCACCTTTCCCCTTAAGCAAGCATAAGTTGGTTTTCTAAATTTGAGACCCTGTTCTGTTCTGTAATTCAGTTCCTGTGTAGCCAAGTTTACATTCCGTGTATTACTGATATCTTATGATGTTTCTTTTTCTGTGTGACTTATTTCAGTTAGAATCATCATACCTGAATCCACTCATTGTGCTGCTAAGGGCCTGATGACACAGATTTCATTGCTGAGTGATATTGTTTTGTAAGTAAATACCACAACTTCTTTACCCATTTTTCACTTTCTGCGATGTTGAACTTGTACTGTAAACGAGGTTCTTGTAAACAGAGCCGTTCCAAACTTTGGGGTGGCTCTGTCTTTTTGATTTTAATTTCCCTAAGCTATAGGACCATAAGTGGAAGTGCCCTAGGTTCTGTTGCTTTGTTTTTTAGATGTTTCAGGAAACACCATACACTTCTCCCGAGTGGTTGTTGGCAATTTACATCCCACCCTTCAGCATAACAAGGCTCCCAGTTCTCCATGGCCTGTCCTGCCTTTCTGGATTTTACCCTTTTTTCAGATGGCCCTTTTGACCGGGGGGAAGTGAGACTTCATTGTAGTGCAGATTTCCTTTGCAAGTTTGCTTGGTTGGCCAAAAAGGGCGTATGCGTTTTTTCCTGAATATATTCAGGAAAAAACGCATACGCCCTTTTTGGCCAAGTGCATCATTGTGGACGTTCTGCCTCTTTTCCTATGCTTTCAATGCAATTCCAGTCTACCTCCTGAAATCGGTTTCCTGCAATTCTGCCCCGCTTTCAAGTCCTCTTGGCAGCCTTACTTCAGTCTATTTTTGGACGATAGCTGTCATTTATAACTCTGCAGGTTTGTGAATTACAGTGCCCCTGAGCTCCTTTCTTCAACTCGCTTTCTTTTGAGCTGGCCGCAACACCGCAGGATGGCTTCAGGCCCTAATCTGGTTCCGGCATGGCACGCTGAGCCTTTGGTTAATTCCTCTTCCTGGTGGGAAATGAGAGTTAAATTTGCCCATCCAGACACCTCCAGCTAGTCTCTCATTGGTTCTCGCTATTCCTGTTCATCTTCCACAGAAATTGCAAACTGGGCCAAACAGGAGGTTAAAGGGACTGACTCTCCAATTCGGGAGAGTGTTAGTAAAGCGTCTGGAATGTTGCACCCGAGTACCAGGGTACGAAAACTGAGACATATTTGAACACGTCTCCCGATCACATGGTTGATCATACTCTAGGTTCCACATGCATGTTTTAGCTGAAGGAAGAATACCTTAAACCTGGGTAGGTGAAACCCGTGGAATGGGTACCATGCAATATGACTTCAAAGGGTCTTCATTTGCTCACCGAACATCTCCAATCCTATCACTGCTGCGTTTATGCCCCTGTACACATGCTTGATTCTCTTTCGGAGACATAGCAATCCATAGGTTTTAAGATACTTACTAGTCAGGTACATTCTTAGGCGTTTAATATGGGGTGTTGAGTCCATTTCGTTGAGCAAGGAGTAGCTCTTGTCTATTCCATATTTGGCTTAAGGAACTTTATCTGTGCTCATTTCAATCTCTGGTTTTATGCAGCACCCCAACTCACCTTTCCCCTTAAGCAAGCATAAGTTGGTTTTCTAAATTTGAGACACTGTTCTGTTCTGTAATTCAGTTCCTGTGTAGCCAAGTTTACATTCCGTGTATTACTGATATCTTATGATGTTTCTTTTTCTGTGTGACTTATTTCAGTTAGAATCATCATACCTGAATCCACTCATTGTGCTGCTAAGGGCCTGATGACACAGATTTCATTGCTGAGTGATATTGTTTTGTAAGTAAATACCACAACTTCTTTACCCATTTTTCACTTTCTGCGATGTTGAACTTGTACTGTAAACGAGGTTCTTGTAAACAGAGCCGTTCCAAACTTTGGGGTGGCTGTGTCTTTTTGATTTTAATTTCCCTAAGCTATAGGACCATAAGTGGAAGTGCCCTAGGTTCTGTTGCTTTGTTTTTTAGATGTTTCAGGAAACACCATACACTTCTCCCGAGTGGTTGTTGGCAATTTACATCCCGCCCTTCAGCATAACAAGGCTCCCAGTTCTCCATGGCCTGTCCTGCCTTTCTGGATTTTACCCTTTTTTCAGATGGCCCTTTTGACCGGGGGGAAGTGAGACTTCATTGTAGTGCAGATTTCCTTTGCAAGCTTGCTTGGTTGGCCAAAAAGGGCGTATGCGTTTTTTCCTGAATATATTCAGGAAAAAACGCATACGCCCTTTTTGGCCAAGTGCATCATTGTGGACGTTCTGCCTCTTTTCCTATGCTTTCAATGCAATTCCAGTCTACCTCCTGAAATCGGTTTCCTGCAATTCTGCCCCGCTTTCAAGTCCTCTTGGCAGCCTTACTTCAGTCTATTTTTGGACGATAGCTGTCATTTATAACTCTGCAGGTTTGTGAATTACAGTGCCCCTGAGCTCCTTTCTTCAACTCGCTTTCTTGTGACCTGGCCGCAACACCGCAGGATGGCTTCAGGCCCTAATCTGGATCCGGCACGGCACGCTGAGCCTTTGGTTATTTCCTCTTCCTGGTGGGAAATGAGAGTTAAATTTGCCCGTCCAGACACCTCCAGCTAGTCTCTCATTGGTTCTCGCTATTCCTGTTCATCTTCTGCAGAAATTGCAAACTGGGCCAAACAGGAGGTTAAAGGCGCTGACTCTCCAAGTGGGGAGACTGTTAGTAAAGCATCTGGAATGTTGCACCCGAGTACCAGGGGAGGAAAACTGAGACATATTTGAACACGTCTCCCGTTCACATGGTTGATCATACTTGGGTTCCACATGCATGTTTTAGCTGAAGGAAGAATACCTAAAACCTGGGTAGTTGAAACCCGTGGAATGGGTACCATGCAATATGACTTCAAAGGGTCTTCATTTGCTCACCGAACCTCTCCAATCCTATCACTGCTGCGTTTATGCCCCTGTACACATGCTTGATTCTCTTTCAGAGACATAGCAATCCATAGGTTTTAAGATACTTACTAGTCAGGTACATTCTTAGGCGTTTAATATGCGGTGTTTAGTCCATTTCGTTGAGCAAGGAGTAGCTCTTGTCTATTCCATATTTGGCTTAAGGAACTTTATCTGTGCTCATTTCAATCTCTGGTTTTATGCAGCACCCCAACTCACCTTTCCCCTTAAGCAAGCATAAGTTGGTTTTCTAAATTTGAGACACTGTTCTGTTCTGTAATTCAGTTCCTGTGTAGCCAAGTTTACATTCCGTGTATTACTGATATCTTATGATGTTTCTTTTTCTGTGTGACTTATTTCAGTTAGAATCATCATACCTGAATCCACTCATTGTGCTGCTAAGGGCCTGATGACACAGATTTCATTGCTGAGTGATATTGTTTTGTAAGTAAATACCACAACTTCTTTACCCATTTTTCACTTTCTGCGATGTTGAACTTGTACTGTAAACGAGGTTCTTGTAAACAGAGCCGTTCCAAACTTTGGGGTGGCTGTGTCTTTTTGATTTTAATTTCCCTAAGCTATAGGACCATAAGTGGAAGTGCCCTAGGTTCTGTTGCTTTGTTTTTTAGATGTTTCAGGAAACACCATACACTTCTCCCGAGTGGTTGTTGGCAATTTACATCCCGCCCTTCAGCATAACAAGGCTCCCAGTTCTCCATGGCCTGTCCTGCCTTTCTGGATTTTACCCTTTTTTCAGATGGCCCTTTTGACCGGGGGGAAGTGAGACTTCATTGTAGTGCAGATTTCCTTTGCAAGCTTGCTTGGTTGGCCAAAAAGGGCGTATGCGTTTTTTCCTGAATATATTCAGGAAAAAACGCATACGCCCTTTTTGGCCAAGTGCATCATTGTGGACGTTCTGCCTCTTTTCCTATGCTTTCAATGCAATTCCAGTCTACCTCCTGAAATCGGTTTCCTGCAATTCTGCCCCGCTTTCAAGTCCTCTTGGCAGCCTTACTTCAGTCTATTTTTGGACGATAGCTGTCATTTATATCTCTGCAGGTTTGTGAATTACAGTGCCCCTGAGCTCCTTTCTTCAACTCGCTTTCTTGTGACCTGGCCGCAACACCGCAGGATGGCTTCAGGCCCTAATCTGGATCCGGCACGGCACGCTGAGCCTTTGGTTATTTCCTCTTCCTGGTGGGAAATGAGAGTTAAATTTGCCCGTCCAGACACCTCCAGCTAGTCTCTCATTGGTTCTCGCTATTCCTGTTCATCTTCCGCAGAAATTGCAAACTGGGCCAAACAGGAGGTTAAAGGCGCTGACTCTCCAAGTGGGGAGAGTGTTAGTAAAGCATCTGGAATGTTGCACCCGAGTACCAGGGGAGGAAAACTGAGACATATTTGAACACGTCTCCCGTTCACATGGTTGATCATACTTGGGTTCCACATGCATGTTTTAGCTGAAGGAAGAATACCTAAAACCTGGGTAGTTGAAACCCGTGGAATGGGTACCATGCAATATGACTTCAAAGGGTCTTCATTTGCTCACCGAACCTCTCCAATCCTATCACTGCTGCGTTTATGCCCCTGTACACATGCTTGATTCTCTTTCGGAGACATAGCAATCCATAGGTTTTAAGATACTTACTAGTCAGGTACATTCTTAGGCGTTTAATATGCGGTGTTTAGTCCATTTCGTTGAGCAAGGAGTAGCTCTTGTCTATTCCATATTTGGCTTAAGGAACTTTATCTGTGCTCATTTCAATCTCTGGTTTTATGCAGCACCCCAACTCACCTTTCCCCTTAAGCAAGCATAAGTTGGTTTTCTAAATTTGAGACCCTGTTCTGTTTTGGAATGCAGTTCCTGTGTAGCCAAGTTTACATTCCGTGTATTAGTGATATCTTATGATGTTTCTTTTTCTGTGTGACTTATTTCAGTTAGAATCATCGTACCTGAATCTACTCATTATGCTGCTACGGGCCTGATGACATAGATTTCATTGCTGAGTGATACTGCATTGTACGTAAGTACCACAAGTTCTTTATGCATTTTTCACTTTCTGTGATATTGAACTTGTACGGTAAACGAGGTTCTTGTAAACAGAGGCGTCCCAAACTTTGGGGTGGCTGTGTCTTTTTGATTTTAATTTCCCTAAGCTATAGGACCATAAGTGGAAGTGCCCTAGGCTCTGTTGCTTTGTTTTTTAGATGTTTCAGGAAACACCATACACTTCTCCCGAGTGTCTGTTGGCAATTTACATCCCGCCCATCAGCATAACAAGGCTCCCAGTTCTCCATGGCCTGTCCTGCCTTTCTGGATTTTATACTTTTTTCAGATGGCCCTTTTGACCGGGGGGAAGTGAGACTTCATTGTAGTGCAGATTTCCTTTGCAAGTTTGCTTGGTTGGCCAAAAAGGGCGTATGCGTTTTTTCCTGAATATATTCAGGAAAAAACGCATACGCCCTTTTTGGCCAAGTGCATCATTGTGGACGTTCTGCCTCTTTTCCTATGCTTTCAATGCAATTCCAGTCTACCTCCTGAAATCGGTTTCCTGCAATTCTGCCCCGCTTTCAAGTCCTCTTGGCAGCCTTACTTCAGTCTATTTTTGGACGATAGCTGTCATTTATAACTCTGCAGGTTTGTGAATTACAGTGCCCCTGAGCTCCTTTCTTCAACTCGCTTTCTTGTGACCTGGCCGCAACACGGCAGGATGGCTTCAGGCCCTAATGTGGTTCCAGTACGGCACACTGAGCCTTTGGTTATTTCCTCTTCCTGGTGGGAAATGAGAGTTGAATTTGCCCGTCCAGACACCTCCAGCTAGCCTCTCATTGGTTCTCGCTATTCCTGTTCATCTTCCGCAGAAATTGCAAACTGTGCCAAACAGGAGGTTAAAGGCGCTGACTCTCCAAGTGGGGAGAGTGTTAGTAAAGCGTCTGGAATGTTGTACCCGAGTACCAGGGGAGGAAAACTGAGACATATTTGAACACGTCTCCCGATCACATGGTTGATCATACTCTGGGTTCCACATGCATGTTTTAGCTGAAGGAAGAATACCTAAAACCTGGGTAGTTGAAACCCGTGGAATGGGTACCATGCAATATGACTTCAAAGGGTCTTCATTTGCTCACCGAACCTCTCCAATCCTATCACTGCTGCGTTTATGCCCCTGTACACATGCTTGATTCTCTTTCAGAGACATAGCAATCCATAGGTTTTAAGATACTTACTAGTCAGGTACATTCTTAGGCGTTTTATATGCGGGGTTGAGTCCATTTCGTTGAGCAAGGAGTAGCTCTTGTCTATTCCATATTTGGCTTAAGGAACTTTATCTGTGCTCATTTCAATCTCTGGTTTTATGCAGCAACCCAACTCACCTTTCCCCTTAAGCAAGCATAAGTTGGTTTTCTAAATTTGAGAACCTGTTCTGTTTTGGAATTCAGTTCCTGTGTAGCCAAGTTTACATTCCGTGTATTACTGATATCTTATGATGTTTCTTTTTCTGTGTGACTTATTTCAGTTAGAATCATCGTACCTGAATCTACTCATTATGCTGCTACGGGCCTGATGACATAGATTTCATTGCTGAGTGATACTGCATTGTACGTAAGTACCACAAGTTCTTTATCCATTTTTCACTTTCTGTGATATTGAACTTGTACGGTAAACGAGGTTCTTGTAAACAGAGGCGTCCCAAACTTTGGGGTGGCTGTGTCTTTTTGATTTTAATTTCCCGAAGCTATAGGACCATAAGTGGCAGTGCCCTAGGCTCTGTTGCTTTGTTATTTAGATGTTTCAGGAAACACCATACACTTCTCCTGAGTGTCTGTTGGTAATTTACATCCCGCCCATCAGCATAACAAGGCTCCCAGTTCTCCATGGCCTGTCCTGCCTTTCTGGATTTTACACTTTTTTCAGATGGCCCTTTTGACCGGGGGGAAGTGAGACTTCATTGTAGTGCAGATTTCCTTTGCAAGCTTGCTTGGTTGGCCAAAAAGGGTGTATGCGTTTTTTCCTGAATATATTCAGGAAAAAACGCATACGCCGTTTTTGGCCAAGTGCATCATTGTGGACGTTCTGCCTCTTTTCCTATGCTTTCAATGCAATTCCAGTCTACCTCCTGAAATCGGTTTCCTGCAATTCTGCCCTGCTTTCAAGTCCTCTTGGTAGCCTTACTTCAGTCTATTTTTGGACGATAGCTGTCATTTATAACTCTGCAGGTTTGTGAATTACAGTGCCTCTGAGCTCCTTTCTTCAACTCGCTTTCTTTTGAGCTGGCCGCAACACCGCAGGATGGCTTCAGGCCCTAATCTGGTTCCGGCACGGCACGCTGAGCCTTTGGTTAATTCCTCTTCCTGGTGGGAAATGAGAGTTAAATTTGCCCGTCCAGACACCTCCAGCTAGCCTCTCATTGGTTCTCGCTATTCCTGTTCATCTTCCACAGAAATTGCAAACTGGGCCAAACAGGAGGTTAAAGGCACTGACTCTCCAAGTGGGGAGAGTGTTAGTAAAGCGTCTGGAATGTTGCACCCGAGTACCAGGGTACGAAAACTGGGACATATTTGAACACGTCTCCCGATCACATGGTTGATCATACTCTAGGTTGCACATGCATGTTTTAGCTGAAGGAAAAATACCTGAAACCTGGGTAGTTGAAACCCGTGGAATGGGTACCATGCAATATGACTTCAAAGGGTCTTCATTTGCTCACCGAACTTCTCCAATCCTATCACTGCTGCGTTTATGCCCCTGTACACATGCTTGATTCTCTTTCGGAGACATTGCAATCCATAGGTTTTAAGATACTTACGAGTCAGGTACATTCTTAGGCGTTTAATATGCGGTGTTGAGTCCATTTCGTTGAGCAAGGAGTAGCTCTTGTCTATTCCATATTTGGCTTAAGGAACTTTATCTGTGCTCATTTCAATCTCTGGTTTTATGCTGCACCGCAACTCACCTTTACCCTTAAGCAAGCATAAGTTGGTTTTCTAAATTTGAGACCCTGTTCTGTTCTGTAATTCAGTTCCTGTGTAGCCAAGTTTACATTCCGTGTATTACTGATATCTTATGATGTTTCTTTTTCTGTGTGACTTATTTCAGTTAGAATCATCATACCTGAATCCACTCATTGTGCTGCTAAGGGCCTGATGACACAGATTCATTCCTGAGTGATATTGCTTTGTAAGTAAATACCACAACTTCTTTATCCATTTTTCACTTTCTGCGATGTTGAACTTGTACTGTAAACGAGGTTCTTGTAAACAGAGGCGTCCCAAACTTTGGGGTGGCTGTGTCTTTTTTATTTTAATTTCCCTAAGCTATAGGACCATAAGTGGAAGTGCCCTAGGTTCTGTTGCTTTGTTTTTTAGATGTTTCAGGAAACACCATACACTTCTCCCGAGTGTCTGTTGGCAATTTACATCCCGCCCATCAGCATAACAAGGCTCCCAGTTCTCCATGGCCTGTCCTGCCTTTCTGGATTTTACACTTTTTTCAGATGGCCCTTTTGACCGGGGGGAAGTGAGACTTCATTGTAGTGCAGATTTCCTTTGCAAGCTTGCTTGGTTGGCCAAAAAGGGCGTATGCGCTTTTTCCTGAATATATTCAGGAAAAAACGCATACGCCCTTTTTGGCCAAGTGCATCATTGTGGACGTTCTGCCTCTTTTCCTATGCTTTCAATGTAATTCCAGTCTACCTCCTGAAATCGGTTTCCTGCAATTCTGCCCCGCTTTCAAGTCCTCTTGGCAGCCTTACTTCAGTCTATTTTTGGACGATAGCTGTCATTTATAACTCTGCAGGTTTGTGAATTACAGTGCCTCTGAGCTCCTTTCTTCAACTCGCTTTCTTTTGAGCTGGCCGCAACACCGCAGGATGGCTTCAGGCCCTAATCTGGTTCCGGCACGGCACGCTGAGCCTTTGGTTAATTCCTCTTCCTGGTGGGAAATGAGAGTTAAATTTGCCCGTCCAGACACCTCCAGCTAGTCTCTCATTGGTTCTCACTATTCCTGTTCATCTTCCGCAGAAATTGCAAACTGGGCCAAACAGGAGGTTAAAGGGACTGACTCTCCAAGTCGGGAGAGTGTTAGTAAAGCGTCTGGAATGTTGCACCCGAGTACCAGGGTACGAAAACTGAGACATATTTGAACACGTCTCCCGATCACATGGTTGATCATACTCTGGGTTCCACATGCATGTTTTAGCTGAAGGAAGAATACCTAAAACCTGGGTAGTTGAAACCCGTGGAATGGGTACCATGCAATATGACTTCAAAGGGTCTTCATTTGCTCACCGAACCTCTCCAATCCTATCACTGCTGCGTTTATGGCCCTGTACACATGCTTGATTCTCTTTCGGAGACATAGCAATCCATAGGTTTTAAGATACTTACTAGTCAGGTACATTCTTAGGCGTTTAATATGCGGTGTTGAGTCCATTTCGTTGAGCAAGGAGTAGCTCTTGTCTATTCCATATTTGGCTTAAGGAACTTTATCTGTGCTCATTTCAATCTCTGGTTTTATGCAGCACCCCAACTCACCTTTACCCTTAAGCAAGCATAAGTTGGTTTTCTAAATTTGAGACCCTGTTCTGTTCTGTAATTCAGTTCCTGTGTAGCCAAGTTTACATTCCATGTATTACTGATATCTTATGATGTTTCTTTTTCTGTGTGACTTATTTCAGTTAGAATCATCATACCTGAATCCACTCATTGTGCTGCTAAGGGCCTGATGACACAGATTTCATTGCTGAGTGATATTGCTTTGTAAGTAAATACCACAACTTCTTTATCCATTTTTCACTTTCTACAATGTTGAACTTGTACTGTAAACGAGGTTCTTGTAAACAGAGGCGTCCCAAACTTTGGGGTGGCTGTGTCTTTTTGATTTTAATTTCCCTAAGCTATAGGACCATAAGTGGCAGTGTCCTAGGCTCTGTTGCATTGTTTTTTAGATGTTTCAGGAAACACCATACACTTCTCCCGAGTGTCTGTTGGCAATTTCCATCCCGCCCATCAGCATAACAAGGCTCCCAGTTCTCCATGGCCTGTCCTGCCTTTCTGGATTTTACACCTTTTTCAGATGGCCCTTTTGACCGGGGGGAAGTGAGACTTCATTGTAGTGCAGATTTCCTTTGCAAGTTTGCTTGCTTGGCCAAAAAGGGCGTATGCGTTTTTACCTGAATATATTCAGGAAAAAACGCATACGCCCTTTTTGGCCAAGTGCATCATTGTGGACGTTCTGCCTCTTTTCCTATGCTTTCAATGCAATTCCAGTCTACCTCCTGAAATCGGTTTCCTGCAATTCTGCCCCGCTTTCAAGTCCTCTTGGCAGCCTTACTTCAGTCTATTTTTGGACGATAGCTGTCATTTATAACTCTGCAGGTTTGTGAATTACAGTGCCCCTGAGCTCCTTTCTTCAACTCGCTTTCTTGTGAGCTGGCCGCAACACCGCAGGATGGCTTCAGGCCCTAATCTGGTTCCGGCACGGCACGCTGAGCCTTTGGTTAATTCCTCTTCCTGGTGGGATGTGAGTGTTAAATTTGCCCGTCAGGACACCTCCAGCTAGTCTCTCATTGGTTCTCGCTATTCCTGTTCATCTTCCGCAGAAATTGCAAACTGGGCCAAACAGGAGATTTAAGGGATTGACTCTGAAGTCGGGAGAGTGTTAGTAAAGCGTCTGGAATGTTGCACCCGAGTACCAGGGTACAAAAACTGAGACATATTTGAACACGTCTCCCGATCACATGGTTGATCATACTCTAGGTTCCACATGCATGTTTTAGCTGAAGGAAGAATACCTGAAACCTGGAGAGTTGAAACCCGTGGAATGGGTACCATGCAATATGACTTCAAAGGGTCTTCATTTGCTCACCGAACCTCTCCAATCCTATCACTGCTGCGTTTATGCCCCTGTACACACGCTTGATTCTCTTTTGGAGACATAGCAATCCATAGGTTTTAAGATACTTACTAGTCAGGTACATTCTTAGGCGTTTAATATGGGGTGTTGAGTCCATTTCGTTGAGCAAGGAGTAGCTCTTGTCTATTCCATATTTGGCTTAAGGAACTTTATCTGTGCTCATTTCAATCTCTGGTTTTATGCAGCACCCCAACTCACCTTTCCCCTTAAGCAAGCATAAGTTGGCTTTCTAAATTTGAGACCCTGTTCTGTTCTGTAATTCAGTTCCTGTGTAGCCAAGTTTCCATTCCGTGTATTACTGATATCTTATGATGTTTCTTTTTCTGTGTGACTTATTTCAGTTAGCATCATCGTACCTGAATCCACTCATTATGCTGCCACGGGCCTGATGACATAGATTTCATTGCTGAGTGATACTGCATTGTACGTAAGTACCACAAGTTCTTTATCCATTTTTCACTTTCTGTGATATTGAACTTGTACGGTAAACGAGGTTCTTGTAAACAGAGGCGTCCCAAACTTTGGGGTGGCTGTGTCTTTTTGATTTTAATTTCCCTAAGCTATAGGACCATAAGTGGAAGTGCCCTAGGCTCTGTTTCTTTGTTTTTTAGATGTTTAAGGAAACACCATACACTTTTCCGGAGTGTCTGTTGGCAATTTACATCCCGCCCATCAGCATAACAAGTCTCCCAGTTGTCCATGGCCTGTCCTGCCTTTCTGGATTTTACATTTTTTTCAGATGGCCCTTTTGACCGGGGGGAAGTGAGACTTCATTGTAGTGCAGATTTCCTTTGCAAGTTTGCTTGTTTGGCCAAAAAGGGCGTATGCGTTTTTTCCTGAATATATTCAGGAAAAAACGCATACGCCCTTTTTGGCCAAGTGCATCATTGTGGACGTTCTGCCTCTTTTCCTATGCTTTCAATGCAATTCCAGTCTACATCCTGAAATCGGTTTCCTGCAATTCTGCCCCGCTTTCAAGTCCTCTTGGCAGCCTTACTTCAGTATATTTTTGGACGATAGCTGTCATTTATAACTCTGCAGGTTTGTGAATTACAGTGCCCCTGAGCTCCTTTCTTCAACTCACTTTCTTGTGACCTGGCCGCCACACTGCAGGATTGCTTGAGGCCCTAATCTGGTACCGGCACGGCACGCTGAGCCTTTGGTTAATTCCTCTTCCTGGTGGGAAATGAGAGTTAAATTTGCCCGTCCAGACACCTCCATCTAGTCTCCCATTGGTTCTCCCTATTCCTGTTCATCTTCCGCAGAAATTGCAAACTGGGCCAAACAGGAGGTTAAAGGTGCTGACTCTCCAAGTGGGGAGAGTGTTAATAAAGCATCTGGAATGTTGCACCCGAGTACCAGGGGAGGAAAACTGAGACATATTTGAACACGTCTCCCGTTCACACAGTTGATCATACTCTGGGTTCCACATGCATGTTTTAGCTGAAGGAAGAATACCTGAAACCTGCAGAGTTGAGACCCGTGAAATGGGTACCATGCAATATGACTTCAAAGGGTCTTCATTTGCTCACCGAACCTCTCCAATCCTATCACTCCTGCGTTTATGCCCCTGTACACACGCTTGATTCCCTTTTGGAGACATAGCAATCCATAGGTTTTAAGATACTTACTAGTCAGGTACATTCTTAGGCGTTTAATATGGGGTGTTGAGTCCATTTCGTTGAGCAAGGAGTAGCTCTTGTCTATTCCATATTTGGCTTAAGGAACTTTATCTGTGCTCATTTCAATCTCTGGTTTTATGCAGCACCCCAACTCACCTTTCCCCTTAAGCAAGCATAAGTTGGTTTTCTAAATTTGAGACCCTGTTCTGTTTGGAATTCAGTTCCTGTGTAGCCAAGTTTACATTCCGTGTATTAGTGATATCTTATGATGTTTCTTTTTCTGTGTGACTTATTTCAGTTAGAATCATCGTACCTGAATCCACTCATTATGCTGCTACGGGCCTGATGACATAGATTTCATTGCTGAGTGATACTGCATTGTACGTAAGTACCACAAGTTCTTTATCCATTTTTCACTTTCTGTGACATTGAACTTGTACGGTAAACGAGGTTCTTGTAAACAGAGGCGTCCCAAACTTTGGGGTGGCTGTGTCTTTTTTATTTTAATTTCCCTAAGCTATAGGACCATAAGTGGAAGTGCCCTAGGCTCTGTTGCTTTGTTTTTTAGATGTTTCAGGAAACACCATACACTTCTCCCGAGTGTCTGTGGCAATTTACATCCCGCCCATCAGCATAACAAGGCTCCCAGTTCTCCATGGCCTGTCCTGCCTTTCTGGATTTTACACTTTTTTCAGATGGCCCTTTTGACCGGGGGGAAGTGAGACTTCATTGTACTGCAGATTTCCTTTGCAAGCTTGCTTGGTTGGCCAAAAATGGCGTATGCGTTTTTTCCTGAATATATTCAGGAAAAAACGCATACGCCCTTTTTGGCCAAGTGCATCATTGTGGACGTTCTGCCTCTTTTCCTATGCTTTCAATGCAATTCCAGTCTACCTCCTGAAATCGGTTTCCTGCAATTCTGCCCCGCTTTCAAGTCCTCTTGGCAGCCTTACTTCAGTCTATTTTTGGACGATAGCTGTCATTTATAACTCTGCAGGTTTGTGAATTACAGTGCCCCTGAGCTCCTTTCTTCAACTCGCTTTCTTGTGACCTGGCCGCAACACCGCAGGATGGCTTCAGGCCCTAATCTGGTTCCGGCCCGGCATGCTGAGCCTTTGATTAATTCCTCTTCCTGGTGGGAAATGAGAGTTAAATTTGCCTGTTCAGAGACCTCCAGCTAGCCTCTCATTGGTTCTCGCTATTCCTGTTCATCTTCCGCAGAAATTGCAAACTGGGCCAAACAGGAGGTTAAAGGCACTGACTCTCCAAGTCGGGAGAGTGTTAGTAAAGCGTTTGGAATGTTGCACCCGAGTACCAGGGGAGGAAAACTGAGACATATTTGAACACGTCTCCCGTTCACATGGTTGATCATACTCTGGGTTCAACATGCATGTTTTAGCTGAAGGAAGAATACCTGAAACCTGCAGAGTTGAGACTCGTGGAATGGGTACCATGCAATATGACTTCAAAGGGTCTTCATTTGCTCACCGAACCTCTCCAATCCTATCACTGCTGCGTTTATGCCCCTGTACACATGCTTGATTCTCTTTCGGAGACATAGCAATCCATAGGTTTTAAGATACTTACTAGTCAGGTACATTCTTAGGCGTTTAATATGGGGTGTTGAGTCCATTTCGTTGAGCAAGGAGTAGCTCTTGTCTATTCCATATTTGGCTTAAGGAACTTTATCTGTGCTCATTTCGATCTCTGGTTTTATGCAGCACCCCAACTCACCTTTCCCCTTAAGCAAGCATAAGTTGGTTTTCTAAATTTGAGACCCTGTTCTGTTCTGTAATTCAGTTCCTGTGTAGCCAAGTTTACATTCCGTGTATTACTGATATCTTATGATGTTTCTTTTTCTGTGTGACTTATTTCAGTTAGAATCATCGTACCTGAATCCACTCATTATGCTGCTACGGGCCTGATGACATAGATTTCATTGCTGAGTGATACTGCATTGTACGTAAGTACCACAAGTTCTTTATCCATTTTTCACTTTCTGTGACATTGAACTTGTACGGTAAACGAGGTTCTTGTAAACAGAGGCGTCCCAAACTTTGGGGTGGCTGTGTCTTTTTTATTTTAATTTCCCTAAGCTATAGGACCATAAGTGGAAGTGCCCTAGGCTCTGTTGCTTTGTTTTTTAGATGTTTCAGGAAACACCATACACTTCTCCCGAGTGTCTGTGGCAATTTACATCCCGCCCATCAGCATAACAAGGCTCCCAGTTCTCCATGGCCTGTCCTGCCTTTCTGGATTTTACACTTTTTTCAGATGGCCCTTTTGACCGGGGGGAAGTGAGACTTCATTGTACTGCAGATTTCCTTTGCAAGCTTGCTTGGTTGGCCAAAAAGGGCGTATGCGTTTTTTCCTGAATATATTCAGGAAAAAACGCATACGCCCTTTTTGGCCAAGTGCATCATTGTGGACGTTCTGCCTCTTTTCCTATGCTTTCAATGCAATTCCAGTCTACCTCCTGAAATCGGTTTCCTGAAATTCTGCCCCGCTTTCAAGTCCTCTTGGCAGCCTTACTTCAGTCTATTTTTGGACGATAGCTGTCATTTATAACTCTGCAGGTTTGTGAATTACAGTGCCCCTGAGCTCCTTTCTTCAACTCGCTTTCTTGTGACCTGGCCGCAACACCGCAGGATGGCTTCAGGCCCTAATCTGGTTCCGGCCCGGCATGCTGAGCCTTTGATTAATTCCTCTTCCTGGTGGGAAATGAGAGTTAAATTTGCCTGTTCAGAGACCTCCAGCTAGCCTCTCATTGGTTCTCGCTATTCCTGTTCATCTTCCGCAGAAATTGCAAACTGGGCCAAACAGGAGGTTAAAGGCACTGACTCTCCAAATCGGGAGAGTGTTAGTAAAGCGTTTGGAATGTTGCACCCGAGTACCAGGGGAGGAAAACTGAGACATATTTGAACACGTCTCCCGTTCACATGGTTGATCATACTCTGGGTTCAACATGCATGTTTTAGCTGAAGGAAGAATACCTTAAACCTGGAGAGTTGAGACCCGTGTAATGGGTACCATGCAATATGACTTCAAAGAGTCTTCATTTGCTCACCGAACCTCTCCAATCCTATCACTGCTGCGTTTATGCCCCTGTACACAAGCTTGATTCTCTTTCGGCGACATAGCAATCCATAGGTTTTAAGATACTTACTAGTCAGGTACATTCTTAGGCGTTTAATATGGGGTGTTGAGTCCATTTCGTTGAGCAAGGAGTAGCTCTTGTCTATTCCATATTTGGCTTAAGGAACTTTATCTGTGCTCATTTCAATCTCTGGTTTTATGCAGCACCCCAACTCACCTTTCCCCTTAAGCAAGCATAAGTTGGTTTTCTAAATTTGAGACCCTGTTCTGTTCTGTAATTCAGTTCCTGTGTAGCCAAGTTTACATTCCGTGTATTAGAGATATCTTATGATGTTTCTTTTTCTGTGTGACTTATTTCAGTTAGAATCATCGTACCTGAATCCACTCATTATGCTGCTACGGGCCTGATGACATAGATTTCATTGCTGAGTGATACTGCATTGTACGTAAGTACCACAAGTTCTTTATCCATTTTTCACTTTCTGTGACATTGAACTTGTACGGTAAACGAGGTTCTTGTAAACAGAGGCGTCCCAAACTTTGGGGTGGCTGTGTCTTTTTGATTTTAATTTCCCTAAGCTATAGGACCATAAGTGGAAGTGCCCTAGGCTCTGTTGCTTTGTTTTTTAGATGTTTCAGGAAACACCATACACTTCTCCCGAGTGTCTGTGGCAATTTACATCCCGCCCATCAGCATAACAAGGCTCCCAGTTCTCCATGGCCTGTCCTGCCTTTCTGGATTTTACACTTTTTTCAGATGGCCCTTTTGACCGGGGGGAAGTGAGACTTCATTGTACTGCAGATTTCCTTTGCAAGCTTGCTTGGTTGGCCAAAAAGGGCGTATGCGTTTTTTCCTGAATATATTCAGGAAAAAACGCATACGCCCTTTTTGGCCAAGTGCATCATTGTGGACGTTCTGCCTCTTTTCCTATGCTTTCAATGCAATTCCAGTCTACCTCCTGAAATCGGTTTCCTGCAATTCTGCCCCGCTTTCAAGTCCTCTTGGCAGCCTTACTTCAGTCTATTTTTGGACGATAGCTGTCATTTATAACTCTGCAGGTTTGTGAATTACAGTGCCCCTGAGCTCCTTTCTTCAACTCGCTTTCTTGTGACCTGGCCGCAACACCGCAGGATGGCTTCAGGCCCTAATCTGGTTCTGGCACGGCACGCTGAGCCTTTGGTTAATTCCTCTTGCTGGTGGGATGTGAGTGTTAAATTTGCCCGTCCAGACACCTCCAGCTAGTCTCTCATTGGTTCTCGCTATTCCTGTTCATCTTCCACAGAAATTGCAAACTGGGCCAAACAGGAGGTTAAAGGGACTGACTCTCCAAGTCGGGAGAGTGTTAGTAAAGCATCTGGAATGTTGCACCCGAGTACCAGGGGAGGAAAACTGAGACATATTTGAACACGTCTCCCGATCAAATGGTTGATCATACTGTAGGTTCCACATGCATGTTTTAGCTGAAGGAAGAATACCTTAAACCTGGGTAGTTGAAACCCGTGGAATGGGTACCATGCAATATGACTTCAAAGGGTGTTCATTTGCTCACCAAACCTCTCCAATCCTATCACTGCTGCGTTTATGCCCCTGTACACTTGCTTGATTCTCTTTCGGAGACATAGCAATCCATAGGTTTTAAGATACTTACTAGTCAGGTACATTCTTAGGCGTTTAATATGCGGTGTTGAGTCCATTTCGTTGAGCAAGGAGTAGCTCTTGTCTATTCCATATTTGGCTTAAGGAATTTTATCTGTGCTCATTTCAATCTCTGGTTTTATGCAGCACCACAACTCACCTTTACCCTTAAGCAAGCATAAGTTTGTTTTCTAAATTTGAGACCCTGTTCTGTTCTGTAATTCAGTTCCTGTGTAGCCAAGTTTCCATTCCGTGTATTACTGATATCTTATGATGTTTCTTTTTCTGTGTGACTTATTTCAGTTAGAATCATCATACCTGAATCCACTCATTGTGCTGCTAAGGGTCTGATGACACAGATTTCATTGCTGAGTGATATTGCTTTGTAAGTAAATACCACAACTTCTTTATCCATTTTTCACTTTCTGCGATGTTGAGCTTGTACTGTAAACGAGGTTCTTGTAAACAGAGCCATTCCAAACTTTGGGGTGGCTGTGTCTTTTTGATTTTAATTTCCCTAAGCTATAGGACCATAAGTGGAAGTGCCCTAGGCTCTGTTGCTTTGTTTTTTAGATGTTTCAGGAAACACCATACACTTCTCCCGAGTGGTTGTTGGCAATTTACATCCCGCCCATCAGCATAACAAGGCTCCCAGTTCTCCATGGCCTGTCCTGCCTTTCTGGATTTTACACTTTTTTCAGATGGCCCTTTTGACCGGGGGGAAGTGAGACTTCATTGTAGTGCAGATTTCTTTGCAAGCTTGCTTGGTTGGCCAAAAAGGGCGTATGCGTTTTTTCCTGAATATATTCAGGAAAAAACGCATACGCCCTTTTTGGCCAAGTGCATCATTGTGGACGTTCTGCCTCTTTTCCTATGCTTTCAATGCAATTCCAGTCTACCTCCTGAAATCGGTTTCCTGCAATTCTGCCCCGCTTTCAAGTCCTCTTGGCAGCCTTACTTCAGTCTATTTTTGGACGATAGCTGTCATTTATAACTCTGCAGGTTTGTGAATTACAGTGCCCCTGAGCTCCTTTCTTCAACTCGCTTTCTTTTGAGCTCGCCGCAACACCGCAGGATGGCTTCAGGCCCTAAATTGGTTCCGGTACGGCACGCTGAGCCTTTGGTTATTTCCTCTTCCTGGTGGGAAATGAGAGTTAAATTTGCCCGTCCAGACACCTCCAGCTAGCCTCTCATTGGTTCTCGCTATTCCTGTTCAACTTCCGCAGAAATTGCAAACTGGACCAAACAGGAGGTTAAAGGGACTGACTCTCCAAGTCGGGAGAGTGTTAGTAATGCGTCCGGAATGTTGCACCCGAGTACCAGGGTAAGAAAACTGAGACATATTTGAACACGTCTCCCGATCACATGGTTGATCATACTCTAGGTTCCACATGCATGTTTTAGCTGAAGGAAGAATACCTTAAACCTGGGTAGTTGAAACCCGTGGAATGGGTACCATGCAATATGACTTCAAAGGGTCTTCATTTGCTCACCGAACCTCTCCAATCCTATCACTGCTGCGTTTATGGCCCTGTACACATGCTTGATTCTCTTTCGGAGACATAGCAATCCATAGGTTTTAAGATACTTCCTACTCAGGTACATTCTTAGGTGTTTAATATGCGGTGTTGAGTCCATTTCGTTGAGCAAGGAGTAGCTCTTGTCTATTCCATATTTGGCGTAAGGAACTTTATCTGTGCTCATTTCAATCTCTGGTTTTATGCAGCACCCCAACTCACCTTTACCCTTAAGCAAGCATAAGTTGGTTTTCTAAATTTGAGACCCTGTTCTGTTCTGTAATTCAGTTCCTGTGTAGCCAAGTTTACATTCCGTGTATTACTGATATCTTATGATGTTTCTTTTTCTGTGTGACTTATTTCAGTTAGAATCATCATACCTGAATCCACTCATTGTGCTGCTAAGGGCCTGATGACATAGATTTCATTGCTGAGTGATATTGCTTTGTAACTAAATACCACAACTTCTTTATCCATTGTTCACTTTCTGCGATGTTGAACTTTTACTGTAAACGAGGTTCTTGTAAACAGAGCCGTTCCAAACTTTGGGGTGGCTGTGTCTTTTTGATTTTAATTTCCCTAAGCTATAGGACCATAAGTGGAAGTGCCCTAGGTTCTGTTGCTTTGTTTTTTAGATGTTTCAGGAAACACCATACACTTCTCCCGAGTGGTTGTTGGCAATTTACATCCCGCCCTTCAGCATAACAAGGCTCCCAGTTCTCCATGGCCTGTCCTGCCTTTCTGGATTTTACCCTTTTTTCAGATGGCCCTTTTGACCGGGGGGAAGTGAGACTTCATTGTAGTGCAGATTTCCTTTGCAAGCTTGCTTGGTTGGCCAAAAAGGGCGTATGCGTTTTTTCCTGAATATATTCAGGAAAAAACGCATACGCCCTTTTTGGCCAAGTGCATCATTGTGGACGTTCTGCCTCTTTTCCTATGCTTTCAATGCAATTCCAGTCTACCTCCTGAAATCGGTTTCCTGCAATTCTGCCCCGCTTTCAAGTCCTCTTGGCAGCCTTACTTCAGTCTATTTTTGGACGATAGCTGTCATTTATATCTCTGCAGGTTTGTGAATTACAGTGCCCCTGAGCTCCTTTCTTCAACTCGCTTTCTTGTGACCTGGCCGCAACACCGCAGGATGGCTTCAGGCCCTAATCTGGATCCGGCACGGCACGCTGAGCCTTTGGTTATTTCCTCTTCCTGGTGGGAAATGAGAGTTAAATTTGCCCGTCCAGACACCTCCAGCTAGTCTCTCATTGGTTCTCGCTATTCCTGTTCATCTTCCGCAGAAATTGCAAACTGGGCCAAACAGGAGGTTAAAGGCGCTGACTCTCCAAGTGGGGAGAGTGTTAGTAAAGCATCTGGAATGTTGCACCCGAGTACCAGGGGAGGAAAACTGAGACATATTTGAACACGTCTCCCGTTCACATGGTTGATCATACTTGGGTTCCACATGCATGTTTTAGCTGAAGGAAGAATACCTAAAACCTGGGTAGTTGAAACCCGTGGAATGGGTACCATGCAATATGACTTCAAAGGGTCTTCATTTGCTCACCGAACCTCTCCAATCCTATCACTGCTGCGTTTATGCCCCTGTACACATGCTTGATTCTCTTTCGGAGACATAGCAATCCATAGGTTTTAAGATACTTACTAGTCAGGTACATTCTTAGGCGTTTAATATGCGGTGTTTAGTCCATTTCGTTGAGCAAGGAGTAGCTCTTGTCTATTCCATATTTGGCTTAAGGAACTTTATCTGTGCTCATTTCAATCTCTGGTTTTATGCAGCACCCCAACTCACCTTTCCCCTTAAGCAAGCATAAGTTGGTTTTCTAAATTTGAGACCCTGTTCTGTTTTGGAATGCAGTTCCTGTGTAGCCAAGTTTACATTCCGTGTATTAGTGATATCTTATGATGTTTCTTTTTCTGTGTGACTTATTTCAGTTAGAATCATCGTACCTGAATCTACTCATTATGCTGCTACGGGCCTGATGACATAGATTTCATTGCTGAGTGATACTGCATTGTACGTAAGTACCACAAGTTCTTTATGCATTTTTCACTTTCTGTGATATTGAACTTGTACGGTAAACGAGGTTCTTGTAAACAGAGGCGTCCCAAACTTTGGGGTGGCTGTGTCTTTTTGATTTTAATTTCCCTAAGCTATAGGACCATAAGTGGAAGTGCCCTAGGCTCTGTTGCTTTGTTTTTTAGATGTTTCAGGAAACACCATACACTTCTCCCGAGTGTCTGTTGGCAATTTACATCCCGCCCATCAGCATAACAAGGCTCCCAGTTCTCCATGGCCTGTCCTGCCTTTCTGGATTTTATACTTTTTTCAGATGGCCCTTTTGACCGGGGGGAAGTGAGACTTCATTGTAGTGCAGATTTCCTTTGCAAGTTTGCTTGGTTGGCCAAAAAGGGCGTATGCGTTTTTTCCTGAATATATTCAGGAAAAAACGCATACGCCCTTTTTGGCCAAGTGCATCATTGTGGACGTTCTGCCTCTTTTCCTATGCTTTCAATGCAATTCCAGTCTACCTCCTGAAATCGGTTTCCTGCAATTCTGCCCCGCTTTCAAGTCCTCTTGGCAGCCTTACTTCAGTCTATTTTTGGACGATAGCTGTCATTTATAACTCTGCAGGTTTGTGAATTACAGTGCCCCTGAGCTCCTTTCTTCAACTCGCTTTCTTGTGACCTGGCCGCAACACGGCAGGATGGCTTCAGGCCCTAATCTGGTTCCAGTACGGCACACTGAGCCTTTGGTTATTTCCTCTTCCTGGTGGGAAATGAGAGTTGAATTTGCCCGTCCAGACACCTCCAGCTAGCCTCTCATTGGTTCTCGCTATTCCTGTTCATCTTCCGCAGAAATTGCAAACTGTGCCAAACAGGAGGTTAAAGGCGCTGACTCTCCAAGTGGGGAGAGTGTTAGTAAAGCGTCTGGAATGTTGTACCCGAGTACCAGGGGAGGAAAACTGAGACATATTTGAACACGTCTCCCGATCACATGGTTGATCATACTCTGGGTTCCACATGCATGTTTTAGCTGAAGGAAGAATACCTAAAACCTGGGTAGTTGAAACCCGTGGAATGGGTACCATGCAATATGACTTCAAAGGGTCTTCATTTGCTCACCGAACCTCTCCAATCCTATCACTGCTGCGTTTATGCCCCTGTACACATGCTTGATTCTCTTTCAGAGACATAGCAATCCATAGGTTTTAAGATACTTACTAGTCAGGTACATTCTTAGGCGTTTTATATGCGGGGTTGAGTCCATTTCGTTGAGCAAGGAGTAGCTCTTGTCTATTCCATATTTGGCATAAGGAACTTTATCTGTGCTCATTTCAATCTCTGGTTTTATGCAGCAACCCAACTCACCTTTCCCCTTAAGCAAGCATAAGTTGGTTTTCTAAATTTGAGAACCTGTTCTGTTTTGGAATTCAGTTCCTGTGTAGCCAAGTTTACATTCCGTGTATTACTGATATCTTATGATGTTTCTTTTTCTGTGTGACTTATTTCAGTTAGAATCATCGTACCTGAATCTACTCATTATGCTGCTACGGGCCTGATGACATAGATTTCATTGCTGAGTGATACTGCATTGTACGTAAGTACCACAAGTTCTTTATCCATTTTTCACTTTCTGTGATATTGAACTTGTACGGTAAACGAGGTTCTTGTAAACAGAGGCGTCCCAAACTTTGGGGTGGCTGTGTCTTTTTGATTTTAATTTCCCGAAGCTATAGGACCATAAGTGGCAGTGCCCTAGGCTCTGTTGCTTTGTTATTTAGATGTTTCAGGAAACACCATACACTTCTCCTGAGTGTCTGTTGGTAATTTACATCCCGCCCATCAGCATAACAAGGCTCCCAGTTCTCCATGGCCTGTCCTGCCTTTCTGGATTTTACACTTTTTTCAGATGGCCCTTTTGACCGGGGGGAAGTGAGACTTCATTGTAGTGCAGATTTCCTTTGCAAGCTTGCTTGGTTGGCCAAAAAGGGTGTATGCGTTTTTTCCTGAATATATTCAGGAAAAAACGCATACGCCGTTTTTGGCCAAGTGCATCATTGTGGACGTTCTGCCTCTTTTCCTATGCTTTCAATGCAATTCCAGTCTACCTCCTGAAATCGGTTTCCTGCAATTCTGCCCTGCTTTCAAGTCCTCTTGGTAGCCTTACTTCAGTCTATTTTTGGACGATAGCTGTCATTTATAACTCTGCAGGTTTGTGAATTACAGTGCCTCTGAGCTCCTTTCTTCAACTCGCTTTCTTTTGAGCTGGCCGCAACACCGCAGGATGGCTTCAGGCCCTAATCTGGTTCCGGCACGGCACGCTGAGCCTTTGGTTAATTCCTCTTCCTGGTGGGAAATGAGAGTTAAATTTGCCCGTCCAGACACCTCCAGCTAGCCTCTCATTGGTTCTCGCTATTCCTGTTCATCTTCCACAGAAATTGCAAACTGGGCCAAACAGGAGGTTAAAGGCACTGACTCTCCAAGTGGGGAGAGTGTTAGTAAAGCGTCTGGAATGTTGCACCCGAGTACCAGGGTACGAAAACTGGGACATATTTGAACACGTCTCCCGATCACATGGTTGATCATACTCTAGGTTGCACATGCATGTTTTAGCTGAAGGAAAAATACCTGAAACCTGGGTAGTTGAAACCCGTGGAATGGGTACCATGCAATATGACTTCAAAGGGTCTTCATTTGCTCACCGAACTTCTCCAATCCTATCACTGCTGCGTTTATGCCCCTGTACACATGCTTGATTCTCTTTCGGAGACATTGCAATCCATAGGTTTTAAGATACTTACGAGTCAGGTACATTCTTAGGCGTTTAATATGCGGTGTTGAGTCCATTTCGTTGAGCAAGGAGTAGCTCTTGTCTATTCCATATTTGGCTTAAGGAACTTTATCTGTGCTCATTTCAATCTCTGGTTTTATGCAGCACCGCAACTCACCTTTACCCTTAAGCAAGCATAAGTTGGTTTTCTAAATTTGAGACCCTGTTCTGTTCTGTAATTCAGTTCCTGTGTAGCCAAGTTTACATTCCGTGTATTACTGATATCTTATGATGTTTCTTTTTCTGTGTGACTTATTTCAGTTAGAATCATCATACCTGAATCCACTCATTGTGCTGCTAAGGGCCTGATGACACAGATTCATTCCTGAGTGATATTGCTTTGTAAGTAAATACCACAACTTCTTTATCCATTTTTCACTTTCTGCGATGTTGAACTTGTACTGTAAACGAGGTTCTTGTAAACAGAGGCGTCCCAAACTTTGGGGTGGCTGTGTCTTTTTTATTTTAATTTCCCTAAGCTATAGGACCATAAGTGGAAGTGCCCTAGGTTCTGTTGCTTTGTTTTTTAGATGTTTCAGGAAACACCATACACTTCTCCCGAGTGTCTGTTGGCAATTTACATCCCGCCCATCAGCATAACAAGGCTCCCAGTTCTCCATGGCCTGTCCTGCCTTTCTGGATTTTACACTTTTTTCAGATGGCCCTTTTGACCGGGGGGAAGTGAGACTTCATTGTAGTGCAGATTTCCTTTGCAAGCTTGCTTGGTTGGCCAAAAAGGGCGTATGCGCTTTTTCCTGAATATATTCAGGAAAAAACGCATACGCCCTTTTTGGCCAAGTGCATCATTGTGGACGTTCTGCCTCTTTTCCTATGCTTTCAATGTAATTCCAGTCTACCTCCTGAAATCGGTTTCCTGCAATTCTGCCCCGCTTTCAAGTCCTCTTGGCAGCCTTACTTCAGTCTATTTTTGGACGATAGCTGTCATTTATAACTCTGCAGGTTTGTGAATTACAGTGCCTCTGAGCTCCTTTCTTCAACTCGCTTTCTTTTGAGCTGGCCGCAACACCGCAGGATGGCTTCAGGCCCTAATCTGGTTCCGGCACGGCACGCTGAGCCTTTGGTTAATTCCTCTTCCTGGTGGGAAATGAGAGTTAAATTTGCCCGTCCAGACACCTCCAGCTAGTCTCTCATTGGTTCTCACTATTCCTGTTCATCTTCCGCAGAAATTGCAAACTGGGCCAAACAGGAGGTTAAAGGGACTGACTCTCCAAGTCGGGAGAGTGTTAGTAAAGCGTCTGGAATGTTGCACCCGAGTACCAGGGTACGAAAACTGAGACATATTTGAACACGTCTCCCGATCACATGGTTGATCATACTCTGGGTTCCACATGCATGTTTTAGCTGAAGGAAGAATACCTAAAACCTGGGTAGTTGAAACCCGTGGAATGGGTACCATGCAATATGACTTCAAAGGGTCTTCATTTGCTCACCGAACCTCTCCAATCCTATCACTGCTGCGTTTATGGCCCTGTACACATGCTTGATTCTCTTTCGGAGACATAGCAATCCATAGGTTTTAAGATACTTACTAGTCAGGTACATTCTTAGGCGTTTAATATGCGGTGTTGAGTCCATTTCGTTGAGCAAGGAGTAGCTCTTGTCTATTCCATATTTGGCTTAAGGAACTTTATCTGTGCTCATTTCAATCTCTGGTTTTATGCAGCACCCCAACTCACCTTTACCCTTAAGCAAGCATAAGTTGGTTTTCTAAATTTGAGACCCTGTTCTGTTCTGTAATTCAGTTCCTGTGTAGCCAAGTTTACATTCCATGTATTACTGATATCTTATGATGTTTCTTTTTCTGTGTGACTTATTTCAGTTAGAATCATCATACCTGAATCCACTCATTGTGCTGCTAAGGGCCTGATGACACAGATTTCATTGCTGAGTGATATTGCTTTGTAAGTAAATACCACAACTTCTTTATCCATTTTTCACTTTCTACAATGTTGAACTTGTACTGTAAACGAGGTTCTTGTAAACAGAGGCGTCCCAAACTTTGGGGTGGCTGTGTCTTTTTGATTTTAATTTCCCTAAGCTATAGGACCATAAGTGGCAGTGTCCTAGGCTCTGTTGCATTGTTTTTTAGATGTTTCAGGAAACACCATACACTTCTCCCGAGTGTCTGTTGGCAATTTCCATCCCGCCCATCAGCATAACAAGGCTCCCAGTTCTCCATGGCCTGTCCTGCCTTTCTGGATTTTACACCTTTTTCAGATGGCCCTTTTGACCGGGGGGAAGTGAGACTTCATTGTAGTGCAGATTTCCTTTGCAAGTTTGCTTGCTTGGCCAAAAAGGGCGTATGCGTTTTTACCTGAATATATTCAGGAAAAAACGCATACGCCCTTTTTGGCCAAGTGCATCATTGTGGACGTTCTGCCTCTTTTCCTATGCTTTCAATGCAATTCCAGTCTACCTCCTGAAATCGGTTTCCTGCAATTCTGCCCCGCTTTCAAGTCCTCTTGGCAGCCTTACTTCAGTCTATTTTTGGACGATAGCTGTCATTTATAACTCTGCAGGTTTGTGAATTACAGTGCCCCTGAGCTCCTTTCTTCAACTCGCTTTCTTGTGAGCTGGCCGCAACACCGCAGGATGGCTTCAGGCCCTAATCTGGTTCCGGCACGGCACGCTGAGCCTTTGGTTAATTCCTCTTCCTGGTGGGATGTGAGTGTTAAATTTGCCCGTCAGGACACCTCCAGCTAGTCTCTCATTGGTTCTCGCTATTCCTGTTCATCTTCCGCAGAAATTGCAAACTGGGCCAAACAGGAGATTTAAGGGATTGACTCTGAAGTCGGGAGAGTGTTAGTAAAGCGTCTGGAATGTTGCACCCGAGTACCAGGGTACAAAAACTGAGACATATTTGAACACGTCTCCCGATCACATGGTTGATCATACTCTAGGTTCCACATGCATGTTTTAGCTGAAGGAAGAATACCTGAAACCTGGAGAGTTGAAACCCGTGGAATGGGTACCATGCAATATGACTTCAAAGGGTCTTCATTTGCTCACCGAACCTCTCCAATCCTATCACTGCTGCGTTTATGCCCCTGTACACACGCTTGATTCTCTTTTGGAGACATAGCAATCCATAGGTTTTAAGATACTTACTAGTCAGGTACATTCTTAGGCGTTTAATATGGGGTGTTGAGTCCATTTCGTTGAGCAAGGAGTAGCTCTTGTCTATTCCATATTTGGCTTAAGGAACTTTATCTGTGCTCATTTCAATCTCTGGTTTTATGCAGCACCCCAACTCACCTTTCCCCTTAAGCAAGCATAAGTTGGCTTTCTAAATTTGAGACCCTGTTCTGTTCTGTAATTCAGTTCCTGTGTAGCCAAGTTTCCATTCCGTGTATTACTGATATCTTATGATGTTTCTTTTTCTGTGTGACTTATTTCAGTTAGCATCATCGTACCTGAATCCACTCATTATGCTGCCACGGGCCTGATGACATAGATTTCATTGCTGAGTGATACTGCATTGTACGTAAGTACCACAAGTTCTTTATCCATTTTTCACTTTCTGTGATATTGAACTTGTACGGTAAACGAGGTTCTTGTAAACAGAGGCGTCCCAAACTTTGGGGTGGCTGTGTCTTTTTGATTTTAATTTCCCTAAGCTATAGGACCATAAGTGGAAGTGCCCTAGGCTCTGTTTCTTTGTTTTTTAGATGTTTAAGGAAACACCATACACTTTTCCGGAGTGTCTGTTGGCAATTTACATCCCGCCCATCAGCATAACAAGTCTCCCAGTTGTCCATGGCCTGTCCTGCCTTTCTGGATTTTACATTTTTTTCAGATGGCCCTTTTGACCGGGGGGAAGTGAGACTTCATTGTAGTGCAGATTTCCTTTGCAAGTTTGCTTGTTTGGCCAAAAAGGGCGTATGCGTTTTTTCCTGAATATATTCAGGAAAAAACGCATACGCCCTTTTTGGCCAAGTGCATCATTGTGGACGTTCTGCCTCTTTTCCTATGCTTTCAATGCAATTCCAGTCTACATCCTGAAATCGGTTTCCTGCAATTCTGCCCCGCTTTCAAGTCCTCTTGGCAGCCTTACTTCAGTATATTTTTGGACGATAGCTGTCATTTATAACTCTGCAGGTTTGTGAATTACAGTGCCCCTGAGCTCCTTTCTTCAACTCACTTTCTTGTGACCTGGCCGCCACACTGCAGGATTGCTTGAGGCCCTAATCTGGTACCGGCACGGCACGCTGAGCCTTTGGTTAATTCCTCTTCCTGGTGGGAAATGAGAGTTAAATTTGCCCGTCCAGACACCTCCATCTAGTCTCCCATTGGTTCTCCCTATTCCTGTTCATCTTCCGCAGAAATTGCAAACTGGGCCAAACAGGAGGTTAAAGGTGCTGACTCTCCAAGTGGGGAGAGTGTTAATAAAGCATCTGGAATGTTGCACCCGAGTACCAGGGGAGGAAAACTGAGACATATTTGAACACGTCTCCCGTTCACACAGTTGATCATACTCTGGGTTCCACATGCATGTTTTAGCTGAAGGAAGAATACCTGAAACCTGCAGAGTTGAGACCCGTGAAATGGGTACCATGCAATATGACTTCAAAGGGTCTTCATTTGCTCACCGAACCTCTCCAATCCTATCACTCCTGCGTTTATGCCCCTGTACACACGCTTGATTCCCTTTTGGAGACATAGCAATCCATAGGTTTTAAGATACTTACTAGTCAGGTACATTCTTAGGCGTTTAATATGGGGTGTTGAGTCCATTTCGTTGAGCAAGGAGTAGCTCTTGTCTATTCCATATTTGGCTTAAGGAACTTTATCTGTGCTCATTTCAATCTCTGGTTTTATGCAGCACCCCAACTCACCTTTCCCCTTAAGCAAGCATAAGTTGGTTTTCTAAATTTGAGACCCTGTTCTGTTTGGAATTCAGTTCCTGTGTAGCCAAGTTTACATTCCGTGTATTAGTGATATCTTATGATGTTTCTTTTTCTGTGTGACTTATTTCAGTTAGAATCATCGTACCTGAATCCACTCATTATGCTGCTACGGGCCTGATGACATAGATTTCATTGCTGAGTGATACTGCATTGTACGTAAGTACCACAAGTTCTTTATCCATTTTTCACTTTCTGTGACATTGAACTTGTACGGTAAACGAGGTTCTTGTAAACAGAGGCGTCCCAAACTTTGGGGTGGCTGTGTCTTTTTTATTTTAATTTCCCTAAGCTATAGGACCATAAGTGGAAGTGCCCTAGGCTCTGTTGCTTTGTTTTTTAGATGTTTCAGGAAACACCATACACTTCTCCCGAGTGTCTGTGGCAATTTACATCCCGCCCATCAGCATAACAAGGCTCCCAGTTCTCCATGGCCTGTCCTGCCTTTCTGGATTTTACACTTTTTTCAGATGGCCCTTTTGACCGGGGGGAAGTGAGACTTCATTGTAGTGCAGATTTCCTTTGCAAGCTTGCTTGGTTGGCCAAAAAGGGCGTATGCGCTTTTTCCTGAATATATTCAGGAAAAAACGCATACGCCCTTTTTGGCCAAGTGCATCATTGTGGACGTTCTGCCTCTTTTCCTATGCTTTCAATGTAATTCCAGTCTACCTCCTGAAATCGGTTTCCTGCAATTCTGCCCCGCTTTCAAGTCCTCTTGGCAGCCTTACTTCAGTCTATTTTTGGACGATAGCTGTCATTTATAACTCTGCAGGTTTGTGAATTACAGTGCCTCTGAGCTCCTTTCTTCAACTCGCTTTCTTTTGAGCTGGCCGCAACACCGCAGGATGGCTTCAGGCCCTAATCTGGTTCCGGCACGGCACGCTGAGCCTTTGGTTAATTCCTCTTCCTGGTGGGAAATGAGAGTTAAATTTGCCCGTCCAGACACCTCCAGCTAGTCTCTCATTGGTTCTCACTATTCCTGTTCATCTTCCGCAGAAATTGCAAACTGGGCCAAACAGGAGGTTAAAGGGACTGACTCTCCAAGTCGGGAGAGTGTTAGTAAAGCGTCTGGAATGTTGCACCCGAGTACCAGGGTACGAAAACTGAGACATATTTGAACACGTCTCCCGATCACATGGTTGATCATACTCTGGGTTCCACATGCATGTTTTAGCTGAAGGAAGAATACCTAAAACCTGGGTAGTTGAAACCCGTGGAATGGGTACCATGCAATATGACTTCAAAGGGTCTTCATTTGCTCACCGAACCTCTCCAATCCTATCACTGCTGCGTTTATGGCCCTGTACACATGCTTGATTCTCTTTCGGAGACATAGCAATCCATAGGTTTTAAGATACTTACTAGTCAGGTACATTCTTAGGCGTTTAATATGCGGTGTTGAGTCCATTTCGTTGAGCAAGGAGTAGCTCTTGTCTATTCCATATTTGGCTTAAGGAACTTTATCTGTGCTCATTTCAATCTCTGGTTTTATGCAGCACCCCAACTCACCTTTACCCTTAAGCAAGCATAAGTTGGTTTTCTAAATTTGAGACCCTGTTCTGTTCTGTAATTCAGTTCCTGTGTAGCCAAGTTTACATTCCATGTATTACTGATATCTTATGATGTTTCTTTTTCTGTGTGACTTATTTCAGTTAGAATCATCATACCTGAATCCACTCATTGTGCTGCTAAGGGCCTGATGACACAGATTTCATTGCTGAGTGATATTGCTTTGTAAGTAAATACCACAACTTCTTTATCCATTTTTCACTTTCTACAATGTTGAACTTGTACTGTAAACGAGGTTCTTGTAAACAGAGGCGTCCCAAACTTTGGGGTGGCTGTGTCTTTTTGATTTTAATTTCCCTAAGCTATAGGACCATAAGTGGCAGTGTCCTAGGCTCTGTTGCATTGTTTTTTAGATGTTTCAGGAAACACCATACACTTCTCCCGAGTGTCTGTTGGCAATTTCCATCCCGCCCATCAGCATAACAAGGCTCCCAGTTCTCCATGGCCTGTCCTGCCTTTCTGGATTTTACACCTTTTTCAGATGGCCCTTTTGACCGGGGGGAAGTGAGACTTCATTGTAGTGCAGATTTCCTTTGCAAGTTTGCTTGCTTGGCCAAAAAGGGCGTATGCGTTTTTACCTGAATATATTCAGGAAAAAACGCATACGCCCTTTTTGGCCAAGTGCATCATTGTGGACGTTCTGCCTCTTTTCCTATGCTTTCAATGCAATTCCAGTCTACCTCCTGAAATCGGTTTCCTGCAATTCTGCCCCGCTTTCAAGTCCTCTTGGCAGCCTTACTTCAGTCTATTTTTGGACGATAGCTGTCATTTATAACTCTGCAGGTTTGTGAATTACAGTGCCCCTGAGCTCCTTTCTTCAACTCGCTTTCTTGTGAGCTGGCCGCAACACCGCAGGATGGCTTCAGGCCCTAATCTGGTTCCGGCACGGCACGCTGAGCCTTTGGTTAATTCCTCTTCCTGGTGGGATGTGAGTGTTAAATTTGCCCGTCAGGACACCTCCAGCTAGTCTCTCATTGGTTCTCGCTATTCCTGTTCATCTTCCGCAGAAATTGCAAACTGGGCCAAACAGGAGATTTAAGGGATTGACTCTGAAGTCGGGAGAGTGTTAGTAAAGCGTCTGGAATGTTGCACCCGAGTACCAGGGTACAAAAACTGAGACATATTTGAACACGTCTCCCGATCACATGGTTGATCATACTCTAGGTTCCACATGCATGTTTTAGCTGAAGGAAGAATACCTGAAACCTGGAGAGTTGAAACCCGTGGAATGGGTACCATGCAATATGACTTCAAAGGGTCTTCATTTGCTCACCGAACCTCTCCAATCCTATCACTGCTGCGTTTATGCCCCTGTACACACGCTTGATTCTCTTTTGGAGACATAGCAATCCATAGGTTTTAAGATACTTACTAGTCAGGTACATTCTTAGGCGTTTAATATGGGGTGTTGAGTCCATTTCGTTGAGCAAGGAGTAGCTCTTGTCTATTCCATATTTGGCTTAAGGAACTTTATCTGTGCTCATTTCAATCTCTGGTTTTATGCAGCACCCCAACTCACCTTTCCCCTTAAGCAAGCATAAGTTGGCTTTCTAAATTTGAGACCCTGTTCTGTTCTGTAATTCAGTTCCTGTGTAGCCAAGTTTCCATTCCGTGTATTACTGATATCTTATGATGTTTCTTTTTCTGTGTGACTTATTTCAGTTAGCATCATCGTACCTGAATCCACTCATTATGCTGCCACGGGCCTGATGACATAGATTTCATTGCTGAGTGATACTGCATTGTACGTAAGTACCACAAGTTCTTTATCCATTTTTCACTTTCTGTGATATTGAACTTGTACGGTAAACGAGGTTCTTGTAAACAGAGGCGTCCCAAACTTTGGGGTGGCTGTGTCTTTTTGATTTTAATTTCCCTAAGCTATAGGACCATAAGTGGAAGTGCCCTAGGCTCTGTTTCTTTGTTTTTTAGATGTTTAAGGAAACACCATACACTTTTCCGGAGTGTCTGTTGGCAATTTACATCCCGCCCATCAGCATAACAAGTCTCCCAGTTGTCCATGGCCTGTCCTGCCTTTCTGGATTTTACATTTTTTTCAGATGGCCCTTTTGACCGGGGGGAAGTGAGACTTCATTGTAGTGCAGATTTCCTTTGCAAGTTTGCTTGTTTGGCCAAAAAGGGCGTATGCGTTTTTTCCTGAATATATTCAGGAAAAAACGCATACGCCCTTTTTGGCCAAGTGCATCATTGTGGACGTTCTGCCTCTTTTCCTATGCTTTCAATGCAATTCCAGTCTACATCCTGAAATCGGTTTCCTGCAATTCTGCCCCGCTTTCAAGTCCTCTTGGCAGCCTTACTTCAGTATATTTTTGGACGATAGCTGTCATTTATAACTCTGCAGGTTTGTGAATTACAGTGCCCCTGAGCTCCTTTCTTCAACTCACTTTCTTGTGACCTGGCCGCCACACTGCAGGATTGCTTGAGGCCCTAATCTGGTACCGGCACGGCACGCTGAGCCTTTGGTTAATTCCTCTTCCTGGTGGGAAATGAGAGTTAAATTTGCCCGTCCAGACACCTCCATCTAGTCTCCCATTGGTTCTCCCTATTCCTGTTCATCTTCCGCAGAAATTGCAAACTGGGCCAAACAGGAGGTTAAAGGTGCTGACTCTCCAAGTGGGGAGAGTGTTAATAAAGCATCTGGAATGTTGCACCCGAGTACCAGGGGAGGAAAACTGAGACATATTTGAACACGTCTCCCGTTCACACAGTTGATCATACTCTGGGTTCCACATGCATGTTTTAGCTGAAGGAAGAATACCTGAAACCTGCAGAGTTGAGACCCGTGAAATGGGTACCATGCAATATGACTTCAAAGGGTCTTCATTTGCTCACCGAACCTCTCCAATCCTATCACTCCTGCGTTTATGCCCCTGTACACACGCTTGATTCCCTTTTGGAGACATAGCAATCCATAGGTTTTAAGATACTTACTAGTCAGGTACATTCTTAGGCGTTTAATATGGGGTGTTGAGTCCATTTCGTTGAGCAAGGAGTAGCTCTTGTCTATTCCATATTTGGCTTAAGGAACTTTATCTGTGCTCATTTCAATCTCTGGTTTTATGCAGCACCCCAACTCACCTTTCCCCTTAAGCAAGCATAAGTTGGTTTTCTAAATTTGAGACCCTGTTCTGTTTGGAATTCAGTTCCTGTGTAGCCAAGTTTACATTCCGTGTATTAGTGATATCTTATGATGTTTCTTTTTCTGTGTGACTTATTTCAGTTAGAATCATCGTACCTGAATCCACTCATTATGCTGCTACGGGCCTGATGACATAGATTTCATTGCTGAGTGATACTGCATTGTACGTAAGTACCACAAGTTCTTTATCCATTTTTCACTTTCTGTGACATTGAACTTGTACGGTAAACGAGGTTCTTGTAAACAGAGGCGTCCCAAACTTTGGGGTGGCTGTGTCTTTTTTATTTTAATTTCCCTAAGCTATAGGACCATAAGTGGAAGTGCCCTAGGCTCTGTTGCTTTGTTTTTTAGATGTTTCAGGAAACACCATACACTTCTCCCGAGTGTCTGTGGCAATTTACATCCCGCCCATCAGCATAACAAGGCTCCCAGTTCTCCATGGCCTGTCCTGCCTTTCTGGATTTTACACTTTTTTCAGATGGCCCTTTTGACCGGGGGGAAGTGAGACTTCATTGTACTGCAGATTTCCTTTGCAAGCTTGCTTGGTTGGCCAAAAATGGCGTATGCGTTTTTTCCTGAATATATTCAGGAAAAAACGCATACGCCCTTTTTGGCCAAGTGCATCATTGTGGACGTTCTGCCTCTTTTCCTATGCTTTCAATGCAATTCCAGTCTACCTCCTGAAATCGGTTTCCTGCAATTCTGCCCCGCTTTCAAGTCCTCTTGGCAGCCTTACTTCAGTCTATTTTTGGACGATAGCTGTCATTTATAACTCTGCAGGTTTGTGAATTACAGTGCCCCTGAGCTCCTTTCTTCAACTCGCTTTCTTGTGACCTGGCCGCAACACCGCAGGATGGCTTCAGGCCCTAATCTGGTTCCGGCCCGGCATGCTGAGCCTTTGATTAATTCCTCTTCCTGGTGGGAAATGAGAGTTAAATTTGCCTGTTCAGAGACCTCCAGCTAGCCTCTCATTGGTTCTCGCTATTCCTGTTCATCTTCCGCAGAAATTGCAAACTGGGCCAAACAGGAGGTTAAAGGCACTGACTCTCCAAGTCGGGAGAGTGTTAGTAAAGCGTTTGGAATGTTGCACCCGAGTACCAGGGGAGGAAAACTGAGACATATTTGAACACGTCTCCCGTTCACATGGTTGATCATACTCTGGGTTCAACATGCATGTTTTAGCTGAAGGAAGAATACCTGAAACCTGCAGAGTTGAGACTCGTGGAATGGGTACCATGCAATATGACTTCAAAGGGTCTTCATTTGCTCACCGAACCTCTCCAATCCTATCACTGCTGCGTTTATGCCCCTGTACACATGCTTGATTCTCTTTCGGAGACATAGCAATCCATAGGTTTTAAGATACTTACTAGTCAGGTACATTCTTAGGCGTTTAATATGGGGTGTTGAGTCCATTTCGTTGAGCAAGGAGTAGCTCTTGTCTATTCCATATTTGGCTTAAGGAACTTTATCTGTGCTCATTTCGATCTCTGGTTTTATGCAGCACCCCAACTCACCTTTCCCCTTAAGCAAGCATAAGTTGGTTTTCTAAATTTGAGACCCTGTTCTGTTCTGTAATTCAGTTCCTGTGTAGCCAAGTTTACATTCCGTGTATTACTGATATCTTATGATGTTTCTTTTTCTGTGTGACTTATTTCAGTTAGAATCATCGTACCTGAATCCACTCATTATGCTGCTACGGGCCTGATGACATAGATTTCATTGCTGAGTGATACTGCATTGTACGTAAGTACCACAAGTTCTTTATCCATTTTTCACTTTCTGTGACATTGAACTTGTACGGTAAACGAGGTTCTTGTAAACAGAGGCGTCCCAAACTTTGGGGTGGCTGTGTCTTTTTGATTTTAATTTCCCTAAGCTATAGGACCATAAGTGGAAGTGCCCTAGGCTCTGTTGCTTTGTTTTTTAGATGTTTCAGGAAACACCATACACTTCTCCCGAGTGTCTGTGGCAATTTACATCCCGCCCATCAGCATAACAAGGCTCCCAGTTCTCCATGGCCTGTCCTGCCTTTCTGGATTTTACACTTTTTTCAGATGGCCCTTTTGACCGGGGGGAAGTGAGACTTCATTGTACTGCAGATTTCCTTTGCAAGCTTGCTTGGTTGGCCAAAAATGGCGTATGCGTTTTTTCCTGAATATATTCAGGAAAAAACGCATACGCCCTTTTTGGCCAAGTGCATCATTGTGGACGTTCTGCCTCTTTTCCTATGCTTTCAATGCAATTCCAGTCTACCTCCTGAAATCGGTTTCCTGCAATTCTGCCCCGCTTTCAAGTCCTCTTGGCAGCCTTACTTCAGTCTATTTTTGGACGATAGCTGTCATTTATAACTCTGCAGGTTTGTGAATTACAGTGCCCCTGAGCTCCTTTCTTCAACTCGCTTTCTTGTGACCTGGCCGCAACACCGCAGGATGGCTTCAGGCCCTAATCTGGTTCCGGCCCGGCATGCTGAGCCTTTGATTAATTCCTCTTCCTGGTGGGAAATGAGAGTTAAATTTGCCTGTTCAGAGACCTCCAGCTAGCCTCTCATTGGTTCTCGCTATTCCTGTTCATCTTCCGCAGAAATTGCAAACTGGGCCAAACAGGAGGTTAAAGGCACTGACTCTCCAAATCGGGAGAGTGTTAGTAAAGCGTTTGGAATGTTGCACCCGAGTACCAGGGGAGGAAAACTGAGACATATTTGAACACGTCTCCCGTTCGCATGGTTGATCATACTCTGGGTTCAACATGCATGTTTTAGCTGAAGGAAGAATACCTTAAACCTGGAGAGTTGAGACCCGTGTAATGGGTACCATGCAATATGACTTCAAAGAGTCTTCATTTGCTCACCGAACCTCTCCAATCCTATCACTGCTGCGTTTATGCCCCTGTACACAAGCTTGATTCTCTTTCGGCGACATAGCAATCCATAGGTTTTAAGATACTTACTAGTCAGGTACATTCTTAGGCGTTTAATATGGGGTGTTGAGTCCATTTCGTTGAGCAAGGAGTAGCTCTTGTCTATTCCATATTTGGCTTAAGGAACTTTATCTGTGCTCATTTCAATCTCTGGTTTTATGCAGCACCCCAACTCACCTTTCCCCTTAAGCAAGCATAAGTTGGTTTTCTAAATTTGAGACCCTGTTCTGTTCTGTAATTCAGTTCCTGTGTAGCCAAGTTTACATTCCGTGTATTAGAGATATCTTATGATGTTTCTTTTTCTGTGTGACTTATTTCAGTTAGAATCATCGTACCTGAATCCACTCATTATGCTGCTACGGGCCTGATGACATAGATTTCATTGCTGAGTGATACTGCATTGTACGTAAGTACCACAAGTTCTTTATCCATTTTTCACTTTCTGTGACATTGAACTTGTACGGTAAACGAGGTTCTTGTAAACAGAGGCGTCCCAAACTTTGGGGTGGCTGTGTCTTTTTGATTTTAATTTCCCTAAGCTATAGGACCATAAGTGGAAGTGCCCTAGGCTCTGTTGCTTTGTTTTTTAGATGTTTCAGGAAACACCATACACTTCTCCCGAGTGTCTGTGGCAATTTACATCCCGCCCATCAGCATAACAAGGCTCCCAGTTCTCCATGGCCTGTCCTGCCTTTCTGGATTTTACACTTTTTTCAGATGGCCCTTTTGACCGGGGGGAAGTGAGACTTCATTGTACTGCAGATTTCCTTTGCAAGCTTGCTTGGTTGGCCAAAAAGGGCGTATGCGTTTTTTCCTGAATATATTCAGGAAAAAACGCATACGCCCTTTTTGGCCAAGTGCATCATTGTGGACGTTCTGCCTCTTTTCCTATGCTTTCAATGCAATTCCAGTCTACCTCCTGAAATCGGTTTCCTGCAATTCTGCCCCGCTTTCAAGTCCTCTTGGCAGCCTTACTTCAGTCTATTTTTGGACGATAGCTGTCATTTATAACTCTGCAGGTTTGTGAATTACAGTGCCCCTGAGCTCCTTTCTTCAACTCGCTTTCTTGTGACCTGGCCGCAACACCGCAGGATGGCTTCAGGCCCTAATCTGGTTCTGGCACGGCACGCTGAGCCTTTGGTTAATTCCTCTTGCTGGTGGGATGTGAGTGTTAAATTTGCCCGTCCAGACACCTCCAGCTAGTCTCTCATTGGTTCTCGCTATTCCTGTTCATCTTCCGCAGAAATTGCAAACTGGGCCAAACAGGAGGTTAAAGGGACTGACTCTCCAAGTCGGGAGAGTGTTAGTAAAGCGTCTGGAATGTTGCACCCGAGTACCAGGGTACAAAAACTGAGACATATTTGAACACGTCTCCCGTTCACACAGTTGATCATACTCTGGGTTCCACATGCATGTTTTAGCTGAAGGAAGAATACCTGAAACCTGCAGAGTTGAGACTCGTGGAATGGGTACCATGCAATATGACTTCAAAGGGTCTTCATTTGCTCACCGAACCTCTCCAATCCTATCACTGCTGCGTTTATGGCCCTGTACACATGCTTGATTCTCTTTCGGAGACATAGCAATCCATAGGTTTTAAGATACTTACTAGTCAGGTACATTCTTAGGCGTTTAATATGCGGTGTTGAGTCCATTTCGTTGAGCAAGGAGTAGCTCTTGTCTATTCCATATTTGGCTTAAGGAACTTTATCTGTGCTCATTTCGATCTCTGGTTTTATGCAGCACCCCAACTCACCTTTCCCCTTAAGCAAGCATAAGTTGGTTTTCTAAATTTGAGACCCTGTTCTGTTCTGTAATTCAGTTCCTGTGTAGCCAAGTTTACATTCCGTGTATTACTGATATCTTATGATGTTTCTTTTTCTGTGTGACTTATTTCAGTTAGAATCATCATACCTGAATCCACTCATTGTGCTGCTAAAGGCCTGATGACATAGATTTCATTGCTGAGTGATATTTCTTTGTAAGTAAATACCACAACTTCTTTATCCATTTTTCACATTCTGCGATGTTGAACTTGTACTGTAAACGAGGTTCTTGTAAACAGAGCCGTTCCAAACTTTTGGGTGGCTGTGTCTTTTTGATTTTAATTTCCGTAATCTATACGACCATAAGTGGAAGAGCCCTAGGCTCTGTTGCTTTGTTTTTTAGATGTTTCAGGAAACACCATACACTTCTCCCGAGTGTCTGTTGGCAATTTACATCCCGCCCATCAGCATAACAATGCTCCCAGTTCTCCATGGCCTGTCCTGCCTTTCTGGATTTTACACATTTTTCAGATGGCCCTTTTGACCGGGGGGAAGTGAGACTTCATTGTAGTGCAGATTTCCTTTGCAAGCTTGCTTGGTTGGCCAAAAAGGGCGTATGCGTTTTTTCCTGAATATATTCAGGAAAAAACGCATACGCCCTTTTTGGCCAAGTGCATCATTGTGGACGTTCTGCCTCTTTTCCTATGCTTTCAATACAATTCCAGTCTACCTCCTGAAATCGGTTTCCTGCAATTCTGCCCCGCTTTCAAGTCCTCTTGGCAGCCTTACTTCAGTCTATTTTTGGACGATAGCTGTCATTTATAACTCTGCAGGTTTGTGAATTACAGTGCCCCTGAGCTCCTTTCTTCAACTCGCTTTCTTTTGAGCTGGCCGCAACACCGCAGGATGGCTTCAGGCCCTAATCTGGTTCCGGCCCGGCATGCTGAGCCTTTGGTTAATTCCTCTTCCTGGTGGGAAATGAGAGTTAAATTTGCCCATCCAGACACCTCCAGCTAGCCTCTCATTGGTTCTCGCTATTCCTGTTCATCTTCCACAGAAATTGCAAACTGGGCCAAACAGGAGGTTAAAGGGACTGACTCTCCAAGTCGGGAGAGTGTTAGTAAAGCATCTGGAATGTTGCACCCGAGTACCAGGGGAGGAAAACTGAGACATATTTGAACACGTCTCCCGATCAAATGGTTGATCATACTGTAGGTTCCACATGCATGTTTTAGCTGAAGGAAGAATACCTTAAACCTGGGTAGTTGAAACCCGTGGAATGGGTACCATGCAATATGACTTCAAAGGGTGTTCATTTGCTCACCAAACCTCTCCAATCCTATCACTGCTGCGTTTATGCCCCTGTACACTTGCTTGATTCTCTTTCGGAGACATAGCAATCCATAGGTTTTAAGATACTTACTAGTCAGGTACATTCTTAGGCGTTTAATATGCGGTGTTGAGTCCATTTCGTTGAGCAAGGAGTAGCTCTTGTCTATTCCATATTTGGCTTAAGGAATTTTATCTGTGCTCATTTCAATCTCTGGTTTTATGCAGCACCACAACTCACCTTTACCCTTAAGCAAGCATAAGTTTGTTTTCTAAATTTGAGACCCTGTTCTGTTCTGTAATTCAGTTCCTGTGTAGCCAAGTTTCCATTCCGTGTATTACTGATATCTTATGATGTTTCTTTTTCTGTGTGACTTATTTCAGTTAGAATCATCATACCTGAATCCACTCATTGTGCTGCTAAGGGTCTGATGACACAGATTTCATTGCTGAGTGATATTGCTTTGTAAGTAAATACCACAACTTCTTTATCCATTTTTCACTTTCTGCGATGTTGAGCTTGTACTGTAAACGAGGTTCTTGTAAACAGAGCCATTCCAAACTTTGGGGTGGCTGTGTCTTTTTGATTTTAATTTCCCTAAGCTATAGGACCATAAGTGGAAGTGCCCTAGGCTCTGTTGCTTTGTTTTTTAGATGTTTCAGGAAACACCATACACTTCTCCCGAGTGGTTGTTGGCAATTTACATCCCGCCCATCAGCATAACAAGGCTCCCAGTTCTCCATGGCCTGTCCTGCCTTTCTGGATTTTACACTTTTTTCAGATGGCCCTTTTGACCGGGGGGAAGTGAGACTTCATTGTAGTGCAGATTTCTTTGCAAGCTTGCTTGGTTGGCCAAAAAGGGCGTATGCGTTTTTTCCTGAATATATTCAGGAAAAAACGCATACGCCCTTTTTGGCCAAGTGCATCATTGTGGACGTTCTGCCTCTTTTCCTATGCTTTCAATGCAATTCCAGTCTACCTCCTGAAATCGGTTTCCTGCAATTCTGCCCCGCTTTCAAGTCCTCTTGGCAGCCTTACTTCAGTCTATTTTTGGACGATAGCTGTCATTTATAACTCTGCAGGTTTGTGAATTACAGTGCCCCTGAGCTCCTTTCTTCAACTCGCTTTCTTTTGAGCTCGCCGCAACACCGCAGGATGGCTTCAGGCCCTAAATTGGTTCCGGTACGGCACGCTGAGCCTTTGGTTATTTCCTCTTCCTGGTGGGAAATGAGAGTTAAATTTGCCCGTCCAGACACCTCCAGCTAGCCTCTCATTGGTTCTCGCTATTCCTGTTCAACTTCCGCAGAAATTGCAAACTGGACCAAACAGGAGGTTAAAGGGACTGACTCTCCAAGTCGGGAGAGTGTTAGTAATGCGTCCGGAATGTTGCACCCGAGTACCAGGGTAAGAAAACTGAGACATATTTGAACACGTCTCCCGATCACATGGTTGATCATACTCTAGGTTCCACATGCATGTTTTAGCTGAAGGAAGAATACCTTAAACCTGGGTAGTTGAAACCCGTGGAATGGGTACCATGCAATATGACTTCAAAGGGTCTTCATTTGCTCACCGAACCTCTCCAATCCTATCACTGCTGCGTTTATGGCCCTGTACACATGCTTGATTCTCTTTCGGAGACATAGCAATCCATAGGTTTTAAGATACTTCCTACTCAGGTACATTCTTAGGTGTTTAATATGCGGTGTTGAGTCCATTTCGTTGAGCAAGGAGTAGCTCTTGTCTATTCCATATTTGGCGTAAGGAACTTTATCTGTGCTCATTTCAATCTCTGGTTTTATGCAGCACCCCAACTCACCTTTACCCTTAAGCAAGCATAAGTTGGTTTTCTAAATTTGAGACCCTGTTCTGTTCTGTAATTCAGTTCCTGTGTAGCCAAGTTTACATTCCGTGTATTACTGATATCTTATGATGTTTCTTTTTCTGTGTGACTTATTTCAGTTAGAATCATCATACCTGAATCCACTCATTGTGCTGCTAAGGGCCTGATGACATAGATTTCATTGCTGAGTGATATTGCTTTGTAACTAAATACCACAACTTCTTTATCCATTGTTCACTTTCTGCGATGTTGAACTTGTACTGTAAACGAGGTTCTTGTAAACAGAGCCGTTCCAAACTTTGGGGTGGCTGTGTCTTTTTGATTTTAATTTCCCTAAGCTATAGGACCATAAATGGAAGTGCCCTAGGTTCTGTTGCTTTGTTTTTTAGATGTTTCAGGAAACACCATACACTTCTCCTGAGTGTCTGTTGGCAATTTACATCCCGCCCATCAGCATAACAAGGCTCCCAGTTCTCCATGGCCTGTCCTGCCTTTCTGGATTTTACACTTTTTTCAGATGGCCCTTTTGACCAGGGGGAAGTGAGACTTCATTGTAGTGCAGATTTCCTTCGCAAGCTTGCTTGGTTGGCCAAAAAGGGCGTATGCGTTTTTTCCTGAATATATTCAGGAAAAAACGCATACGCCCTTTTTGGCCAAGTGCATCATTGTGGACGTTCTGCCTCTTTTCCTATGCTTTCAATGCAATTCCAGTCTACCTCCTGAAATCGGTTTCCTGCAATTCTGCCCCGCTTTCAAGTCCTCTTGGCAGCCTTACTTCAGTCTATTTTTGGACGATAGCTGTCATTTATAACTCTGCAGGTTTGTGAATTACAGTGCCCCTGAGCTCCTTTCTTCAACTCGCTTTCTTGTGACCTGGCCGCAACACCGCAGGATGGCTTCAGGCCCTAATCTGGTTCTGGCATAGCACGCTGAGCCTTTGGTTAATTCCTCTTCCTGGTAGGAAATGAGAGTTAAATTTGCCCGTCCAGACACCTCCAGCTAGTCTCCATTGGTTCTCGCTATTCCTGTTCATCTTCCGCAGAAATTGCAAACTGGGCCAAACAGGAGGTTAAAGTCGCTGATTCTCCAAGTGGGGAGAGTGTTAGTAAAGCGTCTGGAATGTTGCACCCGAGTACCAGGGGAGGAAAACTGAGACATATTTGAACACGTCTCCCGTTCACATGGTTGATCATACTTGGGTTCCACATGCATGTTTTAGCTGAAGGAAGAATACCTAAAACATGGGTAGTTGAAACCCGTGGAATGGGTACCATGCAATATGACTTCAAAGGGTCTTCATTTGCTCACCGAACCTCTCCAATCCTATCACTGCTGCGTTTATGGCCCTGTACACATGCTTGATTCTCTTTCGGAGACATAGCAATCCATAGGTTTTAAGATACTTCCTAGTCAGGTACATTCTTAGGTGTTTAATATGCGGTGTTGAGTCCATTTCGTTGAGCAAGGAGTAGCTCTTGTCTATTCCATATTTGGCGTAAGGAACTTTATCTGTGCTCATTTCAATCTCTGGTTTTATGCAGCACCCCAACTCACCTTTACCCTTAAGCAAGCATAAGTTGGTTTTCTAAATTTGAGACCCTGTTCTGTTCTGTAATTCAGTTCCTGTGTAGCCAAGTTTACATTCCGTGTATTACTGATATCTTATGATGTTTCTTTTTCTGTGTGACTTATTTCAGTTAGAATCATCATACCTGAATCCACTCATTGTGCTGCTAAGGGCCTGATGACATAGATTTCATTGCTGAGTGATATTGCTTTGTAACTAAATACCACAACTTCTTTATCCATTGTTCACTTTCTGCGATGTTGAACTTGTACTGTAAACGAGGTTCTTGTAAACAGAGCCGTTCCAAACTTTGGGGTGGCTGTGTCTTTTTGATTTTAATTTCCCTAAGCTATAGGACCATAAGTGGAAGTGCCCTAGGTTCTGTTGCTTTGTTTTTTAGATGTTTCAGGAAACACCATACACTTCTCCTGAGTGTCTGTTGGCAATTTACATCCCGCCCATCAGCATAACAAGGCTCCCAGTTCTCCATGGCCTGTCCTGCCTTTCTGGATTTTACACTTTTTTCAGATGGCCCTTTTGACCAGGGGGAAGTGAGACTTCATTGTAGTGCAGATTTCCTTCGCAAGCTTGCTTGGTTGGCCAAAAAGGGCGTATGCGTTTTTTCCTGAATATATTCAGGAAAAAACGCATACGCCCTTTTTGGCCAAGTGCATCATTGTGGACGTTCTGCCTCTTTTCCTATGCTTTCAATGCAATTCCAGTCTACCTCCTGAAATCGGTTTCCTGCATTTCTGCCCCGCTTTCAAGTCCTCTTGGCAGCCTTACTTCAGTCTATTTTTGGACGATAGCTGTCATTTATAACTCTGCAGGTTTGTGAATTACAGTGCCCCTGAGCTCCTTTCTTCAACTCGCTTTCTTGTGACCTGGCCGCAACACCGCAGGATGTCTTCAGGCCCTAATCTGGTTCTGGCACGGCACACTGAGCCTTTGGTTAATTCCTCTTCCTGGTGGGAAATGAGAGTTAAATTTGCCCGTCCAGACACCTCCAGCTAGTCTTTCATTGGTTCTCGTTATTCCTGTTCATCTTCCACAGAAATTGCAAACTGGGCCAAACAGGAAGTTAAAGGAACTGACTCTCCAAGTGGGGAGAGTGTTAGTAAAGCGTCTGGAATGTTGCACCCGAGTACCAGGGTACGAAAACTGAGACATATTTGAACACGTCTCCCGATCACATGGTTGATCATACTCTAGGTTCCACATGCATGTTTTAGATGAAGGAAGAATACCTTAAACCTGGGTAGTTGAAACCCGTGGAATGGGTACCATGCAATATGACTTCAAAGGGTCTTCAGTTGCTCACGAACCTCTCCAATCCTATCACTGCTGCGTTTATGCCCCTGTACACATGCTTGATTCTCTTTCGGAGACATAGCAATCCATAGGTTTTAAGATACTTACTAGTCAGGTGCATTCTTAGGCGTTTAATATGGGGTTTTGTGTCCATTTCGTTGAGCAAGGAGTAGCTCTTGTGTATTCCATATTTGGCTTAAGGAACATTATCTGTGCTCATTTCAATCTCTGGTTTTATGCAGCACCCCAACTCACCTTTCACCTTAAGCAAGCATAAGTTGGTTTTCTAAATTTGAGACCCTGTTCTGTTTTGGAATGCAGTTCCTGTGTAGCCAAGTTTACATTCCGTGTATTACTGATATCTTATGATATTTCTTTTTCTGTGTGACTTATTTCAGTTAGAATCATCATACCTGAATCCACTCATTATGCTGCTACGGGCCTGATGACATAGATTTCATTGCTGAGTGATACTGCATTGTACGTAAGTACCACAACTTCTTTATCCATTTTTCACTTTCTGTGATATTGAACTTGTACGGTAAACGAGGTTCTTGTAAACGGAGGCGTCCCAAATTTTGGGGTGGCTGTGTCTTTTTGATTTTAATTTCCCTAAGCTATAGGACCATAAGCGCAAGTGCCCTCGGCTCTGTTGCTTTGTTTTTTAGATGTTTCAGGAAACACCATACACTTCTCCCCAGTGGTTGTTGGCAATTTACATCCCGCCCATCAGCATAACAAGGCTCCCAGTTCTCCATGGCCTGTCCTGCCTTTCTGGAGTTTACGCTTTTTTCAGATGACCCTTTTGACCGGGGAGAAGTGAGACTTCATTGTAGTGCAGATTTCCTTTGCAAGCTTGCTTGGTTGGCCAAAAAGGGCGTATGCGTTTTTTCCTGAATATATTCAGGAAAAAACGCATACGCCCTTTTTGGCCAAGTGCATCATTGTGGACGTTCTGCCTCTTTTCCTATGCCTTCAATGCAGTTCCAGTCTACCTCCTGAAATCGGTTTCCTGCAATTCTGCCCCGCTTTCAAGTCCTCTTGGCAGCCTTACTTCAGTCTATTTTTGGACGATAGCTGTCATTTATAACTCTGCAGGTTTGTGAATTACAGTGCCCCTGAGCTCCTTTCTTCAACTCGCTTTCTTGTGACCTGGCCGCAACACCGCAGGATGTCTACAGGCCCTAATCTGGTTCCTGCACGGCACGCTGAGCCTTTGGTTAATCCCTCTTCCTGGTGGGAAATGAGAGTTAAATTTGCCCATCCAGACACCTCCAGCTAGTCTCTCATTGGTTCTCGCTATTCCTGTTCATCTTCCACAGAAATTGCAAACTGGGCCAAACAGGAGGTTAAAGGGACTGACTCTCCAAGTGGGGAGAGTGTTAGTAAAGCGTCTGGAATGTTGAACCCGAGTACCAGGGTACGAAAACTGAGACATATTTGAACACGTCTCCCGATCACATGGTTGATCATAATCTAGGTTCCACATGCATGTTTTAGCTGAAGGAACAATACCTTAAACCTGGAGAGTTGAGACCCGTGGAATGGGTACCATGCAATATGACTTCAAAGGGTCTTCATTTGCTCACGAACCCCTCCAATCCTATCACTGCTGCATTTATGCCCATGTACACATGCTTGATTCTCTTTCGGAGACATAGCAATCCATAGGTTTTAAGATACTTACTAGTCAGGTACATTCTTAGGCGTTTAATATGCGGTGTTGAGTCCATTTCGTTGAGCAAGGAGTAGCTCTTGTCTATTCCATATTTGGCTTAAGGAACTTTATCTGTGCTCATTTCAATCTCTGGTTTTATGCAGCACCCCAACTCACCTTTCCCCTTAAGCAAGCATAAGTTGGTTTTCTAAATTTGAGACCCTGTTCTGTTCTGTAATTCAGTTCCTGTGTAGCCAAGTTTCCATTCCGTGTATTACTGATATCTTATGATGTTTCTTTTTCTGTGTGACTTATTTCAGTTAGAATCATCATACCTGAATCCACTCATTGTGATGCTAAGGGCCTGATGACACAGATTTCATTGCTGAGTGATATTGCTTTGTAAGTAAATACCACAACTTCTTTATCCATTTTTCACTTTCTTCGATGTTGAACTTGTACTGTAAACGAGGTTCTTGTAAACAGAGCCGTTCCAAACATTGGGGTGGCTGTGTCTTTTTGATTTTAATTTCCCTAAGCTATAGGACCATAAGTGGAAGTGCCCTAGGTTCTGTTGCTTTGTTTTTTAGATGTTTCAGGAAACACCATACACTTCTCCCAAGTGGTTGTTGGCAATTTACATCCCGCCCATCAGCATAACAAGGCTCCCAGTTCTCCATGGCCTGTCCTGCCTTTCTGGATTTTACACTTTTTTCAGATGGCCCTTTTGACCGGGGGGAAGTGAGACTTCATTGTAGTGCAGATTTCCTTTGCAAGCTTGCTTGGTTGGCCAAAATGGGCGTATGCGTTTTTTCCTGAATATATTCAGGAAAAAACGCATACGCCCTTTTTGGCCAAGTGCATCATTGTGGACGTTCTGCCTCTTTTCCTATGCTTTCAATGCAATTCCAGTCTACCTCCTGAAATCGGTTTCCTGCAATTCTGCCCCGCTTTCAAGTCCTCTTGGCAGCCTTACTTCAGTCTATTTTTGGACGATAGCTGTCATTTATAACTCTGCAGGTTTGTGAATTACAGTGCCCCTGAGCTCCTTTCTTCAACTCGCTTTCTTGTGACCTGGCCGCAACACCGCAGGATGGCTTCAGGCCCTAATCTGGTTCCGGCACGGCACGCTGAGCCTTTGGTTAATTCCTCTTCCTGGTGGGAAATGAGAGTTAAATTTGCCCGTCCAGACACCTCCAGCTAGTCTCTCATTGGTTCTCTCTATTCCTGTTCATTTCCGCAGAAATTGCAAACTGGGCCAAACAGGAGGTTAAAGGGACTGACTCTCCAAGTGGGGAGAGTGTTAGTAAAGCATCTGGAATGTTGCACCCGAGTACCAGGGGAGGAAAACTGAGACATATTTGAACACGTCTCCCGTTCACATGGTTGATCATACTCTGGGTTCCACATGCATGTTTTAGCTGAAGGAAGAATACCTTAAACCTGGAGAGTTAAGACCCGTGTAATGGGTACCATGCAATATGACTTAAAAGGGTCTTCATTTGCTCACCGAACCTCTCCAATCCTATCACTGCTGCGTTTATGCCCCTGTACACATGCTTGATTCTCTTTCGGAGACATAGCAATCCATAGGTTTTAAGATACTTACTAGTCAGGTACATTCTTAGGCGTTTAATATGGGGTTTTGAGTCCATTTCGTTGAGCAAGGAGTAGCTCTTGTCTATTCCATATTTGGCTTAAGGAACTTTATCTGTGCTCATTTCAATCTCTGGTTTTATGCAGCACCCCAACTCACCTTTCCCCTTAAGCAAGCATAAGTTGGTTTTCTAAATTTGAGACCCTGTTCTGTTCTGTAATTCAGTTCCTGTGTAGCCAAGTTTCCATTCCGTGTATTACTGATATCTTATGATGTTTCTTTTTCTGTGTGACTTATTTCAGTTAGAATCATCATACCTGAATCCACTCATTGTGATGCTAAGGGCCTGATGACACAGATTTCATTGCTGAGTGATATTGCTTTGTAAGTAAATACCACAACTTCTTTATCCATTTTTCACTTTCTTCGATGTTGAACTTGTACTGTAAACGAGGTTCTTGTAAACAGAGCCGTTCCAAACATTGGGGTGGCTGTGTCTTTTTGATTTTAATTTCCCTAAGCTATAGGACCATAAGTGGAAGTGCCCTAGGTTCTGTTGCTTTGTTTTTTAGATGTTTCAGGAAACACCATACACTTCTCCCAAGTGGTTGTTGGCAATTTACATCCCGCCCATCAGCATAACAAGGCTCCCAGTTCTCCATGGCCTGTCCTGCCTTTCTGGATTTTACACTTTTTTCAGATGGCCCTTTTGACCGGGGGGAAGTGAGACTTCATTGTAGTGCAGATTTCCTTTGCAAGCTTGCTTGGTTGGCCAAAATGGGCGTATGCGTTTTTTCCTGAATATATTCAGGAAAAAACGCATACGCCCTTTTTGGCCAAGTGCATCATTGTGGACGTTCTGCCTCTTTTCCTATGCTTTCAATGCAATTCCAGTCTACCTCCTGAAATCGGTTTCCTGCAATTCTGCCCCGCTTTCAAGTCCTCTTGGCAGCCTTACTTCAGTCTATTTTTGGACGATAGCTGTCATTTATAACTCTGCAGGTTTGTGAATTACAGTGCCCCTGAGCTCCTTTCTTCAACTCGCTTTCTTGTGACCTGGCCGCAACACCGCAGGATGGCTTCAGGCCCTAATCTGGTTCCGGCACGGCACGCTGAGCCTTTGGTTAATCCCTCTTCCTGGTGGGAAATGAGAGTTAAATTTGCCCGTCCAGACACCTCCAGCTAGTCTCTCATTGGTTCTCTCTATTCCTGTTCATTTCCGCAGAAATTGCAAACTGGGCCAAACAGGAGGTTAAAGGGACTGACTCTCCAAGTGGGGAGAGTGTTAGTAAAGCATCTGGAATGTTGCACCCGAGTACCAGGGGAGGAAAACTGAGACATATTTGAACACGTCTCCCGTTCACATGGTTGATCATACTCTGGGTTCCACATGCATGTTTTAGCTGAAGGAAGAATACCTTAAACCTGGAGAGTTAAGACCCGTGTAATGGGTACCATGCAATATGACTTAAAAGGGTCTTCATTTGCTCACCGAACCTCTCCAATCCTATCACTGCTGCGTTTATGCCCCTGTACACATGCTTGATTCTCTTTCGGAGACATAGCAATCCATAGGTTTTAAGATACTTACTAGTCAGGTACATTCTTAGGCGTTTAATATGGGGTTTTGAGTCCATTTCGTTGAGCAAGGAGTAGCTCTTGTCTATTCCATATTTGGCTTAAGGAACTTTATCTGTGCTCATTTCAATCTCTGGTTTTATGCAGCACCCCAACTCACCTTTCCCCTTAAGCAAGCATAAGTTGGTTTTCTAAATTTGTGACCCTGTTCTGTTTTGGAATGCAGTTCCTGTGTAGCCAAGTTTACATTCCGTGTATTAGTGATAACTTATGATGTTTCTTTTTCTGTGTGACTTATTTCAGTTAGAATCATCATACCTGAATCCACTCATTATGCTGCTACGGGCCTGATGACATAGATTTCATTGCTGAGCGATACTGCATTTTACGTAAGTACCACAAGTTCTTTATCCATTTTTCACTTTCTGTGATATTGAACTTGTACGGTAAACGAGGTTCTTGTAAACGGAGGTGTCCCAAACTTTGGGGTGGCTGTGTCTTTTTGATTTTAATTTCCCTAAGCTATAGGACCATAAGTGGAAGTGCCCTAGGCTCTGATGCTTTGTTTTTTAGATGTTTCAGGAAACACCATACACTTCTCCCCAGTGGTTGTTGGCAATTTACATCCCGCCCATCAGCATAACAAGGCTCCCAGTTCTCCATGGCCTGTCCTGCCTTTCTGGAGTTTACGCTTTTTTCAGATGACCCTTTTGACCGGGGAGAAGTGAGACTTCATTGTAGTGCAGATTTCCTTTGCAAGCTTGCTTGGTTGGCCAAAAAGGGCGTATGCGTTTTTTCCTGAATATATTCAGGAAAAAACGCATACGCCCTTTTTGGCCAAGTGCATCATTGTGGACGTTCTGCCTCTTTTCCTATGCCTTCAATGCAATTCCAGTCTACCTCCTGAAATCGGTTTCCTGCAATTCTGCCCCGCTTTCAAGTCCTCTTGGCAGCCTTACTTCAGTCTATTTTTGGACGATAGCTGTCATTTATAACTCTGCAGGTTTGTGAATTACAGTGCCCCTGAGCTCCTTTCTTCAACTCGCTTTCTTGTGACCTGGCCGCAACACCCCAGGATGGCTTCAGGCCCTAATCTGGTTCCGGCCCGGCATGCTGAGCCTTTGGTTAATTCCTCTTCCTGGTGGGAAATGAGAGTTAAATTTGCCCATCCAGACACCTCCAGCTAGTCTCTCATTGGTTCTCGCTATTCCTGTTCATCTTCCACAGAAATTGCAAACTGGGCCAAACAGGAGGTTAAAGGGACTGACTCTCCAAGTGGGGAGAGTGTTAGTAAAGCGTCAGGAATGTTGAACCCGAGTACCAGGGTACGAAAACTGAGACATATTTGAACACGTCTCCCGATCACATGGTTGATCATAATCTAGGTTCCACATGCATGTTTTAGCTGAAGGAACAATACCTTAAACCTGGAGAGTTGAGACCCGTGGAATGGGTACCATGCAATATGACTTCAAAGGGTCTTCATTTGCTCACGAACCCGTCCAATCCTATCACTGCTGCATTTATGCCCATGTACACATGCTTGATTCTCTTTCGGAGACATAGCAATCCATAGGTTTTAAGATACTTACTAGTCAGGTACATTCTTAGGCGTTTAATATGGGGTGTTGAGTCCATTTCGTTGAGCAAGGAGTAGCTCTTGTCTATTCCATATTTGGCTTAAGGAACTTTATCTGTGCTCATTTCAATCTCTGGTTTTATGCAGCACCCCAACTCACCTTTCCCCTTAAGCAAGCATAAGTTGGTTTTCTAAATTTGAGACCCTGTTCTGTTCTGTAATTCAGTTCCTGTGTAGCCAAGTTTACATTCCGTGTATTACTGATATCTTATGATGTTTCTTTTTCTGTGTGACTTATTTCAGTTAGAATCATCATACCTGAATCCACTCATTGTGATGCTAAGGGCCTGATGACACAGATTTCATTGCTGAGTGATATTGCTTTGTAAGTAAATACCACAACTTCTTTATCCATTTTTCACTTTCTGCGATGTTGAACTTGTACTGTAAACGAGTTTCTTGTAAACAGAGCCATTCCAAACTTTGGGGTGGCTGTGTCTTTTTTATTTTAATTTCCCTAAGCTATAGGACCATAAGTGGAAGTGCCCTAGGTTCTGTTGCTTTGTTTATTAGATGTTTCAGGAAACACCATACACTTCTCCCAAGTGGTTGTTGGCAATTTACATTCCGCCCATCAGCATAACAAGGCTCCCAGTTCTCCATGGCCTGTCCTGCCTTTCTGGATTTTACACTTTTTTCAGATTGCCCTTTTGACGGGGGGAAGTGAGACTTCATTGTAGTGCAGATTTCCTTTGCAAGCTTGCTTGGTTTGCCAAAAAGGGCGTATGCGTTTTTTCCTGAATATATTCAGGAAAAAACGCATACGCCCTTTTTGGCCAAGTGCATCATTGTGGACGTTCTGCCTCTTTTCCTATGCTTTCAATGCAATTCCAGTCTACCTCCTGAAATCGGTTTCCTGCAATTCTGCCCCGCTTTCAAGTCCTCTTGGCAGCCTTACTTCAGTCTATTTTTGGACGATAGCTGTCATTTATAACTCTGCAGGTTTGTGAATTACAGTGCCCCTGAGCTCCTTTCTTCAACTCGCTTTCTTGTGACCTGGCCGCAACACCGCAGGATGTCTTCAGGCCCTAATCTGGTTCTGGCACGGCACGCTGAGCCTTTGGTTAATTCCTCTTCCTGGTGGGAAATGAGAGTTATATTTGCCCATCCAGACACCTCCAGCTAGTCTTTCATTGGTTCTCGCTATTCCTGTTCATCTTCCACAGAAATTGCAAACTGGGCCAAACAGGAAGTTAAAGAGACTGACTCTCCAAGTGGGGAGAGTGTTAGTAAAGCGTCTGGAATGTTGCACCCGAGTACCAGGGTACGAAAACTGAGACATATTTGAACACGTCTCCCGATCACATGGTTGATCATACTCTAGGTTCCACATGCATGTTTTAGATGAAGGAAGAATACCTTAAACCTGGGTAGTTGAAACCCGTGGAATGGGTACCATGCAATATGACTTCAAAGGGTCTTCATTTGCTCACCGAACCTCTCCAATCCTATCACTGCTGCGTTTATGCCCCTGTACACATGCTTGATTCTCTTTCGGAGACATAGCAATCCATAGGTTTTAAGATACTTACTAGTCAGGTGCATTCTTAGGCGTTTAATATGGGGTTTTGTGTCCATTTCGTTGAGCAAGGAGTAGCTCTTGTGTATTCCATATTTGGCTTAAGGAACTTTATCTGTGCTCATTTCAATCTCTGGTTTTATGCAGCACCCCAACTCACCTTTCACCTTAAGCAAGCATAAGTTGGTTTTCTAAATTTGAGACCCTGTTCTGTTTTGGAATGCAGTTCATGTGTAGCCAAGTTTACATTCCGTGTATTAGTGATATCTTATGATGTTTCTTTTTCTGTGTGACTTATTTCAGTTAGAATCATCGTACCTGAATCCACTCATTATGCTGCTACGGGCCTGATGACATAGATTTCATTGCTGAGTGATACTGCATTGTACGTAAGTACCACAAGTTCTTTATCCATTTTTCACTTTCTGTGATATTGAACTTGTACGGTAAACGAGGTTCTTGTAAACGGAGGCGTCCCAAACTTTGGGGTGGCTGTGTCTTTTTGATTTTAATTTCCCTAAGCTATAGGACCATAAGCGCAAGTGCCCTCGGCTCTGTTGCTTTGTTTTTTAGATGTTTCAGGAAACACCATACACTTCTCCCGAGTGGTTGTTGGCAATTTACATCCCGCCCATCAGCATAACAAGGCTCCCAGTTCTCCATGGCCTGTCCTGCCTTTCTGGATTTTACACTTTTTTCAGATGGCCCTTTTGACCGGGGGGAAGTGAGACTTCATTGTAGTGCAGATTTCCTTTGCAAGCTTGCTTGGTTGGCCAAAAAGGGCGTATGCGTTTTTTCCTGAATATATTCAGGAAAAAACGCATACGCCCTTTTTGGCCAAGTGCATCATTGTGGACGTTCTGCCTCTTTTCCTATGCTTTCAATGCAATTCCAGTCTACCTCCTGAAATCAGTTTCCTGCAATTCTGCCCCGCTTTCAAGTCCTCTTGGCAGCCTTACTTCAGTCTATTTTTGGACGATAGCTGTCATTTATAACTCTGCAGGTTTGTGAATTACAGTGCCCCTGAGTTCCTTTCTTCAACTCGCTTTCTTGTGAGCTGGCCGCAACACCGCAGGATGGCTTCAGGCCCTAATCTGGTTTCGGCCCGGCATGCTGAGCCTTTGGTTAATTCCTCTTCCTGGTGGGAAATGAGAGTTGAATTTGCCCGTCCAGACACCTCCAGCTAGCCTCTCATTGGTTCTCGCTATTCCTGTTCATCTTCCGCAGAAATTGCAAACTGGGCCAAACAGGAGGTTAAAGGGACTGACTCTCCAAGTCGGGAGAGTGTTAGTAAAGCGTCTGGAATGTTGCACCCGAGTACCAGGGGAGGAAAACTGAGACATATTTGAACACGTCTCCCGTTCACATGGTTGATCATACTCTGGGTTCCACATGCATGTTTTAGCTGAAGGAAGAATACCTTAAACCTGGAGAGTTGAGACCCGTGTAATGGGTACCATGCAATATGACTTCAAAGGGTCTTCATTTGCTCACCGAACCTCTCCAATCCTATCACTGCTGCGTTTATGCCCCTGTACACATGCTTGATTCTCTTTCGGAGACATAGCAATCCATAGGTTTTAAGATACTTACTAGTCAGGTGCATTCTTAGGCGTTTAATATGGGGTTTTGTGTCCATTTCGTTGAGCAAGGAGTAGCTCTTGTGTATTCCATATTTGGCTTAAGGAACTTTATCTGTGCTCATTTCAATCTCTGGTTTTATGCAGCACCCCAACTCACCTTTCACCTTAAGCAAGCATAAGTTGGTTTTCTAAATTTGAGACCCTGTTCTGTTTTGGAATGCAGTTCATGTGTAGCCAAGTTTACATTCCGTGTATTAGTGATATCTTATGATGTTTCTTTTTCTGTGTGACTTATTTCAGTTAGAATCATCGTACCTGAATCCACTCATTATGCTGCTACGGGCCTGATGACATAGATTTCATTGCTGAGTGATACTGCATTGTACGTAAGTACCACAAGTTCTTTATCCATTTTTCACTTTCTGTGATATTGAACTTGTACGGTAAACGAGGTTCTTGTAAACGGAGGCGTCCCAAACTTTGGGGTGGCTGTGTCTTTTTGATTTTAATTTCCCTAAGCTATAGGACCATAAGCGCAAGTGCCCTCGGCTCTGTTGCTTTGTTTTTTAGATGTTTCAGGAAACACCATACACTTCTCCCGAGTGGTTGTTGGCAATTTACATCCCGCCCATCAGCATAACAAGGCTCCCAGTTCTCCATGGCCTGTCCTGCCTTTCTGGATTTTACACTTTTTTCAGATGGCCCTTTTGACCGGGGGGAAGTGAGACTTCATTGTAGTGCAGATTTCCTTTGCAAGCTTGCTTGGTTGGCCAAAAAGGGCGTATGCGTTTTTTCCTGAATATATTCAGGAAAAAACGCATACGCCCTTTTTGGCCAAGTGCATCATTGTGGACGTTCTGCCTCTTTTCCTATGCTTTCAATGCAATTCCAGTCTACCTCCTGAAATCAGTTTCCTGCAATTCTGCCCCGCTTTCAAGTCCTCTTGGCAGCCTTACTTCAGTCTATTTTTGGACGATAGCTGTCATTTATAACTCTGCAGGTTTGTGAATTACAGTGCCCCTGAGTTCCTTTCTTCAACTCGCTTTCTTGTGAGCTGGCCGCAACACCGCAGGATGGCTTCAGGCCCTAATCTGATTTCGGCCCGGCATGCTGAGCCTTTGGTTAATTCCTCTTCCTGGTGGGAAATGAGAGTTGAATTTGCCCGTCCAGACACCTCCAGCTAGCCTCTCATTGGTTCTCGCTATTCCTGTTCATCTTCCGCAGAAATTGCAAACTGGGCCAAACAGGAGGTTAAAGGGACTGACTCTCCAAGTCGAGAGAGTGTTAGTAAAGCGTCTGGAATGTTGCACCCGACTACCAGGGGAGGAAAACTGAGACATATTTGAACACGTCTCCCGTTCACATGGTTGATCATACTCTGGGTTCCACATGCATGTTTTAGCTGAAGGAAGAATACCTTAAACCTGGAGAGTTGAGACCCGTGTAATGGGTACCATGCAATATGACTTCAAAGGGTCTTCATTTGCTCACCGAACCTCCCCAATCCTATCACTGCTGCGTTTATGCCCCTGTACACACGCTTGATTCTCTTTTGGAGACATAGCAATCCATAGGTTTTAAGATACTTACTAGTCAGGTACATTCTTAGGCGTTTAATATGGGGTTTTGAGTCCATTTCGTTGAGCAAGGAGTAGCTCTTGTCTATTCCATATTTGGCTTAAGGAACTTTATCTGTGCTCATTTCAATCTCTGGTTTTATGCAGCACCCCAACTCACCTTTCCCCTTAAGCAAGCATAAGTTGGTTTTCTAAATTTGAGACCCTGTTCTGTTTTGGAATGCAGTTCCTGTGTAGCCAAGTTTACATTCCGTGTATTAGTGATATCTTATGATGTTTCTTTTTCTGTGTGACTTATTTCAGTTAGAATCATCATACCTGAATCCACTCATTGTGCTGCTAAGGGCCTGATGACACAGATTTCATTGCTGAGTGATATTGCTTTGTAAGTAAATACCACAACTTCTTTATCCATTTTTCACTTTCTGCGATGTTGAACTTGTACTGTAAACGAGGTTCTTGTAAACAGAGCCGTTCCAAACTTTGGGGTGGCTGTGTCTTTTTCATTTTAATTTCCCTAAGCTATAGGACCATAAGTGGAAGTGCCCTAGGTTCTGTTGCTTTGTTTTTTAGATGTTTCAGGAAACACCATACACTTCTCCCGAGTGGTTGTTGGCAAATTACATCCCGCCCATCAGCATAACAAGGCTCCCAGTTCTCCATGGCCTGTCCTGCCTTTCTGGATTTTACACTTTTTTCAGATGGCCCTTTTGACCGGGGGGAAGTGAGACTTCATTGTAGTGCAGATTTCCTTTGCAAGCTTGCTTGGTTGGCCAAAAAGGGCGTATGCGTTTTTTCCTGAATATATTCAGGAAAAAACGCATACGCCCTTTTTGGCCAAGTGCATCATTGTGGACGTTCTGCCTCTTTTCCTATGCTTTCAATGCAATTCCAGTCTACCTCCTGAAATCGGTTTCCTGCAATTCTGCCCCGCTTTCAAGTCCTCTTGGCAGCCTTACTTCAGTCTATTTTTGGACGATAGCTGTCATTTATAACTCTGCAGGTTTGTGAATTACAGTGCCCCTGAGCTCCTTTCTTCAACTCGCTTTCTTGTGAGCTGGCCGCAACACCGCAGGATGGCTTCAGGCCCTAATCTGATTTCGGCCCGGCATGCTGAGCCTTTGGTTAATTCCTCTTCCTGGTGGGAAATGAGAGTTGAATTTGCCCGTCCAGACACCTCCAGCTAGCCTCTCATTGGTTCTCGCTATTCCTGTTCATCTTCCGCAGAAATTGCAAACTGGGCCAAACAGGAGGTTAAAGGGACTGACTCTCCAAGTCGAGAGAGTGTTAGTAAAGCGTCTGGAATGTTGCACCCGAGTACCAGGGGAGGAAAACTGAGACATATTTGAACACGTCTCCCGTTCACATGGTTGATCATACTCTGGGTTCCACATGCATGTTTTAGCTGAAGGAAGAATACCTTAAACCTGGAGAGTTGAGACCCGTGTAATGGGTACCATGCAATATGACTTCAAAGGGTCTTCATTTGCTCACCGAACCTCCCCAATCCTATCACTGCTGCGTTTATGCCCCTGTACACACGCTTGATTCTCTTTTGGAGACATAGCAATCCATAGGTTTTAAGATACTTACTAGTCAGGTACATTCTTAGGCGTTTAATATGGGGTTTTGAGTCCATTTCGTTGAGCAAGGAGTAGCTCTTGTCTATTCCATATTTGGCTTAAGGAACTTTATCTGTGCTCATTTCAATCTCTGGTTTTATGCAGCACCCCAACTCACCTTTCCCCTTAAGCAAGCATAAGTTGGTTTTCTAAATTTGAGACCCTGTTCTGTTTTGGAATGCAGTTCCTGTGTAGCCAAGTTTACATTCCGTGTATTAGTGATATCTTATGATGTTTCTTTTTCTGTGTGACTTATTTCAGTTAGAATCATCATACCTGAATCCACTCATTGTGCTGCTAAGGGCCTGATGACACAGATTTCATTGCTGAGTGATATTGCTTTGTAAGTAAATACCACAACTTCTTTATCCATTTTTCACTTTCTGCGATGTTGAACTTGTACTGTAAACGAGGTTCTTGTAAACAGAGCCGTTCCAAACTTTGGGGTGGCTGTGTCTTTTTCATTTTAATTTCCCTAAGCTATAGGACCATAAGTGGAAGTGCCCTAGGTTCTGTTGCTTTGTTTTTTAGATGTTTCAGGAAACACCATACACTTCTCCCGAGTGGTTGTTGGCAAATTACATCCCGCCCATCAGCATAACAAGGCTCCCAGTTCTCCATGGCCTGTCCTGCCTTTCTGGATTTTACACTTTTTTCAGATGGCCCTTTTGACCGGGGGGAAGTGAGACTTCATTGTAGTGCAGATTTCCTTTGCAAGCTTGCTTGGTTGGCCAAAAAGGGCGTATGCGTTTTTTCCTGAATATATTCAGGAAAAAACGCATACGCCCTTTTTGGCCAAGTGCATCATTGTGGACGTTCTGCCTCTTTTCCTATGCTTTCAATGCAATTCCAGTCTACCTCCTGAAATCGGTTTCCTGCAATTCTGCCCCGCTTTCAAGTCCTCTTGGCAGCCTTACTTCAGTCTATTTTTGGACGATAGCTGTCATTTATAACTCTGCAGGTTTGTGAATTACAGTGCCCCTGAGCTCCTTTCTTCAACTCGCTTTCTTGTGACCTGGCCGCAACACCGCAGGATGGCTTCAGGCCCTAATCTGGTTCCGGCACGGCACGCTGAGCCTTTGGTAAATTCCTCTTCCTGGTGGGAAATGAGAGTTAAATTTGCCCGTCCAGACACCTCCAGGTAGTCTCTCATTGGTTCTCGCTATTCCTGTTCATCTTCCGCAGAAATTGCAAACTGGGGCAAACAGGAGGTTAAAGGGACTGACTCTCCAAGTGGGGAGAGTGTTAGTAAAGCGTCTGGAATGTTGCACCCGAGTACCAGGGTACGAAAACTGAGACATATTTGAACACGTCTCCCGATCACATGGTTGATCATACTCTAGGTTCCACATGCATGTTTTAGATGAAGGAAGAATACCTTAAACCTGGGTAGTTGAAACCCGTGGAATGGGTACCATGCAATATGACTTCAAAGGGTCTTCATTTGCTCACGAACCTCTCCAATCCTATCACTGCTGCGTTTATGCCCCTGTACACATGCTTGATTCTCTTTCGGAGACATAGCAATCCATAGGTTTTAAGATACTTACTAGTCAGGTGCATTCTTAGGCGTTTAATATGGGGTTTTGTGTCCATTTCGTTGAGCAAGGAGTAGCTCTTGTGTATTCCATATTTGGCTTAAGGAACTTTATCTGTGCTCATTTCAATCTCTGGTTTTATGCAGCACCCCAACTCACCTTTCACCTTAAGCAAGCATAAGTTGGTTTTCTAAATTTGAGACCCTGTTCTGTTTTGGAATGCAGTTCCTGTGTAGCCAAGTTTACATTCCGTGTATTAGTGATATCTTATGATGTTTCTTTTTCTGTGTGACTTATTTCAGTTAGAATCATCGTACCTGAATCCACTCATTATGCTGCTACGGGCCTGATGACATAGATTTCATTGCTGAGTGATACTGCATTGTACGTAAGTACCACAAGTTCTTTATCCATTTTTCACTTTCTGTGATATTGAACTTGTACGGTAAACGAGGTTCTTGTAAACGGAGGCGTCCCAAACTTTGGGGTGGCTGTGTCTTTTTGATTTTAATTTCCCTAAGCTATAGGACCATAAGCGCAAGTGCCCTCGGCTATGTTGCTTTGTTTTTTAGATGTTTCAGGAAACACCATACACTTCTCCTGAGTGTCTGTTGGCAATTTACATCCCGCCCATCAGCATAACAAGGCTCCCAGTTCTCCATGGCCTGTCCTGCCTTTCTGGATTTTACACTTTTTTCAGATGGCCCTTTTGACCGGGGGGAAGTGAGACTTCATTGTAGTGCAGATTTCCTTTGCAAGTTTGCTTGGTTGGCCAAAAAGGGCGTATGCGTTTTTTCCTGAATATATTCAGGAAAAAACGCATACGCCCTTTTTGGCCAAGTGCATCATTGTGGACGTTCTGCCTCTTTTCCTATGCCTTCAATGCAATTCCAGTCTACCTCCTGAAATCGGTTTCCTGCAATTCTGCCCCGCTTTCAAGTCCTCTTGGCAGCCTTACTTCAGTCTATTTTTGGACGATAGCTGTCATTTATAACTCTGCAGGTTTGTGAATTACAGTGCCCCTGAGCTCCTTTCTTCAACTCGCTTTCTTGTGACCTGGCCGCAACACCGCAGGATGTCTACAGGCCCTAATCTGGTTCCGGCACGGCACGCTGAGCCTTTGGTTAATTCCTCTTCCTGGTGGGAAATGAGAGTTAAATTTGCCCATCCAGACACCTCCAGCTAGTCTCTCATTGGTTCTCGCTATTCCTGTTCATCTTCCACAGAAATTGCAAACTGGGCCAAACAGGAGGTTAAAGGGACTGACTCTCCAAGTGGGGAGAGTGTTAGTAAAGCGTCTGGAATGTTGAACCCGAGTACCAGGGTACGAAAACTGAGACATATTTGAACACGTCTCCCGATCACATGGTTGATCATAATCTAGGTTCCACATGCATGTTTTAGCTGAAGGAACAATACCTTAAACCTGGAGAGTTGAGACCCGTGGAATGGGTACCATGCAATATGACTTCAAAGGGTCTTCATTTGCTCACGAACCCCTCCAATCCTATCACTGCTGCATTTATGCCCATGTACACATGCTTGATTCTCTTTCGGAGACATAGCAATCCATAGGTTTTAAGATACTTACTAGTCAGGTACATTCTTAGGCGTTTAATATGCGGTGTTGAGTCCATTTCGTTGAGCAAGGAGTAGCTCTTGTCTATTCCATATTTGGCTTAAGGAACTTTATCTGTGCTCATTTCAATCTCTGGTTTTATGCAGCACCCCAACTCACCTTTCCCCTTAAGCAAGCATAAGTTGGTTTTCTAAATTTGAGACCCTGTTCTGTTCTGTAATTCAGTTCCTGTGTAGCCAAGTTTCCATTCCGTGTATTACTGATATCTTATGATGTTTCTTTTTCTGTGTGACTTATTTCAGTTAGAATCATCATACCTGAATCCACTCATTGTGATGCTAAGGGCCTGATGACACAGATTTCATTGCTGAGTGATATTGCTTTGTAAGTAAATACCACAACTTCTTTATCCATTTTTCACTTTCTGCGATGTTGAACTTGTACTGTAAACGAGTTTCTTGTAAACAGAGCCGTTCCAAACTTTGGGGTGGCTGTGTCTTTTTGATTTTAATTTCCCTAAGCTATAGGACCATAAGTGGAAGTGCCTTAGGTTCTGTTGCTTTGTTTTTTAGATGTTTCAGGAAACACCATACACTTCTCCCAAGTGGTTGTTGGCAATTTACATCCCGCCCATCAGCATAACAAGGCTCCCAGTTCTCCATGGCCTGTCCTGCCTTTCTGGAGTTTACACTTTTTTCAGATGGCCCTTTTGACTGGGGGGAAGTGAGACTTCATTGTAGTGCAGATTTCCTTTGCAAGCTTGCTTGGTTGGCCAAAAAGGGCGTATGCGTTTTTTCCTGAATATATTCAGGAAAAAACGCATACGCCCTTTTTGGCCAAGTGCATCATTGTGGACGTTCTGCCACTTTTCCTATGCTTTCAATGCAATTCCAGTCTACCTCCTGAAATCGGTTTCCTGCAATTCTGCCCCGCTTTCAAGTCCTCTTGGCAGCCTTACTTCAGTCTATTTTTGGACGATAGCTGTCATTTATAACTCTGCAGGTTTGTGAATTACAGTGCCCCTGAGCTCCTTTCTTCAACTCGCTTTCTTTTGAGCTGGCCGCAACACCGCAGGATGGCTTCAGGCCCTAATCTGGTTCCGGTACGGCACGCTGAGCCTTTGGTTATTTCCTCTTCCTGGTGGGAAATGAGAGTTAAATTTGCCCGTCCAGACACCTCCAGCTAGCCTCTCATTGGTTCTAGCTATTCCTGTTCATCTTCCGCAGAAATTGCAAACTGGGCCAAACAGGAGGTTAAAGGCGCTGACTTTCCAAGTGGGGAGAGTGTTAGTAAAGCGTCTGGAATGTTGCACCCGAGTACCAGGGTACGAAAACTGAGACATATTTGAACACGTCTCCCGATCACATGGTTGATCATAATCTAGGTTCCACATGCATGTTTTAGCTGAAGGAACAATACCTTAAACCTGGGTATTTGAAACCCGTGGAATGGGTACCATGCAATATGACTTCAAAGGGTGTTCATTTGCTCACCGAACCTCTCCAATCCTATCACTGCTGCGTTTATGCCCCTGTACACATGCTTGATTCTCTTTCGGAGACATAGCAATCCATAGGTTTTTAGATACTTACTAGTCAGGTACATTCTTAGGCGTTTAATATGCGGTGTTGAGTCCATTTCGTTGAGCAAGGAGTAGCTCTTGTCTGTTCCATATTTGGCTTAAGGAACTTTATCTGTGCTCATTTCAATCTCTGGTTTTTTGCAGCACCACAACTCACCTTTCCCCTTAAGCAAGCATAAGTTGGTTTCCGAAATTTGAGACCCTGTTCTGTTTTGGAATGCAGTTCCTGTGTAGCCAAGTTTACATTCCGTGTATTACTGATATCTTATGATGTTTCTTTTTCTGTGTGACTTATTTCAGTTAGAATCATCATACCTGAATCCAATCATTGTGCTGCTAAGGGCCTGATGACACAGATTTCATTGCTGAGTGATATTGCTTTGTAAGTAAATACCACAACTTTTTTATCCATTTTTCACTTTCTGCGATGTTGAACTTGTACTGTAAACGAGGTTCTTGTAAACAGAGCTGTTCCAAACTTTGGGGTGGCTGTGTCTTTTTCATTTTAATTTCCCTAAGCTATAGGACCATAAGTGGAAGTTCCCTAGGCTCTGATGCTTTGTTTTTTAGATGTTTCAGGAAACACCATACACTTCTCCTGAGCGTCTGTTGGCAATTTACATCCCGCCCATCAGCATAACAAGGCTCCCAGTTCTCCATGGCCTGTCCTGCCTTTCTGGAGTTTACACTTTTTTCAGATGGCCCTTTTGACCGGGTAGAAGTGAGACTTCATTGTAGTGCAGATTTCCTTTGCAAGTTTGCTTGGTTGGCCAAAAAGGGCGTATGCGTTTTTTCCTGAATATATTCAGGAAAAAAACGCATACGCCCTTTTTGGCCAAGTGCATCATTGTGGACGTTCTGCCTCTTTTCCTATGCCTTTAATGCAATTCCAGTCTACCTCCTGAAATCGGTTTCCTGCAATTCTGCCCCGCTTTCAAGTCCTCTTGGCAGCCTTACTTCAGTCTATTTTTGGACGATAGCTGTCAATTATAACTCTGCAGGTTTGTGAATTACAGTGCCCCTGAGCTCCTTTCTTCAACTCGCTTTCTTGTGACCTGGCCGCAACACCGCAGGATGTCTACAGGCCCTAATCTGGTTCTGGCATGGCACGCTGAGCCTTTGGTTAATTCCTCTTCCTGGTGGGAAATGAGAGTTAAATTTGCCCATCCAGACACCTCCAGCTAGTCTCTCATTGGTTCTCGCTATTCCTGTTCATCTTCCACAGAAATTGCAAACTGGGCCAAACAGGAGGTTAAAGGGACTGACTCTCCAAGTGGAGAGAGTGTTAGTAAAGCGTCTGGAATGTTGAACCCGAGTACCAGGGTACGAAAACTGAGACATATTTGAACACGTCTCCCGATCACATGGTTGATCATAATCTAGGTTCCACATGCATGTTTTAGCTGAAGGAACAATACCTTAAACTTTGAGAGTTGAGACCCGTGGAATGGGTACCATGCAATATGACTTCAAAGGGTCTTCATTTGCTCACGAACCCCTCCAATCCTATCACTGCTACATTTATGCCCATGTACACATGCTTGATTCTCTTTCGGAGACATAGCAATCCATAGGTTTTAAGATACTTACTAGTCAGGTACATTCTTAGGCGTTTAATATGCGGTGTTGAGTCCATTTCGTTGCGCAAGGAGTAGCTCTTGTCTATTCCATATTTGGCTTAAGGAACTTTATCTGTGCTCATTTCAATCTCTGGTTTTATGCAGCACCCCAACTCACCTTTCCCCTTAAGCAAGCATAAGATGGTTTTCTAAATTTGAGACCCTGTTCTGTTTTGGAATGCAGTTCCTGTGTAGCCAAGTTTACATTCCGTGTATTAGTGATATCTTATGATGTTTCTTTTTCTGTGTGACTTATTTCAGTTAGAATCATCATACCTGAATCCACTCATTGTGCTGCTAAGGGCCTGATGACACAGATTTCATTTCTGAGTGATATTGCTTTGTAAGTAAATACCACAACTTCTTTATCCATTTTTCACTTTCTGCGATGTTGAACTTGTACTGTAAACGAGGTTCTTGTAAACAGAGCCGTTCCAAACTTTGGGGTGGCTGTGTCTTTTTCATTTTAATTTCCCTAAGCTATAGGACCATAAGTGGAAGTGCCCTAGGTTCTGTTGCTTTGTTTTTTAGTTGTTTCAGGAAACACCATACACTTCTCCCAAGTGGTTCTTGGCAATTTACATCCCGCCCATCAGCATAACAAGGCTCCCAGTTCTCCATGGCCTGTCCTGCCTTTCTGGATTTTACACTTTTTTCAGATGGCCCTTTTGACCGGGGGGAAGTGAGACTTCATTGTAGTGCAGATTTCCTTTGCAAGCTTGCTTGGTTGGCCAAAAAGGGCGTATGCGTTTTTTCCTGAATATATTCAGGAAAAAACGCATACGCCGTTTTTGGCCAAGTGCATCATTGTGGACGTTCTGCCTCTTTTCCTATGCTTTCAATGCAATTCCAGTCTACCTCCTGAAATCGGTTTCCTGCAATTCTGCCCCGCTTTCAAGTCCTCTTGGCAGCCTTACTTCAGTCTATTTTTGGACGATAGCTGTCATTTATAACTCTGCAGGTTTGTGAATTACAGTGCCCCTGAGCTCCTTTCTTCAACTCGCTTTCTTGTGACCTGGCCGCAACTCCACAGGATGGCTTCAGGCCCTAATCTGGTTCCGGCCTGGCATGCTGAGCCTTTGGTTAATTCCTCTTTCTGGTGGGAAATGAGAGTTGAATTTGCCCGTCCAGACACCTCCAGCTAGCCTCTCATTGGTTCTCGCTATTCCTGTTCATCTTCCGCAGAAATTGCAAACTGGGCCAAACAGGAGGTTAAAGGGACTGACTCTCCAAGTCGGAAGAGTGTTAGTAAAGCATCTGGAATGTTGCACCCGAGTACCAGGGGAGGAAAACTGAGACATATTTGAACACGTCTCCAGATCACATGGTTGATCATACTCTGGGTTCCACATGCATGTTTTAGCTGAAGGAAGAATACCTAAAATCTGGGTAGTTGAAACCCGTGGAATGGGTACCATGCAATATGACTTCAAAGGGTCTTCATTTGCTCACTGAACCTCTCCAATCCTATCACTGCTGCGTTTATGCCCCTGTACACATGCTTGATTCTCTTTCGGAGACATAGCAATCCCTAGGTTTTAAGATACTTACTAGTCAGGTACATTCTTAGGCGTTTAATATGCGGTGTTGAGTCCATTTCGTTGAGCAAGGAGTAGCTCTTGTCTATTCCATATTTGGCTTAAGGAACTTTATCTGTGCTCATTTCAATCTCTGGTTTTATGCAGCACCCCAACTCACCTTTACCCTTAAGCAAGCATAAGTTGGTTTTCTAAATTTGAGACCCTGTTCTGTTCTGTAATTCAGTTCCTGTGTAGCCAAGTTTACATTCCGTGTATTACTGATATCTTATGATGTTTCTTTTTCTGTGTGACTTATTTCAGTTAGAATCATCATACCTGAATCCACTCATTGTGCTGCTAAGGGCCTGATGACACAGATTTCATTGCTGAGTGATATTGCTTTGTAAGTAAATACCACAACTTCTTTATCCATTTTTCACTTTCTGCAATGTTGAACTTGTACTGTAAACGAGGTTCTTGTAAACAGAGCCGTTCCAAACTTTGGGGTGGCTGTGTCTTTTTGATTTTAATTTCCCTAAGCTATAGGACCATAAGTGGAAGTGCCCTAGGCTCTGTTGCTTTGTTTTTTAGATGTTTCAGGAAACACCATACACTTCTCCCGAGTGTTTGTTGGCAATTTACATCCCGCCCTTCAGCATAACAAGGCTCCCAGTTCTCCATGGCCTGTCCTGCCTTTCTGCATTTTACACTTTTTTCAGATGGCCCTTTTGACCGGGGGAAGTGAGACTTCATTGTAGTGCAGATTTCCTTTGCAAGCTTGCTTGTTTGGCCAAAAAGGGCGTATGCGTTTTTTCCTGAATATATTCAGGAAAAAACGCATACGCCCTTTTTGGCCAAGTGCATCATTGTGGACGTTCTGCCTCTTTTCCTATGCTTTCAATGCAATTCCAGTCTACCTCCTGAAATCGGTTTCCTGCAATTCTGCCCCGCTTTCAAGTCCTCTTGGCAGCCTTACTTCAGTCTATTTTTGGACGATAGCTGTCATTTATAACTCTGCAGGTTTGTGAATTACAGTGCCCCTGAGCTCCTTTCTTCAACTCGCTTTCTTTTGAGCTGGCCGCAACACCGCATGATGGCTTCAGGCCCTAATCTGGTTCTGGTACGGTACGATGAGCCTTTGGTTATTTCCTCTTCCTGGTGGGAAATGAGAGTTAAATTTGCCCGTCCAGACACCTCCAGCTAGCCTCTCATTGGTTCTCGCTATTCCTGTTCATCTTCCGCAGAAATTGCAAACTGGGCCAAACAGGAGGTTAAAGGCGCTGACTCTCCAAGTGGGGAGAGTGTTAGTAAAGCGTCTGGAATGTTGCACCCGAGTACCAGGGGAGGAAAACTGAGACATATTTGAACACGTCTCCCGTTCACATGGTTGATCATACTCTGGGTTCCACATGCATGTTTTAGCTGAAGGAAGAATACCTTAAACCTGGAGAGTTGAGACCCGTGTAATGGGTACCATGCAATATGACTTCAAAGGGTCTTCATTTGCTCACCGAACCTCTCCAATACTATCACTGCTGCGTTTATACCCCTGTACACACGCTTGATTCTCTTTTGGAGACATAGCAATCCATAGGTTTTAAGATACTTACTAGTCAGGTACATTCTTAGGCGTTTAATATGGGGTGTTGAGTCCATTTCGTTGAGCAAGGAGTAGCTCTTGTCTATTCCATATTTGGCTTAAGGAACTTTATCTGTACTCATTTCAATCTCTGGTTTTATGCAGCACCCCAACTCACCTTTCCCCTTAAGCAAGCATAAGTTGGTTTTCTAAATTTGAGACCCTGTTCTGTTTTGGAATGCAGTTCCTGTGTAGCCAAGTTTACATTCCGTGTATTAGTGATATCTTATGATGTTTCTTTTTCTGTGTGACTTATTTCAGTTAGAATCATCGTACCTGAATCCACTCATTATGATGCTACGGGCCTGATGACATAGATTTCATTGCTGAGTGATACTGCATTGTACGTAAGTACCACAAGTTCTTTATCCATTTTTCACTTTCTGCGATGTTGAACTTGTACTGTAAACGAGGTTCTTGTAAACAGAGCCGTTCCAAACTTTGGGGTGGCTGTGTCTTTTTGATTTTAATTTCCCTAAGCTATAGGACCATAAGTGGAAGTGCCCTAGGCTCTGTTGCTTTCTTTTTTAGATGTTTCAGGAAACACCATACACTTCTCCCGAGTGGTTGTTGGCAATTTCCATCCCGCCCATCAGCATAACAAGGCTCCCAGTTCTCCATGGCCTGTCCTGCCTTTCTGGATTTTACACTTTTTTCAGATGGCCCTTTTGACCGGGGGGGAAGTGAGACTTCATTGTAGTGCAGATTTCCTTTGCAAGCTTGCTTGGTTGGCCAAAAAGGGCGTATGCGTTTTTTCCTGAATATATTCAGGAAAAAACGCATACGCCCTTTTTGGCCAAGTGCATCATTGTGGACGTTCTGCCTCTTTTCCTATGCTTTCAATGCAATTCCAGTCTACCTCCTGAAATCGGTTTCCTGCAATTCTGCCCCGCTTTCAAGTCCTCTTGGCAGCCTTACTTCAGTCTATTTTTGGACGATAGCTGTCATTTATAACTCTGCAGGTTTGTGAATTACAGTGCCCCTGAGCTCCTTTCTTCAACTCGCTTTCTTTTGAGCTGGCCGCAACACCGCAGGATGGCTTCAGGCCCTAATCTGGTTCCGGCACGGCATGCTGAGCCTTTGGTTATTTCCTCTTCCTGGTGGGAAATGAGAGTTAAATTTGCCCGTCCAGACACCTCCAGCTAGTCTCTCATTGGTTCTCGCTATTCCTGTTCATCTTCCACAGAAATTGCAAACTGGGCCAAACAGGAGGTTAAAGGGACTGACTCTCCAAGTCAGGAGAGTGTTAGTAAAGCGTCTGGAATGTTGCACCTGAGTACCAGGGGAGGAAAACTGAGACATATTTGAACACGTCTCCCGTTCACATGGTTGATCATACTTGGGTTCCACATGCATGTTTTAGCTGAAGGAAGAATACCTTAAACCTGTGTATTTGAAAGCCGTGGAATGGGTACCATGCAATATGACTTCAAAGGGTCTTCATTTGCTCACCGAACCTCTCCAATCCTATCACTGCTGCGTTTATGCCCCTGTACACATGCTTGATTCTCTTTTGGAGACATAGCAATCCATAGGTTTTAACATACTTACTAGTCAGGTACATTCTTAGGCGTTTAATATGCGGTGTTGAGTCCATTTCGTTGAGCAAGGAGTAGCTCTTGTCTATTCCATATTTGGCTTAAGGAACTTTATCTGTGCTCATTTCAATCTCTGGTTTTATGCAGCACCCCAACTCACCTTTACCCTTAAGCAAGCATAAGTTGGTTTTCTAAATTTGAGACCCTGTTCTGTTCTGTAACTGAGTTCCTGTGTAGCCAAATTTACATTCTGTGTATTACTGATATCTTATGATGTTTCTTTTTCTGTGTGACTTATTTCAGTTAGAATCATCATACCTGAATCCACTCATTGTGCTGCTAAGGGCCTGATGACACAGATTTCATTGCTGAGTGATATTGCTTTGTAAGTAAATACCACAACTTTTTTATCCATTTTTCACTTTCTGTGATGTTGAACTTGTACTGTAAACGAGGTTCTTGTAAACAGAGCCGTTCGAAATTTTGGGGTGGCTGTGTCTTTTTGATTTTAAATTCCCTAAGCTATAGGACCATAAGTGGAAGTGCCCTAGGCTCTGTTGCTTTGTTTTTTAGATGTTTCAGGAAACACCATACACTTCTCCCCAGTGTTTGTTGGCAATTTACATCCCGCCCTTCAGCATAACAAGGCTCCCAGTTCTCCATGGCCTGTCCTGCCTTTCTGCATTTTACACTTTTTTCAGATGGCCCTTTTGACCCGGGGAAGTGAGACTTCATTGTAGTGCAGATTTCCTTTGCAAGCTTGCTTGGTTGGCCAAAAAGGGCGTATGCGTTTTTTCCTGAATATATTCAGGAAAAAACGCATACGCCCTTTTTGGCCAAGTGCATCATTGTGGACGTTCTGCCTCTTTTCCTATGCTTTCAATGCAATTCCAGTCTACCTCCTGAAATCGGTTTCCTGCAATTCTGCCCCGCTTTCAAGTCCTCTTGGCAGCCTTACTTCAGTCTATTTTTGGACGATAGCTGTCATTTATAACTCTGCAGGTTTGTGAATTACAGTGCCCCTGAGCTCCTTTCTTCAACTCGCTTTCTTTTGAGCTGGCCGCAACACCGCATGATGGCTTCAGGCCCTAATCTGGTTCCGGTACGGCACGCTGAGCCTTTGGTTATTTCCTCTCCCTGGTGGGAAATGAGAGTTAAATTTGCCCGTCCAGACACCTCCAGCTAGCCTCTCATTGGTTCTCGCTATTCCTGTTCATCTTCCGCAGGAATTGCAAACTGGGCCAAACAGGAGGTTAAAGGCGCTGACTCTCCAAGTGGGGAGAGTGTTAGTAAAGCGTCTGGAATGTTGCACCCGAGTACCAGGGGAGGAAAACTGAGACATATTTGAACACGTCTCCCGTTCACATGGTTGATCATACTCTGGGTTCCACATGCATGTTTTAGCTGAAGGAAGAATACCTTAAACCTGGAGAGTTGAGACCCGTGTAATGGGTACCATGCAATATGACTTCAAAGGGTCTTCATTTGCTCACCGAACCTCTCCAATCCTATCACTGCTGCGTTTATACCCCTGTACACACGCTTGATTCTCTTTTGGAGACATAGCAATCCATAGGTATTAAGATACTTACTAGTCAGGTACATTCTTAGGCGTTTAATATGGAGTGTTGAGTCCATTTCGTTGAGCAAGGAGTAGCTCTTGTCTATTCCATATTTGACTTAAGGAAATTTATCTGTACTCATTTCAATCTCTGGTTTTATGCAGCACCCCAAGTCACCTTTCCCCTTAAGCAAGCATAAGTTGGTTTTCTAAATTTGAGACCCTGTTCTGTTTTGGAATGCAGTTCCTGTGTAGCCAAGTTTACATTCCGTGTATTAGTGATATCTTATGATGTTTCTTTTTCTGTGTGACTTATTTCAGTTAGAATCATCGTACCTGAATCCACTCATTATGCTGCTACGGGCCTGATGACATAGATTTCATTGCTGAGTGATACTGCATTGTAAGTAAGTACCACAAGTTCTTTATCCATTTTTCACTTTCTGCGATGTTGAACTTGTACTGTAAACGAGGTTCTTGTAAACAGAGCCGTTCCAAACTTTGGGGTGGCTGTGTCTTTTTGATTTTAATTTCCCTAAGCTATAGGACCATAAGTGGAAGTGCCCTAGGTTCTGTTGCTTTGTTTTTTAGATGTTTCAGGAAACAGCATATACTTCTCCCGAGTTGTTGTTGGCAATTTCCATCCCGCCCATCAGCATAACAAGGCTCCCAGTTCTCCATGGCCTGTCCTGCCTTTCTGGATTTTACACTTTTTTCAAATGGCCCTTTTGACCGGGGGGAAGTGAGACTTCATTGTAGTGCAGATTTCCTATGCAAGCTTGCTTGGTTGGCCAAAAAGGGCGTATGCGTTTTTTCCTGAATATATTCAGGAAAAAACACATACGCCCTTTTTGGCCAAGTGCATCATTGTGGACGTTCTGCCTCTTTTCCTATGCTTTCAGTGCAATTCCAGTCTACCTCCTGAAATCGGTTTCCTGCAATTCTGCCCCGCTTTCAAGTCCTCTTGGCAGCCTTACTTCAGTCTATTTTTGGACGATAGCTGTCATTTATAACTCTGCAGGTTTGTGAATTACAGTGCCCCTGAGCTCCTTTGTTCAACTCGCTTTCTTTTGAGCTGGCCGCAACACCGCAGGATGTCTTCAGGCCCTAATCTGGTTCCGGCACGGCACGCTGAGCCTTTGGTTATTTCCTCTTCCTGGTGGGAAATGAGAGTTAAATTTGCCCGTCCAGACACCTCCAGCTAGTCTCTCATTGGTTCTCGCTATTCCTGTTCATCTTCCGCAGAAATTGCAAACTGGGCCAAACAGGAGGTTAAAGGCGCTGACTCTCCAAGTGGGGAGAGTGTTATTAAAGCGTCTGGAATGTTGCACCCGAGTACCAGGGGAGGAAAACTGAGACATATTTGAACACGTCTCCCGTTCACATGGTTGATCATACTTGGGTTCCACATGCATGTTTTAGCTGAAGGAAGAATACCTTAAACCTGGAGAGTTAAGACCCGTGTAATGGGTACCATGCAATATGACTTCAAAGGGTCTTCATTTGCTCACCGAACCTCTCCAATCCTATCACTGCTGCGTTTATGCCCCTGTACACATGCTTGATTCTCTTTTGGAGACATAGCAATCCATAGGTTTTCCGATACTTACTAGTCAGGTACATTCTTAGGCGTTTAATATGCGGTGTTGAGTCCATTTCGTTGAGCAAGGAGTAGCTCTTGTGTATTCCATATTTGACTTAAGGAACTTTATCTGTGCTCATTTCAATCTCTGGTTTTATGCAGCACCCCAACTCACCTTTCCCCTTAAGCAAGCATAAGTTGGTTTTCTAAATTTGAGACCCTGTTCTGTTCTGTAATTCAGTTCCTGTGTAGCCAAGTTTACATTCCGTGTATTACTGATATCTTATGATGTTTCTTTTTCTGTGTGACTTATTTCAGTTAGAATCATCATACCTGAATCCACTCATTGTGATGCTAAGGGCCTGATGACATAGATTTAATTGCTGAGTGATATTGCTTTGTAAGTAAATACCACAACTTCTTTATCCATTTTTCACTTTCTGCGATGTTGAACTTGTACTGTAAACGAGGTTCTTGTAAACAGAGGCGTCCCAAACTTTGGGGTGGCTGTGTCTTTTTGATTTTAATTTCCCTAAGCTATAGGACCATAAGTGGCAGTGCCCTAGGCTCTGTTGCTTTGTTTTTTAGATGTTTCAGGAAACACCATACACTTCTCCCGAGTGTGTGTTGGCAAATTTCATCCCACCCATCAGCATAACAAGGCTCCCAGTTCTCCATGGCCTGTCCTGCCTTTCTGGATTTTACACTTTTTTCAGATGGTCTTTTTGACCGGGGGGTAGTGAGACTTCATTGTAGTGCAGATTTCCTTTGCAAGCTTGCTTGGTTGGCCAAAAAGGGCGTATGCGTTTTTTCCTGAATATATTCAGGAAAAAACGCATACGCCCTTTTTGGCCAAGTGCATCATTGTGGACGTTCTGCCTCTTTTCCTATGCTTTCAATGCAATTCCAGTCTACCTCCTGAAATCGGTTTCCTGCAATTCTGCCCCGCTTTCAAGTCCTCTTGGCAGCCTTACTTCAGTCTATTTTTGGACGATAGCTGTCATTTATAACTCTGCAGGTTTGTGAATTACAGTGCCCCTGAGCTCCTTTCTTCAACTCGCTTTCTTTTGAGCTGGCCGCAACACCGCAGGATGGTTTCAGGCCCTAATCTGGTTCCGGCACGGCATGCTGAGCCTTTGGTTAATTCCTCTTCCTGGTGGGAAATGAGAGTTAAATTTGCCCGTCCAGACACCTCCAGCTAGCCTCTCATTGGTTCTCGCTATTCCTGTTCATCTTCCGCAGAAATTGCAAACTGGGCCAAACAGGAGGTTAAAGGGACTGACTCTCCAAGTGGGGAGAGTGTTAGTAAAGCGTCTGGAATGTTGTACCCGAGTACCAGGGGAGGAAAACTGAGACATATTTGAACACGTCTCCCGATCACATGGTTGATCATACTCTAGGTTCCACATGCATGTTTTAGCTGAAGGAAGAATACCTTAAACCTGGGTAGTTGAAACCCGTGGAATGGGTACCATGCAATATGACTTCAAAGGGTCTTCATTTGCTCACCGAACCTCTCCAATCCTATCACTGCTGCGTTTATGCCCCTGTACACATGCTTGATTCTCTTTCGGAGACATAGCAATCCATAGGTTTTAAGATACTTACTAGTCAGGTACATTCTTAGGCGTTTAATATGCGGTGTTGAGTCCATTTCGTTGAGCAAGGAGTAGCTCTTGTCTATTCCATATTTGACTTAAGGAACTTTATCTGTGCTCATTTCAATCTCTGGTTTTATGCAGCACCCCAACTCACCTTTCCCCTTAAGCAAGCATAAGTTGGTTTTCTAAATTTGAGACCCTGTTCTGTTTTGGAATTCAGTTCCTGTGTAGCCAAGTTTACATTCCGTGTATTACTGATATCTTATGATGTTTCTTTTTCTGTGTGACTTATTTCAGTTAGAATCATCATACCTGAATCCACTCATTGTGCTGCTAAGGGCCTGATGACATAGATTTCATTGCTGAGTGATATTGCTTTGTAAGTAAATACCACAACTTCTTTATCCATTTTTCACTTTCTGTGATGTTGAACTTGTACTGTAAACGAGGTTCTTGTAAACAGAGCCGTTCCAAACTTTGGGGTGGCTGTGTCTTTTTGATTTTAATTTCCCTAAGCTATAGGACCATAAGTGGAAGTGCCCTAGGTTCTGTTGCTTTGTTTTTTAGATGTTTCAGGAAACAGCATATACTTCTCCCGAGTTGTTGTTGGCAATTTCCATCCCGCCCATCAGCATAACAAGGCTCCCAGTTCTCCATGGCCTGTCCTGCCTTTCTGGATTTTACACTTTTTTCAGATGGCCCTTTTGACCGGGGGGAAGTGAGACTTCATTGTAGTGCAGATTTCCTTTGCAAGCTTGCTTGGTTGGCCAAAAAGGGCGTATGCGTTTTTTCCTGAATATATTCAGGAAAAAACACATACGCCCTTTTTGGCCAAGTGCATCATTGTGGACGTTCTGCCTCTTTTCCTATGCTTTCAGTGCAATTCCAGTCTACCTCCTGAAATCGGTTTCCTGCAATTCTGCCCCGCTTTCAAGTCCTCTTGGCAGCCTTACTTCAGTCTATTTTTGGACGATAGCTGTCATTTATAACTCTGCAGGTTTGTGAATTACAGTGCCCCTGAGCTCCTTTGTTCAACTCGCTTTCTTTTGAGCTGGCCGCAACACCGCAGGATGGCTTCAGGCCCTAATCTGGTTCCGGCACGGCACGCTGAGCCTTTGGTTATTTCCTCTTCCTGGTGGGAAATGAGAGTTAAATTTGCCCGTCCAGACACCTCCAGCTAGTCTCTCATTGGTTCTCGCTATTCCTGTTCATCTTCCGCAGAAATTGCAAACTGGGCCAAACAGGAGGTTAAAGGCGCTGACTCTCCAAGTGGGGAGAGTGTTAGTAAAGCGTCTAGAATGTTGCACCCGAGTACCAGGGGAGGAAAACTGAGACATATTTGAACACGTCTCCCGTTCACATGGTTGATCATACTTGGGTTCCACATGCATGTTTTAGCTGAAGGAAGAATACCTTAAACCTGGAGAGTTAAGACCCGTGTAATGGGTACCATGCAATATGACTTCAAAGGGTCTTCATTTGCTCACCGAACCTCTCCAATCCTATCACTGCTGCGTTTATGCCCCTGTACACATGCTTGATTCTCTTTCGGAGACATAGCAATCCATAGGTTTTAAGATACTTACTAGTCAGGTACATTCTTAGGCGTTTAATATGCGGTGTTTAGTCCATTTCGTTGAGCAAGGAGTAGCTCTTGTCTATTCCATATTTGACTTAAGGAACTTTATCTGTGCTCATTTCAATCTCTGGTTTTATGCAGCACCCCAACTCACCTTTACACTTAAGCAAGCATAAGTTGGTTTTCTAAATTTGAGACCCTGTTCTGTTTTGGAATTCAGTTCCTGTGTAGCCAAGTTTACATTCCGTGTATTAGTGATATCTTATGATGTTTCTTTTTCTGTGTGACTTATTTCAGTTAGAATCATCATACCTGAATCCACTCATTGTGCTGCTAAGGGCCTGATGACATAGATTTAATTGCTGAGTGATATTGCTTTGTAAGTAAATACCACAACTTCTTTATCCATTTTTCACTTTCTGCGATGTTGAACTTGTACTGTAAACGAGGTTCTTGTAAACAGAGGCGTCCCAAACTTTGGGGTGGCTGTGTCTTTTTGATTTTAATTTCCCTAAGCTATAGGACCATAAGTGGCAGTGCCCTAGGCTCTGTTGCTTTGTTTTTTAGATGTTTCAGGAAACACCATACACTTCTCCCGAGTGTCTGTTGGCAATTTACATCCCACCCATCAGCATAACAAGGCTCCCAGTTCTCCATGGCCTGTCCTGCCTTTCTGGATTTTACACTTTTTTCAGATGGTCCTTTTGACCGGGGGGAAGTGAGACTTCATTGTAGTGCAGATTTCCTTTGCAAGCTTGCTTGGTTGGCCAAAAAGGGCGTATGCGTTTTTTCCTGAATATATTCAGGAAAAAACGCATACGCCCTTTTTGGCCAAGTGCATCATTGTGGACGTTCTGCCTCTTTTCCTATGCTTTCAATGCAATTCCAGTCTACCTCCTGAAATCGATTTCCTGCAATTCTGCCCCGCTTTCAAGTCCTCTTGGCAGCCTTACTTCAGTCTATTTTTGGACGATAGCTGTCATTTATAACTCTGCAGGTTTGTGAATTACAGTGCCCCTGAGCTCCTTTCTTCAACTCGCTTTCTTTTGAGCTGGCCGCAACACCGCAGGATGGCTTCAGGCCCTAATCTGGTTCCGGCACGGCATGCTGAGCCTTTGGTTAATTCCTCTTCCTGGTGGGAAATGAGAGTTAAATTTGCCCGTCCAGACACCTCCAGCTAGCCTCTCATTGGTTCTCGCTATTCCTGTTCATCTTCCGCAGAAATTGCAAACTGGGCCAAACAGGAGGTTAAAGGGACTGACTCTCCAAGTGGGGAGAGTGTTAGTAAAGCATCTGGATTGTTGTACCCGAGTACCAGGGGAGGAAAACTGAGACATATTTGAACACGTCTCCCGATCACATGGTTGATCATACTCTAGGTTCCACATGCATGTTTTAGCTGAAGGAAGAATACCTTAAACCTGGGTAGTTGAAACCCGTGGAATGGGTACCATGCAATATGACTTCAAAGGGTCTTCATTTGCTCACCGAACCTCTCCAATCCTATCACTGCTGCGTTTATGCCCCTGTACACATGCTTGATTCTCTTTCGGAGACATAGCAATCCATAGGTTTTAAGATACTTACTAGTCAGGTACATTCTTAGGCGTTTAATATGCGGTGTTGAGTCCATTTCGTTGAGCAAGGAGTAGCTCTTGTCTATTCCATATTTGACTTAAGGAACTTTATCTGTGCTCATTTCAATCTCTGGTTTTATGCAGCACCCCAACTCACCTTTACACTTAAGCAAGCATAAGTTGGTTTTCTAAATTTGAGACCCTGTTCTGTTTTGGAATTCAGTTCCTGTGTAGCCAAGTTTACATTCCGTGTATTAGTGATATCTTATGATGTTTCTTTTTCTGTGTGACTTATTTCAGTTAGAATCATCATACCTGAATCCACTCATTGTGCTGCTAAGGGCCTGATGACATAGATTTCATTGCTGAGTGATATTGCTTTGTAAGTAAATACCACAACTTCTTTATCCATTTTTCACTTTCTGCGATGTTGAACTTGTACTGTAAACGAGGTTCTTGTAAACAGAGCCGTTCTAAACTTTGGGGTGGCTGTGTCTTTTTGATTTTAATTTCCCTAAGCTATAGGACCATAAGTGGAAGTGCCCTAGGTTCTGTTGCTTTGTTTTTTAGATGTTTCAGGAAACACCATATACTTCTCCCGACTGGTTGTTGGCAATTTACATACCGCCCATCAGATTAACAAGGCTCCCAGTTCTCCATGGCCTGTCCTGCCTTTCTGGATTTTACACTTTTTTCAGATGACCCTTTTGACCGGGGGGAAGTGAGACTTCATTGTAGTGCAGATTTCCTTTGCAAGCTTGCTTGGTTGGCCAAAAAGGGCGTATGCGTTTTTTCCTGAATATATTCAGGAAAAAACGCATACGCCCTTTTTGGCCAAGTGCATCATTGTGGACGTTCTGCCTCTTTTCCTATGCTTTCAGTGCAATTCCAGTCTACCTCCTGAAATCGGTTTCCTGCAATTCTGCCCCGCTTTCAAGTCCTCTTGGCAGCCTTACTTCAGTCTATTTTTGGACGATAGCTGTCATTTATAACTCTGCAGGTTTGTGAATTACAGTGCCCCTGAGCTCCTTTCTTCAACTTGCTTTCTTGTGACCTGGCCGCAACACCGCAGGATGGCTTCAGGCCCTAATCTGGTTCCGGTACGGCACGCTGAGCCTTTGGTTATTTCCTCTTCCTGGTGGGAAATGAGAGTTAAATTTGCCCGTCCAGACTCCTCCAGCTAGTCTCTCATTGGTTCTCGGTATTCCTGTTCATCTTCCGCAGAAATTGCAAACTGGGCCAAACAGGAGGTTAAAGGCGCTGACTCTCCAAGTGGGGAGAGTGTTAGTAAAGCGTCTGGAATGTTGCACCCGAGTACCAGGGGAGGAAAACTGAGACATATTTGAACACGTCTCCCGTTCACATGGTTGATCATACTTGGGTTCCACATGCATGTTTTAGCTGAAGGAAGAATACCTTAAACCTGGAGAGTTAAGACCCGTGTAATGGGTACCATGCAATATGACTTCAAAGGGTCTTCATTTGCTCACCGAACCTCTCCAATCCTATCACTGCTGCGTTTATGCCCCTGTACACATGCTTGATTCTCTTTCGGAGACATAGCAATCCATAGGTTTGAAGATACTTACTAGTCAGGCACATTCTTAGGCGTTTAATATGCGGTGTTGAGTCCATTTCGTTGAGCAAGGAGTAGCTCTTGTCTATTCCATATTTGACTTAAGGAACTTTATCTGTGCTCATTTCAATCTCTGGTTTTATGCAGCACCCCAACTCACCTTTACCCTTAAGCAAGCATAAGTTGGTTTTCTAAATTTGAGACCCTGTTCTGTTCTGTAATTCAGTTCCTGTGTAGCCAAGTTTACATTCCGTGTATTACTGATATCTTATGATGTTTCTTTTTCTGTGTGACTTACTTCAGTTAGAATCATCATACCTGAATCCACTCATTGTGCTGCTACGGGCCTGATGACACAGATTTCATTGCTGAGTGATATTGCTTTGTAAGTAAATACCACAACTTCTTTATCCATTTTTCACTTTCTGCGATGTTGAACTTGTACTGTAAACGAGGTTCTTGTAAACAGAGCCGTTCCAAACTTTGGGGTGGCTGTGTCTTTTTGATTTTAATTTCCCTAAGCTATTGGACCATAAGTGGAAGTGCCCTAGGTTCTGTTGCTTTGTTTTTTAGATGTTTCAGGAAACACCATACACTTCTCCCGAGTGGTTGTTGGCAATTTACATCCCGCCCATCAGCATAACAAGGCTCCCAGTTCTCCATGGCCTGTCCTGCCTTTCTGGATTTTACACTTTTTTCAGATGGCCCTTTTGACCGGGGGAAAGTGAGACTTCATTGTAGTGCAGATTTCCTTTGCAAGCTTGCTTGGTTGGCCAAAAAGGGCGTATGCGTTTTTTCCTGAATATATTCAGGAAAAAACGCATACGCCCTTTTTGGCCAAGTGCATCATTGTGGACGTTCTGCCTCTTTTCCTATGCTTTCAATGCAATTCCAGTCTACCTCCTGAAATCGGTTTCCTGCAATTCTGCCCCGCTTTCAAGTCCTCTTGGCAGCCTTACTTCAGTCTATTTTTGGACGATAGCTGTCATTTATAACTCTGCAGGTTTGTGAATTACAGTGCCCCTGAGTTCCTTTGTTCAACTCGCTTTCTTTTGAGATGGCCGCAACACCGCAGGAAGGCTTCAGGCCCTAATCTGTTTCCGGTATGGCACGCTGAGCCTTTGGTTATTTCCTGTTCCTGGTGGGAAATGAGAGTTAAATTTGCCCGTCCAGACACCTCCAGCTAGCCTCTCATTGGTTCTCGCTATTCCTGTTCATCTTCCGCAGAAATTGCAAACTGGGCCAAACAGGAGGTTAAAGGCGCTGACTCTCCAAGTGGGGAGAGTGTTAGTAAAGCGTCTGGAATGTTGCACCCGAGTACCAGGGGAGGAAAACTGAGACATATTTGAACACGTCTCCCGATCACATGGTTGATCATACTTGGGTTCCACATGCATGTTTTAGCTGAAGGAAGAATACCTTAAACCTGGAGAGTTGAGACCCGTGTAATGGGTACCATGCAATATGACTTCAAAGGGTCTTCATTTGCTCACCGAACCTCTCCAATCCTATCACTGCTGCGTTTATGCCCCTGTACACATGCTTGATTCTCTTTTGGAGACATAGCAATCCATAGGTTTTAAGATACTTACTAGTCAGGTACATTCTTAGGCGTTTAATATGCGGTGTTGAGTCCATTCCGTTGAGCAAGGAGTAGCTCTTGTCTATTCCATATTTGGCTTAAAGAACTTTATCTGTGCTCATTTCAATCTCTGGTTTTATGCAGCACCCCAACTCACCTTTACCCTTAAGCAAGCATAAGTTGGTTTTCTAAATTTGAGAACCTGTTCTGTTTTGGAATTCAGTTCCTGTGTAGCCAAGTTTACATTCCGTGTATTAGTGATATCTTATGATGTTTCTTTTTCTGTGTGACTTATTTCAGTTAGAATCATCGTACCTGAATCCACTCATTGTGCTGCTAAGGGCCTGATGACACAGATTTCATTGCTGAGTGATATTGCTTTGTAAGTAAATACCACAACTTGTTTATCCATTTTTCACTTTCTGCGATGTTGAACTTGTACTGTAAACGAGGTTCTTGTAAACAGAGCCGTTCCAAACTTTGGGGTGGCTGTGTCTTTTTGATTTTAATTTCCCTAAGCTATAGGACCATAAGTGGCAGTGCCCTAGGCTCTGTTGCTTTGTTTTTTAGATGTTTCAGGAAACACCATACACTTCTCCCGAGTGTCTGTTGGCAATTTACATCCCGCCCATCAGCATAACAAGGCTCCCAGTTCTCCATGGCCTGTCCTGCCTTTCTGGATTTTACACTTTTTTCAGATGGCCCTTTTGACCGGGGGGAAGTGAGACTTCATTGTAGTGCAGATTTCCTTTGCAAGCTTGCTTGGTTGGCCAAAAAGGGCGTATGCGTTTTTTCCTGAATATATTCAGGAAAAAACGCATACGCCCTTTTTGGCCAAGTGCATCATTGTGGACGTTCTGCCTCTTTTCCTATGCTTTCAATGCAATTCCAGTCTACCTCCTGAAATCGGTTTCCTGCAATTCTGCCCCGCTTTCAAGTCCTCTTGGCAGCCTTACTTCAGTCTATTTTTGGACGATAGCTGTCATTTATAACTCTGCAGGTTTGTGAATTACAGTGCCCCTGAGCTCCTTTGTTCAACTCGCTTTCTTTTGAGCTGGCCGCAACACCGCAGGATGGCTTCAGGCCCTAATCTGGTTCCGGTACGGCACGCTGAGCCTTTGGTTATTTCCTGTTCCTGGTGGGAAATGAGAGTTAAATTTGCCCGTCCAGACACCTCCAGCTAGCCTCTCATTGGTTCTCGCTATTCCTGTTCATCTTCCGCAGAAATTGCAAACTGGGCCAAACAGGAGGTTAAAGGCGCTGACTCTCCAAGTGGGGAGAGTGTTAGTAAAGCGTCTGGAATGTTGCACCCGAGTACCAGGGGAGGAAAACTGAGACATATTTGAACACGTCTCCCGTTCACATGGTTGATCATACTTGGGTTCCACATGCATGTTTTAGCTGAAGGAAGAATACCTTAAACCTGGAGAGTTGAGACCCGTGTAATGGGTACCATGCAATATGACTTCAAAGGGTCTTCTATTGCTCACCGAACCTCTCCAATCCTATCACTGCTGCGTTTATGCCCCTGTTCACATGCGTGATTCTCTTTTGGAGACATAGCAATCCATAGGTTTTCCGATACTTACTAGTCAGGTACATTCTTAGGCGTTTAATATGCGGTGTTGAGTCCATTTCGTTGAGCAAGGAGTAGCTCTTGTCTATTCCATATTTGACTTAAGGAACTTTATCTGTGCTCATTTCAATCTCTGGTTTTATGCAGCACCCCAACTCACCTTTCCCCTTAAGCAAGCATAAGTTGGTTTTCTAAATTTGAGACCCTGTTCTGTTCTGTAATTCAGTTCCTGTGTAGCCAAGTTTACATTCCGTGTATTACTGATATCTTATGATGTTTCTTTTTCTGTGTGACTTATTTCAGTTAGAATCATCATACCTGAATCCACTCATTGTGATGCTAAGGGCCTGATGACATAGATTTCATTGCTGAGTGATATTGCTTTGTAAGTAAATACCACAACTTCTTTATCCATTTTTCACTTTCTGCGATGTTGAACTTGTAGTGTAAACGAGGTTCTTGTAAACAGAGCCGTTCCAAACTTTGGGGTGGCTGTGTCTTTTTGATTTTAATTTCCCTAAGCTATTGGACCATAAGTGGAAGTGCCCTAGGCTCTGTTGCTTTGTTTTTTAGATGTTTCAGGAAACACCATACACTTCTCCCGAGTGGTTGTTGGCAATTTACATCCCGCCCATCAGCATAACAAGGCTCCCAGTTCTCCATGGCCTGTCCTGCCTTTCTGGATTTTACACTTTTTTCAGATGGCCCTTTTGACCGGGGGAAAGTGAGACTTCATTGTAGTGCAGATTTCCTTTGCAAGCTTGCTTGGTTGGCCAAAAAGGGCGTATGCGTTTTTTCCTGAATATATTCAGGAAAAAACGCATACGCCCTTTTTGGCCAAGTGCATCATTGTGGACGTTCTGCCTCTTTTCCTATGCTTTCAATGCAATTCCAGTCTACCTCCTGAAATCGGTTTCCTGCAATTCTGCCCCGCTTTCAAGTCCTCTTGGCAGCCTTACTTCAGTCTATTTTTGGACGATAGCTGTCATTTATAACTCTGCAGGTTTGTGAATTACAGTGCCCCTGAGTTCCTTTGTTCAACTCGCTTTCTTTTGAGATGGCCGCAACACCGCAGGAATGCTTCAGGCCCTAATCTGTTTCCGGTATGGCACGCTGAGCCTTTGGTTATTTCCTGTTCCTGGTGGGAAATGAGAGTTAAATTTGCCCGTCCAGACACCTCCAGCTAGCCTCTCATTGGTTCTCGCTATTCCTGTTCATCTTCCGCAGAAATTGCAAACTGGGCCAAACAGGAGGTTAAAGGCGCTGACTCTCCAAGTGGGGAGAGTGTTAGTAAAGCGTCTGGAATGTTGCACCCGAGTACCAGGGGAGGAAAACTGAGACATATTTGAACACGTCTCCCGATCACATGGTTGATCATACTTGGGTTCCACATGCATGTTTTAGCTGAAGGAAGAATACCTTAAACCTGGAGAGTTGAGACCCGTGTAATGGGTACCATGCAATATGACTTCAAAGGGTCTTCATTTGCTCACCGAACCTCTCCAATCCTATCACTGCTGCGTTTATGCCCCTGTACACATGCTTGATTCTCTTTTGGAGACATAGCAATCCATAGGTTTTAAGATACTTACTAGTCAGGTACATTCTTAGGCGTTTAATATGCGGTGTTGAGTCCATTCCGTTGAGCAAGGAGTAGCTCTTGTCTATTCCATATTTGGCTTAAAGAACTTTATCTGTGCTCATTTCAATCTCTGGTTTTATGCAGCACCCCAACTCACCTTTACCCTTAAGCAAGCATAAGTTGGTTTTCTAAATTTGAGAACCTGTTCTGTTTTGGAATTCAGTTCCTGTGTAGCCAAGTTTACATTCCGTGTATTAGTGATATCTTATGATGTTTCTTTTTCTGTGTGACTTATTTCAGTTAGAATCATCGTACCTGAATCCACTCATTGTGCTGCTAAGGGCCTGATGACACAGATTTCATTGCTGAGTGATATTGCTTTGTAAGTAAATACCACAACTTGTTTATCCATTTTTCACTTTCTGCGATGTTGAACTTGTACTGTAAACGAGGTTCTTGTAAACAGAGCCGTTCCAAACTTTGGGGTGGCTGTGTCTTTTTGATTTTAATTTCCCTAAGCTATAGGACCATAAGTGGCAGTGCCCTAGGCTCTGTTGCTTTGTTTTTTAGATGTTTCAGGAAACACCATACACTTCTCCCGAGTGTCTGTTGGCAATTTACATCCCGCCCATCAGCATAACAAGGCTCCCAGTTCTCCATGGCCTGTCCTGCCTTTCTGGATTTTACACTTTTTTCAGATGGCCCTTTTGACCGGGGGGAAGTGAGACTTCATTGTAGTGCAGATTTCCTTTGCAAGCTTGCTTGGTTGGCCAAAAAGGGCGTATGCGTTTTTTCATGAATATATTCAGGAAAAAACGCATACGCCCTTTTTGGCCAAGTGCATCATTGTGGACGTTCTGCCTCTTTTCCTATGCTTTCAATGCAATTCCAGTCTACCTCCTGAAATCGGTTTCCTGCAATTCTGCCCCGCTTTCAAGTCCTCTTGGCAGCCTTACTTCAGTCTATTTTTGGACGATAGCTGTCATTTATAACTCTGCAGGTTTGTGAATTACAGTGCCCCTGAGCTCCTTTGTTCAACTCGCTTTCTTTTGAGCTGGCCGCAACACCGCAGGATGGCTTCAGGCCCTAATCTGGTTCCGGTACGGCACGCTGAGCCTTTGGTTATTTCCTCTTCCTGGTGGGAAATGAGAGTTAAATTTGCCCGTCCAGACACCTCCAGCTAGCCTCTCATTGGTTCTCGCTATTCCTGTTCATCTTCCGCAGAAATTGCAAACTGGGCCAAACAGGAGGTTAAAGGCGCTGACTCTCCAAGTGGGGAGAGTGTTAGTAAAGCGTCTGGAATGTTGCACCCGAGTACCAGGGGAGGAAAACTGAGACATATTTGAACACGTCTCCCGTTCACATGGTTGATCATACTTGGGTTCCACATGCATGTTTTAGCTGAAGGAAGAATACCTTAAACCTGGAGAGTTGAGACCCGTGTAATGGGTACCATGCAATATGACTTCAAAGGGTCTTCTATTGCTCACCGAACCTCTCCAATCCTATCACTGCTGCGTTTATGCCCCTGTTCACATGCGTGATTCTCTTTTGGAGACATAGCAATCCATAGGTTTTCCGATACTTACTAGTCAGGTACATTCTTAGGCGTTTAATATGCGGTGTTGAGTCCATTTCGTTGAGCAAGGAGTAGCTCTTGTCTATTCCATATTTGACTTAAGGAACTTTATCTGTGCTCATTTCAATCTCTGGTTTTATGCAGCACCCCAACTCACCTTTACCCTTAAGCAAGCATAAGTTGGTTTTCTAAATTTGAGACCCTGTTCTGTTCTGTAATTCAGTTCCTGTGTAGCCAAGTTTACATTCCGTGTATTACTGATATCTTATGATGTTTCTTTTTCTGTGTGACTTATTTCAGTTAGAATCATCATACCTGAATCCACTCATTGTGATGCTAAGGGCCTGATGACATAGATTTCATTGCTGAGTGATATTGCTTTGTAAGTAAATACCACAACTTCTTTATCCATTTTTCACTTTCTGCGATGTTGAACTTGTAGTGTAAACGAGGTTCTTGTAAACAGAGCCGTTCCAAACTTTGGGGTGGCTGTGTCTTTTTGATTTTAATTTCCCTAAGCTATAGGACCATAAGTGGCAGTGCCCTAGGCTCTGTTGCTTTGTTTTTTAGATGTTTCAGGAAACACCATACACTTCTCCCGAGTGTCTGTTGGCAATTCACATCCCGCCCATCAGCATAACAAGGCTCCCAGTTCTCCATGGCCTGTCCTGCCTTTCTGGATTTTACACTTTTTTCAGATGGCCCTTTTGACCGGGGGGAAGTGAGACTTCATTGTAGTGCAGATTTCCTTTGCAAGCTTGCTTGGTTGGCCAAAAAGGGCGTATGCGTTTTTTCCTGAATATATTCAGGAAAAAACGCATACGCCCTTTTTGGCCAAGTGCATCATTGTGGACGTTCTGCCTCTTTTCCTATGCTTTCAATGCAATTCCAGTCTACCTCCTGAAATCGGTTTCCTGCAATTCTGCCCCGCTTTCAAGTCCTCTTGGCAGCCTTACTTCAGTGTATTTTTGGACGATAACTGTCATTTATAACTCTGCAGGTTTGTGAATTACAGTGCCCCTGAGCTCCTTTCTTCAACTCGCTTTCTTTTGAGCTGGCCGCAACACCGCAGGATGGCTTCAGGCCCTAATCTGGTTCCGGTACGGCACGCTGAGCCTTTGGTTATTTCCTCTTCCTGGTGGGAAATGAGAGTTAAATTTGCCCGTCCAGACACCTCCAGCTAGCCTCTCATTGGTTCTCGCTATTCCTGTTCATCTTCCGCAGAAATTGCAAACTGGGCCAAACAGGAGGTTAAAGGGACTGACTCTCCAAGTCGGGAGAGTGTTAGTAAAGCGTCTGGAATGTTGCACCCGAGTACCAGGGGAGGAAAACTGAGACATATTTGAACACGTCTCCCGTTCACATGGTTGATCATACTCTAGGTTCCACATGCATGTTTTAGCTGAAGGAAGAATACCTTAAACATGGAGAGTTGAGACCCGTGGAATGGGTACCATGCAATATGACTTCAAAGGGTCTTCATTTGCTCACCGAACCTCTCCAATCCTATCACTGCTGCGTTTATTCCCCTGTACACACGCTTGATTCTCTTTTGGAGACATAGCAATCCATAGGTTTTAAGATACTTACTAGTCAGGTACATTCTTAGGTGTTTAATATGGGGTGTTGAGTCCATTTCGTTGAGCAAGGAGTAGCTCTTGTCTATTCCATATTTGGCTTAAAGAACTTTATCTGTGCTCATTTCAATCTCTGGTTTTATGCAGCACCCCAACTCACCTTTACCCTTCAGCAAGCATAAGTTGGTTTTCTAAATTTGAGACCCTGTTCTGTTCTGTAATTCAGTTCCTGTGTAGCCAAGTTTACATTCCGTGTATTACTGATATCTTATGATGTTTCTTTTTCTGTGTGACTTATTTCAGTTAGCATCATCATACCTGAATCCACTCATTGTACTGCTAAGGGCCTGATAACACAGATTTCATTGCTGAGTGATATTGCTTTGTAAGTAAATACCACAACTTCTTTATCCATTTTTCACTTTCTGCGATGTTGAACTTGTACTGTAAACGAGGTTCTTGTAAACAGAGCCGTTCCAAACTTTGGGGTGGCTGTGTCTTTTTCATTTTAATTTCCCTAAGCTATAGGACCATAAGTGGAAGTGCCCTAGGCTCTGTTGCTTTGTTTTTTAGATGTTTCAGGAAACACCATACACTTCTCCCAAGTGGTTGTTGGCAATTTACATCCCGCCCATCAGCATAACAAGGCTCCCAGTTCTCCATGGCCTGTCCTGCTTTTCTGGATTTTACACTTTTTTCAGATGGCCCTTTTGACCGGGGGGAAGTGAGACTTCATTGTAGTGCAGATTTCCTTTGCAAGCTTGCTTGGTTGGCCAAAAAGGGCGTATGCGTTTTTTCCTGAATATATTCAGGAAAAATATATTCAGGAAAAAACGCATACGCCCTTTTTGGCCAAGTGCATCATTGTGGACGTTCTGCCTCTTTTCCTATGCTTTCAATGCAATTCCAGTCTACCTCCTGAAATCGGTTTCCTGCAATTCTGCCCCGCTTTCAAGTCCTCTTGGCAGCCTTACTTCAGTCTATTTTTGGACGATAGCTGTCATTTATAACTCTGCAGGTTTGTGAATTACAGTGCCCCTGAGCTCCTTTCTTCAACTCGCTTTCTTGTGACCTGGCCGCAACACCGCAGGATGTCTTCAGGCCCTAATCTGGTTCCGGCACGGCACGCTGAGCCTTTGGTTAATTCCTCTTCCTGGTGGGAAATGAGAGTTAAATTTGCCCGTCCAGACACCTCCAGCTAGCCTCTCATTGGTTCTCGCTATTCCTGTTCATCTTCCGCAGAAATTGCAAACTGGGCCAAACAGGAGGTTAAAGGGACTGACTCTCCAAGTCGGGAGAGTGTTAGTAAAGCGTCTGGAATGTTGCACCCGAGTACCAGGGGAGGAAAACTGAGACATATTTGAACACGTCTCCCGTTCACATGGTTGATCATACTCTAGGTTCCACATGCATGTTTTAGCTGAAGGAAGAATACCTTAAACATGGAGAGTTGAGACCCGTGGAATGGGTACCATGCAATATGACTTCAAAGGGTCTTCATTTGCTCACCGAACCTCTCCAATCCTATCACTGCTGCGTTTATTCCCCTGTACACACGCTTGATTCTCTTTTGGAGACATAGCAATCCATAGGTTTTAAGATACTTACTAGTCAGGTACATTCTTAGGTGTTTAATATGGGGTGTTGAGTCCATTTCGTTGAGCAAGGAGTAGCTCTTGTCTATTCCATATTTGGCTTAAAGAACTTTATCTGTGCTCATTTCAATCTCTGGTTTTATGCAGCACCCCAACTCACCTTTACCCTTCAGCAAGCATAAGTTGGTTTTCTAAATTTGAGACCCTGTTCTGTTCTGTAATTCAGTTCCTGTGTAGCCAAGTTTACATTCCGTGTATTACTGATATCTTATGATGTTTCTTTTTCTGTGTGACTTATTTCAGTTAGCATCATCATACCTGAATCCACTCATTGTACTGCTAAGGGCCTGATAACACAGATTTCATTGCTGAGTGATATTGCTTTGTAAGTAAATACCACAACTTCTTTATCCATTTTTCACTTTCTGCGATGTTGAACTTGTACTGTAAACGAGGTTCTTGTAAACAGAGCCGTTCCAAACTTTGGGGTGGCTGTGTCTTTTTCATTTTAATTTCCCTAAGCTATAGGACCATAAGTGGAAGTGCCCTAGGCTCTGTTGCTTTGTTTTTTAGATGTTTCAGGAAACACCATACACTTCTCCCAAGTGGTTGTTGGCAATTTACATCCCGCCCATCAGCATAACAAGGCTCCCAGTTCTCCATGGCCTGTCCTGCCTTTCTGGATTTTACACTTTTTTCAGATGGCCCTTTTGACCGGGGGGAAGTGAGACTTCATTGTAGTGCAGATTTCCTTTGCAAGCTTGCTTGGTTGGCCAAAAAGGGCGTATGCGTTTTTTCCTGAATATATTCAGGAAAAATATATTCAGGAAAAAACGCATACGCCCTTTTTGGCCAAGTGCATCATTGTGGACGTTCTGCCTCTTTTCCTATGCTTTCAATGCAATTCCAGTCTACCTCCTGAAATCGGTTTCCTGCAATTCTGCCCCGCTTTCAAGTCCTCTTGGCAGCCTTACTTCAGTCTATTTTTGGACGATAGCTGTCATTTATAACTCTGCAGGTTTGTGAATTACAGTGCCCCTGAGCTCCTTTCTTCAACTCGCTTTCTTGTGACCTGGCCGCAACACCGCAGGATGTCTTCAGGCCCTAATCTGGTTCCGGCACGGCACGCTGAGCCTTTGGTTAATTCCTCTTCCTGGTGGGAAATGAGAGTTAAATTTGCCCGTTCAGACACCTCCAGCTAGTCTATCATTGGTTCTCGCTATTCCTGTTCATCTTCCACAGAAATTGCAAACTGGGCCAAACAGGAGGTTAAAGGGACTGACTCTCCAAGTCGGGAGAGTGTTAGTAAAGCATCTGGAATGTTGCACCCGAGTACCAGGTGAGGAAAACTGAGACATATTTGAACACGTCTCCCGTTCACGTGGTTGATCATACTCTGGGTTCCACATGCATGTTTTAGCTGAAGGAAGAATACCTTAAACCTGGGTAGTTGAAACCCGTGGAATGGGTACCATGCAATATGACTTCAAAGGGTCTTCATTTGCTCACCGAACCTCTCCAATCCTATCACTGCTGCGTTTATGCCCCTGTACACATGCTTGATTCTCTTTCGGAGACATAGCAATCCATAGGTTTTAAGATACTTACTAGTCAGGTACATTCTTAGGCGTTTAATATGCGGTGTTGAGTCCATTTCGTTGAGCAAGGAGTAGCTCTTGTCTATTCCATATTTGGCTTAAGGAACTTTATCTGTGCTCATTTCAATCTCTGGTTTTATGCAGCACCCCAACTCACCTTTCCCCTTAAGCAAGCATAAGTTGGTTTTCTAAATTTGAGACCCTGTTCTGTTCTGTAATTCAGTTCCTGTGTAGCCAAGTTTACATTCCGTGTATTACTGATATCTTATGATGTTTCTTTTTCTGTGTGACTTATTTCAGTTAGAATCATCGTACCTGAATCCACTCATTGTGCTGCTAAGGGCCTGATGACATAGATTTCATTGCTGAGTGATATTGCTTTGTAAGTAAATACCACAACTTCTTTATCCATTTTTCACTTTCTGCGATGTTGTACTTGTACGGTAAACGAGGTTCTTGTAAACAGAGGCGTCCCAAACTTTGGGGTGGCTGTGTCTTTTTGATTTTAATTTCCCTAAGCTATAGGACCATAAGTGGAAGTGCCCTAGGCTCTGTTGCTTTGTTTTTTAGATGTTTCAGGAAACACCATACACTTCTCCCGAGTGTCTGTTGGCAATTTACATCCCGCCCATCAGCATAACAAGGCTCCCAGTTCTCCATGGCCTGTCCTGCCTTTCTGGATTTTACACTTTTTTCAGATGGCCCTTTTGACCGGGGGGAAGTGAGACTTCATTGTAGTGCAGATTTCCTTTGCAAGTTTGCTTGGTTGGCCAAAAGGGGCGTATGCGTTTTTTCCTGAATATGTTCAGGAAAAAACGCATACGCCCTTTTTGGCCAAGTGCATCATTGTGGACGTTCTGCCTCTTTTCCTATGCTTTCAATGCAATTCCAGTCTACCTCTTGAAATCGGTTTCCTGCAATTCTGCCCCGCTTTCAAGTCCTCTTGGCAGCCTTACTTCAGTCTATTTTTGGACGATAGCTGTCATTTATAACTCTGCAGGTTTGTGAATTACAGTGCCCCTGAGCTCCTTTCTTCAACTCGCTTTCTTGTGACCTGGCCGCAACACCGCAGGATGTCTTCAGGCCCTAATCTGGTTCCGGCACAGCACGCTGAGCCTTTGGTTAATTCCTCTTCCTGGTGGGAAATGAGAGTTAAATTTGCCCGTTCAGACACCTCCAGCTATTCTCTCATTGGTTCTCGTTATTCCTGTTCATCTTCCGCAGAAATTGCAAACTGGGCCAAACAGGAGGTTAAAGGGACTGACTCTCCAAGTCGGTAGAGTGTTAGTAAAGCGTCTGGAATGTTGCACCCGAGTACCAGGGTACGAAAACTGAGACATATTTGAACACGTCTCCCGATCACATGGTTGATCATACTCTAGGTTCCACATGCATGTTTTAGCTGAAGGAAGAATACCTTAAACCTGGGTAGGTGAAACCCGTGGAATGGGTACCATGCAATATGACTTCAAAGGGTCTTCATTTTCTCACCGAACCTCTCCAATCCTATCACAGCTGCGTTTATGCCCCTGTACACATGCTTGATTCTCTTTCGGAGACATAGCAATCCATAGGTTTTAAGATACTTACTAGTCAGGTACATTCTTAGGCGTTTAATATGCGGTGTTGAGTCCATTTCGTTGAGCAAGGAGTAGCTCTTGTCTATTCCATATTTGGCTTAAGGAACTTTATCTGTGCTCATTTCAATCTCTGGTTTTATGCAGCACCCCAACTCACCTTTCCCCTTAAGCAAGCATAAGTTGGTTTTCTAAATTTGAGACCCTGTTCTGTTCTGTAATTCAGTTCCTGTGTAGCCAAGTTTACATTCCGTGTATTACTGATATCTTATGATGTTTCTTTTTCTGTGTGACTTATTTCAGTTAGAATCATCATACCTGAATCCACTCATTGTGCTGCTAAGGGCCTGATGACACAGATTTCATTGCTGAGTGATATTGCTTTGTAAGTAAATACCACAACTTCTTTATCCATTTTTCACTTTCTGCGATGTTGAACTTGTACGGTAAACGAGGTTCTTGTAAACAGAGCCGTTCCAAACTTTGGGGTGGCTGTGTCTTTTTGATTTTAATTTCCCTAAGCTATAGGACCATAAGTGGAAGTGCCCTAGGTTCTGTTGCTTTTTTTTTAGATGTTTCAGGAAACACCATACACTTCTCCCGAGTGGTTGTTGGCAATTTACATCCCGCCCATCAGCATAACAAGGTTCCCAGTTCTCCATGGCCTGTCCTGCCTTTCTGGATTTTACACTTTTTTCAGATGGCCCTTTTGACCGGGGGGAAGTGAGACTTCATTGTAGTGCAGATTTCCTTTGCAAGCTTGCTTGGTTGGCCAAAAAGGGCGTATGCGTTTTTTCCTGAATATATTCAGGAAAAAACGCATACGCCCTTTTTGGCCAAGTGCATCATTGTGGACGTTCTGCCTCTTTTCCTATGCTTTCAATGCAATTCCAGTCTACCTCCTGAAATCGGTTTCCTGCAATTCTGCCCCGCTTTCAAGTCCTCTTGGCAGCCTTACTTCAGTCTATTTTTGGACGATAGCTGTCATTTATAACTCTGCAGGTTTGTGAATTACAGTGCCCCTGAGCTCCTTTCTTCAACTCGCTTTCTTGTGACCTGGCCGCAACACCGCAGGATAGCTTCAGGCCCTAATCTGGTTCCGGCATGGCACGCTGAGCCTCTGGTTATTTCCTCTTCCTGTGGGAAATGAGAGTTAAATTTGCCCGTCCAGGCACCTCCAGCTAGTCTCTCATTGGTTCTCGCTATTCCTGTTCATCTTCCGCAGAAATTGCAAACTAGGCCAAACAGGAGGTTAAAGGCGCTGACTCTCCAAGTGGGGAGAGTGTTAGTAAAGGGTCTGGAATGTTGCACCCGAGTACCAGGGGAGGAAAACTGAGACATATTTGAACACGTCTCCCGATCTCATGGTTGATCATACTCTGGGTTCCACATGCATGTTTTAGCTGAAGGAAGAATACCTAAAACCTGGGTAGTTGAAACCCGTTGAATGGGTACCATGCAATATGACTTCAAAGGGTCTTCATTTGCTCACCAAACCTCTCCAATCCTATCACTGCTGCGTTTATGCCCCTGTACACATGCTTGATTCTCTTTCGGAGACATAGCAATCCCTAGGTTTTAAGATACTTACTAGTCAGGTACATTCTTAGGCGTTTAATATGCGGTGTTGAGTCCATTTCTTTGAGCAAGGAGTAGCTCTTGTCTATTCCATATTTGGCTTAAGGAACTTTATCTGTGCTCATTTCAATCTCTGGTTTTATGCAGCACCCCAACTCACCTTTCCCCTTAAGCAAGCATAAGTTGGTTTTCTAAATTTGAGAACCTGTTCTGTTCTGTAATTCAGTTCCTGTGTATCCAAGTTTACAATCCGTGTATTAGTGATATCCTATGATGTTTCTTTTTCTGTGTGACTTATTTCAGTTAGAATCATCGTACCTGAATCCACTCATTATGCTGCTACAGGCCTGATGACATAGATTTCATTGCTGAGTGATACTGCATTTTACGTAAGTACCACAAGTTCTTTATCCATTTTTCACTTTCTGTGATATTGAACTTGTACGGTAAACGAGGTTCTTGTAAACAGAGGCGTCCCAAACTTTGGGGTGGCTGTGTCTTTTTGATTTTAATTTCCCTAAGCTATAGGACCATAAGTGGAAGTACCCTAGGCTCTGTTGCTTTGTTTTTTAGATGTTTCAGGAAACACCATACACTTCTCCCGAGTGTCTGTTGGCAATTTACATCCCGCCCATCAGCATAACAAGGCTCCCAGTTCTCCATGGCCTGTCCTGCCTTTCGGGAGTTTACACTTTTTTCAGATGGCCCTTTTGACTGGGGGGAAGTGAGACTTCATTGTAGTGCAGATTTCCTTTGCAAGCTTGCTTGGTTGGCCAAAAAGGGCGTATGCGTTTTTTCCTGAATATATTCAGGAAAAAACGCATACGCCCTTTTTGGCCAAGTGCATCATTGTGGACGTTCTGCCTCTTTTCCTATGCTTTCAATGCAATTCCAGTCTACCTCCTGAAATCGGTTTCCTGCAATTCTGCCCCGCTTTCAAGTCCTCTTGGCAGCCTTACTTCAGTCTATTTTTGGACGATAGCTGTCATTTATAACTCTGCAGGTTTGTGAATTACAGTGCCCCTGAGCTCCTTTCTTCAACTCGCTTTCTTGTGACCTGGCCGCAACACCGCAGGATGGCTTCAGGCCCTAATCTGGTTCCGGCCCGGCATGCTGAGCCTTTGGTTAATTCCTCTTCCTGGTGGGAAATGAGAGTTAAATTTGCCCGTCCAGACACCTGCAGCTAGCCTCTCATTGGTTCTCGCTATTCCCGTTCATCTTCCGCAGAAATTGCAAACTGGGCCAAACAGGAGGTTAAAGGCGCGGACTCTCCAGGTGGGGAGAGTGTTAGTAAAACGTCTGGAATGTTGAACCCGAGTACCAGGGGAGGAAAACTGAGACATATTTGAACACGTCTCCCGATCACATGGTTGATCATACTCTGGGTTCCACATGCATGTTTTAGCTGAAGGAAGAATACCTAAAACCTGGGTAGTTGAAACCCGTGGAATGGGTACCAGGCAATATGACTTCAAAGGGTCTTCATTTGCTCACCGAACCTCTCCAATCCTATCACTGCTGCGTTTATGCCCCTGTACACATGCTTGATTCTCTTTCGGAGACATAGCAATCTATAGGTTTTAAGATACTTACTAGTCAGGTACATTCTTAGGCGTTTAATATGCGGTGTTGAGTCCATTTCGTTGAGCAAGGAGTAGCTCTTGTCTATTCCATATTTGGCTTAAGGAACTTTATCTGTGCTCATTTTAATCTCTGGTTTTATGCAGCACCCCAACTCACCTTTCCCCTTAAGCAAGCATAAGTTGGTTTTCTAAATTTGAGACCCTGTTCTGTTCTGTAATTCAGTTCCTGTGTAGCCAACTTTACATTCCGTGTATTACTGATATCTTATGATGTTTCTTTTTCTGTGTGACTTATTTCAGTTAGAATCATCGTACCTAAATCCACTCATTATACTGCTACGGGCCTGATGACATAGATTTCATTGCTGAGTGATACTGCATTGTACGTAAGTACCACAAGTTCTTTATCCATTTTTCACTTTCTGTGATATTGAACTTGTACGGTAAACGAGGTTCTTGTAAATGGAGGCGTCCCAAACTTTGGGGTTGCTGTGTCTTTTTGATTTTAATTTCCCTAAGTTATAGGACCATAAGTGGAAGTGCCCTAGGCTCTGTTGCTTTGTTTTTTAGATGTTTCAGGAAACACCATACACTTCTCCTGAGTGTCTGTTGGCAATTTACATCCCGCCCATCAGCATAACAAGGCTCCCAGTTCTCCATGGCCTGTCCTGCCTTTCTGGATTTTATACTTTTTTCAGATGGCCCTTTTGACCGGGGGGAAGTGAGACTTCATTGTAGTGCAGATTTCCTTTGCAAGTTTGCTTGGTTGGCCAAAAAGGGCGTATGCGTTTTTTCCTGAATATATTCAGGAAAAAAGGCATACGCCCTTTTTGGCCAAGTGCATCATTGTGGACGTTCTGCCTCTTTTCCTATGCTTTCAATGCAATTCCAGTCTACCTCCTGAAATCGGTTTCCTGCAATTCTGCCCCGCTTTCAAGTCCTCTTGGCAGCCTTACTTCAGTCTATTTTTGGACGATAGCTGTCATTTATAACTCTGCAGGTTTGTGAATTACAGTGCCCCTGAGCTCCTTTCTTCAACTCGCTTTCTTGTGACCTGGCCGCAACACCGCAGGATGGCTTCAGGTCCTAATCTGGTTCTGGCACGGCACGCTGAGCCTTTGGTTAATTCCTCTTCCTGGTGGGAAATGAGAGTTAAATTTGCCCATCCAGACACCTCCAGCTAGCCTCTCATTGGTTCTCGCTATTCCTGTTCATCTTCCACAGAAATTGCAAACTGGGCCAAACAGGAGGTTAAAGGGACTGACTCTCCAAGTCGGGAGAGTGTTAGTAAAGCGTCTGGAATGTTGCACCGAGTACCAGGGTACGAAAACTGAGACATATTTGAACACGTCTCCCGATCAAATGGTTGATCATACTCTGGGTTCCACATGCATGTTTTAGCTGAAGGAAGAATACCTAAAACCTGGGTAGTTGAAAACCATGGAATGGGTACAATGCAATATGACTTCAAAGGGTCTTCATTTGCTCACCAAACATCTCCAATCCTATCACTGCTGCGTTTATGCCCCTGTACACATGCTTGATTCTCTTTCGGAGACATAGCAATCCATAGGTTTTAAGATACTTACTAGTCAGGTACATTCTTAGGCGTTTAATATGCGGTGTTGAGTCCATTTCGTTGAGCAAGGAGTAGCTCTTGTCTATTCCATATTTGGCTTAAGGAACTTTATCTGTGCTCATTTCAATCTCTGGTTTTATGCAGCACCCCAACTCACCTTTCCCCTTAAGCAAGCATAAGTTGGTTTTCTAAATTTGAGAACCTGTTCTGTTCTGTAATTCAGTTCCTGTGTAGCCAAGTTTACATTCCGTGTATTACTGATATCTTATGATGTTTCTTTTTCTGTGTGACTTATTTCAGTTAGAATCATCATACCTGAATCCACTCATTGTGCTGCTAAGGGCCTGATGACACAGATTTCATTGCTGAGTGATATTGCTTTGTAAGTAAATACCACAACTTCTTTATCCATTTTTCACTTTCTGCGATGTTGAACTTGTACTGTAAACGAGGTTCTTGTAAACAGAGCCGTTCCGAACTTTGAGGTGGCTGTGTCTTTTTGATTTTAATTTCCCTAAGCTATAGGACCATAAGTGGAAGTGCCCTAGGTTCTGTTGCTTTGTTTTTTAGATGTTTCAGGAAACACCATACACTTCTCCTGAGTGTCTGTTGGCAATTTACATCCCGCCCATCAGCATAACAAGGCTCCCAGTTCTCCATGGCCTGTCCTGCCTTTCTGGATTTTACCCTTTTTTCAGATGGCCCTTTTGACCGGGGGGAAGTGAGACTTCATTGTAGTGCAGATTTCCTTTGCAAGCTTGCTTGGTTGGCCAAAAAGGGCGTATGCGTTTTTTCCTGAATATATTCAGGAAAAAACGCATACGCCCTTTTTGGCCAAGTGCATCATTGTGGACGTTCTGCCTCTTTTCCTATGCTTTCAATGCAATTCCAGTCTACCTCCTGAAATCGGTTTCCTGCAATTCTGCCCCGCTTTCAAGTCCTCTTGGCAGCCTTACTTCAGTCTATTTTTGGATGATAGCTGTCATTTATAACTCTGCAGGTTTGTGAATTACAGTGCCCCTGAGCTCCTTTCTTCAACTCGCTTTCTTTTGAGCTGGCCGCAACACTGCAGGATGGCTTCAGGCCCTAATCTGGTTCCGGCACGGCACACTGAGCCTTTGGTTATTTCCTCTTCCTGGTGGGAAATGAGAGTTAAATTTGCCCGTCCAGACACCTCCAGCTAGCGTCTCATTGGTTCTCGCTATTCCTGTTCATCTTCCGCAGAAATTGCAAACTGTGCCAAACAGGAGGTTAAAGGCGCTGACTCTCCAAGTGGGGAGAGTGTTAGTAAAGCGTCTGGAATGTTGCACCCGAGTTCCAGGGGAGGAAAACTGAGACATATTTGAACACGTCTCCCATTGACATGGTTGATCATACTTGGGTTCCACATGCATGTTTTAGCTGAAGGAAGAATACCTAAAACCTGGGTAGTTGAAACCCGTGGAATGGGTACCATGCAATATGACTTCAAAGGGTCTTCATTTGCTCACCGAACCTCTCCAATCCTATCACTGCTGCGTTTATGCCCCTGTACACATGCTTGATTCTCTTTCGGAGACATAGCAATCCATAGGTTTTAAGATACTTACTAGTCAGGTACATTCTTAGGCGTTTAATATGCGGTGTTGAGTCCATTTCGTTGAGCAAGGAGTAGCTCTTGTCTATTCCATATTTGGCTTAAGGAACTTTATCTGTGCTCATTTCAATCTCTGGTTTTATGCAGCACCCGAACTCACCTTTACCCTTAAGCAAGCATAAGTTGGTTTTCTAAATTTGAGACCCTGTTCTGTTCTGTAATTCAGTTCCTGTGTAGCCAAGTTTACATTCCGTGTCTTACTGATATCTTATGATGTTTCTTTTTCTGTGTGACTTATTTCAGTTAGAATCATCATACCTGAATCCACTCATTGTGCTGCTAAGGGCCTGATGACACAGATTTCATTGCTGAGTGATATTGCTTTGTAAGTAAATACCACAACTTCTTTATCCATTTTTCACTTTCTGCGATGTTGAACTTGTACTGTAAACGAGGTTCTTGTAAACAGAGCCATTCCAAACTTTGGGGTGGCTGTGTCTTTTTGACTTTAAATTCCCTAAGCTATAGGACCATAAGTGGAAGTGCCGTAGGGTCTGTTGCTTTGTATTTTAGATGTTTCAGGAAACACCATACACTTCTCCCGAGTGGTTGTTGGCAATTTACATACCGCCCATCAGCATAACAAGGCTCCCAGTTCTCCATGGCCTGTCCTGCCTTTCTGGATTTTACACTTTTTTCAGATGGCCCTTTTGACTGGGGGGAAGTGAGACTTCATTGTAGTGCAGATTTCCTTTGCAAGCTTGCTTGGTTGGCCAAAAAGGGCATATGCGTTTTTTCCTGAATATATTCAGGAAAAAACGCATACGCCCTTTTTGGCCAAGTGCATCATTGTGGACGTTCTGCCTCTTTTCCTATGCTTTCAATGCAATTCCAGTCTACCTCCTGAAATCGGTTTCCTGCAATTCTGCCCCGCTTTCAAGTCCTCTTGGCAGCCTTACTTCAGTCTATTTTTGGACGATAGCTGTCATTTATAACTCTGCAGGTTTGTGAATTACAGTGCCCCTGAGCTCCTTTCTTCAACTAGATTTCTTGTGACCTGGCCGCAACACCGCAGGATGTCTTCAGGCCCTAATCTGGTTCTGGCACGGCACGCTGAGCCTTTGGTTAATTCCTCTTCCTGGTGGGAAATGAGAGTTAAATTTGCCCATCCAGACACCTCCAGCTAGTCTCTCATTGGTTCTCGCTATTCCTGTTCATCTTCCACAGAAATTGCAAACTGGGCCAAACAGGAGGTTAAAGGGACTGACTCTCCAAGTGGGGAGAGTGTTAGTAAAGCGTCTGGAATGTTGCACCCGAGTACCAGGGTACGAAAACTGAGACATATTTGAACACATCTCCCGATCACATGGTTGATCATACTCTAGGTTCCACATGCATGTTTTAGCTGAAGGAAGAATACCTTAAACCTGGGTAGTTGAAACCCGTGGAATGGGTACCATGCAATATGACTTCAAAGGGTCTTCATTTGCTCACCGAACCTCTCCAATCCTATCACAGCTGCGTTTATGCCCCTGTACACATGCTTGATTGTCTTTCGGAGACATAGCAATCCATAGGTTTTAAGATACTTACTAGTCAGCTACATTCTTAGGCATTTAATATGGGGTGTTGAGTCCATTTCGTTGAGCAAGGAGTAGCTCTTGTCTATTCCATATTTGGCTTAAGGAACTTTATCTGTGCTCATTTCAATCTCTGGTTTTATGCAGCACCCCAACTCACCTTTCCCCTTAAGCAAGCATAAGTTGGTTTTCTAAATTTGAGACCCTGTTCTGTTTTGGAATGCAGTTCCTGTGTAGCCAAGTTTACATTCCGTGTATTAGTGATATCTTATGATGTTTCTTTTTCTGTGTGACTTATTTCAGTTAGAATCATCGTACCTGAATCCACTCATTATGCTGCTATGGGCCTGATGACATAGATTTCATTGCTGAGTGATACTGCATTGTACGTAAGTACCACAAGTTCTTTATCCATTTTTCACTTTCTGTGATATTGAACTTGTACGGTAAACGAGGTTCTTGTAAACGGAGGCGTCCCAAACTTTGAGGTGGCTGTGTGTTTTTCATTTTAATTTCCCTAAGCTATAAGACCATAAGTGGAAGTGCCCTAGGTTCTGTTGCTTTGTTTTTTAGATGTTTCAGGAAACACCATACACTTCTCCTGAGTGTCTGTTGGCAATTTACATCCCGCCCATCAGCATAACAAGGCTCCCAGTTCTCAATGGCCTGTTGCATTTCTGGATTTTACACTTTTTTCAGATGGCCCTTTTGACCGGGGGGAAGTGAGACTTCATTGTAGTGCAGATTTCCTTTGCAAGCTTGCTTGGTTGGCCAAAAAGTGCGTATGCGTTTTTTCCTGAGTATATTCAGGAAAAAACGCATATGCCCTTTTTGGCCAAGTGCATCATTGTGGACGTTCTGCCTCTTTTCCTATGCTTTCAATGCAATTCCAGTCTACCTCCTGAAATCGGTTTCCTGCAATTCTGCCCCGCTTTCAAGTCCTCTTGGCAGCCTTACTTCAGTCTATTTTTGGACGATAGCTGTCATTTATAACTCTGCAGGTTTGTGAATTACAGTGCCCCTGAGCTCCTTTCTTCAACTTGCTTTCTTGTGACCAGGCCGCAACACCGCAGGATGGCTTCAGGCCCTAATCTGGTTCCGGCCCGGCATGCTGAGCCTTTGGTTAATTCCTCTTCCTGGTGGGAAATGAGAGTTAAATTTGCCCGTCCAGACACCTCCAGCTAGCCTCTCATTGGTTCTTGCTATTCCTGTTCATCTTCCGCAGAAATTGCAAACTGGGCCAAACAGGAGGTTAAAGGCGCTGACTCTCCAAGTGGGGAGAGTGTTAGTAAAGCATCTGCAATGTTGCACCCGAGTACCAGGGGAGGAAAACTGAGACATATTTGAACACGTCTCCCGATCACATGGTTGATCAAACTCTGGGTTCCACATGCATGTTTTAGCTGAAGGAAGAATACCTAAAATCTGGGTAGTTGAAAACCGTGGAATGGGTACCATGCAATATGACTTCAAAGGGTCTTCATTTGCTCACTGAACCTCTCCAATCCTATCACTGCTGCGTTTATGCCCCTGTACACATGCTTGATTCTCTTTCGGAGACATAGCAATCCATAGGTTTTAAGATACTTACTAGTCAGGTACATTCTTAGGCGTTTAATATGCGGTGTTGAGTCCATTTCGTTGAGCAAGGAGTAGCTCTTGTCTATTCCATATTTGGCTTAAGGAACTTTATCTGTGCTCATTTCAATCTCTGGTTTTATGCAGCACGCCAACTCACCTTTACCCTTAAGCAAGCATAAGTTGGTTTTCTAAATTTGAGACCCTGTTCTGTTCTGTAATTCAGTTCCTGTGTAGCCAAGTTTACATTCCGTGTATTACTGATATCTTATGATGTTTCTTTTTCTGTGTGACTTATTTCAGTTAGAATCATCATACCTGAATCCACTCATTGTGCTGCTAAGGGCCTGATGACACAGATTTCATTGCTGAGTGATATTGCTTTGTAAGTAAATACCACAACTTCTTTATCCATTTTTCACTTTCTGTGATGTTGAACTTGTACTGTAAACGAGGTTCTTGTAAACAGAGCCGTTCCAAACTTTGGGGTGGCTGTGTCTTTTTGATTTTAAATTCCCTAAGCTATAGGACCATAAGTGGAAGTGCCCTAGGCTCTGTTGCTTTGTTTTTTAGATGTTTCAGGAAACACCATACACTTCTCCCGAGTGTTTGTTGGCAATTTACATCCCGCCCTTCAGCATAACAAGGCTCCCAGTTCTCCATGGCCTGTCCTGCCTTTCTGGATTTTACACTTTTTTCAGATGGCCCTTTTGACCGGGGGGAAGTGAGACTTCATTGTAGTGCAGATTTCCTTTGCAAGCTTGCTTGGTTGGCCAAAAAGTGCGTATGCGTTTTTTCCTGAATATATTCAGGAAAAAACGCATACACCCTTTTTGGCCAAGTGCATCATTGTGGACGTTCTGCCTCTTTTCCTATGCTTTCAATGCAATTCCAGTCTGCCTCCTGAAATCGGTTTCCTGCAATTCTGCCCCGCTTTCAAGTCCTCTTGGCAGCCTTACTTCAGTCTATTTTTGGACGATAGCTGTCATTTATAACTCTGCAGGTTTGTGAATTACAGTGCCCCTGAGCTCCTTTCTTCAACTCGCTTTCTTTTGAGCTGGCCGCAACACCGCAGGATGGCTTCAGGCCCTAATCTGGTTCCGGTACGGCATGCTGAGCCTTTGGTTATTTCCTCTTCCTGGTGGGAAATGAGAGTTAAATTTGCCCGTCCAGACACCTCCAGCTGGTCTCTCATTGGCTCTCGCTATTCCTGTTCACCTTCCGCAGAAATTGCAAACTGGGCCAAACAGGAGGTTAAAGGGACTGACTCTCCAAGTCGGGAGAGTGTTAGTAAAGCGTCTGGAATGTTGCACCCGAGTACCAGGGAAGGAAAACTGAGACATATTTGAACACGTCTCCCGATCACATGGTTGATCATACTCTAGGTTCCACATGCATGTTTTAGCTGAAGGAAGAATACCTTAAACCTGGAGAGTTGAGAACCGTGTAATGGGTACCATGCAATATGACTTCAAAGGGTCTTCATTTGCTCACCGAACCTCTCCAATCCTATCACTGCTGCGTTTATGCCCCTGTACACACGCTTGATTCTCTTTTGGAGACATAGCAATCCATAGGTTTTAAGATACTTACGAGTCAGGTACATTCTTAGGCGTTTAATATGGGGTTTTGTGTCCATTTCGTTGAGCAAGGAGTAGCTCTTGTCTATTCCATATTTGGCTTAAGGAACTTTATCTGTGCTCATTTCAATCTCTGGTTTTATGCTGCACCCCAACTCACCTTTCACCTTAAGCAAGCATAAGTTGGTTTTCTAAATTTGAGACCCTGTTCTGTTTTGGAATGCAGTTCCTGTGTAGCCAAGTTTACATTCCGTGTATTAGTGATATCTTATGATGTTTCTTTTTCTGTGTGACTTATTTCAGTTAGAATCATCGTACCTGAATCCACTCATTATGCTGCTACGGGTCTGATGACATAGATTTCATTGCTGAGTGATACTGCATTGTACGTAAGTACCACAAGTTCTTTATCCATTTTTCACTTTCTGTGATATTGAACTTGTACTGTAAACGAGGTTCTTGTAAATGGAGGCGTCCCAAACTTTGGGGTGGCTGTGTCTTTTTGATTTTAATTTCCCTAAGCTATAGGACCATAAGCGCAAGTGCCCTCGGCTCTGTTGCTTGGTTTTTTAGATGTTTCAGGAAACACCATACACTTCTCCTGAGTGTCTGTTGGCTATTTACATCCCGCCCATCAGCATAACAAGGCTCCCAGTTCTCCATGGCCTGTCCTGCCTTTCTGGATTTTACACTTTTTTCAGATGGCCCTTTTGACCGGGGGGAAGTGAGACTTCATTGTAGTGCAGATTTCCTTTGCAAGTTTGCTTGGTTGGCCAAAAAGGGCATATGCGTTTTTTCCTGAATATATTCAGGAAAAAACGCATACGCCCTTTTTGGCCAAGTGCATCATTGTGGACGTTCTGCCTCTTTTCCTATGCCTTCAATGCAATTCCAGTCTACCTCCTGAAATCGGTTTCCTGCAATTCTGCCCCGCTTTCAAGTCCTCTTGGCAGCCTTACTTCAGTCTATTTTTGGACGATAGCTGTCATTTATAACTCTGCAGGTTTGTGAATTACAGTGCCCCTGAGCTCCTTTCTTCAACTCGCTTTCTTGTGACCTGGCCGCAACACCGCAGGATGTCTACAGGCCCTAATCTGGTTCCGGCACGGCATGCTGAGCCTTTGGTTAATTCCTCTTCCTGGTGGGAAATGAGAGTTAAATTTGCCCATCCAGACACCTCCAGCTAGTCTCTCATTGGTTCTCGCTATTCCTGTTCATCTTCCACAGAAATTGCAAACTGGGCCAAACAGGAGGTTAAAGGGACTGACTCTCCAAGTGGGGAGAGTGTTAGTAAAGCGTCTGGAATGTTGAACCCGAGTACCAGGGTACGAAAACTGAGACATATTTGAACACGTCTCCCGATCACATGGTTGATCATAATCTAGGTTCCACATGCATGTTTTAGCTGAAGGAACAATACCTTAAACCTGGAGAGTTGAGACCCGTGGAATGGGTACCATGCAATATGACTTCAAAGGGTCTTCATTTGCTCACGAACCCGTCCAATCCTATCACTGCTGCATTTATGCCCATGTACACATGCTTGATTCTCTTTCGGAGACATAGCAATCCATAGGTTTTAAGATACTTACTAGTCAGGTACATTCTTAGGCGTTTAATATGCGGTGTTGAGTCCATTTCGTTGAGCAAGGAGTAGCTCTTGTCTATTCCATATTTGGCTTAAGGAACTTTATCTGTGCTCATTTCAATCTCTGGTTTTATGCAGCACCCCAACTCACCTTTCCCCTTAAGCAAGCATAAGTTGGTTTTCTAAATTTGAGACCCTGTTGTGTTCTGTAATTCAGTTCCTGTATAGCCAAGTTTACATTCCGTGTATTACTGATATCTTATGATGTTTCTTTTTCTGTGTGACTTATTTCAGTTAGAATCATCATACCTGAATCCACTCATTGTGATGCTAAGGGCCTGATGACACAGATTTCATTGCTGAGTGATATTGCTTTGTAAGTAAATACCACAACTTCTTTATCCATTTTTCACTTTCTGCGATGTTGAACTTGTACTGTAAACGAGTTTCTTGTAAACAGAGCCGTTCCAAACTTTGGGGTGGCTGTGTCTTTTTGATTTTAATTTCCCTAAGCTATAGGGCCATAAGTGGAAGTGCCCTAGGTTCTGTTGCTTTGTTTTTTAGATGTTTCAGGAAACACCATACACTTCTCCCAAGTGGTTGTTGGCAATTTACATTCCGCCCATCAGCATAACAAGGCTCCCAGTTCTCCATGGCCTGTCCTGCCTTTCTGGATTTTACACTTTTTTCAGATTGCCCTTTTGACGGGGGGAAGTGAGACTTCATTGTAGTGCAGATTTCCTTTGCAAGCTTGCTTGGTTTGCCAAAAAGGGCGTATGCGTTTTTTCCTGAATATATTCAGGAAAAAACGCATACGCCCTTTTTGGCCAAGTGCATCATTGTGGACGTTCTGCCTCTTTTCCTATGCTTTCAATGCAATTCCAGTCTACCTCCTGAAATCGGTTTCCTGCAATTCTGCCCCGCTTTCAAGTCCTCTTGGCAGCCTTACTTCAGTCTATTTTTGGACGATAGCTGTCATTTATAACTCTGCAGGTTTGTGAATTACAGTGCCCCTGAGCTCCTTTCTTCAACTCGCTTTCTTGTGACCTGGCCGCAACACCGCAGGATGTCTTCAGGCCCTAATCTGGTTCTGGCACGGCACGCTGAGCCTTTGGTTAATTCCTCTTCCTGGTGGGAAATGAGAGTTATATTTGCCCATCCAGACACCTCCAGCTAGTCTTTCATTGGTTCTCGCTATTCCTGTTCATCTTCCACAGAAATTGCAAACTGGGCCAAACAGGAAGTTAAAGGGACTGACTCTCCAAGTGGGGAGAGTGTTAGTAAAGCGTCTGGAATGTTGCACCCGAGTACCAGGGTACGAAAACTGAGACATATTTGAACACGTCTCCCGATCACATGGTTGATCATACTCTAGGTTCCACATGCATGTTTTAGATGAAGGAAGAATACCTTAAACCTGGGTAGTTGAACCCGTGGAATGGGTACCATGCAATATGACTTCAAAGGGTCTTCATTTGCTCACGAACCTCTCCAATCCTATCACTGCTGCGTTTATGCCCCTGTACACATGCTTGATTCTCTTTCGGAGACATAGCAATCCATAGGTTTTAATATACTTACTAGTCAGGTGCATTCTTAGGCGTTTAATATGGGGTTTTGTGTCTATTTCGTTGAGCAAGGAGTAGCTCTTGTGTATTCCATATTTGGCTTAAGGAACTTTATCTGTGCTCATTTCAATCTCTGGTTTTATGCAGCACCCCAACTCACCTTTCACCTTAAGCAAGCATAAGTTGGTTTTCTAAATTTGAGACCCTGTTCTGTTTTGGAATGCAGTTCATGTGTAGCCAAGTTTACATTCCGTGTATTAGTGATATCTTATGATGTTTCTTTTTCTGTGTGACTTATTTCAGTTAGAATCATCGTACCTGAATCCACTCATTATGCTGCTACGGGCCTGATGACATAGATTTCATTGCTGAGTGATACTGCATTGTACGTAAGTACCACAAGTTCTTTATCCATTTTTCACTTTCTGTGATATTGAACTTGTACGGTAAACGAGGTTCTTGTAAACGGAGGCGTCCCAAACTTTGGGGTGGCTGTGTCTTTTTGATTTTAATTTCCCTAAGCTATAGGACCATAAGCGCAAGTGCCCTCGGCTCTGTTGCTTTGTTTTTTAGATGTTTCAGGAAACACCATACACTTCTCCTGAGTGTCTGTTGGCAATTTACATCCCGCCCATCAGCATAACAAGGCTCCCAGTTCTCCATGGCCTGTCCTGCCTTTCTGGATTTTACACTTTTTTCAGATGGCCCTTTTGACCGGGGGGAAGTGAGACTTCATTGTAGTGCAGATTTCCTTTGCAAGTTTGCTTGGTTGGCCAAAAAGGGCGTATGCGTTTTTTCCTGTATATATTCAGGAAAAAACGCATACGCCCTTTTTGGCCAAGTGCATCATTGTGGACGTTCTGCCTCTTTTCCTATGCTTTCAATGCAATTCCAGTCTACCTCCTGAAATCGGTTTCCTGCAATTCTGCCCCGCTTTCAAGTCCTCTTGGCAGCCTTACTTCAGTCTATTTTTGGACGATAGCTGTCATTTATAACTCTGCAGGTTTGTGAATTACAGTGCCCCTGAGCTCCTTTCTTCAACTCGCTTTCTTGTGGCCTGGCCGCAACACCGCAGGATGTCTTCAGGCCCTAATCTGGTTCTGGCACGGCACGCTGAGCCTTTGGTTAATTCCTCTTCCTGGTGGGAAATGAGAGTTAAATTTGTCCGTCCAGACACCTCCAGCTATTCTTTCATTGGTTCTCGCTATTCCTGTTCATCTTCCACAGAAATTGCAAACTGGGCCAAACAGGAGGTTAAAGGGACTGACTCTCCAAGTCGGGAGAGTGTTAGTAAAGCGTCTGGAATGTTGCACCCGAGTACCAGGGGAGGAAAACTGAGACATATTTGAACACGTCTCCCGTTCACATGGTTGATCATACTCTGGGTTCCACATGCATGTTTTAGCTGAAGGAAGAATACCTTAAACCTGGAGAGTTGAGACCCGTGTAATGGGTACCATGCAATATGACTTCAAAGGGTCTTCATTTGCTCACCGAACCTCTCCAATCCTATCACTGCTGCGTTTATGCCCCTGTACACATGCTTGATTCTCTTTTGGAGACATAGCAATCCATAGGTTTTAAGATACTTACTTGTCAGGTACATTCTTAGGCGTTTAATATGGGGTTTTGAGTCCATTTCGTTGAGCAAGGAGTAGCTCTTGTCTATTCCATATTTGGCTTAAGGAACTTTATCTGTGCTCATTTCAATCTCTGGTTTTATGCAGCACCCCAACTCACCTTTCCCCTTAAGCAAGCATAAGTTGGTTTTCTAAATTTGAGACCCTGTTCTGTTTTGGAATGCAGTTCCTGTGTAGCCAAGTTTACATTCCGTGTATTAGTGATATCTTATGATGTTTCTTTTTCTGTGTGACTTATTTCAGTTAGAATCATCATACCTGAATCCACTCATTGTGCTGCTAAGGGCCTGATGACACAGATTTCATTGCTGAGTGATATTGCTTTGTAAGTAAATACCACAACTTCTTTATCCATTTTTCACTTTCTGCGATGTTGAACTTGTACTGTAAACGAGGTTCTTGTAAACAGAGCCGTTCCAAACTTTGGGGTGGCTGTGTCTTTTTCATTTTAATTTCCCTAAGCTTTAGGACCATAAGTGGAAGTGCCCTAGGTTCTGTTGCTTTGTTTTTTAGTTGTTTCAGGAAACACCATACACTTCTCCCAAGTGGTTCTTGGCAATTTACATCCCGCCCATCAGCATAACAAGGCTCCCAGTTCTCCATGGCCTGTCCTGCCTTTCTGGATTTTACACTTTTTTCAGATGGCCCTTTTGACCGGGGGGAAGTGAGACTTCATTGTAGTGCAGATTTCCTTTGCAAGCTTGCTTGGTTGGCCAAAAAGGGCGTATGCGTTTTTTCCTGAATATATTCAGGAAAAAACGCATACGCCCTTTTTGGCCAAGTGCATCATTGTGGACGTTCTGCCTCTTTTCCTATGCTTTCAATGCAATTCCAGTCTACCTCCTGAAATCAGTTTCCTGCAATTCTGCCCCGCTTTCAAGTCCTCTTGGCAGCCTTACTTCAGTCTATTTTTGGACGATAGCTGTCATTTATAACTCTGCAGGTTTGTGAATTACAGTGCCGCTGAGTTCCTTTCTTCAACTCGCTTTCTTGTGACCTGGCCGCAACACCGCAGGATGGCTTCAGGCCCTAATCTGGTTTCGGCCCGGCATGCTGAGCCTTTGGTTAATTCCTCTTCCTGGTGGGAAATGAGAGTTGAATTTGCCCGTCCAGACACCTCCAGCTAGCCTCTCATTGGTTCTCGCTATTCCTGTTCATCTTCCGCAGAAATTGCAAACTGGGCCAAACAGGAGGTTAAAGGGACTGACTCTCCAAGTCGGGAGAGTGTTAGTAAAGCGTCTGGAATGTTGCACCCGAGTACCAGGGGAGGAAAACTGAGACATATTTGAACACGTCTCCCGTTCACATGGTTGATCATACTCTGGGTTCCACATGCATGTTTTAGCTGAAGGAAGAATACCTTAAACCTGGAGAGTTGAGACCCGTGTAATGGGTACCATGCAATATGACTTCAAAGGGTCTTCATTTGCTCACCGAACCTCCCCAATCCTATCACTGCTGCGTTTATGCCCCTGTACACATGCTTGATTCTCTTTTGGAGACATAGCAATCCATAGGTTTTAAGATACTTACTAGTCAGGTACATTCTTAGGCGTTTAATATGGGGTTTTGAGTCCATTTCGTTGAGCAAGGAGTAGCTCTTGTCTATTCCATATTTGGCTTAAGGAACTTTATCTGTGCTCATTTCAATCTCTGGTTTTATGCAGCACCCCAACTCACCTTTCCCCTTAAGCAAGCATAAGTTGGTTTTCTAAATTTGAGACCCTGTTCTGTTTTGGAATGCAGTTCCTGTGTAGCCAAGTTTACATTCCGTGTATTAGTGATATCTTATGATGTTTCTTTTCCTGTGTGACTTATTTCAGTTAGAATCATCATACCTGAATCCACTCATTGTGCTGCTAAGGGCCTGATGACACAGATTTCATTGCTGAGTGATATTGCTTTGTAAGTAAATACCACAACTTCTTTATCCATTTTTCACTTTCTGCGATGTTGAACTTGTACTGTAAACGAGGTTCTTGTAAACAGAGCCGTTCCAAACTTTGGGGTGGCTGTGTCTTTTTCATTTTAATTTCCCTAAGCTATAGGACCATAAGTGGAAGTGCCCTAGGTTCTGTTGCTTTGTTTTTTAGATGTTTCAGGAAACACCATACACTTCTCCCGAGTGGTTGTTGGCAAATTACATCCCGCCCATCAGCATAACAAGGCTCCCAGTTCTCCATGGCCTGTCCTGCCTTTCTGGATTTTACACTTTATTCTGATGGCCCTTTTGACCGGGGGGAAGTGAGACTAAATTGTAGTGCAGATTTCCTTTGCAAGCTTGCTTGGTTGGCCAAAAAGGGCGTATGCGTTTTTTCCTGAATATATTCAGGAAAAAACGCATACGCCCTTTTTGGCCAAGTGCATCATTGTGGACGTTCTGCCTCTTTTCCTATGCTTTCAATGCAATTCCAGTCTACCTCCTGAAATCGGTTTCCTGCAATTCTGCCCCGCTTTCAAGTCCTCTTGGCAGCCTTACTTCAGTCTATTTTTGGACGATAGCTGTCATTTATAACTCTGCAGGTTTGTGAATTACAGTGCCCCTGAGCTCCTTTCTTCAACTCGCTTTCTTGTGACCTGGCCGCAACACCGCAGGATGTCTTCAGGCCCTAAACTGGTTCTGGCACGGCACGCTGAGCCTTTGGTTAATTCCTCTTCCTGGTGGGAAATGAGAGTTATATTTGCCCATCCAGACACCTCCAGCTAGTCTTTCATTGGTTCTCGCTATTCGTGTTCATCTTCCACAGAAATTGCAAACTGGGCCAAACAGGAGGTTAAAGGGACTGACTCTCCAAGTCGGGAGAGTGTTAGTAAAGCGTCTGGAATGTTGCACCCGAGTACCAGGGGAGGAAAACTGAGACATATTTGAACACGTCTCCCGTTCACATGGTTGATCATACTCTGGGTTCCACATGCATGTTTTAGCTGAAGGAAGAATACCTTAAACCTGGAGAGTTGAGACCCGTGTAATGGGTACCATGCAATATGACTTCAAAGGGTCTTCATTTGCTCACCGAACCTCTCCAATCCTATCACTGCTGCGTTTATGCCCCTGTACACATGCTTGATTCTCTTTTGGAGACATAGCAATCCATAGGTTTTAAGATACTTACTTGTCAGGTACATTCTTAGGCGTTTAATATGGGGTTTTGAGTCCATTTCGTTGAGCAAGGAGTAGCTCTTGTCTATTCCATATTTGGCTTAAGGAACTTTATCTGTGCTCATTTCAATCTCTGGTTTTATGCAGCACCCCAACTCACCTTTCCCCTTAAGCAAGCATAAGTTGGTTTTCTAAATTTGAGACCCTGTTCTGTTTTGGAATGCAGTTCCTGTGTAGCCAAGTTTACATTCCGTGTATTAGTGATATCTTATGATGTTTCTTTTTCTGTGTGACTTATTTCAGTTAGAATCATCATACCTGAATCCACTCATTGTGCTGCTAAGGGCCTGATGACACAGATTTCATTGCTGAGTGATATTGCTTTGTAAGTAAATACCACAACTTCTTTATCCATTTTTCACTTTCTGCGATGTTGAACTTGTACTGTAAACGAGGTTCTTGTAAACAGAGCCGTTCCAAACTTTGGGGTGGCTGTGTCTTTTTCATTTTAATTTCCCTAAGCTATAGGACCATAAGTGGAAGTGCCCTAGGTTCTGTTGCTTTGTTTTTTAGTTGTTTCAGGAAACACCATACACTTCTCCCAAGTGGTTCTTGGCAATTTACATCCCGCCCATCAGCATAACAAGGCTCCCAGTTCTCCATGGCCTGTCCTGCCTTTCTGGATTTTACACTTTTTTCAGATGGCCCTTTTGACCGGGGGGAAGTGAGACTTCATTGTAGTGCAGATTTCCTTTGCAAGCTTGCTTGGTTGGCCAAAAAGGGCGTATGCGTTTTTTCCTGAATATATTCAGGAAAAAACGCATACGCCCTTTTTGGCCAAGTGCATCATTGTGGACGTTCTGCCTCTTTTCCTATGCTTTCAATGCAATTCCAGTCTACCTCCTGAAATCAGTTTCCTGCAATTCTGCCCCGCTTTCAAGTCCTCTTGGCAGCCTTACTTCAGTCTATTTTTGGACGATAGCTGTCATTTATAACTCTGCAGGTTTGTGAATTACAGTGCCGCTGAGTTCCTTTCTTCAACTCGCTTTCTTGTGACCTGGCCGCAACACCGCAGGATGGCTTCAGGCCCTAATCTGGTTTCGGCCCGGCATGCTGAGCCTTTGGTTAATTCCTCTTCCTGGTGGGAAATGAGAGTTGAATTTGCCCGTCCAGACACCTCCAGCTAGCCTCTCATTGGTTCTCGCTATTCCTGTTCATCTTCCGCAGAAATTGCAAACTGGGCCAAACAGGAGGTTAAAGGGACTGACTCTCCAAGTCGGGAGAGTGTTAGTAAAGCGTCTGGAATGTTGCACCCGAGTACCAGGGGAGGAAAACTGAGACATATTTGAACACGTCTCCCGTTCACATGGTTGATCATACTCTGGGTTCCACATGCATGTTTTAGCTGAAGGAAGAATACCTTAAACCTGGAGAGTTGAGACCCGTGTAATGGGTACCATGCAATATGACTTCAAAGGGTCTTCATTTGCTCACCGAACCTCCCCAATCCTATCACTGCTGCGTTTATGCCCCTGTACACACGCTTGATTCTCTTTTGGAGACATAGCAATCCATAGGTTTTAAGATACTTACTAGTCAGGTACATTCTTAGGCGTTTAATATGGGGTTTTGAGTCCATTTCGTTGAGCAAGGAGTAGCTCTTGTCTATTCCATATTTGGCTTAAGGAACTTTATCTGTGCTCATTTCAATCTCTGGTTTTATGCAGCACCCCAACTCACCTTTCCCCTTAAGCAAGCATAAGTTGGTTTTCTAAATTTGAGACCCTGTTCTGTTTTGGAATGCAGTTCCTGTGTAGCCAAGTTTACATTCCGTGTATTAGTGATATCTTATGATGTTTCTTTTTCTGTGTGACTTATTTCAGTTAGAATCATCATACCTGAATCCACTCATTGTGCTGCTAAGGGCCTGATGACACAGATTTCATTGCTGAGTGATATTGCTTTGTAAGTAAATACCACAACTTCTTTATCCATTTTTCACTTTCTGCGATGTTGAACTTGTACTGTAAACGAGGTTCTTGTAAACAGAGCCGTTCCAAACTTTGGGGTGGCTGTGTCTTTTTCATTTTAATTTCCCTAAGCTATAGGACCATAAGTGGAAGTGCCCTAGGTTCTGTTGCTTTGTTTTTTAGATGTTTCAGGAAACACCATACACTTCTCCCGAGTGGTTGTTGGCAAATTACATCCCGCCCAACAGCATAACAAGGCTCCCAGTTCTCCATGGCCTGTCCTGCCTTTCTGGATTTTACACTTTTTTCAGATGGCCCTTTTGACCGGGGGGAAGTGAGACTTCATTGTAGTGCAGATTTCCTTTGCAAGCTTGCTTGGTTGGCCAAAAAGGGCGTATGCGTTTTTTCCTGAATATATTCAGGAAAAAACGCATACGCCCTTTTTGGCCAAGTGCATCATTGTGGACGTTCTGCCTCTTTTCCTATGCTTTCAATGCAATTCCAGTCTACCTCCTGAAATCGGTTTCCTGCAATTCTGCCCCGCTTTCAAGTCCTCTTGGCAGCCTTACTTCAGTCTATTTTTGGACGATAGCTGTCATTTATAACTCTGCAGGTTTGTGAATTACAGTGCCCCTGAGCTCCTTTCTTCAACTCGCTTTCTTGTGACCTGGCCGCAACACCGCAGGATGTCTTCAGGCCCTAAACTGGTTCTGGCACGGCACGCTGAGCCTTTGGTTAATTCCTCTTCCTGGTGGGAAATGAGAGTTATATTTGCCCATCCAGACACCTCCAGCTAGTCTTTCATTGGTTCTCGCTATTCCTGTTCATCTTCCTCAGAAATTGCAAACTGGGCCAAACAGGAAGTTAAAGGGACTGACTCTCCAAGTGGGGAGAGTGTTAGTAAAGCGTCTGGAATGTTGCACCCGAGTACCAGGGTACGAAAACTGAGACATATTTGAACACGTCTCCCGATCACATGGTTGATCATACTCTAGGTTCCACATGCATGTTTTAGATGAAGGAAGAATACCTTAAACCTGGGTAGTTGAAACCCGTGGAATGGGTACCATGCAATATGACTTCAAAGGGTCTTCATTTGCTCACGAACCTCTCCAATCCTATCACTGCTGCGTTTATGCCCCTGTACACATGCTTGATTCTCTTTCGGAGACATAGCAATCCATAGGTTTTAAGATACTTACTAGTCAGGTGCATTCTTAGGCGTTTAATATGGGGTTTTGTGTCCATTTCGTTGAGCAAGGAGTAGCTCTTGTGTATTCCATATTTGGCTTAAGGAACTTTATCTGTGCTCATTTCAATCTCTGGTTTTATGCAGCACCCCAACTCACCTTTCACCTTAAGCAAGCATAAGTTGGTTTTCTAAATTTGAGACCCTGTTCTGTTTTGGAATGCAGTTCCTGTGTAGCCAAGTTTACATTCCGTGTATTAGTGATATCTTATGATGTTTCTTTTTCTGTGTGACTTATTTCAGTTAGAATCATCGTACCTGAATCCACTCATTATGCTGCTACGGGCCTGATGACATAGATTTCATTGCTGAGTGATACTGCATTGTACGTAAGTACCACAAGTTCTTTATCCATTTTTCACTTTCTGTGATATTGAACTTGTACGGTAAACGAGGTTCTTGTAAACGGAGGCGTCCCAAACTTTGAGGTGGCTGTGTCTTTTTGATTTTAATTTCCCTAAGCTATAGGACCATAAGCGCAAGTGCCCTCGGCTATGTTGCTTTGTTTTTTAGATGTTTCAGGAAACACCATACACTTCTCCTGAGTGTCTGTTGGCAATTTACATCCCGCCCATCAGCATAACAAGGCTCCCAGTTCTCCATGGCCTGTCCTGCCTTTCTGGATTTTACACTTTTTTCAGATGGCCCTTTTGACCGGGGGGAAGTGAGACTTCATTGTAGTGCAGATTTCCTTTGCAAGCTTGCTTGGTTGGCCAAAAAGGGCGTATGCGTTTTTTCCTGAATATATTCAGGAAAAAACGCATACGCCCTTTTTGGCCAAGTGCATCATTGTGGACGTTCTGCCTCTTTTCCTATGCCTTCAATGCAATTCCAGTCTACCTCCTGAAATCGGTTTCCTGCAATTCTGCCCCGCTTTCAAGTCCTCTTGGCAGCCTTACTTCAGTCTATTTTTGGACGATAGCTGTCATTTATAACTCTGCAGGTTTGTGAATTACAGTGCCCCTGAGCTCCTTTCTTCAACTCGCTTTCTTGTGACCTGGCCGCAACACCGCAGGATGTCTACAGGCCCTAATCTGGTTCTGGCACGGCACGCTGAGCCTTTGGTTAATTCCTCTTCCTGGTGGGAAATGAGAGTTAAATTTGCCCATCCAGACACCTCCAGCTAGTCTCTCATTGGTTCTCGCTATTCCTGTTCATCTTCCACAGAAATTGCAAACTGGGCCAAACAGGAGGTTAAAGGGACTGACTCTCCAAGTGGGGAGAGTGTTAGTAAAGCGTCTGGAATGTTGAACCCGAGTACCAGGGTACGAAAACTGAGACATATTTGAACACGTCTCCCGATCACATGGTTGATCATAATCTAGGTTCCACATGCATGTTTTAGCTGAAGGAACAATACCTTAAACCTGGAGAGTTGAGACCCGTGGAATGGGTACCATGCAATATGACTTCAAAGGGTCTTCATTTGCTCACGAACCCCTCCAATCCTATCACTGCTGCATTTATGCCCATGTACACATGCTTGATTCTCTTTCGGAGACATAGCAATCCATAGGTTTTAAGATACTTACTAGTCAGGTACATTCTTAGGCGTTTAATATGCGGTGTTGAGTCCATTTCGTTGAGCAAGGAGTAGCTCTTGTCTATTCCATATTTGGCTTAAGGAACTTTATCTGTGCTCATTTCAATCTCTGGTTTTATGCAGCACCCCAACTCACCTTTCCCCTTAAGCAAGCATAAGTTGGTTTTCTAAATTTGAGACCCTGTTCTGTTCTGTAATTCAGTTCCTGTGTAGCCAAGTTTCCATTCCGTGTATTACTGATATCTTATGATGTTTCTTTTTCTGTGTGACTTATTTCAGTTAGAATCATCATACCTGAATCCACTCATTGTGATGCTAAGGGCCTGATGACACAGATTTCATTGCTGAGTGATATTGCTTTGTAAGTAAATACCACAACTTCTTTATCCATTTTTCACTTTCTGCGATGTTGAACTTGTACTGTAAACGAGTTTCTTGTAAACAGAGCCGTTCCAAACTTTGGGGTGGCTGTGTCTTTTTGATTTTAATTTCCCTAAGCTATAGGACCATAAGTGGAAGTGCCTTAGGTTCTGTTGCTTTGTTTTTTAGATGTTTCAGGAAACACCATACACTTCTCCCAAGTGGTTGTTGGCAATTTACATCCCGCCCATCAGCATAACAAGGCTCCCAGTTCTCCATGGCCTGTCCTGCCTTTCTGGAGTTTACACATTTTTCAGATGGCCCTTTTGACCGGGGGGAAGTGAGACTTCATTGTAGTGCAGATTTCCTTTGCAAGCTTGCTTGGTTGGCCAAAAAGGGCGTATGCGTTTTTTCCTGAATATATTCAGGAAAAAACGCATACGCCCTTTTTGGCCAAGTGCATCATTGTGGACGTTCTGCCTCTTTTCCTATGCTTTCAATGCAATTCCAGTCTACCTCCTGAAATCGGTTTCCTGCAATTCTGCCCCGCTTTCAAGTCCTCTTGGCAGCCTTACTTCAGTCTATTTTTGGACGATAGCTGTCATTTATAACTCTGCAGGTTTGTGAATTACAGTGCCCCTGAGCTCCTTTCTTCAACTCGCTTTCTTGTGACCTGGCCGCAACACCGCAGGATGGCTTCAGGCCCTAATCTGGTTCTGGCACGGCACGCTGAGCCTTTGGTTAATTCCTCTTCCTGGTGGGAAATGAGAGTTATATTTGCCCATCCAGACACCTCCAGCTAGTCTTCCATTGGTTCTCGCTATTCCTGTTCATCTTCCACAGAAATTGCAAACTGGGCCAAACAGGAAGTTAAAGGGACTGACTCTCCAAGTGGGGAGAGTGTTAGTAAAGCGTCTGGAATGTTGCACCCGAGTACCAGGGTACGAAAACTGAGACATATTTGAACACGTCTCCCGATCACATGGTTGATCATACTCTAGGTTCCACATGCATGTTTTAGCTGAAGGAAGAATACCTTAAACCTGGGTATTTGAAACCCGTGGAATGGGTACCATGCAATATGACTTCAAAGGGTCTTCATTTGCTCACGAACCCCTCCAATCCTATCACTGCTGCATTTATGCCCATGTACACATGCTTGATTCTCTTTCGGAGACATAGCAATCCATAGGTTTTAAGATACTTACTAGTCAGGTACATTCTTAGGCGTTTAATATGCGGTGTTGAGTCCATTTCGTTGCGCAAGGAGTAGCTCTTGTCTATTCCATATTTGGCTTAAGGAACTTTATCTGTGCTCATTTCAATCTCTGGTTTTATGCAGCACCCCAACTCACCTTTCCCCTTAAGCAAGCATAAGATGGTTTTCTAAATTTGAGACCCTGTTCTGTTTTGGAATGCAGTTCCTGTGTAGCCAAGTTTACATTCCGTGTATTAGTGATATCTTATGATGTTTCTTTTTCTGTGTGACTTATTTCAGTTAGAATCATCATACCTGAATCCACTCATTGTGCTGCTAAGGGCCTGATGACACAGATTTCATTTCTGAGTGATATTGCTTTGTAAGTAAATACCACAACTTCTTTATCCATTTTTCACTTTCTGCGATGTTGAACTTGTACTGTAAACGAGGTTCTTGTAAACAGAGCCGTTCCAAACTTTGGGGTGGCTGTGTCTTTTTCATTTTAATTTCCCTAAGCTATAGGACCATAAGTTGAAGTGCCCTAGGTTCTGTTGCTTTGTTTTTTAGTTGTTTCAGGAAACACCATACACTTCTCCCAAGTGGTTCTTGGCAATTTACATCCCGCCCATCAGCATAACAAGGCTCCCAGTTCTCCATGGCCTGTCCTGCCTTTCTGGATTTTACACTTTTTTCAGATGGCCCTTTTGACCGGGGGGAAGTGAGACTTCATTGTAGTGCAGATTTCCTTTGCAAGCTTGCTTGGTTGGCCAAAAAGGGCGTATGCGTTTTTTCCTGAATATATTCAGGAAAAAACGCATACGCCCTTTTTGGCCAAGTGCATCATTGTGGACGTTCTGCCTCTTTTCCTATGCTTTCAATGCAATTCCAGTCTACCTCCTGAAATCGGTTTCCTGCAATTCTGCCCCGCTTTCAAGTCCTCTTGGCAGCCTTACTTCAGTCTATTTTTGGACGATAGCTGTCATTTATAACTCTGCAGGTTTGTGAATTACAGTGCCCCTGAGCTCCTTTCTTCAACTCGCTTTCTTGTGACCTGGCCGCAACACCGCAGGATGGCTTCAGGCCCTAATCTGGTTCCGGCCCGGCATGCTGAGCCTTTGGTTAATTCCTCTTCCTGGTGGGAAATGAGAGTTGAATTTGCCCGTCCAGACACCTCCAGCTAGCCTCTCATTGGTTCTCGCTATTCCTGTTCATCTTCCGCAGAAATTGCAAACTGGGCCAAACAGGAGGTTAAAGGGACTGACTCTCCAAGTCGGAAGAGTGTTAGTAAAGCATCTGGAATGTTGCACCCGAGTACCAGGGGAGGAAAACTGAGACATATTTGAACACGTCTCCAGATCACATGGTTGATCATACTCTGGGTTCCACATGCATGTTTTAGCTGAAGGAAGAATACCTAAAATCTGGGTAGTTGAAACCCGTGGAATGGGTACCATGCAATATGACTTCAAAGGGTCTTCATTTGCTCACTGAACCTCTCCAATCCTATCACTGCTGCGTTTATGCCCCTGTACACATGCTTGATTCTCTTTCGGAGACATAGCAATCTATAGGTTTTAAGATACTTACTAGTCAGGTACATTCTTAGGCGTTTAATATGCGGTGTTGAGTCCATTTCGTTGAGCAAGGAGTAGCTCTTGTCTATTCCATATTTGGCGTAAGGAACTTTATCTGTGCTCATTTCAATCTCTGGTTTTATGCAGCACCCCAACTCACCTTTACCCTTAAGCAAGCATAAGTTGGTTTTCTAAATTTGAGACCCTGTTCTGTTCTGTAATTCAGTTCCTGTGTAGCCAAGTTTACATTCCGTGTATTACTGATATCTTATGATGTTTCTTTTTCTGTGTGACTTATTTCAGTTAGAATCATCATACCTGAATCCACTCATTGTGCTGCTAAGGGCCTGATGACACAGATTTCATTGCTGAGTGATATTGCTTTGTAAGTAAATACCACAACTTCTTTATCCATTTTTCACTTTCTGCGATGTTGAACTTGTACTGTAAACGAGGTTCTTGTAAACAGAGCCGTTCCAAACTTTGGGGTGGCTGTGTCTTTTTGATTTTAATTTCCCTAAGCTATAGGACCATAAGTGGAAGTGCCCTAGGTTCTGTTGCTTTGTATTTTTGATGTTTCAGGAAACACCATACACTTCTCCCGAGTGGTTGTTGGCAATTTACATCCCGCCCATCAGCATAACAAGGCTCCCAGTTCTCCATGGCCTGTCCTGCCTTTCTGGATTTTACACTTTTTTCAGATGGCCCTTTTGACCGGGGGGAAGTGAGACTTCATTGTAGTGCAGATTTCCTTTGCAAGCTTGCTTGGTTGGCCAAAAAGGGCGTATGCGTTTTTTCCTGAATATATTCAGGAAAAAACGCATACGCCCTTTTTGGCCAAGTGCATCATTGTGGACGTTCGGCCTCTTTTCCTATGCTTTCAATGCAATTCCAGTCTACCTCCTGAAATCGGTTTCCTGCAATTCTGCCCCGCTTTCAAGTCCTCTTGGCAGCCTTACTTCAGTCTATTTTTGGACGATAGCTGTCATTTATAACTCTGCAGGTTTGTGAATTACAGTGCCCCTGAGCTCCTTTCTTCAACTCGCTTTCTTGTGACCTGGCCGCAACACCGCAGGATGGCTTCGGGCCCTAATCTGGTTCCGGCACGGCACGCTGAACCTTTGGTTAATTCCTCTTCCTGGTGGGAAATGAGAGTTAAATTTGCCCGTTCAGACACCTCCAGCTAGTCTCTCATTGGTTCTCGCTATTCCTGTTCATCTTCCACAGAAATTGCAAACTGGGCCAAACAGGAGGTTAAAGGGACTGACTCTCCAAGTCGGGAGAGTGTTAGTAAAGCAACTGGAATGTTGCACCCGAGTACCAGGGTAGGAAAACTGAGACATATTTGAACACGTCTCCCGTTCACATGGTTGATCATACTCTGGGTTCCACATGCATGGTTTAGCTGAAGGAAGAATACCATAAACCTGGAGAGTTGAGACCCGTGTAATGTGTACCATGCAATATGACTTCAAAGGGTCTTCATTTGCTCACCGAACATCTCCAATCCTATCACTGCTGCGTTTATGCCCCTGTACACATGCTTGATTCTCTTTCGGAGACATAGCAATCTATAGGTTTTAAGATACTTACTAGTCAGGTACATTCTTAGGCGTTTAATATGCGGTGTTGAGTCCATTTCGTTGAGCAAGGAGTAGCTCTTGTCTATTCCATATTTGGCTTAAGGAACTTTATCTGTGCTCATTTCAATCTCTGGTTTTATGCAGCACCCCAACTCACCTTTCCCCTTAAGCAAGCATAAGTTGGTTTTCTAAATTTGAGACCCTGTTCTGTTCTGTAATTCAGTTCCTGTGTAGCCAAGTTTACATTCCGTGTATTACTGATATCTTATGATGTTTCTTTTTCTGTGTGACTTATTTCAGTTAGAATCATCATACCTGAATCCACTCATTGTGCTGCTAAGGGCCTGATGACACAGATTTCATTGCTGAGTGATATTGCTTTGTAAGTAAATACCACAACTTTTTTATCCATTTTTCACTTTCTGCGATGTTGAACTTGTACTGTAAACGAGGTTCTTGTAAACAGAGCCGTTCGAAACTTTGGGGTGGCTGTCTTTTTGATTTTAAATTCCCTAAGCTATAGGACCATAAGTGGAAGTGCCCTAGGCTCTCTTGCTTTGTTTTTTAGATGTTTCAGGAAACACCATACACTTCTCCCGAGTGTCTGTTGGCAATTTACATCCCGCCCTTCAGCATAACAAGTCTCCCAGTTCTCCATGGCCTGTCCTGCCTTTCTGGATTTTACACTTTTTTCAGATGGCCCTTTTGACCGGGGGGAAGTGAGACTTCATTGTAGTGCAGATTTCCTTTGCAAGCTTGCTTGGTTGGCCAAAAAGTGCGTATGCGTTTTTTCCTGAATATATTCAGGAAAAAACGCATACGCCCTTTTTGGCCAAGTGCATCATTGTGGACGTTCTGCCTCTTTTCCTATGCTTTCAATGCAATTCCAGTCTACCTCCTGAAATCGGTTTCCTGCAATTCTGCCCCGCTTTCAAGTCCTCTTGGCAGCCTTACTTCAGTCTATTTTTGGACGATAGCTGTCATTTATAACTCTGCAGGTTTGTGAATTACAGTGCCCCTGAGCTCCTTTCTTCAACTCGCTTTCTTGTGACCTGGCCGCAACACCGCAGGATGGCTTCGGGCCCTAATCTGGTTCCGGCCCGGCATGCTGAGCCTTTGGTTAATTCCTCTTCCTGGTGGGAAATGAGAGTTAAATTTGCCCGTCCAGACACCTGCAGCTAGCCTCTCATTGGTTCTCGCTATTCCTGTCCATCTTTTGCAGAAATTGCAAACTGGGCCAAACAGGAGGTTAAAGGCGCTGACTCTCCAAGTGGGGAGAGTGTTAGTAAAGCGTCTGGAATGTTGCACCCGAGTACCAGGGTACGAAAACTGAGACATATTTGAACACGTCTCCCGATCACATGGTTGATCATACTCTGGGTTCCACATGCATGTTTTAGCTGAAGGAAGAATACCTAAAACCTGGGTAGTTGAAACCCGTGGAATGGGTACCATGCAATATGACTTCAAAGGGTCTTCATTTGCTCACCGAACCTCTCCAATCCTATCACTGCTGCGTTTATGCCCCTGTACACATGCTTGATTCTCTTTCGGAGACATAGCAATCTATAGGTTTTAAGATACTTACTAGTCAGGTACATTCTTAGGCGTTTAATATGCGGTGTTGAGTCCATTTCGTTGAGCAAGGAGTAGCTCTTGTCTATTCCATATTTGGCTTAAGGAACTTTATCTGTGCTCATTTCAATCTCTGGTGTTATGCAGCACCCCAACTCACCTTTCCCCTTAAGCAAGCATAAGTTGGTTTTCTAAATTTGAGACACTGTTCTGTTCTGTAATTCAGTTCCTGTGTAGCCAAGTTTACATTCCGTGTATTACTAATATCTTATGATGTTTCTTTTTCTGTGTGACTTATTTCAGTTAGAATCATCATACCTGAATCCACTCATTGTGCTGCTAAGGGCCTGATGACACAGATTTCATTGCTGAGTGATATTGTTTTGTAAGTAAATACCACAAATTCTTTACCCATTTTTCACTTTCTGCGATGTTGAACTTGTATGGTAAATGAGGTTCTTGTAAACAGAGGCGTCCCAAACTTTGGGGTGGCTGTGTCTTTTTGATTTTAATTTCCCTAAGCTATAGGACCATAAGTGGAAGTGCCCTAGGCTCTGTTGCTTTGTTTTTTAGATGTTTCAGGAAACACCATACACTTCTCCCGAGTGTCTGTTGGCAATTTACATCCCGCCCATCAGCATAACAAGGCTCCCAGTTCTCCATGGCCTGTCCTGCCTTTCTGGATTTTACACTTTTTTCAGATGGCCCTTTTGACCGGGGGGAAGTGAGACTTCATTGTAGTGCAGATTTCCTTTGCAAGCTTGCTTGGTTGGCCAAAAAGGGCGTATGCGTTTTTTCCTGAATATATTCAGGAAAAAACGCATACGCCCTTTTTGGCCAAGTGCATCATTGTGGACGTTCTGCCTCTTTTCCTATGCTTTCAATGCAATTCCAGTCTACCTCCTGAAATCGGTTTCCTGCAATTCTGCCCCGCTTTCAAGTCCTCTTGGCAGCCTTACTTCAGTCTATTTTTGGACGATAGCTGTCATTTATAACTCTGCAGGTTTGTGAATTACAGTGCCCCTGAGCTCCTTTCTTCAACTCGCTTTCTTTTGAGCTGGCCGCAACACCGCAGGATGGCTTCAGGCCCTAATCTGGTTCCGGCACGGCACGCTGAGCCTTTGGTTAATTCCTCTTCCTGGTGGGAAATGAGAGTTAAATTTGCCCATCCAGACACCTCCAGCTAGTCTCTCATTGGTTCTCGCTATTCCTGTTCATCTTCCACAGAAATTGCAAACTGGGCCAAACAGGAGGTTAAAGGGACTGACTCTCCAAGTCGGGAGAGTGTTAGTAAAGCGTCTGGAATGTTGCACCCAAGTACCAGGGTACGAAAACTGAGACATATTTGAACACATCTCCCGATCACATGGTTGATCATACTCTGGGTTCCACATGCATGTTTTAGCTGAAGGAAGAATACCTAAAACCTGGGTAGTTGAAACCCGTGGAATGGGTACCATGCAATATGACTTCAAAGGGTCTTCATTTGCTCACCGAACATCTCCAATCCTATCACTGCTGCGTTTATGCCCCTGTACACATGCTTGATTCTCTTTCGGAGACATAGCAATCCATAGGTTTTAAGATACTTACTAGTCAGGTACATTCTTAGGCGTTTAATATGCGGTGTTGAGTCCATTTCGTTGAGCAAGGAGTAGCTCTTGTCTATTCCATATTTGGCTTAAGGAACTTTATCTGTGCTCATTTCAATCTCTGGTTTTATGCAGCACCCCAACTCACCTTTCCCCTTAAGCAAGCATAAGTTGGTTTTCTAAATGTGAGAACCTGTTCTGTTCTGTAATTCAGTTCCTGTGTAGCCAAGTTTACATTCCGTGTATTAGTGATATCTTATGATGTTTCTTTTTCTGTGTGACTTATTTCAGTTAGAATCATCGTACCTGAATCTACTCATTATGCTGCTACGGGCCTGATGACATAGATTTCATTGCTGAGTGATACTGCATTGTACGTAAGTACCACAAGTTCTTTATGCATTTTTCACTTTCTGTGATATTGAACTTGTACGGTAAACGAGGTTCTTGTAAACAGAGGCGTCCCAAACTTTGGGGTGGCTGTGTCTTTTTGATTTTAATTTCCCTAAGCTATAGGACCATAAGTGGAAGTGCCCTAGGCTCTGTTGCTTTGTTTTTTAGATGTTTCAGGAAACACCATACACTTCTCCTGAGTGTCTGTTTGTAATTTACATCCCGCCCATCAGCATAACAAGGCTCCCAGTTCTCCATGGCCTGTCCTGCCTTTCTGTATTTTACACTTTTTTCAGATGGCCCTTTTGACCGGGGGGAAGTGAGACTTCATTGTAGTGCAGATTTCCTTTGCAAGCTTGCTTGGTTGGCCAAAAAGGGCGTATGCGTTTTTTCCTGAATATATTCAGGAAAAAACGCATACGCCCTTTTTGGCCAAGTGCATCATTGTGGACGTTGTGCCTCTTTTCCTATGCTTTCAATGCAATTCCAGTCTACCTCCTGAAATCGGTTTCCTGCAATTCTGCCCCGCTTTCAAGTCCTCTTGGCAGCCTTACTTCAGTCTATTTTTGGACGATAGCTGTCATTTATAACTCTGCAGGTTTGTGAATTACAGTGCCCCTGAGCTGCTTTCTTCAACTCGCTTTCTTGTGACCTGGCCGCAACACCGCAGGATGTCTTCAGGCCCTAATCTGGTTCTGGCACGGCACGCTGAGCCTTTGGTTAATTCCTCTTCCTGGTGGGAAATGAGAGTTAAATTTGCCCGTCCAGAAACCTCCAACTAGACTCTCATTGGTTCTCGCTATTCCTGTTCATCTTCCGCAGAAATTGCAAACTGGGCCAAACAGGAGGTTAAAGGGACTGACTCTCCAAGTGGGGAGAGTGTTAGTAAAGCGTCTGGAATGTTGCACCCGAGTACCAGGGTACGAAAACTGGGACATATTTGAACACGTCTCCCGATCACATGGTTGATCATACTCTAGGTTCCACATGCATGTTTTAGCTGAAGGAAGAATACCTTAAACCTGGGTAGTTGAAACCCGTGGAATGGGTACCATGCAATATGACTTCAAAGGGTCTTCATTTGCTCACGAACCTCTCCAATCCTATCACTGCTGCATTTATGCCCCTGTACACATGCTTGATTCTCTTTCGGAGACATAGCAATCCATAGGTTTTAAGATACTTACTAGTCAGGTACATTCTTAGGCGTTTAATATGGGGTGTTGAGTCCAATTCGTTGAGCAAGGAGTAGCCCTTGTCTATTCCATATTTGGCTTAAGGAACTTTATCTGTGCTCATTTCAATCTCTGGTTTTATGCAGCAGCCCAACTCACCTTTCCCCTTAAGCAAGCATAAGTTGGTTTTCTAAATTTGTGACACTGTTCTGTTCTGTAATTCAGTTCCTGTGTAGCCAAGTTTACATTCCGTGTATTACTGATATCTTATGATGTTTCTTTTTCTGTGTGACTTATTTCAGTTAGAATCATCATACCTGAATCCACTCATTGTGCTGCTAAGGGCCTGATGACACAGATTTCATTGCTGAGTGATATTGTTTTGTAAGTAAATACCACAACTTCTTTACCCATTTTTAACTTTCTGCGATGTTGAACTTGTACTGTAAACGAGGTTCTTGTAAACAGAGCCGTTCCAAACTTTGGGGTGGCTGTGTCTTTTTGATTTTAATTTCCCTAAGCTATAGGACCATAAGTGGAAGTGCCCTAGGTTCTGTTGCTTTGTTTTTTAGATGTTTCAGGAAACACCATACACTTCTCCCGAGTGGTTGTTGGCAATTTACATCCCGCCCTTCAGCATAACAAGGCTCCCAGTTCTCCATGGCCTGTCCTGCCTTTCTGGATTTTACCCTTTTTTCAGATGGCCCTTTTGACCGGGGGGAAGTGAGACTTCATTGTAGTGCAGATTTCCTTTGCAAGCTTGCTTGGTTGGCCAAAAAGGGCGTATGCGTTTTTTCCTGAATATATTCAGGAAAAAACGCATACGCCCTTTTTGGCCAAGTGCATCATTGTGGACGTTCTGCCTCTTTTCCTATGCTTTCAATGCAATTCCAGTCTACCTCCTGAAATCGGTTTCCTGCAATTCTGCCCCGCTTTCAAGTCCTCTTGGCAGCCTTACTTCAGTCTATTTTTGGACGATAGCTGTCATTTATAACTCTGCAGGTTTGTGAATTACAGTGCCCCTGAGCTCCTTTCTTCAACTCGCTTTCTTTTGAGCTGGCCGCAACACCGCAGGATGGCTTCAGGCCCTAATCTGGTTCCGGCACGGCACGCTGAGCCTTTGGTTAATTCCTCTTCCTGGTGGGAAATGAGAGTTAAATTTGCCCATCCAGACACCTCCAGCTAGTCTCTCATTGGTTCTCGCTATTCCTGTTCATCTTCCACAGAAATTGCAAACTGGGCCAAACAGGAGGTTAAAGGGACTGACTCTCCAAGTCGGGAGAGTGTTAGTAAAGCGTCTGGAATGTTGCACCCAAGTACCAGGGTACGAAAACTGAGACATATTTGAACACATCTCCCGATCACATGGTTGATCATACTCTGGGTTCCACATGCATGTTTTAGCTGAAGGAAGAATACCTAAAACCTGGGTAGTTGAAACCCGTGGAATGGGTACCATGCAATATGACTTCAAAGGGTCTTCATTTGCTCACCGAACATCTCCAATCCTATCACTGCTGCGTTTATGCCCCTGTACACATGCTTGATTCTCTTTCGGAGACATAGCAATCCATAGGTTTTAAGATACTTACTAGTCAGGTACATTCTTAGGCGTTTAATATGCGGTGTTGAGTCCATTTCGTTGAGCAAGGAGTAGCTCTTGTCTATTCCATATTTGGCTTAAGGAACTTTATCTGTGCTCATTTCAATCTCTGGTTTTATGCAGCACCCCAACTCACCTTTCCCCTTAAGCAAGCATAAGTTGGTTTTCTAAATGTGAGAACCTGTTCTGTTCTGTAATTCAGTTCCTGTGTAGCCAAGTTTACATTCCGTGTATTAGTGATATCTTATGATGTTTCTTTTTCTGTGTGACTTATTTCAGTTAGAATCATCGTACCTGAATCTACTCATTATGCTGCTACGGGCCTGATGACATAGATTTCATTGCTGAGTGATACTGCATTGTACGTAAGTACCACAAGTTCTTTATGCATTTTTCACTTTCTGTGATATTGAACTTGTACGGTAAACGAGGTTCTTGTAAACAGAGGCGTCCCAAACTTTGGGGTGGCTGTGTCTTTTTGATTTTAATTTCCCTAAGCTATAGGACCATAAGTGGAAGTGCCCTAGGCTCTGTTGCTTTGTTTTTTAGATGTTTCAGGAAACACCATACACTTCTCCTGAGTGTCTGTTTGTAATTTACATCCCGCCCATCAGCATAACAAGGCTCCCAGTTCTCCATGGCCTGTCCTGCCTTTCTGGATTTTACACTTTTTTCAGATGGCCCTTTTGACCGGGGGGAAGTGAGACTTCATTGTAGTGCAGATTTCCTTTGCAAGCTTGCTTGGTTGGCCAAAAAGGGCGTATGCGTTTTTTCCTGAATATATTCAGGAAAAAACGCATACGCCCTTTTTGGCCAAGTGCATCATTGTGGACGTTGTGCCTCTTTTCCTATGCTTTCAATGCAATTCCAGTCTACCTCCTGAAATCGGTTTCCTGCAATTCTGCCCCGCTTTCAAGTCCTCTTGGCAGCCTTACTTCAGTCTATTTTTGGACGATAGCTGTCATTTATAACTCTGCAGGTTTGTGAATTACAGTGCCCCTGAGCTGCTTTCTTCAACTCGCTTTCTTGTGACCTGGCCGCAACACCGCAGGATGTCTTCAGGCCCTAATCTGGTTCTGGCACGGCATGCTGAGCCTTTGGTTAATTCCTCTTCCTGGTGGGAAATGAGAGTTAAATTTGCCCGTCCAGAAACCTCCAACTAGACTCTCATTGGTTCTCGCTATTCCTGTTCATCTTCCGCAGAAATTGCAAACTGGGCCAAACAGGAGGTTAAAGGGACTGACTCTCCAAGTGGGGAGAGTGTTAGTAAAGCGTCTGGAATGTTGCACCCGAGTACCAGGGTACGAAAACTGGGACATATTTGAACACGTCTCCCGATCACATGGTTGATCATACTCTAGGTTCCACATGCATGTTTTAGCTGAAGGAAGAATACCTTAAACCTGGGTAGTTGAAACCCGTGGAATGGGTACCATGCAATATGACTTCAAAGGGTCTTCATTTGCTCACGAACCTCTCCAATCCTATCACTGCTGCATTTATGCCCCTGTACACATGCTTGATTCTCTTTCGGAGACATAGCAATCCATAGGTTTTAAGATACTTACTAGTCAGGTACATTCTTAGGCGTTTAATATGGGGTGTTGAGTCCAATTCGTTGAGCAAGGAGTAGCCCTTGTCTATTCCATATTTGGCTTAAGGAACTTTATCTGTGCTCATTTCAATCTCTGGTTTTATGCAGCAGCCCAACTCACCTTTCCCCTTAAGCAAGCATAAGTTGGTTTTCTAAATTTGTGACACTGTTCTGTTCTGTAATTCAGTTCCTGTGTAGCCAAGTTTACATTCCGTGTATTACTGATATCTTATGATGTTTCTTTTTCTGTGTGACTTATTTCAGTTAGAATCATCATACCTGAATCCACTCATTGTGCTGCTAAGGGCCTGATGACACAGATTTCATTGCTGAGTGATATTGTTTTGTAAGTAAATACCACAACTTCTTTACCCATTTTTAACTTTCTGCGATGTTGAACTTGTACTGTAAACGAGGTTCTTGTAAACAGAGCCGTTCCAAACTTTGGGGTGGCTGTGTCTTTTTGATTTTAATTTCCCTAAGCTATAGGACCATAAGTGGAAGTGCCCTAGGTTCTGTTGCTTTGTTTTTTAGATGTTTCAGGAAACACCATACACTTCTCCCGAGTGGTTGTTGGCAATTTACATCCCGCCCTTCAGCATAACAAGGCTCCCAGTTCTCCATGGCCTGTCCTGCCTTTCTGGATTTTACCCTTTTTTCAGATGGCCCTTTTGACCGGGGGGAAGTGAGACTTCATTGTAGTGCAGATTTCCTTTGCAAGCTTGCTTGGTTGGCCAAAAAGGGCGTATGCGTTTTTTCCTGAATATATTCAGGAAAAAACGCATATGCCCTTTTTGGCCAAGTGTATCATTGTGGACTTTCTGCCTCTTTTCCTATGCTTTCAATGCAATTCCAGTCTACCTCCTGAAATCGGTTTCCTGCAATTCTGCCCCGCTTTCAAGTCCTCTTGGCAGCCTTACTTCAGTCTATTTTTGGACGATAGCTGTCATTTATAACTCTGCAGGTTTGTGAATTACAGTGCCCCTGAGCTCCTTTCTTCAACTCGCTTTCTTGTGACCTGGCCGCAACACCGCAGGATGGCTTCAGGCCCTAATCTGGATCCGGCACGGCACGCTGAGCCTTTGGTTATTTCCTCTTCCTGGTGGGAAATGAGAGTTAAATTTGCCCGTCCAGACACCTCCAGCTAGTCTCTCATTGGTTCTCGCTATTCCTGTTCATCTTCCGCAGAAATTGCAAACTGGGCCAAACAGGAGGTTAAAGGCGCTGACTCTCCAAGTGGGGAGAGTGTTAGTAAAGCGTCTGGAATGTTGCACCCGAGTACCAGGGGAGGAAAACTGAGACATATTTGAACACGTCTCCCGTTCACATGGTTGATCATACTTGGGTTCCACATGCATGTTTTAGCTGAAGGAAGAATACCTAAAACCTGAGTAGTTGAAACCCGTGGAATGGGTACCATGCAATATGACTTCAAAGGGTCTTCATTTGCTCACCGAACCTCTCCAATCCTATCACTGCTGCGTTTATGCCCCTGTACACATGCTTGATTCTCTTTCGGAGACATAGCAATCCATAGGTTTTAAGATACTTACTAGTCAGGTACATTCTTAGGCGTTTAATATGCGGTGTTGAGTCCATTTCGTTGAGCAAGGAGTAGCTCTTGTCTATTCCATATTTGGCTTAAGGAACTTTATCTGTGCTCATTTCAATCTCTGGTTTTATGCAGCACCCCAACTCACCTTTCCCCTTAAGCAAGCATAAGTTGGTTTTCTAAATTTGAGACCCTGTTCTGTTTTGGAATGCAGTTCCTGTGTAGCCAAGTTTACATTCCGTGTATTAGTGATATCTTATGATGTTTCTTTTTCTGTGTGACTTATTTCAGTTAGAATCATCGTACCTGAATCTACTCATTATGCTGCTACGGGCCTGATGACATAGATTTCATTGCTGAGTGATACTGCATTGTACGTAAGTACCACAAGTTCTTTATGCATTTTTCACTTTCTGTGATATTGAACTTGTACGGTAAACGAGGTTCTTGTAAACAGAGGCGTCCCAAACTTTGGGGTGGCTGTGTCTTTTTGATTTTAATTTCCCTAAGCTATAGGACCATAAGTGGAAGTGCCCTAGGCTCTGTTGCTTTGTTTTTTAGATGTTTCAGGAAAGACCATACACTTCTCCCGAGTGTCTGTTGGCAATTTACATCCCGCCCATCAGCATAACAAGGCTCCCAGTTCTCCATGGCCTGTCCTGCTTTTCTGGATTTTACACTTTTTTCAGATGGCCCTTTTGACCGGGGGGAAGTGAGACTTCATTGTAGTGCAGATTTCCTTTGCAAGTTTGCTTGGTTGGCCAAAAAGGGCGTATGCGTTTTTTCCTGAATATATTCAGGAAAAAACGCATACGCCCTTTTTGGCCAAGTGCATCATTGTGGACGTTCTGCCTCTTTTCCTATGCTTTCAATGCAATTCCAGTCTACCTCCTGAAATCGGTTTCCTGCAATTCTGCCCCGCTTTCAAGTCCTCTTGGCAGCCTTACTTCAGTCTATTTTTGGACGATAGCTGTCATTTATAACTCTTCAGGTTTGTGAATTACAGTGCCCCTGAGCTCCTTTCTTCAACTCGCTTTCTTCTGAGCTGGCCACAACACCGCAGGATGGCTTCAGGCCCTAATCTGGTTCCGGCACGGCACGCTGAGCCTTTGGTTAATTCCTCTTCCTGGTGGGAAATGAGAGTTAAATTTCCCATCCAGACACCTCCAGCTAGTCTCTCATTGGTTCTCGCTATTCCTGTTCATCTTCCACAGAAATTGCAAACTGGGCCACACAGGAGGTTAAAGGGACTGACTCTCCAAGTCGGGAGAGTGTTAGTAAAGCGTCTGGAATGTTGCACCCGAGTACCAGGGTACGAAAACTGAGACATATTTGAACACGTCTCCCGATCAAATGGTTGATCATACTCTGGGTTCCACATGCATGTTTTAGCTGAAGGAAGAATACCTTAAACCTGGAGAGTTAAGACCCGTGTAATGGGTACCATGCAATATGACTTCAAAGGGTCTTCATTTGCTCACCGAACATCTCCAATCCTATCACTGCTGCGTTTATGCCCCTGTACACATGCTTGATTCTCTTTCGGAGACATAGCAATCCATAGGTTTTAAGATACTTACTAGTCAGGTACATTCTTAGGCGTTTAATATGCGGTGTTGAGTCCATTTCGTTGAGCAAGGAGTAGCTCTTGTCTATTCCATATTTGGCTTAAGGAACTTTATCTGTGCTCATTTCAATCTCTGGTTTTATGCAGCAACCCAACTCACCTTTCCCCTTAAGCAAGCATAAGTTGGTTTTCTAAATTTGAGAACCTGTTCTGTTTTGGAATTCAGTTCCTGTGTAGCCAAGTTTACATTCCGTGTATTACTGATATCTTATGATGTTTCTTTTTCTGTGTGACTTATTTCAGTTAGAATCATCGTACCTGAATCTACTGATTATGCTGCTACGGGCCTGATGACATAGATTTCATTGCTGAGTGATACTGCATTGTACGTAAGTACCACAAGTTCTTTATCCATTTTTCACTTTCTGCGATGTTGAACTTGTACTGTAAACGAGGTTCTTGTAAACAGAGCCGTTCCAAACATTGGGGTGGCTGTGTCTTTTTGATTTTAATTTCCCTAAGCTATAGGACCATAAGTGGAAGTGCCCTAGGCTCTGTTGCTTTGTTTTTTAGATGTTTCAGGAAACACCATACACTTCTCCTGAGTGTCTGTTGGTAATTTACATCCCGCCCATCAGCATAACAAGGCTTCCAGTTCTCCATGGCCTGTCCTGCCTTTCTGGATTTTACACTTTTTTCAGATGGCCCTTTTGACCGGGGGGAAGTGAGACTTCATTGTAGTGCAGATTTCCTTTGCAAGCTTGCTTGGTTGGCCAAAAAGGGTGTATGCGTTTTTTCCTGAATATATTCAGGAAAAAACGCATACGCCGTTTTTGGCCAAGTGCATCATTGTGGACGTTCTGCCTCTTTTCCTATGCTTTCAATGCAATTCCAGTCTACCTCCTGAAATCGGTTTCCTGCAATTCTGCCCCGCTTTCAAGTCCTCTTGGCAGTCTTACTTCAGTCTATTTTTGGACGATAGCTGTCATTTATAACTCTGCAGGTTTGTGAATTACAGTGCCTCTGAGCTCCTTTCTTCAACTCGCTTTCTTTTGAGCTGGCCGCAACACCGCAGGATGGCTTCAGGCCCTAATCTGGTTCCGGTACGGCACACTGAGCCTTTGGTTAATTCCTCTTCCTGGTGGGAAATGAGAGTTAAATTTGCCCGTCCAGACACCTGCAGCTAGCCTCTCATTGGTTCTCGCTATTCCTGTTCATCTTCCGCAGAAATTGCAAACTGGGCCAAACAGGAGGTTAAAGGGACTGACTCTCCAAGTCGGGAGAGTGTTAGTAAAGCGTCTGGAATGTTGCACCCGAGTACCAGGGTACGAAAACTGGGACATATTTGAACACGTCTCCCGATCACATGGTTGATCATACTCTAGGTTGCACATGCATGTTTTAGCTGAAGGAAGAATACCTTAAACCTGGGTAGTTGAAACCCGTGGAATGGGTACCATGCAATATGACTTCAAAGGGTCTTCATTTGCTCACCGAACCTCTCCAATCCTATCACTGCTGCGTTTATGCCCCTGTACACATGCTTGATTCTCTTTCGGAGACATAGCAATCCATAGGTTTTAAGATACTTACTAGTCAGGTACATTCTTAGGCGTTTAATATGGGGTGTTGAGTCCATTTCGTTGAGCAAGGAGTAGCTCTTGTCTATTCCATATTTGGCTTAAGGAACTTTATCTGTGCTCATTTCAATCTCTGGTTTTATGCAGCACCCCAACTCACCTTTCCCCTTAAGCAAGCATAAGTTGGTTTTCTAAATTTGAGACCCTGTTCTGTTCTGTAATTCAGTTCCTGTTTAGCCAAGTTTACATTCCGTGTATTACTGATATCTTATGATGTTTCTTTTTCTGTGTGACTTATTTCAGTTAGAATCATCATACCTGAATCCACTCATTGTGCTGCTAAGGGCCTGATGACACAGATTTCATTGCTGAGTGATATTGCTTTGTAAGTAAATACCACAACTTCTTTATCCATTTTTCACTTTCTGCGATGTTGAACTTGTACTGTAAACGAGGTTCTTGTAAACAGAGCCGTTCCAAACTTGGTGGTGGCTGTGTCTTTTTGATTTTAAATTCCCTAAGCTATAGGACCATAAGTGGAAGTGCCCTAGGCTCTGTTGCTTTGTTTTTTAGATGTTTCAGGAAACACCATACACTTCTCCCGAGTGGTTGTTGGCAATTTACATCCCGCCTTTCAGCATAACAAGGCTCACAGTTCTCCATGGCCTGTCCTGCCTTTCTGGATTTTACACTTTTTTCAGATGGCCCTTTTGACCGGGGGGAAGTGAGACTTCATTGTAGTGCAGATTTCCTTTGCAAGCTTGCTTGGTTGGCCAAAAAGGGCGTATGCGTTTTTTCCTGAATATATTCAGGAAAAAACGCATACGCCCTTTTTGGCCAAGTGCATCATTGTGGACGTTCTGCCTCTTTTCCTATGCTTTCAATGCAATTCCAGTCTACCTCCTGAAATCGGTTTCCTGCAATTCTGCCCCGCTTTCAAGTCCTCTTGGCAGCCTTACTTCAGTCTATTTTTGGACGATAGCTGTCATTTATAACTCTGCAGGTTTGTGAATTACAGTGCCCCTGAGTTGCTTTCTTCAACTCGCTTTCTTGTGACCTGGCCGCAACACCGCAGGATGTCTTCAGGCCCTAATCTGGTTCTGGCACGGCATGCTGAGCCTTTGGTTAATTCCTCTTCCTTGTGGGAAATGAGAGTTAAATTTGCCCATCCAGACACCTCCAGCTAGTCTCTCATTGGTTCTCGCTATTCCTGTTCATCTTCCGCAGAAATTGCAAACTGGGCCAAACAGGAGGTTAAAGAGACTGACTCTCCAAGTCGGGAGAGTGTTAGTAAAGCGTCTGGAATGTTGCACCCGAGTACCAGCGTACGAAAACTGGGACATATTTGAACACGTCTCCCGATCACATGGTTGATCATACTCTAGGTTCCACATGCATGTTTTAGCTGAAGGAAGAATACCTTAAACCTGGGTAGTTGAAACCCGTGGAATGGGTACCATGCAATATGACTTCAAAGGGTCTTCATTTGCTCACGAACCTCTCCAATCCTATCACTGCTGCGTTTATGCCCCTGTACACATGCTTGATTCTCTTTCGGAGACATAGCAATCCATAGGTTTTAAGATACTTACTAGTCAGGTACATTCTTAGGCGTTTAATATGGGGTGTTGAGTCCATTTCGTTGAGCAAGGAGTAGCTCTTGTCTATTCCATATTTGGCTTAAGGAACTTTATCTGTGCTCATTTCAATCTCTGGTTTTATGCAGCACCCCAACTCACCTTTCCCCTTAAGCAAGCATAAGTTGGTTTTCTAAATTTGAGACCCTGTTCTGTTTTGGAATGCAGTTCCTGTGTAGCCAAGTTTACATTCCGTGTATTACTGATATCTTATGATGTTTCTTTTTCTGTGTGACTTATTTCAGTTAGAATCATCATACCTGAATCCACTCATTGTGCTGCTAATGGCCTGATGACACAGATTTCATTGCTGAGTGATATTGTTTTGTAAGTAAATACCACAACTTCTTTACCCATTTTTCACTTTCTGCGATGTTGAACTTGTACTGTAAACGAGGTTCTTGTAAACAGAGCCGTTCCAAACTTTGGGGTGGCTGTGTCTTTTTGATTTTAATTTCCCTAAGCTATAGGACCATAAGTGGAAGTGCCCTAGGTTCTGTTGCTTTGTTTTTTAGATGTTTCAGGAAACACCATACACTTCTCCCGAGTGGTTGTTGGCAATTTACATCCCGCCCTTCAGCATAACAAGGCTCCCAGTTCTCCATGGCCTGTCCTGCCTTTCTGGATTTTACCCTTTTTTCAGATGGCCCTTTTGACCGGGGGGAAGTGAGACTTCATTGTAGTGCAGATTTCCTTTGCAAGCTTGCTTGGTTGGCCAAAAAGGGCGTATGCGTTTTTTCCTGAATATATTCAGGAAAAAACGCATACGCCCTTTTTGGCCAAGTGCATCATTGTGGACGTTCTGCCTCTTTTCCTATGCTTTCAATGCAATTCCAGTCTACCTCCTGAAATCGGTTTCCTGCAATTCTGCCCCGCTTTCAAGTCCTCTTGGCAGCCTTACTTCAGTCTATTTTTGGACGATAGCTGTCATTTATAACTCTGCAGGTTTGTGAATTACAGTGCCCCTGAGCTCCTTTCTTCAACTCGCTTTCTTGTGACCTGGCCGCAACACCGCAGGATGGCTTCAGGCCCTAATCTGGATCCGGCACGGCACGCTGAGCCTTTGGTTATTTCCTCTTCCTGGTGGGAAATGAGAGTTAAATTTGCCCGTCCAGACACCTCCAGCTAGTCTCTCATTGGTTCTCGCTATTCCTGTTCATCTTCCGCAGAAATTACAAACTGGGCCAAACAGGAGGTTAAAGGCGCTGACTCTCCAAGTGGGGAGAGTGTTAGTAAAGCGTCTGGAATGTTGCACCTGAGTACCAGGGTACGAAAACTGGGACATATTTGAACACGTCTCCCGATCACATGGTTGATCATACTCTAGGTTCCACATGCATGTTTTAGCTGAAGGAAGAATACCTAAAACCTGGGTAGTTGAAACCCGTGGAATGGGTACCATGCAATATGACTTCAAAGGGTCTTCATTTGCTCACGAACCTCTCCAATCCTATCACTGCTGCGTTTATGCCCCTGTACACATGCTTGATTCTCTTTCGGAGACATAGCAATCCATAGGTTTTAAGATACTTACTAGTCAGGTACATTCTTAGGCGTTTAATATGCGGTGTTGAGTCCATTTCGTTGAGCAAGGAGTAGCTCTTGTCTATTCCATATTTGGCTTAAGGAACTTTATCTGTGCTCATTTCAATCTCTGGTTTTATGCAGCACCCCAACTCACCTTTCCCCTTAAGCAAGCATAAGTTGGTTTTCTAAATTTGAGACCCTGTTCTGTTTTGGAATGCAGTTCCTGTGTAGCCAAGTTTACATTCCGTGTATTAGTGATATCTTATGATGTTTCTTTTTCTGTGTGACTTATTTCAGTTAGAATCATCGTACCTGAATCTACTCATTATGCTGCTACGGGCCTGATGACATAGATTTCATTGCTGAGTGATACTGCATTGTACGTAAGTACCACAAGTTCTTTATGCATTTTTCACTTTCTGTGATATTGAACTTGTACGGTAAACGAGGTTCTTGTAAACAGAGGCGTCCCAAACTTTGGGGTAGCTGTGTCTTTTTGATTTTAATTTCCCTAAGCTATAGGACCATAAGTGGAAGTGCCCTAGGCTCTGTTGCTTTCTTTTTTAGATGTTTCAGGAAACACCATACACTTCTCCCGAGTGTCTGTTGGCAATTTACATCCCGCCCATCAGCATAACAAGGCTCCCAGTTCTCCATGGCCTGTCCTGCCTTTCTGGATTTTACACTTTTTTCAGATGGCCCTTTTGACCGGGGGGAAGTGAGACTTCATTGTAGTGCAGATTTCCTTTGCAAGTTTGCTTGGTTGGCCAAAAAGGGCGTATGCGTTTTTTCCTGAATATATTCAGGAAAAAACGCATACGCCCTTTTTGGCCAAGTGCATCATTGTGGACGTTCTGCCTCTTTTCCTATGCTTTCAATGCAATTCCAGTCTACCTCCTGAAATCGGTTTCCTGCAATTCTGCCCCGCTTTCAAGTCCTCTTGGCAGCCTTACTTCAGTCTATTTTTGGACGATAGCTGTCATTTATAACTCTGCAGGTTTGTGAATTACAGTGCCCCTGAGCTCCTTTCTTCAACTCGCTTTCTTTTGAGCTGGCCGCAACACCGCAGGATGGCTTCAGGCCCTAATCTGGTTCCGGCACGGCACGCTGAGCCTTTGGTTAATTCCTCTTCCTGGTGGGAAATGAGAGTTAAATTTGCCCATCCAGACACCTCCAGCTAGTCTCTCATTGGTTCTCGCTATTCCTGTTCATCTTCCACAGAAATTGCAAACTGGGCCAAACAGGAGGTTAAAGGGACTGACTCTCCAAGTCGGGAGAGTGTTAGTAAAGCGTCTGGAATGTTGCACCCGAGTACCAGGGGAAGAAAACTGAGACATATTTGAACACGTCTCCCGATCACATGGTTGATCATACTCTGGGTTCCACATGCATGTTTTAGATGAAGGAAGAATACCTTAAACCTGGGTAGTTGAAACCCGTGGAATGGGTACCATGCAATATGACTTCAAAGGGTCTTCATTTGCTCATGAACCTCTCCAATCCTATCACTGCTGCGTTTATGCCCCTGTACACATGCTTGATTCTCTTTCGGAGACATAGCAATCCATAGGTTTTAAGATACTTACTAGTCAGGTACATTCTTAGGCGTTTAATATGCGGTGTTGAGTCCATTTCGTTGAACAAGGAGTAGCTCTTGTCTATTCCATATTTGGCTTAAGGAACTTTATCTGTGCTCATTTCAATCTCTGGTTTTATGCAGCACCCCAACTCACCTTTCCCCTTAAGCAAGCATAAGTTGGTTTTCTAAATTTGAGACCCTGTTCTGTTCTGTAATTCAGTTCCTGTGTAGCCAAGTTTACATTCCGTGTATTACTGATATCTTATGATGTTTCTTTTTCTGTGTGACTTATTTCAGTTAGAATCATCATACCTGAATCCACTCATTGTGCTGCTAAGGGCCTGATGACACAGATTTCATTGCTGAGTGATATTGTTTTGTAAGTAAATACCACAACTTCTTTACCCATTTTTCACTTTCTGCGATGTTGAACTTGTACTGTAAACGAGGTTCTTGTAAACAGAGCCATTCCAAACTTTGGGGTGGCTCTGTCTTTTTGATTTTAATTTCCCTAAGCTATAGGACCATAAGTGGAAGTGCCCTAGGTTCTGTTGCTTTGTTTTTTAGATGTTTCAGGAAACACCATACACTTCTCCCGAGTGGTTGTTGGCAATTTACATCCCGCCCTTCAGCATAACAAGGCTCCCAGTTCTCCATGGCCTGTCCTGCCTTTCTGGATTTTACCCTTTTTTCAGATGGCCCTTTTGACCGGGGGGAAGTGAGACTTCATTGTAGTGCAGATTTCCTTTGCAAGTTTGCTTGGTTGGCCAAAAAGGGCGTATGCGTTTTTTCCTGAATATATTCAGGAAAAAACGCATACGCCCTTTTTGGCCAAGTGCATCATTGTGGACGTTCTGCCTCTTTTCCTATGCTTTCAATGCAATTCCAGTCTACCTCCTGAAATCGGTTTCCTGCAATTCTGCCCCGCTTTCAAGTCCTCTTGGCAGCCTTACTTCAGTCTATTTTTGGACGATAGCTGTCATTTATAACTCTGCAGGTTTGTGAATTACAGTGCCCCTGAGCTCCTTTCTTCAACTCGCTTTCTTTTGAGCTGGCCGCAACACCGCAGGATGGCTTCAGGCCCTAATCTGGTTCCGGCATGGCACGCTGAGCCTTTGGTTAATTCCTCTTCCTGGTGGGAAATGAGAGTTAAATTTGCCCATCCAGACACCTCCAGCTAGTCTCTCATTGGTTCTCGCTATTCCTGTTCATCTTCCACAGAAATTGCAAACTGGGCCAAACAGGAGGTTAAAGGGACTGACTCTCCAATTCGGGAGAGTGTTAGTAAAGCGTCTGGAATGTTGCACCCGAGTACCAGGGTACGAAAACTGAGACATATTTGAACACGTCTCCCGATCACATGGTTGATCATACTCTAGGTTCCACATGCATGTTTTAGCTGAAGGAAGAATACCTTAAACCTGGGTAGGTGAAACCCGTGGAATGGGTACCATGCAATATGACTTCAAAGGGTCTTCATTTGCTCACCGAACATCTCCAATCCTATCACTGTTGCGTTTATGCCCCTGTACACATGCTTGATTCTCTTTCGGAGACATAGCAATCCATAGGTTTTAAGATACTTACTAGTCAGGTACATTCTTAGGCGTTTAATATGGGGTGTTGAGTCCATTTCGTTGAGCAAGGAGTAGCTCTTGTCTATTCCATATTTGGCTTAAGGAACTTTATCTGTGCTCATTTCAATCTCTGGTTTTATGCAGCACCCCAACTTACCTTTCCCCTTAAGCAAGCATAAGTTGGTTTTCTAAATTTGAGACACTGTTCTGTTCTGTAATTCAGTTCCTGTGTAGCCAAGTTTCCATTCCGTGTATTACTGATATCTTATGATGTTTCTTTTTCTGTGTGACTTATTTCAGTTAGAATCATCATACCTGAATCCACTCATTGTGCTGCTAAGGGCCTGATGACACAGATTTCATTGCTGAGTGATATTGTTTTGTAAGTAAATACCACAACTACTTTACCCATTTTTCACTTTCTGCGATGTTGAACTTGTACTGTAAACGAGGTTCTTGTAAACAGAGCCGTTCCAAACTTTGGGGTGGCTGTGTCTTTTTGATTTTAATTTCCCTAAGCTATAGGACCATAAGTGGAAGTGCCCTAGGTTCTGTTGCTTTGTTTTTTAGATGTTTCAGGAAACACCATACACTTCTCCCGAGTGGTTGTTGGCAATTTACATCCCGCCCTTCAGCATAACAAGGCTCCCAGTTCTCCATGGCCTGTCCTGCCTTTCTGGATTTTACCCTTTTTTCAGATGGCCCTTTTGACCGGGGGGAAGTGAGACTTCATTGTAGTGCAGATTTCCTTTGCAAGCTTGCTTGGTTGGCCAAAAAGGGCGTATGCGTTTTTTCCTGAATATATTCAGGAAAAAACGCATACGCCCTTTTTGGCCAAGTGCATCATTGTGGACGTTCTGCCTCTTTTCCTATGCTTTCAATGCAATTCCAGTCTACCTCCTGAAATCGGTTTCCTGCAATTCTGCCCCGCTTTCAAGTCCTCTTGGCAGCCTTACTTCAGTCTATTTTTGGACGATAGCTGTCATTTATAACTCTGCAGGTTTGTGAATTACAGTGCCCCTGAGCTCCTTTCTTCAACTCGCTTTCTTGTGACCTGGCCGCAACACCGCAGGATGGCTTCAGGCCCTAATCTGGATCCGGCACGGCATGCTGAGCCTTTGGTTATTTCCTCTTCCTGGTGGGAAATGAGAGTTAAATTTGCCCGTCCAGACACCTCCAGCTAGTCTCTCATTGGTTCTCGCTATTCCTGTTCATCTTCCGCAGAAATTGCAAACTGGGCCAAACAGGAGGTTAAAGGCGCTGACTCTCCAAGTGGGGAGAGTGTTAGTAAAGCGTCTGGAATGTTGCACCTGAGTACCAGGGTACGAAAACTGGGACATATTTGAACACGTCTCCCGATCACATGGTTGATCATACTCTAGGTTCCACATGCATGTTTTAGCTGAAGGAAGAATACCTAAAACCTGGGTAGTTGAAACCCGTGGAATGGGTACCATGCAATATGACTTCAAAGGGTCTTCATTTGCTCACGAACCTCTCCAATCCTATCACTGCTGCGTTTATGCCCCTGTACACATGCTTGATTCTCTTTCGGAGACATAGCAATCCATAGGTTTTAAGATACTTACTAGTCAGGTACATTCTTAGGCGTTTAATATGGGGTGTTGAGTCCATTTCGTTGAGCAAGGAGTAGCTCTTGTCTATTCCATATTTGGCTTAAGGAACTTTATCTGTGCTCATTTCAATCTCTGGTTTTATGCAGCACCCCAACTCACCTTTCCCCTTAAGCAAGCATAAGTTGGTTTTCTAAATTTGAGACACTGTTCTGTTCTGTAATTCAGTTCCTGTGTAGCCAAGTTTACATTCCGTGTATTACTGATATCTTATGATGTTTCTTTTTCTGTGTGACTTATTTCAGTTAGAATCATCATACCTGAATCCACTCATTGTGCTGCTAAGGGCCTGATGACACAGATTTCATTGCTGAGTGATATTGTTTTGTAAGTAAATACCACAACTTCTTTACCCATTTTTCACTTTCTGCGATGTTGAACTTGTACTGTAAACGAGGTTCTTGTAAACAGAGCCGTTCCAAACTTTGGGGTGGCTGTGTCTTTTTGATTTTAATTTCCCTAAGCTATAGGACCATAAGTGGAAGTGCCCTAGGTTCTGTTGCTTTGTTTTTTAGATGTTTCAGGAAACACCATACACTTCTCCCGAGTGGTTGTTGGCAATTTACATCCCGCCCTTCAGCATAACAAGGCTCCCAGTTCTCCATGGCCTGTCCTGCCTTTCTGGATTTTACCCTTTTTTCAGATGGCCCTTTTGACCGGGGGGAAGTGAGACTTCATTGTAGTGCAGATTTCCTTTGCAAGCTTGCTTGGTTGGCCAAAAAGGGCGTATGCGTTTTTTCCTGAATATATTCAGGAAAAAACGCATACGCCCTTTTTGGCCAAGTGCATCATTGTGGACGTTCTGCCTCTTTTCCTATGCTTTCAATGCAATTCCAGTCTACCTCCTGAAATCGGTTTCCTGCAATTCTGCCCCGCTTTCAAGTCCTCTTGGCAGCCTTACTTCAGTCTATTTTTGGACGATAGCTGTCATTTATAACTCTGCAGGTTTGTGAATTACAGTGCCCCTGAGCTCCTTTCTTCAACTCGCTTTCTTGTGACCTGGCCGCAACACCGCAGGATGGCTTCAGGCCCTAATCTGGATCCGGCACGGCACGCTGAGCCTTTGGTTATTTCCTCTTCCTGGTGGGAAATGAGAGTTAAATTTGCCTGTCCAGACACCTCCAGCTAGTCTCTCATTGGTTCTCGCTATTCCTGTTCATCTTCCGCAGAAATTGCAAACTGGGCCAAACAGGAGGTTAAAGGCGCTGACTCTCCAAGTGGGGAGAGTGTTAGTAAAGCATCTGGAATGTTGCACCCGAGTACCAGGGGAAGAAAACTGAGACATATTTGAACACGTCTCCCGTTCACATGGTTGATCATACTTGGGTTCCACATGCATGTTTTAGCTGAAGGAAGAATACCTAAAACCTGGGTAGTTGAAACCCGTGGAATGGGTACCATGCAATATGACTTCAAAGGGTCTTCATTTGCTCACCGAACCTCTCCAATCCTATCACTGCTGCGTTTATGCCCCTGTACACATGCTTGATTCTCTTTCGGAGACATAGCAATCCATAGGTTTTAAGATACTTACTAGTCAGGTACATTCTTAGGCGTTTAATATGCGGTGTTTAGTCCATTTCGTTGAGCAAGGAGTAGCTCTTGTCTATTCCATATTTGGCTTAAGGAACTTTATCTGTGCTCATTTCAATCTCTGGTTTTATGCAGCACCCCAACTCACCTTTCCCCTTAAGCAAGCATAAGTTGGTTTTCTAAATTTGAGACCCTGTTCTGTTTTGGAATGCAGTTCCTGTGTAGCCAAGTTTACATTCCGTGTATTAGTGATATCTTATGATGTTTCTTTTTCTGTGTGACTTATTTCAGTTAGAATCATCGTACCTGAATCTACTCATTATGCTGCTACGGGCCTGATGACATAGATTTCATTGCTGAGTGATACTGCATTGTACGTAAGTACCACAAGTTCTTTATGCATTTTTCACTTTCTGTGATATTGAACTTGTACGGTAAACGAGGTTCTTGTAAACAGAGGCGTCCCAAACTTTGGGGTGGCTGTGTCTTTTTGATTTTAATTTCCCTAAGCTATAGGACCATAAGTGGAAGTGCCCTAGGCTCTGTTGCTTTGTTTTTTAGATGTTTCAGGAAAGACCATACACTTCTCCCGAGTGGTTGTTGGCAATTTACATCCCGCCCTTCAGCATAACAAGGCTCCCAGTTCTCCATGGCCTGTCCTGGCTTTCTGGATTTTACCCTTTTTTCAGATGGCCCTTTTGACCGGGGGGAAGTGAGACTTCATTGTAGTGCAGATTTCCTTTGCAAGCTTGCTTGGTTGGCCAAAAAGGGCGTATGCGTTTTTTCCTGAATATATTCAGGAAAAAACGCATACGCCCTTTTTGGCCAAGTGCATCATTGTGGACGTTCTGCCTCTTTTCCTATGCTTTCAATGCAATTCCAGTCTACCTCCTGAAATCGGTTTCCTGCAATTCTGCCCCGCTTTCAAGTCATCTTGGCAGCCTTACTTCAGTCTATTTTTGGACGATAGCTGTCATTTATAACTCTGCAGGTTTGTGAATTACAGTGCCCCTGAGCTCCTTTCTTCAACTCGCTTTCTTGTGACCTGGCCGCAACACCGCAGGATGGCTTCAGGCCCTAATCTGGATCCGGCACGGCACGCTGAGCCTTTGGTTATTTCCTCTTCCTGGTGGGAAATGAGAGTTAAATTTGCCCGTCCAGACACCTCCAGCTAGTCTCTCATTGGTTCTCGCTATTCCTGTTCATCTTCCGCAGAAATTGCAAACTGGGCCAAACAGGAGGTTAAAGGCGCTGACTCTCCAAGTGGGGAGAGTGTTAGTAAAGCGTCTGGAATGTTGCACCTGAGTACCAGGGTACGAAAACTGGGACATATTTGAACACGTCTCCCGATCACATGGTTGATCATACTCTAGGTTCCACATGCATGTTTTAGCTGAAGGAAGAATACCTAAAACCTGGGTAGTTGAAACCCGTGGAATGGGTACCATGCAATATGACTTCAAAGGGTCTTCATTTGCTCACGAACCTCTCCAATCCTATCACTGCTGCGTTTATGCCCCTGTACACATGCTTGATTCTCTTTCGGAGACATAGCAATCCATAGGTTTTAAGATACTTACTAGTCAGGTACATTCTTAGGCGTTTAATATGGGGTGTTGAGTCCATTTCGTTGAGCAAGGAGTAGCTCTTGTCTATTCCATATTTGGCTTAAGGAACTTTATCTGTGCTCATTTCAATCTCTGGTTTTATGCAGCACCCCAACTCACCTTTCCCCTTAAGCAAGCATAAGTTGGTTTTCTAAATTTGAGACACTGTTCTGTTCTGTAATTCAGTTCCTGTGTAGCCAAGTTTCCATTCCGTGTATTACTGATATCTTATGATGTTTCTTTTTCTGTGTGACTTATTTCAGTTAGAATCATCATACCTGAATCCACTCATTGTGCTGCTAAGGGCCTGATGACACAGATTTCATTGCTGAGTGATATTGTTTTGTAAGTAAATACCACAACTTCTTTACCCATTTTTCACTTTCTGCGATGTTGAACTTGTACTGTAAACGAGGTTCTTGTAAACAGAGCCGTTCCAAACTTTGGGGTGGCTGTGTCTTTTTGATTTTAATTTCCCTAAGCTATAGGACCATAAGTGGAAGTGCCCTAGGTTCTGTTGCTTTGTTTTTTAGATGTTTCAGGAAACACCATACACTTCTCCCGAGTGGTTGTTGGCAATTTACATCCCGCCCTTCAGCATAACAAGGCTCCCAGTTCTCCATGGCCTGTCCTGCCTTTCTGGATTTTACCCTTTTTTCAGATGGCCCTTTTGAGCGGGGGGAAGTGAGACTTCATTGTAGTGCAGATTTCCTTTGCAAGCTTGCTTGGTTGGCCAAAAAGGGCGTATGCGTTTTTTCCTGAATATATTCAGGAAAAAACGCATACGCCCTTTTTGGCCAAGTGCATCATTGTGGACGTTCTGCCTCTTTTCCTATGCTTTCAATGCAATTCCAGTCTACCTCCTGAAATCGGTTTCCTGCAATTCTGCCCCGCTTTCAAGTCCTCTTGGCAGCCTTACTTCAGTCTATTTTTGGACGATAGCTGTCATTTATATCTCTGCAGGTTTGTGAATTACAGTGCCCCTGAGCTCCTTTCTTCAACTCGCTTTCTTGTGACCTGGCCGCAACACCGCAGGATGGCTTCAGGCCCTAATCTGGATCCGGCACGGCACGCTGAGCCTTTGGTTATTTCCTCTTCCTGGTGGGAAATGAGAGTTAAATTTGCCCGTCCAGACACCTCCAGCTAGTCTCTCATTGGTTCTCGCTATTCCTGTTCATCTTCCGCAGAAATTGCAAACTGGGCCAAACAGGAGGTTAAAGGCGCTGACTCTCCAAGTGGGGAGAGTGTTAGTAAAGCATCTGGAATGTTGCACCCGAGTACCAGGGGAGGAAAACTGAGACATATTTGAACACGTCTCCCGTTCACATGGTTGATCATACTTGGGTTCCACATGCATGTTTTAGCTGAAGGAAGAATACCTAAAACCTGGGTAGTTGAAACCCGTGGAATGGGTACCATGCAATATGACTTCAAAGGGTCTTCATTTGCTCACCGAACCTCTCCAATCCTATCACTGCTGCGTTTATGCCCCTGTACACATGCTTGATTCTCTTTCGGAGACATAGCAATCCATAGGTTTTAAGATACTTACTAGTCAGGTACATTCTTAGGCGTTTAATATGCGGTGTTTAGTCCATTTCGTTGAGCAAGGAGTAGCTCTTGTCTATTCCATATTTGGCTTAAGGAACTTTATCTGTGCTCATTTCAATCTCTGGTTTTATGCAGCACCCCAACTCACCTTTCCCCTTAAGCAAGCATAAGTTGGTTTTCTAAATTTGAGACCCTGTTCTGTTTTGGAATGCAGTTCCTGTGTAGCCAAGTTTACATTCCGTGTATTAGTGATATCTTATGATGTTTCTTTTTCTGTGTGACTTATTTCAGTTAGAATCATCGTACCTGAATCTACTCATTATGCTGCTACGGGCCTGATGACATAGATTTCATTGCTGAGTGATACTGCATTGTACGTAAGTACCACAAGTTCTTTATGCATTTTTCACTTTCTGTGATATTGAACTTGTACGGTAAACGAGGTTCTTGTAAACAGAGGCGTCCCAAACTTTGGGGTGGCTGTGTCTTTTTGATTTTAATTTCCCTAAGCTATAGGACCATAAGTGGAAGTGCCCTAGGCTCTGTTGCTTTGTTTTTTAGATGTTTCAGGAAACACCATACACTTCTCCCGAGTGTCTGTTGGCAATTTACATCCCGCCCATCAGCATAACAAGGCTCCCAGTTCTCCATGGCCTGTCCTGCCTTTCTGGATTTTATACTTTTTTCAGATGGCCCTTTTGACCGGGGGGAAGTGAGACTTCATTGTAGTGCAGATTTCCTTTGCAAGTTTGCTTGGTTGGCCAAAAAGGGCGTATGCGTTTTTTCCTGAATATATTCAGGAAAAAACGCATACGCCCTTTTTGGCCAAGTGCATCATTGTGGACGTTCTGCCTCTTTTCCTATGCTTTCAATGCAATTCCAGTCTACCTCCTGAAATCGGTTTCCTGCAATTCTGCCCCGCTTTCAAGTCCTCTTGGCAGCCTTACTTCAGTCTATTTTTGGACGATAGCTGTCATTTATAACTCTGCAGGTTTGTGAATTACAGTGCCCCTGAGCTCCTTTCTTCAACTCGCTTTCTTGTGACCTGGCCGCAACACGGCAGGATGGCTTCAGGCCCTAATCTGGTTCCAGTACGGCACACTGAGCCTTTGGTTATTTCCTCTTCCTGGTGGGAAATGAGAGTTGAATTTGCCCGTCCAGACACCTCCAGCTAGCCTCTCATTGGTTCTCGCTATTCCTGTTCATCTTCCGCAGAAATTGCAAACTGTGCCAAACAGGAGGTTAAAGGCGCTGACTCTCCAAGTGGGGAGAGTGTTAGTAAAGCGTCTGGAATGTTGTACCCGAGTACCAGGGGAGGAAAACTGAGACATATTTGAACACGTCTCCCGATCACATGGTTGATCATACTCTGGGTTCCACATGCATGTTTTAGCTGAAGGAAGAATACCTAAAACCTGGGTAGTTTAAACCCGTGGAATGGGTACCATGCAATATGACTTCAAAGGGTCTTCATTTGCTCACCGAACCTCTCCAATCCTATCACTGCTGCGTTTATGCCCCTGTACACATGCTTGATTCTCTTTCAGAGACATAGCAATCCATAGGTTTTAAGATACTTACTAGTCAGGTACATTCTTAGGCGTTTAATATGCGGGGTTGAGTCCATTTCGTTGAGCAAGGAGTAGCTCTTGTCTATTCCATATTTGCCTTAAGGAACTTTATCTGTGCTCATTTCAATCTCTGGTTTTATGCAGCAACCCAACTCACCTTTCCCCTTAAGCAAGCATAAGTTGGTTTTCTAAATTTGAGAACCTGTTCTGTTTTGGAATTCAGTTCCTGTGTAGCCAAGTTTACATTCCGTGTATTACTGATATCTTATGATGTTTCTTTTTCTGTGTGACTTATTTCAGTTAGAATCATCGTACCTGAATCTACTCATTATGCTGCTACGGGCCTGATGACATAGATTTCATTGCTGAGTGATACTGCATTGTACGTAAGTACCACAAGTTCTTTATCCATTTTTCACTTTCTGTGATATTGAACTTGTACGGTAAACGAGGTTCTTGTAAACAGAGGCGTCCCAAACTTTGGGGTGGCTGTGTCTTTTTGATTTTAATTTCCCGAAGCTATAGGACCATAAGTGGCAGTGCCCTAGGCTCTGTTGCTTTGTTATTTAGATGTTTCAGGAAACACCATACACTTCTCCTGAGTGTCTGTTGGTAATTTACATCCCGCCCATCAGCATAACAAGGCTCCCAGTTCTCCATGGCCTGTCCTGCCTTTCTGGATTTTACACTTTTTTCAGATGGCCCTTTTGACCGGGGGGAAGTGAGACTTCATTGTAGTGCAGATTTCCTTTGCAAGCTTGCTTGGTTGGCCAAAAAGGGTGTATGCGTTTTTTCCTGAATATATTCAGGAAAAAACGCATACGCCGTTTTTGGCCAAGTGCATCATTGTGGACGTTCTGCCTCTTTTCCTATGCTTTCAATGCAATTCCAGTCTACCTCCTGAAATCGGTTTCCTGCAATTCTGCCCTGCTTTCAAGTCCTCTTGGTAGCCTTACTTCAGTCTATTTTTGGACGATAGCTGTCATTTATAACTCTGCAGGTTTGTGAATTACAGTGCCTCTGAGCTCCTTTCTTCAACTCGCTTTCTTTTGAGCTGGCCGCAACACCGCAGGATGGCTTCAGGCCCTAATCTGGTTCCGGCACGGCACGCTGAGCCTTTGGTTAATTCCTCTTCCTGGTGGGAAATGAGAGTTAAATTTGCCCGTCCAGACACCTCCAGCTAGCCTCTCATTGGTTCTCGCTATTCCTGTTCATCTTCCACAGAAATTGCAAACTGGGCCAAACAGGAGGTTAAAGGGACTGACTCTCCAAGTCGGGAGAGTGTTAGTAAAGCGTCTGGAATGTTGCACCCGAGTACCAGGGTACGAAAACTGGGACATATTTGAACACGTCTCCCGATCACATGGTTGATCATACTCTAGGTTGCACATGCATGTTTTAGCTGAAGGAAGAATACCTTAAACCTGGGTAGTTGAAACCCGTGGAATGGGAACCATGCAATATGACTTCAAAGGGTCTTCATTTGCTCACCGAACCTCTCCAATCCTATCACTGCTGCGTTTATGCCCCTGTACACATGCTTGATTCTCTTTCGGAGACATAGCAATCCATAGGTTTTAAGATACTTACTAGTCAGGTACATTCTTAGGCGTTTAATATGGGGTGTTGAGTCCATTTCGTTGAGCAAGGAGTAGCTCTTGTCTATTCCATATTTGGCTTAAGGAACTTTATCTGTGCTCATTTCAATCTCTGGTTTTATGCAGCACCCCAACTCACCTTTCCCCTTAAGCAAGCATAAGTTGGTTTTCTAAATTTGAGACCCTGTTCTGTTCTGTAATTCAGTTCCTGTGTAGCCAAGTTTACATTCCGTGTATTACTGATATCTTATGATGTTTCTTTTTCTGTGTGACTTATTTCAGTTAGAATCATCATACCTGAATCCACTCATTGTGCTGCTAAGGGCCTGATGACACAGATTTCATTGCTGAGTGATATTGCTTTGTAAGTAAATACCACAACTTCTTTATCCATTTTTCACTTTCTGCGATGTTGAACTTGTACTGTAAACGAGGTTCTTGTAAACAGAGCCATTCCAAACTTTGGGGTGGCTGTGTCTTTTTGATTTTAAATTCCCTAATCTATAGGACCATAAGTGGAAGTGCCCTAGGCTCTGTTGCTTTGTTTTTTAGATGTTTCAGGAAACACCATACACTTCTCCCGAGTGGTTGTTGGCAATTTACATCCCGCCTTTCAGCATAACAAGGCTCACAGTTCTCCATGGCCTGTCCTGCCTTTCTGGATTTTACACTTTTTTCAGATGGCCCTTTTGACCGGGGGGAAGTGAGACTTCATTGTAGTGCAGATTTCCTTTGCAAGCTTGCTTGGTTGGCCAAAAAGGGCGTATGCGTTTTTTCCTGAATATATTCAGGAAAAAACGCATACGCCCTTTTTGGCCAAGTGCATCATTGTGGACGTTCTGCCTCTTTTCCTATGCTTTCAATGCAATTCCAGTCTACCTCCTGAAATCGGTTTCCTGCAATTCTGCCCCGCTTTCAAGTCCTCTTGGCAGCCTTACTTCAGTCTATTTTTGGACGATAGCTGTCATTTATAACTCTGCAGGTTTGTGAATTACAGTGCCCCTGAGCTCCTTTCTTCAACTCGCTTTCTTGTGACCTGGCCGCAACACCGCAGGATGGCTTCAGGCCCTAATCTGGTTCTGGCCCGGCATGCTGAGCCTTTGATTAATTCCTCTTCCTGGTGGGAAATGAGAGTTAAATTTGCCCGTTCAGACACCTCCAGCTAGCCTCTCATTGGTTCTCGCTATTCCTGTTCATCTTCCGCAGAAATTGCAAACTGGGCCAAACAGGAGGTTAAAGGCACTGACTCTCCAAGTGGGGAGAGTGTTAGTAAAGCGTCTGGAATGTTGCACCCGAGTACCAGGGTACGAAAACTGAGACATATTTGAACACGTCTCCCGATCACATGGTTGATCATACTCTAGGTTCCACATGCATGTTTTAGCTGAAGGAAGAATACCTGAAACCTGGGTAGTTGAAACCCGTGGAATGGGTACCATGCAATATGACTTCAAAGGGTCTTCATTTGCTCACCAAACATCTCCAAACCTATCACTGCTGCGTTTATGCCCCTGTACACATGCTTGATTCTCTTTCGGAGACATTGCAATCCATAGGTTTTAAGATACTTACTAGTCAGGTACATTCTTAGGCGTTTAATATGCGGTGTTGAGTCCATTTCGTTGAGCAAGGAGTAGCTCTTGTCTATTCCATATTTGGCTTAAGGAACTTTATCTGTGCTCATTTCAATCTCTGGTTTTATGCAGCACCGCAACTCACCTTTACCCTTAAGCAAGCATAAGTTGGTTTTCTAAATTTGAGACCCTGTTCTGTTCTGTAATTCAGTTCCTGTGTAGCCAAGTTTACATTCCGTGTATTACTGATATCTTATGATGTTTCTTTTTCTGTGTGACTTATTTCAGTTAGAATCATCATACCTGAATCCACTCATTGTGCTGCTAAGGGCCTGATGACACAGATTCATTCCTGAGTGATATTGCTTTGTAAGTAAATACCACAACTTCTTTATCCATTTTTCACTTTCTGCGATGTTGAACTTGTACTGTAAACGAGGTTCTTGTAAACAGAGGCGTCCCAAACTTTGGGGTGGCTGTGTCTTTTTTATTTTAATTTCCCTAAGCTATAGGACCATAAGTGGAAGTGCCCTAGGTTCTGTTGCTTTGTTTTTTAGATGTTTCAGGAAACACCATACACTTCTCCCGAGTGTCTGTTGGCAATTTACATCCCGCCCATCAGCATAACAAGGCTCCCAGTTCTCCATGGCCTGTCCTGCCTTTCTGGATTTTACACTTTTTTCAGATGGCCCTTTTGACCGGGGGGAAGTGAGACTTCATTGTAGTGCAGATTTCCTTTGCAAGCTTGCTTGGTTGGCCAAAAAGGGCGTATGCGCTTTTTCCTGAATATATTCAGGAAAAAACGCATACGCCCTTTTTGGCCAAGTGCATCATTGTGGACGTTCTGCCTCTTTTCCTATGCTTTCAATGCAATTCCAGTCTACCTCCTGAAATCGGTTTCCTGCAATTCTGCCCCGCTTTCAAGTCCTCTTGGCAGCCTTACTTCAGTCTATTTTTGGACGATAGCTGTCATTTATAACTCTGCAGGTTTGTGAATTACAGTGCCTCTGAGCTCCTTTCTTCAACTCGCTTTCTTTTGAGCTGGCCGCAACACCGCAGGATGGCTTCAGGCCCTAATCTGGTTCCGGCACGGCACGCTGAGCCTTTGGTTAATTCCTCTTCCTGGTGGGAAATGAGAGTTAAATTTGCCCGTCCAGACACCTCCAGCTAGTCTCTCATTGGTTCTCACTATTCCTGTTCATCTTCCGCAGAAATTGCAAACTGGGCCAAACAGGAGGTTAAAGGGACTGACTCTCCAAGTCGGGAGAGTGTTAGTAAAGCGTCTGGAATGTTGCACCCGAGTACCAGGGTACGAAAACTGAGACATATTTGAACACGTCTCCCGATCACATGGTTGATCATACTCTGGGTTCCACATGCATGTTTTAGCTGAAGGAAGAATACCTAAAACCTGGGTAGTTGAAACCCGTGGAATGGGTACCATGCAATATGACTTCAAAGGGTCTTCATTTGCTCACCGAACCTCTCCAATCCTATCACTGCTGCGTTTATGGCCCTGTACACATGCTTGATTCTCTTTCGGAGACATAGCAATCCATAGGTTTTAAGATACTTACTAGTCAGGTACATTCTTAGGCGTTTAATATGCGGTGTTGAGTCCATTTCGTTGAGCAAGGAGTAGCTCTTGTCTATTCCATATTTGGCTTAAGGAACTTTATCTGTGCTCATTTCAATCTCTGGTTTTATGCAGCACCCCAACTCACCTTTACCCTTAAGCAAGCATAAGTTGGTTTTCTAAATTTGAGACCCTGTTCTGTTCTGTAATTCAGTTCCTGTGTAGCCAAGTTTACATTCCATGTATTACTGATATCTTATGATGTTTCTTTTTCTGTGTGACTTATTTCAGTTAGAATCATCATACCTGAATCCACTCATTGTGCTGCTAAGGGCCTGATGACACAGATTTCATTGCTGAGTGATATTGCTTTGTAAGTAAATACCACAACTTCTTTATCCATTTTTCACTTTCTACAATGTTGAACTTGTACTGTAAACGAGGTTCTTGTAAACAGAGGCGTCCCAAACTTTGGGGTGGCTGTGTCTTTTTGATTTTAATTTCCCTAAGCTATAGGACCATAAGTGGCAGTGTCCTAGGCTCTGTTGCATTGTTTTTTAGATGTTTCAGGAAACACCATACACTTCTCCCGAGTGTCTGTTGGCAATTTACATCCCGCCCATCAGCATATCAAGGCTCCCAGTTCTCCATGGCCTGTCCTGCCTTTCTGGATTTTACACCTTTTTCAGATGGCCCTTTTGACCGGGGGGAAGTGAGACTTCATTGTAGTGCAGATTTCCTTTGCAAGTTTGCTTGCTTGGCCAAAAAGGGCGTATGCGTTTTTACCTGAATATATTCAGGAAAAAACGCATACGCCCTTTTTGGCCAAGTGCATCATTGTGGACGTTCTGCCTCTTTTCCTATGCTTTCAATGCAATTCCAGTCTACCTCCTGAAATCGGTTTCCTGCAATTCTGCCCCGCTTTCAAGTCCTCTTGGCAGCCTTACTTCAGTCTATTTTTGGACGATAGCTGTCATTTATAACTCTGCAGGTTTGTGAATTACAGTGCCCCTGAGCTCCTTTCTTCAACTCGCTTTCTTCTGAGCTGGCCGCAACACCGCAGGATGGCTTCAGGCCCTAATCTGGTTCCGGCACGGCACGCTGAGCCTTTGGTTAATTCCTCTTCCTGGTGGGATGTGAGTGTTAAATTTGCCCGTCAGGACACCTCCAGCTAGTCTCTCATTGGTTCTCGCTATTCCTGTTCATCTTCCGCAGAAATTGCTAACTGGGCCAAACAGGAGATTTAAGGGATTGACTCTGAAGTCGGGAGAGTGTTAGTAAAGCGTCTGGAATGTTGCACCCGAGTACCAGGGTACAAAAACTGAGACATATTTGAACACGTCTCCCGATCACATGGTTGATCATACTCTAGGTTCCACATGCATGTTTTAGCTGAAGGAAGAATACCTGAAACCTGGAGAGTTGAGACCCGTGTAATGGGTACCATGCAATATGACTTCAAAGGGTCTTCATTTGCTCACCGAACCTCTCCAATCCTATCACTGCTGCGTTTATGCCCCTGTACACACGCTTGATTCTCTTTTGGAGACATAGCAATCCATAGGTTTTAAGATACTTACTAGTCAGGTACATTCTTAGGCGTTTAATATGGGGTGTTGAGTCCATTTCGTTGAGCAAGGAGTAGCTCTTGTCTATTCCATATTTGGCTTAAGGAACTTTATCTGTGCTCATTTCAATCTCTGGTTTTATGCAGCACCCCAACTCACCTTTCCCCTTAAGCAAGCATAAGTTGGTTTTCTAAATTTGAGACCCTGTTCTGTTTGGAATTCAGTTCCTGTGTAGCCAAGTTTACATTCCGTGTATTAGTGATATCTTATGATGTTTCTTTTTCTGTGTGACTTATTTCAGTCAGAATCATCGTACCTGAATCCACTCATTATGCTGCTACGGGCCTGATGACATAGATTTCATTGCTGAGTGATACTGCATTGTACGTAAGTACCACAAGTTCTTTATCCATTTTTCACTTTCTGTGACATTGAACTTGTACGGTAAACGAGGTTCTTGTAAACAGAGGCGTCCCAAACTTTGGGGTGGCTGTGTCTTTTTTATTTTAATTTCCCTAAGCTATAGGACCATAAGTGGAAGTGCCCTAGGCTCTGTTGCTTTGTTTTTTAGATGTTTCAGGAAACACCATACACTTCTCCCGAGTGTCTGTGGCAATTTACATCCCGCCCATCAGCATAACAAGGCTCCCAGTTCTCCATGGCCTGTCCTGCCTTTCTGGATTTTACACTTTTTTCAGATGGCCCTTTTGACCGGGGGGAAGTGAGACTTCATTGTACTGCAGATTTCCTTTGCAAGCTTGCTTGGTTGGCCAAAAATGGCGTATGCGTTTTTTCCTGAATATATTCAGGAAAAAACGCATACGCCCTTTTTGGCCAAGTGCATCATTGTGGACGTTCTGCCTCTTTTCCTATGCTTTCAATGCAATTCCAGTCTACCTCCTGAAATCGGTTTCCTGCAATTCTGCCCCGCTTTCAAGTCCTCTTGGCAGCCTTACTTCAGTCTATTTTTGGACGATAGCTGTCATTTATAACTCTGCAGGTTTGTGAATTACAGTGCCCCTGAGCTCCTTTCTTCAACTCGCTTTCTTGTGACCTGGCCGCAACACCGCAGGATGGCTTCAGGCCCTAATCTGGTTCCGGCCCGGCATGCTGAGCCTTTGATTAATTCCTCTTCCTGGTGGGAAATGAGAGTTAAATTTGCCTGTTCAGAGACCTCCAGCTAGCCTCTCATTGGTTCCCGCTATTCCTGTTCATCTTCCGCAGAAATTGCAAACTGGGCCAAACAGGAGGTTAAAGGCACTGACTCTCCAAGTCGGGAGAGTGTTAGTAAAGCGTTTGGAATGTTGCACCCGAGTACCAGGGGAGGAAAACTGAGACATATTTGAACACGTCTCCCGTTCACATGGTTGATCATACTCTGGGTTCAACATGCATGTTTTAGCTGAAGGAAGAATACCTTAAACCTAGAGAGTTGAGACCCGTGTAATGGGTACCATGCAATATGACTTCAAAGAGTCTTCATTTGCTCACCGAACCTCTCCAATCCTATCACTGCTGCGTTTATGCCCCTGTACACAAGCTTGATTCTCTTTCGGCGACATAGCAATCCATAGGTTTTAAGATACTTACTAGTCAGGTACATTCTTAGGCGTTTAATATGGGGTGTTGAGTCCATTTCGTTGAGCAAGGAGTAGCTCTTGTCTATTCCATATTTGGCTTAAGGAACTTTATCTGTGCTCATTTCAATCTCTGGTTTTATGCAGCACCCCAACTCACCTTTCCCCTTAAGCAAGCATAAGTTGGTTTTCTAAATTTGAGACCCTGTTCTGTTCTGTAATTCAGTTCCTGTGTAGCCAAGTTTACATTCCGTGTATTAGAGATATCTTATGATGTTTCTTTTTCTGTGTGACTTATTTCAGTTAGAATCATCGTACCTGAATCCACTCATTATGCTGCTACGGGCCTGATGACATAGATTTCATTGCTGAGTGATACTGCATTGTACGTAAGTACCACAAGTTCTTTATCCATTTTTCACTTTCTGTGACATTGAACTTGTACGGTAAACGAGGTTCTTGTAAACAGAGGCGTCCCAAACTTTGGGGTGGCTGTGTCTTTTTGATTTTAATTTCCCTAAGCTATAGGACCATAAGTGGAAGTGCCCTAGGCTCTGTTGCTTTGTTTTTTAGATGTTTCAGGAAACACCATACACTTCTCCCGAGTGTCTGTGGCAATTTACATCCCGCCCATCAGCATAACAAGGCTCCCAGTTCTCCATGGCCTGTCCTGCCTTTCTGGATTTTACACTTTTTTCAGATGGCCCTTTTGACCGGGGGGAAGTGAGACTTCATTGTAGTGCAGATTTCCTTTGCAAGCTTGCTTGGTTGGCCAAAAAGGGCGTATGCGTTTTTTCCTGAATATATTCAGGAAAAAACGCATACGCCCTTTTTGGCCAAGTGCATCATTGTGGACGTTCTGCCTCTTTTCCTATGCTTTCAATGCAATTCCAGTCTACCTCCTGAAATCGGTTTCCTGCAATTCTGCCCCGCTTTCAAGTCCTCTTGGCAGCCTTACTTCAGTCTATTTTTGGACGATAGCTGTCATTTATAACTCTGCAGGTTTGTGAATTACAGTGCCCCTGAGCTCCTTTCTTCAACTCGCTTTCTTGTGACCTGGCCGCAACACCGCAGGATGGCTTCAGGCCCTAATCTGGTTCTGGCACGGCACGCTGAGCCTTTGGTTAATTCCTCTTGCTGGTGGGATGTGAGTGTTAAATTTGCCCGTCCAGACACCTCCAGCTAGTCTCTCATTGGTTCTCGCTATTCCTGTTCATCTTCCGCAGAAATTGCAAACTGGGCCAAACAGGAGGTTAAAGGGACTGACTCTCCAAGTCGGGAGAGTGTTAATAAAGCGTCTGGAATGTTGCACCCGAGTACCAGGGTACAAAAACTGAGACATATTTGAACACGTCTCCCGTTCACACAGTTGATCATACTCTGGGTTCCACATGCATGTTTTAGCTGAAGGAAGAATACCTGAAACCTGCAGAGTTGAGACTCGTGGAATGGGTACCATGCAATATGACTTCAAAGGGTCTTCATTTGCTCACCGAACCTCTCCAATCCTATCACTGCTGCGTTTATGCCCCTGTACACATGCTTGATTCTCTTTCGGAGACATAGCAATCCATAGGTTTTAAGATACTTACTAGTCAGGTACATTCTTAGGCGTTTAATATGGGGTGTTGAGTCCATTTCGTTGAGCAAGGAGTAGCTCTTGTCTATTCCATATTTGGCTTAAGGAACTTTATCTGTGCTCATTTCGATCTCTGGTTTTATGCAGCACCCCAACTCACCTTTCCCCTTAAGCAAGCATAAGTTGGTTTTCTAAATTTGAGACCCTGTTCTGTTCTGTAATTCAGTTCCTGTGTAGCCAAGTTTACATTCCGTGTATTACTGATATCTTATGATGTTTCTTTTTCTGTGTGACTTATTTCAGTTAGAATCATCATACCTGAATCCACTCATTGTGCTGCTAAAGGCCTGATGACATAGATTTCATTGCTGAGTGATATTTCTTTGTAAGTAAATACCACAACTTCTTTATCCATTTTTCACATTCTGCGATGTTGAACTTGTACTGTAAACGAGGTTCTTGTAAACAGAGCCGTTCCAAACTTTTGGGTGGCTGTGTCTTTTTGATTTTAATTTCCGTAAGCTATACGACCATAAGTGGAAGAGCCCTAGGCTCTGTTGCTTTGTTTTTTAGATGTTTCAGGAAACACCATACACTTCTCCCCAGTGTCTGTTGGCAATTTACATCCCGCCCATCAGCATAACAAGGCTCCCAGTTCTCCATGGCCTGTCCTGCCTTTCTGGATTTTACACATTTTTCAGATGGCCCTTTTGACCGGGGGGAAGTGAGACTTCATTGTAGTGCAGATTTCCTTTGCAAGCTTGCTTGGTTGGCCAAAAAGGGCGTATGCGTTTTTTCCTGAATATATTCAGGAAAAAACGCATACGCCCTTTTTGGCCAAGTGCATCATTGTGGACGTTCTGCCTCTTTTCCTATGCTTTCAATACAATTCCAGTCTACCTCCTGAAATCGGTTTCCTGCAATTCTGCCCCGCTTTCAAGTCCTCTTGGCAGCCTTACTTCAGTCTATTTTTGGACGATAGCTGTCATTTATAACTCTGCAGGTTTGTGAATTACAGTGCCCCTGAGCTCCTTTCTTCAACTCGCTTTCTTTTGAGCTGGCCGCAACACCGAAGGATGGCTTCAGGCCCTAATCTGGTTCCGGCCCGGCATGCTGAGCCTTTGGTTAATTCCTCTTCCTGGTGGGAAATGAGAGTTAAATTTGCCCATCCAGACACCTCCAGCTAGCCTCTCATTGGTTCTCGCTATTCCTGTTCATCTTCCACAGAAATTGCAAACTGGGCCAAACAGGAGGTTAAAGGGACTGACTCTCCAAGTCGGGAGAGTGTTAGTAAAGCATCTGGAATGTTGCACCCGAGTACCAGGGGAGGAAAACTGAGACATATTTGAACACGTCTCCCGATCAAATGGTTGATCATACTGTAGGTTCCACATGCATGTTTTAGCTGAAGGAAGAATACCTTAAACCTGGGTAGTTGAAACCCGTGGAATGGGTACCATGCAATATGACTTCAAAGGGTGTTCATTTGCTCACCAAACCTCTCCAATCCTATCACTGCTGCGTTTATGCCCCTGTACACTTGCTTGATTCTCTTTCGGAGACATAGCAATCCATAGGTTTTAAGATACTTACTAGTCAGGTACATTCTTAGGCGTTTAATATGCGGTGTTGAGTCCATTTCGTTGAGCAAGGAGTAGCTCTTGTCTATTCCATATTTGGCTTAAGGAACTTTATCTGTGCTCATTTCAATCTCTGGTTTTATGCAGCACCACAACTCACCTTTACCCTTAAGCAAGCATAAGTTTGTTTTCTAAATTTGAGACCCTGTTCTGTTCTGTAATTCAGTTCCTGTGTAGCCAAGTTTCCATTCCGTGTATTACTGATATCTTATGATGTTTCTTTTTCTGTGTGACTTATTTCAGTTAGAATCATCATACCTGAATCCACTCATTGTGCTGCTAAGGGTCTGATGACACAGATTTCATTGCTGAGTGATATTGCTTTGTAAGTAAATACCACAACTTCTTTATCCATTTTTCACTTTCTGCGATGTTGAGCTTGTACTGTAAACGAGGTTCTTGTAAACAGAGCCATTCCAAACTTTGGGGTGGCTGTGTCTTTTTGATTTTAATTTCCCTAAGCTATAGGACCATAAGTGGAAGTGCCCTAGGCTCTGTTGCTTTGTTTTTTAGATGTTTCAGGAAACACCATACACTTCTCCCGAGTGGTTGTTGGCAATTTACATCCCGCCCATCAGCATAACAAGGCTCCCAGTTCTCCATGGCCTGTCCTGCCTTTCTGGATTTTACACTTTTTTCAGATGGCCCTTTTGACCGGGGGGAAGTGAGACTTCATTGTAGTGCAGATTTCTTTGCAAGCTTGCTTGGTTGGCCAAAAAGGGCGTATGCGTTTTTTCCTGAATATATTCAGGAAAAAACGCATACGCCCTTTTTGGCCAAGTGCATCATTGTGGACGTTCTGCCTCTTTTCCTATGCTTTCAATGCAATTCCAGTCTACCTCCTGAAATCGGTTTCCTGCAATTCTGCCCCGCTTTCAAGTCCTCTTGGCAGCCTTACTTCAGTCTATTTTTGGACGATAGCTGTCATTTATAACTCTGCAGGTTTGTGAATTACAGTGCCCCTGAGCTCCTTTCTTCAACTCGCTTTCTTTTGAGCTCGCCGCAACACCGCAGGATGGCTTCAGGCCCTAAATTGGTTCCGGTACGGCACGCTGAGCCTTTGGTTATTTCCTCTTCCTGGTGGGAAATGAGAGTTAAATTTGCCCGTCCAGACACCTCCAGCTAGCCTCTCATTGGTTCTCGCTATTCCTGTTCAACTTCCGCAGAAATTGCAAACTGGACCAAACAGGAGGTTAAAGGGACTGACTCTCCAAGTCGGGAGAGTGTAGGTAATGCGTCCGGAATGTTGCACCCGAGTACCAGGGTAAGAAAACTGAGACATATTTGAACATGTCTCCCGATCACATGGTTGATCATACTCTAGGTTCCACATGCATGTTTTAGCTGAAGGAAGAATACCTTAAACCTGGGTAGTTGAAACCCGTGGAATGGGTACCATGCAATATGACTTCAAAGGGTCTTCATTTGCTCACCGAACCTCTCCAATCCTATCACTGCTGCGTTTATGGCCCTGTACACATGCTTGATTCTCTTTCGGAGACATAGCAATCCATAGGTTTTAAGATACTTCCTACTCAGGTACATTCTTAGGTGTTTAATATGCGGTGTTGAGTCCATTTCGTTGAGCAAGGAGTAGCTCTTGTCTATTCCATATTTGGCGTAAGGAACTTTATCTGTGCTCATTTCAATCTCTGGTTTTATGCAGCACCCCAACTCACCTTTACCCTTAAGCAAGCATAAGTTGGTTTTCTAAATTTGAGACCCTGTTCTGTTCTGTAATTCAGTTCCTGTGTAGCCAAGTTTACATTCCGTGTATTACTGATATCTTATGATGTTTCTTTTTCTGTGTGACTTATTTCAGTTAGAATCATCATACCTGAATCCACTCATTGTGCTGCTAAGGGCCTGATGACATAGATTTCATTGCTGAGTGATATTGCTTTGTAACTAAATACCACAACTTCTTTATCCATTGTTCACTTTCTGCGATGTTGAACTTGTACTGTAAACGAGGTTCTTGTAAACAGAGCCGTTCCAAACTTTGGGGTGGCTGTGTCTTTTTGATTTTAATTTCCCTAAGCTATAGGACCATAAGTGGAAGTGCCCTAGGTTCTGTTGCTTTGTTTTTTAGATGTTTCAGGAAACACCATACACTTCTCCTGAGTGTCTGTTGGCAATTTACATCCCGCCCATCAGCATAACAAGGCTCCCAGTTCTCCATGGCCTGTCCTGCCTTTCTGGATTTTACACTTTTTTCAGATGGCCCTTTTGACCAGGGGGAAGTGAGACTTCATTGTAGTGCAGATTTCCTTCGCAAGCTTGCTTGGTTGGCCAAAAAGGGCGTATGCGTTTTTTCCTGAATATATTCAGGAAAAAACGCATACGCCCTTTTTGGCCAAGTGCATCATTGTGGACGTTCTGCCTCTTTTCCTATGCTTTCAATGCAATTCCAGTCTACCTCCTGAAATCGGTTTCCTGCATTTCTGCCCCGCTTTCAAGTCCTCTTGGCAGCCTTACTTCAGTCTATTTTTGGACGATAGCTGTCATATATAACTCTGCAGGTTTGTGAATTACAGTGCCCCTGAGCTCCTTTCTTCAACTCGCTTTCTTGTGACCTGGCCGCAACACCGCAGGATGGCTTCAGGCCCTAATCTGGTTCTGGCATAGCACGCTGAGCCTTTGGTTAATTCCTCTTCCTGGTAGGAAATGAGAGTTAAATTTGCCCGTCCAGACACCTCCAGCTAGTCTCCATTGGTTCTCGCTATTCCTGTTCATCTTCCGCAGAAATTGCAAACTGGGCCAAACAGGAGGTTAAAGTCGCTGACTCTCCAAGTGGGGAGAGTTTTAGTAAAGCGTCTGGAATGTTGCACCCGAGTACCAGGGGAGGAAAACTGAGACATATTTGAACACGTCTCCCGTTCACATGGTTGATCATACTTGGGTTCCACATGCATGTTTTAGCTGAAGGAAGAATACCTAAAACCTGGGTAGTTGAAACCCGTGGAATGGGTACCATGCAATATGACTTCAAAGGGTCTTCATTTGCTCACCGAACCTCTCCAATCCTATCACTGCTGCGTTTATGGCCCTGTACACATGCTTGATTCTCTTTCGGAGACATAGCAATCCATAGGTTTTAAGATACTTCCTAGTCAGGTACATTCTTAGGTGTTTAATATGCGGTGTTGAGTCCATTTCGTTGAGCAAGGAGTAGCTCTTGTCTATTCCATATTTGGCGTAAGGAACTTTATCTGTGCTCATTTCAATCTCTGGTTTTATGCAGCACCCCAACTCACCTTTACCCTTAAGCAAGCATAAGTTGGTTTTCTAAATTTGAGACCCTGTTCTGTTCTGTAATTCAGTTCCTGTGTAGCCAAGTTTACATTCCGTGTATTACTGATATCTTATGATGTTTCTTTTTCTGTGTGACTTATTTCAGTTAGAATCATCATACCTGAATCCACTCATTGTGCTGCTAAGGGCCTGATGACATAGATTTCATTGCTGAGTGATATTGCTTTGTAACTAAATACCACAACTTCTTTATCCATTGTTCACTTTCTGCGATGTTGAACTTGTACTGTAAACGAGGTTCTTGTAAACAGAGCCGTTCCAAACATTGGGGTGGCTGTGTCTTTTTGATTTTAATTTCCCTAAGCTATAGGACCATAAGTGGAAGTGCCCTAGGTTCTGTTGCTTTGTTTTTTAGATGTTTCAGGAAACACCATACACTTCTCCTGAGTGTCTGTTGGCAATTTACATCCCGCCCATCAGCATAACAAGGCTCCCAGTTCTCCATGGCCTGTCCTGCCTTTCTGGATTTTACACTTTTTTCAGATGGCCCTTTTGACCAGGGGGAAGTGAGACTTCATTGTAGTGCAGATTTCCTTCGCAAGCTTGCTTGGTTGGCCAAAAAGGGCGTATGCGTTTTTTCCTGAATATATTCAGGAAAAAACGCATACGCCCTTTTTGGCCAAGTGCATCATTGTGGACGTTCTGCCTCTTTTCCTATGCTTTCAATGCAATTCCAGTCTACCTCCTGAAATCGGTTTCCTGCATTTCTGCCCCGCTTTCAAGTCCTCTTGGCAGCCTTACTTCAGTCTATTTTTGGACGATAGCTGTCATTTATAACTCTGCAGGTTTGTGAATTACAGTGCCCCTGAGCTCCTTTCTTCAACTCGCTTTCTTGTGACCTGGCCGCAACACCGCAGGATGTCTTCAGGCCCTAATCTGGTTCTGGCACGGCACACTGAGCCTTTGGTTAATTCCTCTTCCTGGTGGGAAATGAGAGTTAAATTTGCCCGTCCAGACACCTCCAGCTAGTCTTTCATTGGTTCTCGTTATTCCTGTTCATCTTCCACAGAAATTGCAAACTGGGCCAAACAGGAAGTTAAAGGAACTGACTCTCCAAGTGGGGAGAGTGTTAGTAAAGCGTCTGGAATGTTGCACCCGAGTACCAGGGTACGAAAACTGAGACATATTTGAACACGTCTCCCGATCACATGGTTGATCATACTCTAGGTTCCACATGCATGTTTTAGATGAAGGAAGAATACCTTAAACCTGGGTAGTTGAAACCCGTGGAATGGGTACCATGCAATATGACTTCAAAGGGTCTTCAGTTGCTCACGAACCTCTCCAATCCTATCACTGCTGCGTTTATGCCCCTGTACACATGCTTGATTCTCTTTCGGAGACATAGCAATCCATAGGTTTTAAGATACTTACTAGTCAGGTGCATTCTTAGGCGTTTAATATGGGGTTTTGTGTCCATTTCGTTGAGCAAGGAGTAGCTCTTGTGTATTCCATATTTGGCTTAAGGAACATTATCTGTGCTCATTTCAATCTCTGGTTTTATGCAGCACCCCAACTCACCTTTCACCTTAAGCAAGCATAAGTTGGTTTTCTAAATTTGAGACCCTGTTCTGTTTTGGAATGCAGTTCCTGTGTAGCCAAGTTTACATTCCGTGTATTACTGATATCTTATGATATTTCTTTTTCTGTGTGACTTATTTCAGTTAGAATCATCATACCTGAATCCACTCATTATGCTGCTACGGGCCTGATGACATAGATTTCATTGCTGAGTGATACTGCATTGTACGTAAGTACCACAACTTCTTTATCCATTTTTCACTTTCTGTGATATTGAACTTGTATGGTAAACGAGGTTCTTGTAAACGGAGGCGTCCCAAATTTTGGGGTGGCTGTGTCTTTTTGATTTTAATTTCCCTAAGCTATAGGACCATAAGCGCAAGTGCCCTCGGCTCTGTTGCTTTGTTTTTTAGATGTTTCAGGAAACACCATACACTACTCCCCAGTGGTTGTTGGCAATTTACATCCCGCCCATCAGTATAACAAGGCTCCCAGTTCTCCATGGCCTGTCCTGCCTTTCTGGAGTTTACGCTTTTTTCAGATGACCCTTTTGACCGGGGAGAAGTGAGACTTCATTGTAGTGCAGATTTCCTTTGCAAGCTTGCTTGGTTGGCCAAAAAGGGCGTATGCGTTTTTTCCTGAATATATTCAGGAAAAAACGCATACGCCCTTTTTGGCCAAGTGCATCATTGTGGACGTTCTGCCTCTTTTCCTATGCCTTCAATGCAATTCCAGTCTACCTCCTGAAATCGGTTTCCTGCAATTCTGCCCCGCTTTCAAGTCCTCTTGGCAGCCTTACTTCAGTCTATTTTTGGACGATAGCTGTCATTTATAACTCTGCAGGTTTGTGAATTACAGTGCCCCTGAGCTCCTTTCTTCAACTCGCTTTCTTGTGACCTGGCCGCAACACCGCAGGATGTCTACAGGCCCTAATCTGGTTCCGGCACGGCACGCTGAGCCTTTGGTTAATCCCTCTTCCTGGTGGGAAATGAGAGTTAAATTTGCCCATCCAGACACCTCCAGCTAGTCTCTCATTGGTTCTCGCTATTCCTGTTCATCTTCCACAGAAATTGCAAACTGGGCCAAACAGGAGGTTAAAGGGACTGACTCTCCAATTCGGGAGAGTGTTAGTAAAGCGTCTGGAATGTTGAACCCGAGTACCAGGGTACGAAAACTGAGACATATTTGCACACGTCTCCCGATCACATGGTTGATCATAATCTAGGTTCCACATGCATGTTTTAGCTGAAGGAACAATACCTTAAACCTGGAGAGTTGAGACCCGTGGAATGGGTACCATGCAATATGACTTCAAAGGGTCTTCATTTGCTCACGAACCCCTCCAATCCTATCACTGCTGCATTTATGCCCATGTACACATGCTTGATTCTCTTTCGGAGACATAGCAATCCATAGGTTTTAAGATACTTACTAGTCAGGTACATTCTTAGGCGTTTAATATGCGGTGTTGAGTCCATTTCGTTGAGCAAGGAGTAGCTCTTGTCTATTCCATATTTGGCTTAAGGAACTTTATCTGTGCTCATTTCAATCTCTGGTTTTATGCAGCACCCCAACTCACCTTTCCCCTTAAGCAAGCATAAGTTGGTTTTCTAAATTTGAGACCCTGTTCTGTTCTGTAATTCAGTTCCTGTGTAGCCAAGTTTCCATTCCGTGTATTACTGATATCTTATGATGTTTCTTTTTCTGTGTGACTTATTTCAGTTAGAATCATCATACCTGAATCCACTCATTGTGATGCTAAGGGCCTGATGACACAGATTTCATTGCTGAGTGATATTGCTTTGTAAGTAAATACCACAACTTCTTTATCCATTTTTCACTTTCTTCGATGTTGAACTTGTACTGTAAACGAGGTTCTTGTAAACAGAGCCGTTCCAAACATTGGGGTGGCTGTGTCTTTTTGATTTTAATTTCCCTAAGCTATAGGACCATAAGTGGAAGTGCCCTAGGTTCTGTTGCTTTGTTTTTTAGATGTTTCAGGAAACACCATACAATTCTCCCAAGTGGTTGTTGGCAATTTACATCCCGCCCATCAGCATAACAAGGCTCCCAGTTCTCCATGGCCTGTCCTGCCTTTCTGGATTTTACACTTTTTTCAGATGGCCCTTTTGACCGGGGGGAAGTGAGACTTCATTGTAGTGCAGATTTCCTTTGCAAGCTTGCTTGGTTGGCCAAAATGGGCGTATGCGTTTTTTCCTGAATATATTCAGGAAAAAACGCATACGCCCTTTTTGGCCAAGTGCATCATTGTGGACGTTCTGCCTCTTTTCCTATGCTTTCAATGCAATTCCAGTCTACCTCCTGAAATCGGTTTCCTGCAATTCTGCCCCGCTTTCAAGTCCTCTTGGCAGCCTTACTTCAGTCTATTTTTGGACGATAGCTGTCATTTATAACTCTGCAGGTTTGTGAATTACAGTGCCCCTGAGCTCCTTTCTTCAACTCGCTTTCTTGTGACCTGGCCGCAACACCGCAGGATGGCTTCAGGCCCTAATCTGGTTCCGGCACGGCACGCTGAGCCTTTGGTTAATTCCTCTTCCTGGTGGGAAATGAGAGTTAAATTTGCCCGTCCAGACACCTCCAGCTAGTCTCTCATTGGTTCTCTCTATTCCTGTTCATTTCCGCAGAAATTGCAAACTGGGCCAAACAGGAGGTTAAAGGGACTGACTCTCCAAGTGGGGAGAGTGTTAGTAAAGCATCTGGAATGTTGCACCCGAGTACCAGGGGAGGAAAACTGAGACATATTTGAACACGTCTCCCGTTCACATGGTTGATCATACTCTGGGTTCCACATGCATGTTTTAGCTGAAGGAAGAATACCTTAAACCTGGAGAGTTAAGACCCGTGTAATGGGTACCATGCAATATGACTTAAAAGGGTCTTCATTTGCTCACCGAACCTCTCCAATCCTATCACTGCTGCGTTTATGCCCCTGTACACATGCTTGATTCTCTTTCGGAGACATAGCAATCCATAGGTTTTAAGATACTTACTAGTCAGGTACATTCTTAGGCGTTTAATATGGGGTTTTGAGTCCATTTCGTTGAGCAAGGAGTAGCTCTTGTCTAATCCATATTTGGCTTAAGGAACTTTATCTGTGCTCATTTCAATCTCTGGTTTTATGCAGCACCCCAACTCACCTTTCCCCTTAAGCAAGCATAAGTTGGTTTTCTAAATTTGTGACCCTGTTCTGTTTTGGAATGCAGTTCCTGTGTAGCCAAGTTTACATTCCGTGTATTAGTGATAACTTATGATGTTTCTTTTTCTGTGTGACTTATTTCAGTTAGAATCATCATACCTGAATCCACTCATTATGCTGCTACGGGCCTGATGACATAGATTTCATTGCTGAGCGATACTGCATTTTACGTAAGTACCACAAGTTCTTTATCCATTTTTCACTTTCTGTGATATTGAACTTGTACGGTAAACGAGGTTCTTGTAAACGGAGGTGTCCCAAACTTTGGGGTGGCTGTGTCTTTTTGATTTTAATTTCCCTAAGCTATAGGACCATAAGTGGAAGTGCCCTAGGCTCTGATGCTTTGTTTTTTAGATGTTTCAGGAAACACCATACACTTCTCCCCAGTGGTTGTTGGCAATTTACATCCCGCCCATCAGCATAACAAGGCTCCCAGTTCTCCATGGCCTGTCCTGCCTTTCTGGAGTTTACGCTTTTTTCAGATGACCCTTTTGACCGGGGAGAAGTGAGACTTCATTGTAGTGCAGATTTCCTTTGCAAGCTTGCTTGGTTGGCCAAAAAGGGCGTATGCGTTTTTTCCTGAATATATTCAGGAAAAAACGCATACGCCCTTTTTGGCCAAGTGCATCATTGTGGACGTTCTGCCTCTTTTCCTATGCTTTCAATGCAATTCCAGTCTACCTCCTGAAATCGGTTTCCTGCAATTCTGCCCCGCTTTCAAGTCCTCTTGGCAGCCTTACTTCAGTCTATTTTTGGACGATAGCTGTCATTTATAACTCTGCAGGTTTGTGAATTACAGTGCCCCTGAGCTCCTTTCTTCAACTCGCTTTCTTGTGACCTGGCCGCAACACCGCAGGATGTCTTCAGGCCCTAATCTGGTTCTGGCACGGCACGCTGAGCCTTTGGTTAATTCCTCTTCCTGGTGGGAAATGAGAGTTATATTTGCCCATCCAGACACCTCCAGCTAGTCTTTCATTGGTTCTCGCTATTCCTGTTCATCTTCCACAGAAATTGCAAACTGGGCCAAACAGGAAGTTAAAGGGACTGACTCTCCAAGTGGGGAGAGTGTTAGTAAAGCGTCTGGAATGTTGCACCCGAGTACCAGGGTACGAAAACTGAGACATATTTGAACACGTCTCCCGATCACATGGTTGATCATACTCTAGGTTCCACATGCATGTTTTAGATGAAGGAAGAATACCTTAAACCTGGGTAGTTGAAACCCGTGGAATGGGTACCATGCAATATGACTTCAAAGGGTCTTCATTTGCTCACCGAACCTCTCCAATCCTATCACTGCTGCGTTTATGCCCCTGTACACATGCTTGATTCTCTTTCGGAGACATAGCAATCCATAGGTTTTAAGATACTTACTAGTCAGGTGCATTCTTAGGCGTTTAATATGGGGTTTTGTGTCCATTTCGTTGAGCAAGGAGTAGCTCTTGTGTATTCCATATTTGGCTTAAGGAACTTTATCTGTGCTCATTTCAATCTCTGGTTTTATGCAGCACCCCAACTCACCTTTCACCTTAAGCAAGCATAAGTTGGTTTTCTAAATTTGAGACCCTGTTCTGTTTTGGAATGCAGTTCATGTGTAGCCAAGTTTACATTCCGTGTATTAGTGATATCTTATGATGTTTCTTTTTCTGTGTGACTTATTTCAGTTAGAATCATCGTACCTGAATCCACTCATTATGCTGCTACGGACCTGATGACATAGATTTCATTGCTGAGTGATACTGCATTGTACGTAAGTACCACAAGTTCTTTATCCATTTTTCACTTTCTGTGATATTGAACTTGTACGGTAAACGAGGTTCTTGTAAACGGAGGCGTCCCAAACTTTGGGGTGGCTGTGTCTTTTTGATTTTAATTTCCCTAAGCTATAGGACCATAAGCGCAAGTGCCCTCGGCTCTGTTGCTTTGTTTTTTAGATGTTTCAGGAAACACCATACACTTCTCCCGAGTGGTTGTTGGCAATTTACATCCCGCCCATCAGCATAACAAGGCTCCCAGTTCTCCATGGCCTGTCCTGCCTTTCTGGATTTTACACTTTTTTCAGATGGCCCTTTTGACCGGGGGGAAGTGAGACTTCATTGTAGTGCAGATTTCCTTTGCAAGCTTGCTTGGTTGGCCAAAAAGGGCGTATGCGTTTTTTCCTGAATATATTCAGGAAAAAACGCATACGCCCATTTGGCCAAGTGCATCATTGTGGACGTTCTGCCTCTTTTCCTATGCTTTCAATGCAATTCCAGTCTACCTCCTGAAATCAGTTTCCCGCAATTCTGCCCCGCTTTCAAGTCCTCTTGGCAGCCTTACTTCACTCTATTTTTGGACGATAGCTGTCATTTATAACTCTGCAGGTTTGTGAATTACAGTGCCCCTGAGTTCCTTTCTTCAACTCGCTTTCTTGTGAGCTGGCTGCAACACCGCAGGATGGCTTCAGGCCCTAATCTGGTTTCGGCCCGGCATGCTGAGCCTTTGGTTAATTCCTCTTCCTGGTGGGAAATGAGAGTTGAATTTGCCCGTCCAGACACCTCCAGCTAGCCTCTCATTGGTTCTCGCTATTCCTGTTCATCTTCCGCAGAAATTGCAAACTGGGCCAAACAGGAGGTTAAAGGGACTGACTCTCCAAGTCGGGAGAGTGTTAGTAAAGCGTCTGGAATGTTGCACCCGAGTACCAGGGGAGGAAAACTGAGACATATTTGAACACGTCTCCCGTTCACATGGTTGATCATACTCTGGGTTCCACATGCATGTTTTAGCTGAAGGAAGAATACCTTAAACCTGGAGAGTTGAGACCCGTGTAATGGGTACCATGCAATATGACTTCAAAGGGTCTTCATTTGCTCACCGAACCTCCCCAATCCTATCACTGCTGCGTTTATGCCCCTGTACACACGCTTGATTCTCTTTTGGAGACATAGCAATCCATAGGTTTTAAGATACTTACTAGTCAGGTACATTCTTAGGCGTTTAATATGGGGTTTTGAGTCCATTTCGTTGAGCAAGGAGTAGCTCTTGTCTATTCCATATTTGGCTTAAGGAACTTTATCTGTGCTCATTTCAATCTCTGGTTTTATGCAGCACCCCAACTCACCTTTCCCCTTAAGCAAGCATAAGTTGGTTTTCTAAATTTGAGACCCTGTTCTGTTTTGGAATGCAGTTCCTGTGTAGCCAAGTTTACATTCCGTGTATTAGTGATATCTTATGATGTTTCTTTTTCTGTGTGACTTATTTCAGTTAGAATCATCATACCTGAATCCACTCATTGTGCTGCTAAGGGCCTGATGACACAGATTTCATTGCTGAGTGATATTGCTTTGTAAGTAAATACCACAACTTCTTTATCCATTTTTCACTTTCTGCGATGTTGAACTTGTACTGTAAACGAGGTTCTTGTAAACAGAGCCGTTCCAAACTTTGGGGTGGCTGTGTCTTTTTCATTTTAATTTCCCTAAGCTATAGGACCATAAGTGGAAGTGCCCTAGGTTCTGTTGCTTTGTTTTTTAGATGTTTCAGGAAACACCATACACTTCTCCTGAGTGGTTGTTGGCAAATTACATCCCGCCCATCAGCATAACAAGGCTCCCAGTTCTCCATGGCCTGTCCTGCCTTTCTGGATTTTACACTTTTTTCAGATGGCCCTTTTGACCGGGGGGAAGTGAGACTTCATTGTAGTGCAGATTTCCTTTGCAAGCTTGCTTGGTTGGCCAAAAAGGGCGTATGCGTTTTTTCCTGAATATATTCAGGAAAAAACGCATACGCCCTTTTTGGCCAAGTGCATCATTGTGGACGTTCTGCCTCTTTTCCTATGCTTTCAATTCAATTCCAGTCTACCTCCTGAAATCGGTTTCCTGCAATTCTGCCCCGCTTTCAAGTCCTCTTGGCAGCCTTACTTCAGTCTATTTTTGGACGATAGCTGTCATTTATAACTCTGCAGGTTTGTGAATTACAGTGCCCCTGAGCTCCTTTCTTCAACTCGCTTTCTTGTGACCTGGCCGCAACACCGCAGGATGGCTTCAGGCCCTAATCTGGTTCCGGCACGGCACGCTGAGCCTTTGGTAAATTCCTCTTCCTGGTGGGAAATGAGAGTTAAATTTGCCCGTCCAGACACCTCCAGGTAGTCTCTCATTGGTTCTCGCTATTCCTGTTCATCTTCCGCAGAAATTGCAAACTGGGCCAAACAGGAGGTTAAAGGGACTGACTCTCCAAGTGGGGAGAGTGTTAGTAAAGCGTCTGGAATGTTGCACCCGAGTACCAGGGGAGGAAAACTGAGACATATTTGAACACGTCTCCCGTTCACATGGTTGATCATACTCTGGGTTCCACATGCATGTTTTAGCTGAAGGAAGAATACCTTAAACCTGGAGAGTTAAGACCCGTGTAATGGGTACCATGCAATATGACTTCAAAGGGTCTTCATTTGCTCACGAACCTCTCCAATCCTATCACTGCTGCGTTTATGCCCCTGTACACATGCTTGATTCTCTTTCGGAGACGTAGCAATCCATAGGTTTTAAGATACTTACTAGTCAGGTACATTCTTAGGCGTTTAATATGGGGTGTTGAGTCCATGTCGTCGAGCAAGGAGTAGCTCTTGTCTATTCCATATTTGGCTTAAGGAACTTTATCTGTGCTCATTTCAATCTCTGGTTTTATGCAGCACCCCAACTCACCTTTCCCCTTAAGCAAGCATAAGTTGGTTTTCTAAATTTGAGACCCTGTTCTGTTCTGTAATTCAGTTCCTGTGTAGCCAAGTTTCCATTCCGTGTATTACTGATATCTTATGATGTTTCTTTTTCTGTGTGACTTATTTCAGTTAGAATCATCATACCTGAATCCACTCATTGTGCTGCTAAGGGCCTGATGACACAGATTTCATTGCTGAGTGATATTGCTTTGTAAGTAAATACCACAACTTCTTTATCCATTTTTCACTTTCTGCGATGTTGAACTTGTACTGTAAACGAGGTTCTTGTAAACAGAGCCGTTCCAAACTTTGGGGTGGCTGTGTCTTTTTGATTTTAATTTCCCTAAGCTATAGGACCATAAGTGGATGTGCCCTAGGTTCTGTTGCTTTGTTTTTTAGATGTTTCAGGAAACACCATACACTTCTCCCAAGTGGTTGTTGGCAATTTACATCCCGCCCATCAGCATAACAAGGCTCCCAGTTCTCCATGGCCTGTCCTGCCTTTCTGGATTTTACACTTTTTTCAGATGGCCCTTTTGACCAGGGGGAAGTGAGACTTCATTGTAGTGCAGATTTCCTTTGCAAGCTTGCTTGGTTGGCCAAAAAGGGCGTATGCGTTTTTTCCTGAATATATTCAGGAAAAAACGCATACGCCCTTTTTGGCCAAGTGCATCATTGTGGACGTTCTGCCTCTTTTCCTATGCTTTCAATGCAATTCCAGTCTACCTCCTGAAATCGGTTTCCTGCAATTCTGCCCCGCTTTCAAGTCCTCTTGGCAGCCTTACTTCAGTCTATTTTTGGACGATAGCTGTCATTTATAACTCTGAAGGTTTGTGAATTACAGTGCCCCTGAGCTCCTTTCTTCAACTCGCTTTCTTGTGACCTGGCCGCAACACCGCAGGATGTCTTCAGGCCCTAAACTGGTTCTGGCACGGCACGCTGAGCCTTTGGTTAATTCCTCTTCCTGGTGGGAAATGAGAGTTATATTTGCCCATCCAGACACCTCCAGCTAGTCTTTCATTGGTTCTCGCTATTCCTGTTCATCTTCCACAGAAATTGCAAACTGGGCCAAACAGGAGGTTAAAGGGACTGACTCTCCAAGTGGGGAGAGTGTTAGTAAAGCGTCTGGAATGTTGCACCCGAGTACCAGGGTACGAAAACTGAGACATATTTGAACACGTCTCCCGATCACATGGTTGATCATACTCTAGGTTCCACATGCATGTTTTAGATGAAGGAAGAATACCTTAAACCTGGATAGTTGAAACCCGTGGAATGGGTACCATGCAATATGACTTCAAAGGGTCTTCATTTGCTCACGAACCTCTCCAATCCTATCACTGCTGCGTTTATGCCCCTGTACACATGCTTGATTCTCTTTCGGAGACATAGCAATCCATAGGTTTTAAGATACTTACTAGTCAGGTGCATTCTTAGGCGTTTAATATGGGGTTTTGTGTCCATTTCGTTGAGCAAGGAGTAGCTCTTGTGTATTCCATATTTGGCTTAAGGAACTTTATCTGTGCTCATTTCAATCTCTGGTTTTATGCAGCACCCCAACTCACCTTTCACCTTAAGCAAGCATAAGTTGGTTTTCTAAATTTGAGACCCTGTTCTGTTTTGGAATGCAGTTCCTGTGTAGCCAAGTTTACATTCCGTGTATTAGTGATATCTTATGATGTTTCTTTTTCTGTGTGACTTATTTCAGTTAGAATCATCGTACCTGAATCCACTCATTATGCTGCTACGGGCCTGATGACATAGATTTCATTGCTGAGTGATACTGCATTGTACGTAAGTACCACAAGTTCTTTATCCATTTTTCACTTTCTGTGATATTGAACTTGTACGGTAAACGAGGTTCTTGTAACCGGAGGCGTCCCAAACTTTGGGGTGGCTGTGTCTTTTTGATTTTAATTTCCCTAAGCTATAGGACCATAAGCGCAAGTGCCCTCGGCTCTGTTGCTTTGTTTTTTAGATGTTTCAGGAAACACCATACACTTCTCCTGAGTGTCTGTTGGCAATTTACATCCCGCCCATCAGCATAACAAGGCTCCCAGTTCTCCATGGCCTGTCCTGCCTTTCTGGATTTTACACTTTTTTCAGATGGCCCTTTTGACCGGGGGGAAGTGAGACTTCATTGTAGTGCAGATTTCCTTTGCAAGCTTGCTTGGTTGGCCAAAAAGGGCGTATGCGTTTTTTCCTGAATATATTCAGGAAAAAACGCATACGCCCTTTTTGGCCAAGTGCATCATTGTGGACGTTCTGCCTCTTTTCCTATGCCTTCAATGCAATTCCAGTCTACCTCCTGAAATCGGTTTCCTGCAATTCTGCCCCGCTTTCAAGTCCTCTTGGCAGCCTTACTTCAGTCTATTTTTGGACGATAGCTGTCATTTATAACTCTGCAGGTTTGTGAATTACAGTGCCCCTGAGCTCCTTTCTTCAACTCGCTTTCTTGTGACCTGGCCGCAACACTGCAGGATGTCTTCAGGCCCTAATCTGGTTCTGGCACGGCACGCTGAGCCTTTGGTTAATTCCTCTTCCTGGTGGGAAATGAGAGTTATATTTGCCCATCCAGACACCTCCAGCTAGTCTTTCATTGGTTCTCGCTATTCCTGTTCATCTTCCACAGAAATTGCAAACTGGGCCAAACAGGAAGTTAAAGGGACTGACTCTCCAAGTGGGGAGAGTGTTAGTAAAGCGTCTGGAATGTTGCACCCGAGTACCAGGGTACGAAAACTGAGACATATTTGAACACGTCTCCCGATCACATGGTTGATCATACTCTAGGTTCCACATGCATGTTTTAGATGAAGGAAGAATACCTTAAACCTGGGTAGTTGAAACCCGTGGAATGGGTACCATGCAATATGACTTCAAAGGGTGTTCATTTGCTCACGAACCTCTCCAATCCTATCACTGCTGCGTTTATGCCCCTGTACACATGCTTGATTCTCTTTCGGAGACATAGCAATCCATAGGTTTTAAGATACTTACTAGTGAGGTGCATTCTTAGGCGTTTAATATGCGGTGTTGAGTCCATTTCGTTGAGCAAGGAGTAGCTCTTGTCTGTTCCATATTTGGCTTAAGGAACATTATCTGTGCTCATTTCAATCTCTGGTTTTTTGCAGCACCCCAACTCACCTTTCCCCTTAAGCAAGCATAAGTTGGTTTTCGAAATTTGAGACCCTGTTCTGTTTTGGAATGCAGTTCCTGTGTAGCCAAGTTTACATTCCGTGTATTACTGATATCTTATGATGTTTCTTTTTCTGTGTGACTTATTTCAGTTAGAATCATCATACCTGAATCCAATCATTGTGCTGCTAAGGGCCTGATGACACAGATTTCATTGCTGAGTGATATTGCTTTGTAAGTAAATACCACAACTTTTTTATCCATTTTTCACTTTCTGCGATGTTGAACTTGTACTGTAAACGAGGTTCTTGTAAACAGAGCCGTTCCAAACTTTGGGGTGGCTGTGTCTTTTTGATTTTAATTTCCCTAAGCTATAGGACCATAAGTGGAAGTGCCCTAGGCTCTGATGCTTTGTTTTTTAGATGTTTCAGGAAACACCATACACTTCTCCTGAGCATCTGTTGGCAATTTACATCCCGCCCATCAGCATAACAAGGCTCCCAGTTCTCCATGGCCTGTCCTGCCTTTCTGGAGTTTACACTTTTTTCAGATGGCCCTTTTGACCGGGGAGAAGTGAGACTTCATTGTAGTGCAGATTTCCTTTGCAAGTTTGCTTGGTTGGCCAAAAAGGGCGTATGCGTTTTTTCCTGAATATATTCAGGAAAAAACGCATACGCCCTTTTTGGCCAAGTGCATAATTGTGGGCCTTCTGCCTCTTTTCCTATGCCTTTAATGCAATTCCAGTCTACCTCCTGAAATCGGTTTCCTGCAATTCTGCCCCGCTTTCAAGTCCTCTTGGCAGCCTTACTTCAGTCTATTTTTGGACGATAGCTGTCAATTATAACTCTGCAGGTTTGTGAATTACAGTGCCCCTGAGCTCCTTTCTTCAACTCGCTTTCTTGTGACCTGGCCGCAACACCGCAGGATGTCTACAGGCCCTAATCTGGTTCTGGCATGGCACACTGAGCCTTTGGTTAATTCCTCTTCCTGGTGGGAAATGAGAGTTAAATTTGCCCATCCAGACACCTCCAGCTAGTCTCTCATTGGTTCTCGCTATTCCTGTTCATCTTCCACAGAAATTGCAAACTGGGCCAAACAGGAGGTTAAAGGGACTGACTCTCCAAGTGGGGAGAGTGTTAGTAAAGCGTCTGGAATGTTGAACCCGAGTACCAGGGTACGAAAACTGAGACATATTTGAACACGTCTCCCGATCACATGGTTGATCATAATCTAGGTTCCACATGCATGTTTTAGCTGAAGGAACAATACCTTAAACTTGGAGAGTTGAGACCCGTGGAATGGGTACCATGCAATATGACTTCAAAGGGTCTTCATTTGCTCACGAACCCCTCCAATCCTATCACTGCTGCATTTATGCCCATGTACACATGCTTGATTCTCTTTCGGAGACATAGCAATCCATAGGTTTTAAGATACTTACTAGTCAGGTACATTCTTAGGCGTTTAATATGCGGTGTTGAGTCCATTTCGTTGCGCAAGGAGTAGCTCTTGTCTATTCCATATTTGGCTTAAGGAACTTTATCTGTGCTCATTTCAATCTCTGGTTTTATGCAGCACCCCAACTCACCTTTCCCCTTAAGCAAGCATAAGATGGTTTTCTAAATTTGAGACCCTGTTCTGTTTTGGAATGCAGTTCCTGTGTAGCCAAGTTTACATTCCGTGTATTAGTGATATCTTATGATGTTTCTTTTTCTGTGTGACTTATTTCAGTTAGAATCATCATACCTGAATCCACTCATTGTGCTGCTAAGGGCCTGATGACACAGATTTCATTTCTGAGTGATATTGCTTTGTAAGTAAATACCACAACTTCTTTATCCATTTTTCACTTTCTGCGATGTTGAACTTGTACTGTAAACGAGGTTCTTGTAAACAGAGCCGTTCCAAACTTTGGGGTGGCTGTGTCTTTTTCATTTTAATTTCCCTAAGCTATAGGACCATAAGTGGAAGTGCCCTAGGTTCTGTTGCTTTGTTTTTTAGTTGTTTCAGGAAACACCATACACTTCTCCCAAGTGGTTCTTGGCAATTTACATCCCGCCCATCAGCATAACAAGGCTCCCAGTTCTCCATGGCCTGTCCTGCCTTTCTGGATTTTACACTTTTTTCAGATGGCCCTTTTGACCGGGGGGAAGTGAGACTTCATTGTAGTGCAGATTTCCTTTGCAAGCTTGCTTGGTTGGCCAAAAAGGGCGTATTCGTTTTTTCCTGAATATATTCAGGAAAAAACGCATACGCCCTTTTTGGCCAAGTGCATCATTGTGGACGTTCTGCCTCTTTTCCTATGCTTTCAATGCAATTCCAGTCTACCTCCTGAAATCGGTTTCCTGTAATTCTGCCCCGCTTTCAAGTCCTCTTGGCAGCCTTACTTCAGTCTATTTTTGGACGATAGCTGTCATTTATAACTCTGCAGGTTTGTGAATTACAGTGCCCCTGAGCTCCTTTCTTCAACTCGCTTTCTTGTGACCTGGCCGCAACTCCGCAGGATGGCTTCAGGCCCTAATCTGGTTCCGGCCCGGCATGCTGAGCCTTTGGTTAATTACTCTTCCTGGTGGGAAATGAGAGTTGAATTTGCCCGTCCAGACACCTCCAGCTAGCCTCTCATTGGTTCTCGCTATTCCTGTTCATCTTCCGCAGAAATTGCAAACTGGGCCAAACAGGAGGTTAAAGGGACTGACTCTCCAAGTCGGAAGAGTGTTAGTAAAGCATCTGGAATGTTGCACCCGAGTACCAGGGGAGGAAAACTGAGACATATTTGAACACGTCTCCAGATCACATGGTTGATCATACTCTGGGTTCCACATGCATGTTTTAGCTGAAGGAAGAATACCTAAAATCTGGGTAGTTGAAACCCGTGGAATGGGTACCATGCAATATGACTTCAAAGGGTCTTCATTTGCTCACTGAACCTCTCCAATCCTATCACTGCTGCGTTTATGCCCCTGTACACATGCTTGATTCTCTTTCGGAGACATAGCAATCTATGGGTTTTAAGATACTTACTAGTCAGGTACATTCTTAGGCGTTTAATATGCGGTGTTGAGTCCATTTCGTTGAGCAAGGAGTAGCTCTTGTCTATTCCATATTTGGCTTAAGGAACTTTATCTGTGCTCATTTCCATCTCTGGTTTTATGCAGCACCCCAACTCACCTTTACCCTTAAGCAAGCATAAGTTGGTTTTCTAAATTTGAGACCCTGTTCTGTTCTGTAATTCAGTTCCTGTGTAGCCAAGTTTACATTCCGTGTATTACTGATATCTTATGATGTTTCTTTTTCTGTGTGACTTATTTCAGTTAGAATCATCATACCTGAATCCACTCATTGTGCTGCTAAGGGCCTGATGACACAGATTTCATTGCTGAGTGATATTGCTTTGTAAGTAAATACCACAACTTCTTTATCCATTTTTCACTTTCTGCGATGTTGAACTTGTACTGTAAACGAGGTTCTTGTAAACAGAGCCGTTCCAAACTTTGGGGTGGCTGTGTCTTTTTGATTTTAATTTCCCTAAGCTATAGGACCATAAGTGGAAGTGCCCTAGGTTCTGTTGCTTTGTATTTTTGATGTTTCAGGAAACACCATACACTTCTCCCGAGTGGTTGTTGGCAATTTACATCCCGCCCATCAGCATAACAAGGCTCCCAGTTCTCCATGGCCTGTCCTGCCTTTCTGGATTTTACACTTTTTTCAGATGGCCCTTTTGACCGGGGGGAAGTGAGACTTCATTGTAGTGCAGATTTCCTTTGCAAGCTTGCTTGGTTGGCCAAAAAGGGCGTATGCGTTTTTTCCTGAATATATTCAGGAAAAAACGCATACGCCCTTTTTGGCCAAGTGCATCATTGTGGACGTTCGGCCTCTTTTCCTATGCTTTCAATGCAATTCCAGTCTACCTCCTGAAATCGGTTTCCTGCAATTCTGCCCCGCTTTCAAGTCCTCTTGGCAGCCTTACTTCAGTCTATTTTTGGACGATAGCTGTCATTTATAACTCTGCAGGTTTGTGAATTACAGTGCCCCTGAGCTCCTTTCTTCAACTCGTTTTCTTGTGAGCTGGCCGCAACACCGCAGGATGGCTTCAGGCCCTAATCTGGTTCCGGCACGGCACACTGAGCCTTTGGTTATTTCCTCTTCTTGGTGGGAAATGAGAGTTAAATTTGCCCGTCCAGACACCTCCAGGTAGTCTCTCATTGGTTCTCGCTATTCCTGTTCATCTTCCGCAGAAATTGCAAACTGGGCCAAACAGGAGGTTAAAGGGACTGACTCTCCAAGTCGGGAGAGTGTTAGTAAAGCGTCTGGAATGTTGCACCCGAGTACCAGGGGAAGAAAACTGAGACATATTTGAACACGTCTCCCGTTCACATGGTTGATCATACTTGGGTTCCACATGCATGTTTTAGCTGAAGGAAGAATACCTAAAACCTGGGTAGTTGAAACCCGTGGAATGGGTACCATGCAATATGACTTCAAAGGGTCTTCATTTGCTCACCGAACCTCTCCAATCCTATCACTGCTGCGTTTATGCCCCTGTACACATGCTTGATTCTCTTTCGGAGACATAGCAATCTATAGGTTTTAAGATACTTACTAGTCAGGTACATTCTTAGGCGTTTAATATGCGGTGTTGAGTCCATTTCGTTGAGCAAGGAGTAGCTCTTGTCTATTCCATATTTGGCTTAAGGAACTTTATCTGTGCTCATTTCAATCTCTGGTTTTATGCAGCACCCCAACTCACCTTTCCCCTTAAGCAAGCATAAGTTGGTTTTCGAAATTTGAGACCCTGTTCTGTTCTGTAATTCAGTTCCTGTGTAGCCAAGTTTACATTCCGTGTATTACTGATATCTTATGATGTTTCTTTTTCTGTGTGACTTATTTCAGTTAGAATCATCATACCTGAATCCACTCATTGTGCTGCTAAGGGCCTGATGACACAGATTTCATTGCTGAGTGATATTGATTTTTAAGTAAATACCACAACTTCTTTAACCATTTTTCACTTTCTGCGATGTTGAACTTGTACTGTAAACGAGGTTCTTGTAAACAGAGCCGTTCCAAACTTTGGGGTGGCTGTGTCTTTTTGATTTTAAATTCCCTAAGCTATAGGACCATAAGTGGAAGTGCCCTAGGCTCTGTTGCTTTGTTTTTTAGATGTTTCAGGAAACACCATACACTTCTCCCGAGTGGTTGTTGGCAATTTACATCCCGCCCATCAGCATAACAAGGCTCCCAGTTCTCCATGGCCTGTCCTGCCTTTCTGGATTTTACACTTTTTTCAGATGGCCCTTTTGACCAGGGGGAAGTGAGACTTCATTGTAGTGCAGATTTCCTTTGCAAGCTTGCTTGGTTGGCCAAAAAGGGCGTATGCGTTTTTTCCTGAATATATTCAGGAAAAAACGCATACGCCCTTTTTGGCCAAGTGCATCATTGTGGACGTTCTGCCTCTTTTCCTATGCTTTCAATGCAATTCCAGTCTACCTCCTGAAATCGGTTTCCTGCAATTCTGCCCCGTTTTCAAGTCCTCTTGGCAGCCTTACTTCAGTCTATTTTTGGACGATAGCTGTCATTTATAACTCTGCAGGTTTGTGAATTACAGTGCCCCTGAGCTCCTTTCTTCAACTCGCTTTCTTGTGACCTGGCCGCAACACCGCAGGATGGCTTCAGGCCCTAATCTGGTTCCGGCCCGGCATGCTGAGCCTTTGGTTAATTCCTCTTCCTGGTGGGAAATGAGAGTTGAATTTGCCTGTCCAGACACCTCCAGCTAGCCTCTCATTGGTTCTCGCTATTCCTGTTCATCTTCCGCAGAAATTGCAAACTGGGCCAAACAGGAGGTTAAAGGGACTGACTCTCCAAGTCGGGAGAGTGTTAGTAAAGCGTCTGGAATGTTGCACCCGAGTACCAGGGGAGGAAAACTGAGACATATTTGAACACGTCTCCCGTTCACATGGTTGATCATACTCTGGGTTCCACATGCATGTTTTAGCTGAAGGAAGAATACCTTAAACCTGGAGAGTTGAGACCCGTGTAATGGGTACCATGCAATATGACTTCAAAGGGTCTTCATTTGCTCCCCGAACCTCTCCAATCCTATCACTGCTGCGTTTATGCCCCTGTACACACGCTTGATTCTCTTTTGGAGACATAGCAATCCATAGGTTTTAAGATACTTACTAGTCAGGTACATTCTTAGGCGTTTAATATGGGGTTTTGAGTCCATTTCGTTGAGCAAGGAGTAGCTCTTGTCTATTCCATATTTGGCTTAAGGAACTTTATCTGTGCTCATTTCAATCTCTGGTTTTATGCAGCACCCCAACTCACCTTTCCCCTTAAGCAAGCATAAGTTGGTTTTCTAAATTTGAGACCCTGTTCTGTTTTGGAATGCAGTTCCTGTGTAGCCAAGTTTACATTCCGTGTATTAGTGATATCTTATGATGTTTCTTTTTCTGTGTGACTTATTTCAGTTAGAATCATCATACCTGAATCCACTCATTGTGCTGCTAAGGGCCTGATGACACAGATTTCATTGCTGAGTGATATTGCTTTGTAAGTAAATACCACAACTTCTTTATCCATTTTTCACTTTCTGCGATGTTGAACTTGTACTGTAAACGAGGTTCTTGTAAACAGAGCCGTTCCAAACTTTGGGGTGGCTGTGTCTTTTTGATTTTAATTTCCCTAAGCTATAGGACCATAAGTGGATGTGCCCTAGGTTCTGTTGCTTTGTTTTTTAGATGTTTCAGGAAACACCATACACTTCTCCCAAGTGGTTGTTGGCAATTTACATCCCGCCCATCAGCATAACAAGGCTCCCAGTTCTCCATGGCCTGTCCTGCCTTTCTGGATTTTACACTTTTTTCAGATGGCCCTTTTGACCGGGGGGAAGTGAGACTTCATTGTAGTGCAGATTTCCTTTGCAAGCTTGCTTGGTTGGCCAAAAAGGGCGTATGCGTTTTTTCCTGAATATATTCAGGAAAAAACGCATACGCCCTTTTTGGCCAAGTGCATCATTGTGGACGTTCTGCCTCTTTTCCTATGCTTTCAATGCAATTCCAGTCTACCTCCTGAAATCGGTTTCCTGCAATTCTGCCCCGCTTTCAAGTCCTCTTGGCAGCCTTACTTCAGTCTATTTTTGGACGATAGCTGTCATTTATAACTCTGAAGGTTTGTGAATTACAGTGCCCCTGAGCTCCTTTCTTCAACTCGCTTTCTTGTGACCTGGCCGCAACACCGCAGGATGTCTTCAGGCCCTAAACTGGTTCTGGCACGGCACGCTGAGCCTTTGGTTAATTCCTCTTCCTGGTGGGAAATGAGAGTTATATTTGCCCATCCAGACACCTCCAGCTAGTCTTTCATTGGTTCTCGCTATTCCTGTTCATCTTCCACAGAAATTGCAAACTGGGCCAAACAGGAGGTTAAAGGGACTGACTCTCCAAGTGGGGAGAGTGTTAGTAAAGCGTCTGGAATGTTGCACCCGAGTACCAGGGTACGAAAACTGAGACATATTTGAACACGTCTCCCGATCACATGGTTGATCATACTCTAGGTTCCACATGCATGTTTTAGATGAAGGAAGAATACCTTAAACCTGGGTAGTTGAAACCCGTGGAATGGGTACCATGCAATATGACTTCAAAGGGTCTTCATTTGCTCACGAACCTCTCCAATCCTATCACTGCTGCGTTTATGCCCCTGTACACATGCTTGATTCTCTTTCGGAGACATAGCAATCCATAGGTTTTAAGATACTTACTAGTCAGGTGCATTCTTAGGCGTTTAATATGGGGTTTTGTGTCCATTTCGTTGAGCAAGGAGTAGCTCTTGTGTATTCCATATTTGGCTTAAGGAACTTTATCTGTGCTCATTTCAATCTCTGGTTTTATGCAGCACCCCAACTCACCTTTCACCTTAAGCAAGCATAAGTTGGTTTTCTAAATTTGAGACCCTGTTCTGTTTTGGAATGCAGTTCCTGTGTAGCCAAGTTTACATTCCGTGTATTAGTGATATCTTATGATGTTTCTGTTTCTGTGTGACTTATTTCAGTTAGAATCATCGTACCTGAATCCACTCATTATGCTGCTACGGGCCTGATGACATAGATTTCATTGCTGAGTGATACTGCATTGTACGTAAGTACCACAAGTTCTTTATCCATTTTTCACTTTCTGTGATATTGAACTTGTACGGTAAACGAGGTTCTTGTAACCGGAGGCGTCCCAAACTTTGGGGTGGCTGTGTCTTTTTGATTTTAATTTCCCTAAGCTATAGGACCATAAGCGCAAGTGCCCTCGGCTCTGTTGCTTTGTTTTTTAGATGTTTCAGGAAACACCATACACTTCTCCTGAGTGTCTGTTGGCAATTTACATCCCGCCCATCAGCATAACAAGGCTCCCAGTTCTCCATGGCCTGTCCTGCCTTTCTGGATTTTACACTTTTTTCAGATGGCCCTTTTGACCGGGGGGAAGTGAGACTTCATTGTAGTGCAGATTTCCTTTGCAAGCTTGCTTGGTTGGCCAAAAAGGGCGTATGCGTTTTTTCCTGAATATATTCAGGAAAAAACGCATACGCCCTTTTTGGCCAAGTGCATCATTGTGGACGTTCTGCCTCTTTTCCTATGCCTTCAATGCAATTCCAGTCTACCTCCTGAAATCGGTTTCCTGCAATTCTGCCCCGCTTTCAAGTCCTCTTGGCAGCCTTACTTCAGTCTATTTTTGGACGATAGCTGTCATTTATAACTCTGCAGGTTTGTGAATTACAGTGCCCCTGAGCTCCTTTCTTCAACTCGCTTTCTTGTGACCTGGCCGCAACACTGCAGGATGTCTTCAGGCCCTAATCTGGTTCTGGCACGGCACGCTGAGCCTTTGGTTAATTCCTCTTCCTGGTGGGAAATGAGAGTTATATTTGCCCATCCAGACACCTCCAGCTAGTCTTTCATTGGTTCTCGCTATTCCTGTTCATCTTCCACAGAAATTGCAAACTGGGCCAAACAGGAAGTTAAAGGGACTGACTCTCCAAGTGGGGAGAGTGTTAGTAAAGCGTCTGGAATGTTGCACCCGAGTACCAGGGTACGAAAACTGAGACATATTTGAACACGTCTCCCGATCACATGGTTGATCATACTCTAGGTTCCACATGCATGTTTTAGATGAAGGAAGAATACCTTAAACCTGGGTAGTTGAAACCCGTGGAATGGGTACCATGCAATATGACTTTAAAGGGTGTTCATTTGCTCACGAACCTCTCCAATCCTATCACTGCTGCGTTTATGCCCCTGTACACATGCTTGATTCTCTTTCGGAGACATAGCAATCCATAGGTTTTAAGATACTTACTAGTGAGGTGCATTCTTAGGCGTTTAATATGCGGTGTTGAGTCCATTTCGTTGAGCAAGGAGTAGCTCTTGTCTGTTCCATATTTGGCTTAAGGAACTTTATCTGTGCTCATTTCAATCTCTGGTTTTTTGCAGCACCCCAACTCACCTTTCCCCTTAAGCAAGCATAAGTTGGTTTTCGAAATTTGAGACCCTGTTCTGTTTTGGAATGCAGTTCCTGTGTAGCCAAGTTTACATTCCGTGTATTACTGATATCTTATGATGTTTCTTTTTCTGTGTGACTTATTTCAGTTAGAATCATCATACCTGAATCCAATCATTGTGCTGCTAAGGGCCTGATGACACAGATTTCATTGCTGAGTGATATTGCTTTGTAAGTAAATACCACAACTTTTTTATCCATTTTTCACTTTCTGCGATGTTGAACTTGTACTGTAAACGAGGTTCTTGTAAACAGAGCCGTTCCAAACTTTGGGGTGGCTGTGTCTTTTTGATTTTAATTTCCCTAAGCTATAGGACCATAAGTGGAAGTGCCCTAGGCTCTGATGCTTTGTTTTTTAGATGTTTCAGGAAACACCATACACTTCTCCTGAGCATCTGTTGGCAATTTACATCCCGCCCATCAGCATAACAAGGCTCCCAGTTCTCCATGGCCTGTCCTGCCTTTCTGGAGTTTACACTTTTTTCAGATGGCCCTTTTGACCGGGGAGAAGTGAGACTTCATTGTAGTGCAGATTTCCTTTGCAAGTTTGCTTGGTTGGCCAAAAAGGGCGTATGCGTTTTTTCCTGAATATATTCAGGAAAAAACGCATACGCCCTTTTTGGCCAAGTGCATCATTGTGGGCCTTCTGCCTCTTTTCCTATGCCTTTAATGCAATTCCAGTCTACCTCCTGAAATCGGTTTCCTGCAATTCTGCCCCGCTTTCAAGTCCTCTTGGCAGCCTTACTTCAGTCTATTTTTGGACGATAGCTGTCAATTATAACTCTGCAGGTTTGTGAATTACAGTGCCCCTGAGCTCCTTTCTTCAACTCGCTTTCTTGTGACCTGGCCGCAACACCGCAGGATGTCTACAGGCCCTAATCTGGTTCTGGCATGGCACACTGAGCCTTTGGTTAATTCCTCTTCCTGGTGGGAAATGAGAGTTAAATTTGCCCATCCAGACACCTCCAGCTAGTCTCTCATTGGTTCTCGCTATTCCTGTTCATCTTCCACAGAAATTGCAAACTGGGCCAAACAGGAGGTTAAAGGGACTGACTCTCCAAGTGGGGAGAGTGTTAGTAAAGCGTCTGGAATGTTGAACCCGAGTACCAGGGTACGAAAACTGAGACATATTTGAACACGTCTCCCGATCACATGGTTGATCATAATCTAGGTTCCACATGCATGTTTTAGCTGAAGGAACAATACCTTAAACTTGGAGAGTTGAGACCCGTGGAATGGGTACCATGCAATATGACTTCAAAGGGTCTTCATTTGCTCACGAACCCCTCCAATCCTATCACTGCTGCATTTATGCCCATGTACACATGCTTGATTCTCTTTCGGAGACATAGCAATCCATAGGTTTTAAGATACTTACTAGTCAGGTACATTCTTAGGCGTTTAATATGCGGTGTTGAGTCCATTTCGTTGCGCAAGGAGTAGCTCTTGTCTATTCCATATTTGGCTTAAGGAACTTTATCTGTGCTCATTTCAATCTCTGGTTTTATGCAGCACCCCAACTCACCTTTCCCCTTAAGCAAGCATAAGATGGTTTTCTAAATTTGAGACCCTGTTCTGTTTTGGAATGCAGTTCCTGTGTAGCCAAGTTTACATTCCGTGTATTAGTGATATCTTATGATGTTTCTTTTTCTGTGTGACTTATTTCAGTTAGAATCATCATACCTGAATCCACTCATTGTGCTGCTAAGGGCCTGATGACACAGATTTCATTTCTGAGTGATATTGCTTTGTAAGTAAATACCACAACTTCTTTATCCATTTTTCACTTTCTGCGATGTTGAACTTGTACTGTAAACGAGGTTCTTGTAAACAGAGCCGTTCCAAACTTTGGGGTGGCTGTGTCTTTTTCATTTTAATTTCCCTAAGCTATAGGACCATAAGTGGAAGTGCCCTAGGTTCTGTTGCTTTGTTTTTTAGTTGTTTCAGGAAACACCTTACACTTCTCCCAAGTGGTTCTTGGCAATTTACATCCCGCCCATCAGCATAACAAGGCTCCCAGTTCTCCATGGCCTGTCCTGCCTTTCTGGATTTTACACTTTTTTCAGATGGCCCTTTTGACCGGGGGGAAGTGAGACTTCATTGTAGTGCAGATTTCCTTTGCAAGCTTGCTTGGTTGGCCAAAAAGGGCGTATTCGTTTTTTCCTGAATATATTCAGGAAAAAACGCATACGCCCTTTTTGGCCAAGTGCATCATTGTGGACGTTCTGCCTCTTTTCCTATGCTTTCAATGCAATTCCAGTCTACCTCCTGAAATCGGTTTCCTGCAATTCTGCCCCGCTTTCAAGTCCTCTTGGCAGCCTTACTTCAGTCTATTTTTGGACGATAGCTGTCATTTATAACTCTGCAGGTTTGTGAATTACAGTGCCCCTGAGCTCCTTTCTTCAACTCGCTTTCTTGTGACCTGGCCGCAACTCCGCAGGATGGCTTCAGGCCCTAATCTGGTTCCGGCCCGGCATGCTGAGCCTTTGGTTAATTACTCTTCCTGGTGGGAAATGAGAGTTGAATTTGCCCGTCCAGACACCTCCAGCTAGCCTCTCATTGGTTCTCGCTATTCCTGTTCATCTTCCGCAGAAATTGCAAACTGGGCCAAACAGGAGGTTAAAGGGACTGACTCTCCAAGTCGGAAGAGTGTTAGTAAAGCATCTGGAATGTTGCACCCGAGTACCAGGGGAGGAAAACTGAGACATATTTGAACACGTCTCCAGATCACATGGTTGATCATACTCTGGGTTCCACATGCATGTTTTAGCTGAAGGAAGAATACCTAAAATCTGGGTAGTTGAAACCCGTGGAATGGGTACCATGCAATATGACTTCAAAGGGTCTTCATTTGCTCACCGAACCTCTCCAATCCTATCACTGCTGCGTTTATGCCCCTGTACACATGCTTGATTCTCTTTCGGAGACATAGCAATCTATGGGTTTTAAGATACTTACTAGTCAGGTACATTCTTAGGCGTTTAATATGCGGTGTTGAGTCCATTTCGTTGAGCAAGGAGTAGCTCTTGTCTATTCCATATTTGGCTAAAGGAACTTTATCTGTGCTCATTTCCATCTCTGGTTTTATGCAGCACCCCAACTCACCTTTACCCTTAAGCAAGCATAAGTTGGTTTTCTAAATTTGAGACCCTGTTCTGTTCTGTAATTCAGTTCCTGTGTAGCCAAGTTTACATTCCGTGTATTACTGATATCTTATGATGTTTCTTTTTCTGTGTGACTTATTTCAGTTAGAATCATCATACCTGAATCCACTCATTGTGCTGCTAAGGGCCTGATGACACAGATTTCATTGCTGAGTGATATTGCTTTGTAAGTAAATACCACAACTTCTTTATCCATTTTTCACTTTCTGCGATGTTGAACTTGTACTGTAAACGAGGTTCTTGTAAACAGAGCCGTTCCAAACTTTGGGGTGGCTGTGTCTTTTTGATTTTAATTTCCCTAAGCTATAGGACCATAAGTGGAAGTGCCCTAGGTTCTGTTGCTTTGTATTTTTGATGTTTCAGGAAACACCATACACTTCTCCCGAGTGGTTGTTGGCAATTTACATCCCGCCCATCAGCATAACAAGGCTCCCAGTTCTCCATGGCCTGTCCTGCCTTTCTGGATTTTACACTTTTTTCAGATGGCCCTTTTGACCGGGGGGAAGTGAGACTTCATTGTAGTGCAGATTTCCTTTGCAAGCTTGCTTGGTTGGCCAAAAAGGGCGTATGCGTTTTTTCCTGAATATATTCAGGAAAAAACGCATACGCCCTTTTTGGCCAAGTGCATCATTGTGGACGTTCGGCCTCTTTTCCTATGCTTTCAATGCAATTCCAGTCTACCTCCTGAAATCGGTTTCCTGCAATTCTGCCCCGCTTTCAAGTCCTCTTGGCAGCCTTACTTCAGTCTATTTTTGGACGATAGCTGTCATTTATAACTCTGCAGGTTTGTGAATTACAGTGCCCCTGAGCTCCTTTCTTCAACTCGTTTTCTTGTGAGCTGGCCGCAACACCGCAGGATGGCTTCAGGCCCTAATCTGGTTCCGGCACGGCACACTGAGCCTTTGGTTATTTCCTCTTCTTGGTGGGAAATGAGAGTTAAATTTGCCCGTCCAGACACCTCCAGGTAGTCTCTCATTGGTTCTCGCTATTCCTGTTCATCTTCCGCAGAAATTGCAAACTGGGCCAAACAGGAGGTTAAAGGGACTGACTCTCCAAGTCGGGAGAGTGTTAGTAAAGCGTCTGGAATGTTGCACCCGAGTACCAGGGGAAGAAAACTGAGACATATTTGAACACGTCTCCCGTTCACATGGTTGATCATACTTGGGTTCCACATGCATGTTTTAGCTGAAGGAAGAATACCTAAAACCTGGGTAGTTGAAACCCGTGGAATGGGTACCATGCAATATGACTTCAAAGGGTCTTCATTTGCTCACCGAACCTCTCCAATCCTATCACTGCTGCGTTTATGCCCCTGTACACATGCTTGATTCTCTTTCGGAGACATAGCAATCCATAGGTTTTAAGATACTTACTAGTCAGGTACATTCTTAGGCGTTTAATATGCGGTGTTGAGTCCATTTCGTTGAGCAAGGAGTAGCTCTTGTCTATTCCATATTTGGCTTAAGGAACTTTATCTGTGCTCATTTCAATCTCTGGTTTTATGCAGCACCCCAACTCACCTTTCCCCTTAAGCAAGCATAAGTTGGTTTTCGAAATTTGAGACCCTGTTCTGTTCTGTAATTCAGTTCCTGTGTAGCCAAGTTTACATTCCGTGTATTACTGATATCTTATGATGTTTCTTTTTCTGTGTGACTTATTTCAGTTAGAATCATCATACCTGAATCCACTCATTGTGCTGCTAAGGGCCTGATGACACAGATTTCATTGCTGAGTGATATTGATTTTTAAGTAAATACCACAACTTCTTTAACCATTTTTCACTTTCTGCGATGTTGAACTTGTACTGTAAACGAGGTTCTTGTAAACAGAGCCGTTCCAAACTTTGGGGTGGCTGTGTCTTTTTGATTTTAAATTCCCTAAGCTATAGGACCATAAGTGGAAGTGCCCTAGGCTCTGTTGCTTTGTTTTTTAGATGTTTCAGGAAACACCATACACTTCTCCCGAGTGGTTGTTGGCAATTTACATCCCGCCCATCAGCATAACAAGGCTCCCAGTTCTCCATGGCCTGTCCTGCCTTTCTGGATTTTACACTTTTTTCAGATGGCCCTTTTGACCAGGGGGAAGTGAGACTTCATTGTAGTGCAGATTTCCTTTGCAAGCTTGCTTGGTTGGCCAAAAAGGGCGTATGCGTTTTTTCCTGAATATATTCAGGAAAAAACGCATACGCCCTTTTTGGCCAAGTGCATCATTGTGGACGTTCTGCCTCTTTTCCTATGCTTTCAATGCAATTCCAGTCTACCTCCTGAAATCGGTTTCCTGCAATTCTGCCCCGTTTTCAAGTCCTCTTGGCAGCCTTACTTCAGTCTATTTTTGGACGATAGCTGTCATTTATAACTCTGCAGGTTTGTGAATTACAGTGCCCCTGAGCTCCTTTCTTCAACTCGCTTTCTTGTGACCTGGCCGCAACACCGCAGGATGGCTTCAGGCCCTAATCTGGTTCCGGCCCGGCATGCTGAGCCTTTGGTTAATTCCTCTTCCTGGTGGGAAATGAGAGTTGAATTTGCCTGTCCAGACACCTCCAGCTAGCCTCTCATTGGTTCTCGCTATTCCTGTTCATCTTCCGCAGAAATTGCAAACTGGGCCAAACAGGAGGTTAAAGGGACTGACTCTCCAAGTCGGGAGAGTGTTAGTAAAGCGTCTGGAATGTTGCACCCGAGTACCAGGGGAGGAAAACTGAGACATATTTGAACACGTCTCCCGTTCACATGGTTGATCATACTCTGGGTTCCACATGCATGTTTTAGCTGAAGGAAGAATACCTTAAACCTGGAGAGTTGAGACCCGTGTAATGGGTACCATGCAATATGACTTCAAAGGGTCTTCATTTGCTCCCCGAACCTCTCCAATCCTATCACTGCTGCGTTTATGCCCCTGTACACACGCTTGATTCTCTTTTGGAGACATAGCAATCCATAGGTTTTAAGATACTTACTAGTCAGGTACATTCTTAGGCGTTTAATATGGGGTTTTGAGTCCATTTCGTTGAGCAAGGAGTAGCTCTTGTCTATTCCATATTTGGCTTAAGGAACTTTATCTGTGCTCATTTCAATCTCTGGTTTTATGCAGCACCCCAACTCACCTTTCCCCTTAAGCAAGCATAAGTTGGTTTTCTAAATTTGAGACCCTGTTCTGTTTTGGAATGCAGTTCCTGTGTAGCCAAGTTTACATTCCGTGTATTAGTGATATCTTATGATGTTTCTTTTTCTGTGTGACTTATTTCAGTTAGAATCATCATACCTGAATCCACTCATTGTGCTGCTAAGGGCCTGATGACACAGATTTCATTGCTGAGTGATATTGCTTTGTAAGTAAATACCACAACTTCTTTATCCATTTTTCACTTTCTGCGATGTTGAACTTGTACTGTAAACGAGGTTCTTGTAAACAGAGCCGTTCCAAACTTTGGGGTGGCTGTGTCTTTTTCATTTTAATTTCCCTAAGCTATAGGACCATAAGTGGAAGTGCCCTAGGTTCTGTTGCTTTGTTTTTCAGATGTTTCAGGAAACACCATACACTTCTCCCAAGTGGTTTTTGGCAAATTACATCCCGCCCATCAGCATAACAAGGCTCCCAGTTCTCCATGGCCTGTCCTGCCTTTCTGGATTTTACACTTTTTTCAGATGGCCCTTTTGACCGGGGGGAAGTGAGACTTCATTGTAGTGCAGATTTCCTTTGCAAGCTTGCTTGGTTGGCCAAAAAGGGCGTATGCGTTTTTTCCTGAATATATTCAGGAAAAAACGCATACACCCTTTTTGGCAAGTGCATCATTGTGGACGTTCTGCCTCTTTTCCTATGCTTTCAATGCAATTCCAGTCTACCTCCTGAAATCGGTTTCCTGCAATTCTGCCCCGCTTTCAAGTCCTCTTGGCAGCCTTACTTCAGTCTATTTTTGGACGATAGCTGTCATTTATAACTCTGCAGGTTTGTGAATTACAGTGCCCCTGAGCTCCTTTCTTCAACTCGCTTTCTTGTGACCTGGCCGCAACACCGCAGGATGGCTTCAGGCCCTAATCTGGTTCCGGCCCGGCATGCTGAGCCTTTGGTTAATTCCTCTTCCTGGTGGGAAATGAGAGTTGAATTTGCCCGTCCAGACACCTCCAGCTAGCCTCTCATTGGTTCTCGCTATTCCTGTTCATCTTCCGCAGAAATTGCAAACTGGGCCAAACAGGAGGTTAAAGGGACTGACTCTCCAAGTCGGGAGAGTGTTAGTAAAGCGTCTGGAATGTTGCACCCGAGTACCAGGGGAAGAAAACTGAGACATATTTGAACACGTCTCCCGTTCACATGGTTGATCATACTTGGGTTCCACATGCATGTTTTAGCTGAAGGAAGAATACCTAAAACCTGGGTAGTTGAAACCCGTGGAATGGGTACCATGCAATATGACTTCAAAGGGTCTTCATTTGCTCACGAACCTCTCCAATCCTATCACTGCTGCGTTTATGCCCCTGTACACATGCTTGATTCTCTTTCGGAGACATAGCAATCCATAGGTTTTAAGATACTTACTAGTCAGGTACATTCTTAGGCGTTTAATATGCGGTGTTGAGTCCATTTCGTTGAGCAAGGAGTAGCTCTTGTCTATTCCATATTTGGCTTAAGGAACTTTATCTGTGCTCATTTCAATCTCTGGTTTTATGCAGCACCCCAACTCACCTTTCCCCTTAAGCAAGCATAAGTTGGTTTTCGAAATTTGAGACCCTGTTCTGTTCTGTAATTCAGTTCCTGTGTAGCCAAGTTTCCATTCCGTGTATTACTGATATCTTATGATGTTTCTTTTTCTGTGTGACTTATTTCAGTTAGAATCATCATACCTGAATCCACTCATTGTGCTGCTAAGGGCCTGATGACACAGATTTCATTGCTGAGTGATATTGCTTTGTAAGTAAATACCACAACTTCTTTATCCATTTTTCACTTTCTGCGATGTTGAACTTGTACTGTAAACGAGGTTCTTGTAAACAGAGCCGTTCCAAACTTTGGGGTGGCTGTGTCTTTTTCATTTTAATTTCCCTAAGCTATAGGACCATAAGTGGAAGTGCCCTAGGTTCTGTTGCTTTGTATTTTAGATATTTCAGGAAACACCATACACTTCTCCCGAGTGGTTGTTGGCAATTTACATCCCGCCCATCAGCATAACAAGGCTCCCAGTTCTCCATGGCCTGTCCTGCCTTTCTGGATTTTACCCTTTTTTCAGATGGCCCTTTTGACCGGGGGGAAGTGAGACTTCATTGTAGTGCAGATTTCCTTTGCAAGCTTGCTTGGTTGGCCAAAAAGGGCGTATGCGTTTTTTCCTGAATATATTCAGGAAAAAACGCATATGCCCTTTTTGGCCAAGTGCATGATTGTGGACGTTCGGCCTCTTTTCCTATGCTTTCAATGCAATTCCAGTCTACCTCCTGAAATCGGTTTCCTGCAATTCTGCCCCGATTTCAAGTCCTCTTGGCAGCCTTACTTCAGTCTATTTTTGGACGATAGCTGTCATTTATAACTCTGCAGGTTTGTGAATTACAGTGCCCCTGAGCTCCTTTCTTCAACTCGTTTTCTTGTGAGCTGGCCGCAACACCGCAGGATGGCTTCAGGCCCTAATCTGGTTCCGGCACGGCACACTGAGCCTTTGGTTATTTCCTCTTCCTGGTGGGAAATGAGAGTTAAATTTGCCCGTCCAGACACCTCCAGCTAGCCTCTCATTGGTTCTCGCTATTCCTGTTCATCTTCCGCAGAAATTGCAAACTGGGCCAAACAGGAGGTTAAAGGGACTGACTCTCCAAGTCGGGAGAGTGTTAGTAAAGCGTCTGGAATGTTGCACCCGAGTACCAGGGGAAGAAAACTGAGACATATTTGAACACGTCTCCCGTTCACATGGTTGATCATACTTGGGTTCCACATGCATGTTTTAGCTGAAGGAAGAATACCTAAAACCTGGGTAGTTGAAACCCGTGGAATTGGTACCATGCAATATGACTTCAAAGGGTCTTCATTTGCTCACGAACCTCTCCAATCCTATCACTGCTGCATTTATGCCCCTGTACACATGCTTGATTCTCTTTCGGAGACATAGCAATCCATAGGTTTTAAGATACTTACTAGTCAGGTACATTCTTAGGCGTTTAATATGCGGTGTTGAGTCCATTTCGTTGAGCAAGGAGTAGCTCTTGTCTATTCCATATTTGGCTTAAGGAACTTTATCTGTGCTCATTTCAATCTCTGGTTTTATGCAGCACCCCAACTCACCTTTACCCTTAAGCAAGCATAAGTTGGTTTTCTAAATTTGAGACCCTGTTCTGTTCTGTAATTCAGTTCCTGTGTAGCCAAGTTTACATTCCGTGTATTACTGATATCTTATGATGTTTCTTTTTCTGTGTGACTTATTTCAGTTAGAATCATCATACCTGAATCCACTCATTGTGCTGCTAAGGGCCTGATGACACAGATTTCATTGCTGAGTGATATTGCTTTGTAAGTAAATACCACAACTTCTTTATCCATTTTTCACTTTCTGCGATGTTGAACTTGTACTGTAAACGAGGTTCTTGTAAACACAGCCATTCCAAACTTTGGGGTGGCTGTGTCTTTTTGATTTTAAATTCCCTAAGCTATAGGACCATAAGTGGAAGTGCCCTAGGCTCTGTTGCTTTGTTTTTTAGATGTTTCAGGAAACACCATACACTTCTCCCGAGTGGTTGTTTGCAATTTACATCCCGCCCATCAGCATAACAAGGCTCCCAGTTCTCCATGGCCTGTCCTGCCTTTCTGGATTTTACACTTTTTTCAGATGGCCCTATTGACCGGGGGGAAGTGAGACTTCATTGTAGTGCAGATTTCCTTTGTAAGCTTGCTTGGTTGGCCAAAAAGGGCGTATGCGTTTTTTCCTGAATATATTCAGGAAAAAACGCATACACCCTTTTTGGCCAAGTGCATCATTGTGGACGTTCGGCCTCTTTTCCTATGCTTTCAATGCAATTCCAGTCTACCTCCTGAAATCGGTTTCCTGCAATTCTGCCCCGCTTTCAAGTCCTCTTGGCAGCCTTACTTCAGTCTATTTTTGGACGATAGCTGTCATTTATAACTCTGCAGGTTTGTGAATTACAGTGCCCCTGAGCTCCTTTCTTCAACTCGCTTTCTTGTGACCTGGCCGCAACACCGCAGGATGTCTTCAGGCCCTAATCTGGTTCTGGCACGGCATGCTGAGCCTTTGGTTATTTCCTCTTCCTGGTGGGAAATGAGAGTTGAATTTGCCCGTCCAGACACCTCCAGCTAGCCTCTCATTGGTTCTCGCTATTCCTGTTCATCTTCCGCAGAAATTGCAAACTGGGCCAAACAGGAGGTTAAAGGCGCTGACTCTCCAAGTGGGGAGAGTGTTAGTAAAGCGTCTGGAATGTTGCACCCGAGTACCAGGGGAAGAAAACTGAGACATATTTGAACACGTCTCCCGATCACATGGTTGATCATACTTGGGTTCCACATGCATGTTTTAGCTGAAGGAAGAATACCTAAAACCTGGGTAGTTGAAACCCGTGGAATGGGTACCATGCAATATGACTTCAAAGGGTCTTCATTTGCTCACCGAACCTCTCCAATCCTATCACTGCTGCGTTTATGCCCCTGTACACATGCTTGATTCTCTTTCAGAGACATAGCAATCCATAGGTTTTAAGATACTTACTAGTCAGGTACATTCTTAGGCGTTTAATATGCGGTGTTGAGTCCATTTCGTTGAGCAAGGAGTAGCTCTTGTCTATTCCATATTTGGCTTAAGGAACTTTATCTGTGCTCATTTCAATCTCTGGTTTTATGCAGCACCCCAACTCACCTTTCCCCTTAAGCAAGCATAAGTTGGTTTTCTAAATTTGAGACCCTGTTCTGTTCTGTAATTCAGTTCCTGTGTAGCCAAGTTTACATTCCGTGTATTACTGATATCTTATGATGTTTCTTTTTCTGTGTGACTTATTTCAGTTAGAATCATCATACCTGAATCCACTCATTGTGCTGCTAAGGGCCTGATGACACAGATTTCATTGCTGAGTGATATTGCTTTTTAAGTAAATACCACAACTTCTTTATCCATTTTTCACTTTCTGCGATGTTGAACTTGTACTGTAAACGAGGTTCTTGTAAACAGAGCCGTTCGAAACTTTGGGGTGGCTGTGTCTTTTTGATTTTAAATTCCCTAAGCTATAGGACCATAAGTGGAAGTGCCCTAGGCTCTGTTGCTTTGTTTTTTAGATGTTTCAGGAAACACCATACACTTCTCCCGAGTGGTTGTTGGCAATATACATCCCGCCCATCAGCATAACAAGGCTCCCAGTTCTCCATGGCCTGTCCTGCCTTTCTGGATTTTACACTTTTTTCAGATGGCCCTTTTGAACAGGGGGAAGTGAGACTTCATTGTAGTGCAGATTTCCTTTGCAAGCTTGCTTGGTTGGCCAAAAAGGGCGTATGCGTTTTTTCCTGAATATATTCAGGAAAAAACGCATACGCCCTTTTTGGCCAAGTGCATCATTGTGGACGTTCTGCCTCTTTTCCTATGCTTTCAATGCAATTCCAGTCTACCTCCTGAAATCGGTTTCCTGCAATTCTGCCCCGCTTTCAAGTCCTCTTGGCAGCCTTACTTCAGTCTATTTTTGGACGATAGCTGTCATTTATAACTCTGCAGGTTTGTGAATTACAGTGCCCCTGAGCTCCTTTCTTCAACTCGCTTTCTTGTGACCTGGCCGCAACACCGCAGGATGGCTTCAGGCCCTAATCTGGTTCCGGCCCGGCATGCTGAGCCTTTGGTTAATTCCTCTTCCTGGTGGGAAATGAGAGTTGAATTTGCCCGTCCAGACACCTCCAGCTAGCCTCTCATTGGTTCTCGCTATTCCTGTTCATCTTCCGCAGAAATTGCAAACTGGGCCAAACAGGAGGTTAAAGGGACTGACTCTCCAAGTCGGGAGAGTGTTAGTAAAGCCTCTGGAATGTTGCACCCGAGTACCAGGGGAAGAAAACTGAGACATATTTGAACACGTCTCCCGTTCACATGGTTGATCATACTTGGGTTCCACATGCATGTTTTAGCTGAAGGAAGAATACCTAAAACCTGGGTAGTTGAAACCCGTGGAATGGGTACCATGCAATATGACTTCAAAGGGTCTTCATTTGCTCACAAACCTCTCCAATCCTATCACTGCTGCGTTTATGCCCCTGTACACATGCTTGATTCTCTTTCGGAGACATAGCAATCCATAGGTTTTAAGATACTTACTAGTCAGGTACATTCTTAGGCGTTTAATATGCGGTGTTGAGTCCATTTCGTTGAGCAAGGAGTAGCTCTTGTCTATTACATATTTGGCTTAAGGAACTTTATCTGTGCTCATTTCAATCTCTGGTTTTATGCAGCACCCCAACTCACCTTTCCCCTTAAGCAAGCATAAGTTGGTTTTCTAAATTTGAGACCCTGTTCTGTTCTGTAATTCAGTTCCTGTGTAGCCAAGTTTCCATTCCGTGTATTACTGATATCTTATGATGTTTCTTTTTCTGTGTGACTTATTTCAGTTAGAATCATCATACCTGAATCCACTCATTGTGCTGCTAAGGGCCTGATGACACAGATTTCATTGCTGAGTGATATTGCTTTGTAAGTAAATACCACAACTTCTTTATCCATTTTTCACTTTCTGCGATGTTCAACTTGTACTGTAAACGAGGTTCTTGTAAACAGAGCCATTCCAAACTTTGGGGTGGCTGTGTCTTTTTGATTTTAAATTCCCTAAGCTATAGGACCATAAGTGGAAGTGCCCTAGGCTCTGTTGCTTTGTTTTTTAGATGTTTCAGGAAACACCATACACTTCTCCCGAGTGGTTGTTTGCAATTTACATCCCGCCCATCAGCATAACAAGGCTCCCAGTTCTCCATGGCCTGTCCTGCCTTTCTGGATTTTACACTTTTTTCAGATGGCCCTTTTGACCGGGGGGAAGTGAGACTTCATTGTAGTGCAGATTTCCTTTGTAAGCTTGCTTGGTTGGCCAAAAAGGGCGTATGCGTTTTTTCCTGAATATATTCAGGAAAAAACGCATACGCACTTTTTGGCCAAGTGCATCATTGTGGACGTTCTGCCTCTTTTCCTATGCCTTCAGTGCAATTCCAGTCTACCTCCTGAAATCGGTTTCCTGCAATTCTGCCCCGCTTTCAAGTCCTCTTGGCAGCCTTACTTCAGTCTATTTTTGGACGATAGCTGTCATTTATAACTCTGCAGGTTTGTGAATTACAGTGCCCCTGAGCTCCTTTCTTCAACTCGCTTTCTTGTGACCTGGCCGCAACACCGCAGGATGGCTTCAGGCCCTAATCTGGTTCTGGCACGGCATGCTGAGCCTTTGGTTATTTCCTCTTCCTGGTGGGAAATGAGAGTTAAATTTGCCCGTCCAGACACCTCCAGCTAGCCTCTCATTGGTTCTCGCTATTCCTGTTCATCTTCCGCAGAAATTGCAAACTGGGCCAAACAGGAGGTTAAAGGGACTGACTCTCCAAGTCGGGAGAGTGTTAGTAAAGCGTCTGGAATGTTGCACCCGAGTACCAGGGGAAGAAAACTGAGACATATTTGAACACGTCTCCCGTTCACATGGTTGATCATACTTGGGTTCCACATGCATGTTTTAGCTAAAGGAAGAATACCTAAAACCTGGGTAGTTGAAACCCGTGGAATGGGTACCATGCAATATGACTTCAAAGGGTCTTCATTTGCTCACCGAACCTCTGCAATCCTATCACTGCTGCGTTTATGCCCCTGTACACATGCTTGATTCTCTTTCGGAGACATAGCAATCCATAGGTTTTAAGATACTTACTAGTCAGGTACATTCTTAGGCGTTTAATATGCGGTGTTGAGTCCATTTCGTTGAGCAAGGAGTAGCTCTTGTCTATTCCATATTTGGCTTAAGGAACTTTATCTGTGCTCATTTCAATCTCTGGTTTTATGCAGCACCCCAACTCACCTTTCCCCTTAAGCAAGCATAAGTTGGTTTTCGAAATTTGAGACCCTGTTCTGTTCTGTAATTCAGTTCCTGTGTAGCCAAGTTTACATTCCGTGTATTACTGATATCTTATGATGTTTCTTTTTCTGTGTGACTTATTTCAGTTAGAATCATCATACCTGAATCCACTCATTGTGCTGCTAAGGGCCTGATGACACAGATTTCATTGCTGAGTGATATTGCTTTGTAAGTAAATACCACAACTTCTTTATCCATTTTTCACTTTCTGCAATGTTGAACTTGTACTGTAAACGAGGTTCTTGTAAACAGAGCCGATCCAAACTTTGGGGTGGCTGTGTCTTTTTGATTTTAATTTCCCTAAGCTATAGGACCATAAGTGGAAGTGCCCTAGGTTCTGTTGCTTTGTTTTTTAGATGTTTCAGGAAACACCATACACTTCTCCCGAGTGGTTGTTGGCAATTTACATCCCGCCCATCAGCATAACAAGGCTCCCAGTTCTCCATGGCCTGTCCTGCCTTTCTGGATTTTACACTTTTTTCAGATGGCCCTTTTGACCGGGGGGAAGTGAGACTTCATTGTAGTGTAGATTTCCTTTGCAAGCTTGCTTGGTTGGCCAAAAAGGGCGTATGCGTTTTTTCCTGAATATATTCAGGAAAAAACGCATATGCCCTTTTTGGCCAAGTACATCATTGTGGACGTTCTGCCTCTTTTCCTATGCTTTCAATGCAATTCCAGTCTACCTCCTTAAATCGGTTTCCTGCAATTCTGCCCTGCTTTCAAGTCCTCTGGGCAGCCTTACTTCAGTCTATTTTTGGACGATAGCTGTCATTTATAACTCTGCAGGTTTGTGAATTACAGTGCCCCTGAGCTCCTTTCTTCAACTCGCTTTCTTTTGAGCTGGCCGCAACACCGCAGGATGGCTTCAGGCCCTAATCTGATTCCGGTACGGCACGCTGAGCCTTTGGTTATTTCCTCTTCCTGGTGGGAAATGAGAGTTAAATTTGCCCGTCCAGACACCTCCAGCTAGTCTCTCATTGGTTCTCGCTATTCCTGTTCATCTTCCGCAGAAATTGCAAACTGGGCCAAACAGGAGGTTAAAGGCGCTGACTCTCCAAGTGGGGACAGTGTTAGTAAAGCGTCTGGAATGTTGCACCCGAGTACCAGGGGAGGAAAACTGAGACATATTTGAACACGTCTCCCGATCTCATGGTTGATCATACTCTGGGTTCCACATGCATGTTTTACCTGAAGGAAGAATACCTAAAACCTGGGTAGTTGAAACCCGTGGAATGGGTACCATGCAATATGACTTCAAAGGGTCTTCATTTGCTCACCGAACCTCTCTAATCCTATCACTGCTGCGTTTATGCCCCTGTACACATGCTTGATTCTCTTTCGGAGACATAGCAATCCCTAGGTTTTAAGATACTTACTAGTCAGGTACATTCTTAGGCGTTTAATATGCGGTGTTGGGTCCATTTCTTCGAGCAAGGAGTAGCTCTTGTCTATTCCATATTTGGCTTAAGGAACTTTATCTGTGCTCATTTCAATCTCTGGTTTTATGCAGCACCCCAACTCACCCTTCCCCTTAAGCAAGCATAAGTTGGTTTTCTAAATTTGAGACCCTGTTCTGTTCTGTAATTCAGTTCCTGTGTAGCCAAGTTTACATTCTGTGTATTACTGATATCTTATGATGTTTCTGTTTCTGTGTGACTTATTTCAGTTAGAATCATCATACCTGAATCCACTCATTGTGCTGCTAAGGGCCTGATGACACAGATTTCATTGCTGAGTGATATTGCTTTGTAAGTAAATACCACAACTTTTTTATCCATTTTTCACTTTCTGCGATGTTGAACTTGTACTGTAAACGAGGTTCTTGTAAACAGAGCCATTCGAAACTTTGGGGTGGCTGTGTCTTTTTGATTTTAAATTCCCTAAGCTATAGGACCATAAGTGGAAGTGCCCTAGGCTCTCTTGCTTTGTTTTTTAGATGTTTCAGGAAACACCATACACTTCTCCCGAGTGTTTGTTGGCAATTTACATCCCGCCCTTCAGCATAACAAGGCTCCCAGTTCTCCATGGCCTGTCCTGCCTTTCTGGATTTTACACTTTTTTCAGATGGCCCTTTTGACCGGGGGGAAGTGAGACTTCATTGTAGTGCAGATTTCCTTTGCAAGCTTGCTTGGTTGGCCAAAAAGGGCGTATGCGTTTTTTCCTGAATATATTCAGGAAAAAACGCATACGCCCTTTTTGGCCAAGTGCATCATTGTGGACGTTCTGCCTCTTTTCCTATGCTTTCAATGCAATTCCAGTCTACCTCCTGAAATCGGTTTCCTGCAATTCTGCCCCGCTTTCAAGTCCTCTTGGCAGCCTTACTTCAGTCTATTTTTGGACGATAGCTGTCATTTATAACTCTGCAGGTTTGTGAATTACAGTGCCCCTGAGCTCCTTTCTTCAACTCGCTTTCTTGTGACCTGGCCGCAACACCGCATGATGGCTTCAGGCCCTAATCTGGTTCCGGCCCGGCATTCTGAGCCATTGGTTAATTCCTCTTCCTGGTGGGAAATGAGAGTTAAATTTGCCCGTCCAGACACCTCCAGCTAGCCTCTCATTGGTTCTCGCTATTCCTGTTAATCTTCCGCAGAAATTGCAAACTGGGCCAAACAGGAGGTTAAAGGGACTGACTCTCCAAGTCGGGAGAGTGTTAGTAAAGCGTCTGGAATGTTGCACCCGAGTACCAGGGTACGAAAACTGAGACATATTTGAACACGTCTCCCGTTCACATGGTTGATCATACTCTGGGTTCCACATGCATGTTTTACCTGAAGGAAGAATACCTTAAACCTGGGTAGTTGAGACCCGTGTAATGGGTACCATGCAATATGACTTCAAAGGGTCTTCATTTGCTCACCGAACATCTCCAATCCTATCACTGCTGCGTTTATGCCCCTGTACACATGCTTGATTCTCTTTCGGAGACATAGCAATCCCTATGTTTTAAGATACTTACTAGTCAGGTACATTCTTAGGCGTTTAATATGCGGTGTTGAGTCCATTTCTTTGAGCAAGGAGTAGCTCTTGTCTATTCCATATTTGGCTTAAGGAACTTTATCTGTGCTCATTTCAATCTCTGGTTTTATGCAGCACCCCAACTCACCTTTCCCCTTAAGCAAGCATAAGTTGGTTTTCTAAATTTCAGACCCTGTTCTGTTCTGTAATTCAGTTCCTGTGTAGCCAAGTTTACATTCCGTGTATTACTGATATCTTATGATGTTTCTTTTTCTGTGTGACTTATTTCAGTTAGAATCATCATACCTGAATCCACTCATTGTGCTGCTAAGGGCCTGATGACACAGATTTCATTGCTGAGTGATATTGCTTTGTAAGTAAATACCACAACTTTTTTATCCATTTTTCACTTTCTGCGATGTTGAACTTGTACTGTAAACGAGGTTCTTGTAAACAGAGCCGTTCCAAATTTTGGGGTGGCCGTGTCTTTTTGATTTTAAATTCCCTAAGCTATAGGACCATAAGTGGAAGTGCCCTAGGCTCTCTTGCTTTGTTTTTTAGATGTTTCAGGAAACACCATACACTTCTCCCGAGTGTCTGTTGGCAATTTACATCCCGCCCTTCAGCATAACAAGGCTCCCAGTTCTCCATGGCCTGTCCTGCCTTTCTGGATTTTACACTTTTTTCAGATGGCCCTTTTGACCGGGGGGAAGTGAGACTTCATTGTAGTGCAGATTTCCTTTGCAAGCTTGCTTGGTTGGCCAAAAAGTGCGTATGCGTTTTTTCCTGAATGTATTCAGGAAAAAACGCATACGCCCTTTTTGGCCAAGTGCATCATTGTGGACGTTCTGCCTCTTTTCCTATGCTTTCAATGCAATTCCAGTCTACCTCCTGAAATCGGTTTCCTGCAATTCTGCCCCGCTTTCAAGTCCTCTTGGCAGCCTTACTTCAGTCTATTTTTGGACGATAGCTGTCATTTATAACTCTGCAGGTTTGTGAATTACAGTGCCCCTGAGCTCCTTTCTTCAACTCGCTTTCTTGTGACCTGGCCGCAACACCGCAGGATGGCTTCGGGCCCTAATCTGGTTCCGGCCCGGCATGCTGAGCCTTTGGTTAATTCCTCTTCCTGGTGGGAAATGAGAGTTAAATTTGCCCGTCCAGACACCTGCAGCTAGCCTCTCATTGGTTCTCGCTATTCCTGTTCATCTTCTGCAGAAATTGCAAACTGGGCCAAACAGGAGGTTAAAGGCGCTGACTCTCCAAGTGGGGAGAGTGTTAGTAAAGCGTCTGGAATGTTGCACCCGAGTACCAGGGTACGAAAACTGAGACATATTTGAACACGTCTCCCGATCACATGGTTGATCATACTCTGGGTTCCACATGCATGTTTTAGCTGAAGGAAGAATACCTAAAACCTGGGTAGTTGAAACCCGTGGAATGGGTACCATGCAATATGACTTCAAAGGGTCTTCATTTGCTCACCGAACCTCTCCAATCCTATCACTGCTGCGTTTATGCCCCTGTACACATGCTTGATTCTCTTTCGGAGACATAGCAATCTATAGGTTTTAAGATACTTACTAGTCAGGTACATTCTTAGGCGTTTAATATGCGGTGTTGAGTCCATTTCGTTGAGCAAGGAGTAGCTCTTGTCTATTCCATATTTGGCTTAAGGAACTTTATTTGTGCTCATTTCAATCTCTGGTTTTATGCAGCACCCCAACTCACCTTTCCCCTTAAGCAAGCATAAGTTGGTTTTCTAAATTTGAGACCCTGTTCTGTTCTGTAATTCAGTTCCTGTGTAGCCAAGTTTACATTCCGTGTATTACTGATATCTTATGATGTTTCTTTTTCTGTGTGACTTATTTCAGTTAGAATCATCATACCTGAATCCACTCATTATGCTGCTACGGGCCTGATGACATAGGTTTCATTGCTGAGTGATACTGCATTGTACGTAAGTACCACAAGTTCTTTATCCATTTTTCACATTCTATGATATTGAACTTGTACGGTAAACGAGGTTCTTGTAAACAGAGGCGTCCCAAACTTTGGGGTGGCTGTGTCTTTTTGATTTTAATTTCCCTAAGCTATAGGACCATAAGTGGAAGTGCCCTAGGCTCTGTTGCTTTGTTTTTTAGATGTTTCAGGAAACACCATACACTTCTCCGGAGTGTCTGTTGGCAATTTACATCCCGCCCATCAGCATAACAAGGCTCCCAGTTCTCCATGGCCTGTCCTGCCTTTCTGGATTTTACACTTTTTTCAGATGGCCCTTTTGACCGGGGGGAAGTGAGACTTCATTGTAGTGCAGATTTCCTTTGCAAGTTTGCTTGGTTGGCCAAAAAGGGCGTATGCGTTTTTTCCTGAATATATTCAGGAAAAAACGCATACGCCCTTTTTGGCCAAGTGCATCATTGTGGACGTTCTGCCTCTTTTCCTATGCTTTCAATGCAATTCCAGTCTACCTCCTGAAATCGGTTTCCTGCAATTCTGCCCCGCTTTCAAGTCCTCTTGGCAGCCTTACTTCAGTCTATTTTTGGACGATAGCTGTCATTTATAACTCTGCAGGTTTGTGAATTACAGTGCCCCTGAGCTCCTTTCTTCAACTCGCTTTCTTGTGACCTGGCCGCAACACCGCATGATGGCTTCAGGCCCTAATCTGGTTCCGGCCCGGCATTCTGAGCCATTGGTTAATTCCTCTTCCTGGTGGGAAATGAGAGTTAAATTTGCCCGTCCAGACACCTCCAGCTAGCCTCTCATTGGTTCTCGCTATTCCTGTTAATCTTCCGCAGAAATTGCAAACTGGGCCAAACAGGAGGTTAAAGGGACTGACTCTCCAAGTCGGGAGAGTGTTAGTAAAGCGTCTGGAATGTTGCACCCGAGTACCAGGGTACGAAAACTGAGACATATTTGAACACGTCTCCCGTTCACATGGTTGATCATACTCTGGGTTCCACATGCATGTTTTACCTGAAGGAAGAATACCTTAAACCTGGGTAGTTGAGACCCGTGTAATGGGTACCATGCAATATGACTTCAAAGGGTCTTCATTTGCTCACCGAACATCTCCAATCCTATCACTGCTGCGTTTATGCCCCTGTACACATGCTTGATTCTCTTTCGGAGACATAGCAATCCCTATGTTTTAAGATAATTACTAGTCAGGTACATTCTTAGGCGTTTAATATGCGGTGTTGAGTCCATTTCTTTGAGCAAGGAGTAGCTCTTGTCTATTCCATATTTGGCTTAAGGAACTTTATCTGTGCTCATTTCAATCTCTGGTTTTATGCAGCACCCCAACTCACCTTTCCCCTTAAGCAAGCATAAGTTGGTTTTCTAAATTTCAGACCCTGTTCTGTTCTGTAATTCAGTTCCTGTGTAGCCAAGTTTACATTCCGTGTATTACTGATATCTTATGATGTTTCTTTTTCTGTGTGACTTATTTCAGTTAGAATCATCATACCTGAATCCACTCATTGTGCTGCTAAGGGCCTGATGACACAGATTTCATTGCTGAGTGATATTGCTTTGTAAGTAAATACCACAACTTTTTTATCCATTTTTCACTTTCTGCGATGTTGAACTTGTACTGTAAACGAGGTTCTTGTAAACAGAGCCGTTCCAAACTTTGGGGTGGCTGTGTCTTTTTGATTTTAAATTCCCTAAGCTATAGGACCATAAGTGGAAGTGCCCTAGGCTCTCTTGCTTTGTTTTTTAGATGTTTCAGGAAACACCATACACTTCTCCCGAGTGGCTGTTGGCAATTTACATCCCGCCCTTCAGCATAACAAGGCTCCCAGTTCTCCATGGCCTGTCCTGCCTTTCTGGATTTTACACTTTTTTCAGATGGCCCTTTTGACCGGGGGGAAGTGAGACTTCATTGTAGTGCAGATTTCCTTTGCAAGCTTGCTTGGTTGGCCAAAAAGTGCGTATGCGTTTTTTCCTGAATGTATTCAGGAAAAAACGCATACGCCCTTTTTGGCCAAGTGCATCATTGTGGACGTTCTGCCTCTTTTCCTATGCTTTCAATGCAATTCCAGTCTACCTCCTGAAATCGGTTTCCTGCAATTCTGCCCCGCTTTCAAGTCCTCTTGGCAGCCTTACTTCAGTCTATTTTTGGACGATAGCTGTCATTTATAACTCTGCAGGTTTGTGAATTACAGTGCCCCTGAGCTCCTTTCTTCAACTCGCTTTCTTGTGACCTGGCCGCAACACCGCAGGATGGCTTCGGGCCCTAATCTGGTTCCGGCCCGGCATGCTGAGCCTTTGGTTAATTCCTCTTCCTGGTGGGAAATGAGAGTTAAATTTGCCCGTCCAGACACCTGCAGCTAGCCTCTCATTGGTTCTCGCTATTCCTGTTCATCTTCTGCAGAAATTGCAAACTGGGCCAAACAGGAGGTTAAAGGCGCTGACTCTCCAAGTGGGGAGAGTGTTAGTAAAGCGTCTGGAATGTTGCACCCGAGTACCAGGGTACGAAAACTGAGACATATTTGAACACGTCTCCCGATCACATGGTTGATCATACTCTGGGTTCCACATGCATGTTTTAGCTGAAGGAAGAATACCTAAAACCTGGGTAGTTGAAACCCGTGGAATGGGTACCATGCAATATGACTTCAAAGGGTCTTCATTTGCTCACCGAACCTCTCCAATCCTATCACTGCTGCGTTTATGCCCCTGTACACATGCTTGATTCTCTTTCGGAGACATAGCAATCTATAGGTTTTAAGATACTTACTAGTCAGGTACATTCTTAGGCGTTTAATATGCGGTGTTGAGTCCATTTCGTTGAGCAAGGAGTAGCTCTTGTCTATTCCATATTTGGCTTAAGGAACTTTATTTGTGCTCATTTCAATCTCTGGTTTTATGCAGCACCCCAACTCACCTTTCCCCTTAAGCAAGCATAAGTTGGTTTTCTAAATTTGAGACCCTGTTCTGTTCTGTAATTCAGTTCCTGTGTAGCCAAGTTTACATTCCGTGTATTACTGATATCTTATGATGTTTCTTTTTCTGTGTGACTTATTTCAGTTAGAATCATCATACCTGAATCCACTCATTATGCTGCTACGGGCCTGATGACATAGGTTTCATTGCTGAGTGATACTGCATTGTCCGTAAGTACCACAAGTTCTTTATCCATTTTTCACATTCTATGATATTGAACTTGTACGGTAAACGAGGTTCTTGTAAACAGAGGCGTCCCAAACTTTGGGGTGGCTGTGTCTTTTTGATTTTAATTTCCCTAAGCTATAGGACCATAAGTGGAAGTGCCCTAGGCTCTGTTGCTTTGTTTTTTAGATGTTTCAGGAAACACCATACACTTCTCCGGAGTGTCTGTTGGCAATTTACATCCCGCCCATCAGCATAACAAGGCTCCCAGTTCTCCATGGCCTGTCCTGCCTTTCTGGATTTTACACTTTTTTCAGATGGCCCTTTTGACCGGGGGGAAGTGAGACTTCATTGTAGTGCAGATTTCCTTTGCAAGTTTGCTTGGTTGGCCAAAAAGGGCGTATGCGTTTTTTCCTGAATATATTCAGGAAAAAACGCATACGCCCTTTTTGGCCAAGTGCATCATTGTGGACGTTCTGCCTCTTTTCCTATGCTTTCAATGCAATTCCAATCTACCTCCTGAAATCGGTTTCCTGCAATTCTGCCCCGCTTTCGAGTCCTCTTGGCAGCCTTACTTCAGTCTATTTTTGGACGATAGCTGTCATTTATAACTCTGCAGGTTTGTGAATTACAGTGCCCCTGAGCTCCTTTCTTCAACTCGCTTTCTTGTGACCTGGCCGCAACAACGCAGGATGTCTTCAGGCCCTAATCTGGTTCCGGCACGGCACGCTGAACCTTTGGTTAATTCCTCTTCCTGGTGGGAAATGAGAGTTAAATTTGCCCGTTCAGACACCTCCAGCTAGTCTCTCATTGGTTCTCGCTATTCCTGTTCATCTTCCACAGAAATTGCAAACTGGGCCAAACAGGAGGTTAACGGGACTGACTCTCCAAGTCGGGAGAGTGTTAGTAAAGCGTCTCGAATGTTGCACCCGAGTACCAGGGTAGGAAAACTGAGACATATTTGAACACGTCTCCCGTTCACATGGTTGATCATACTCCGGGTTCCACATGCATGTTTTAGCTGAAGGAAGAATACCTTAAACCTGGAGAGTTGAGACCCGTGTAATGGGTACCATGCAATATGACTTCAAAGGGTCTTCATTTGCTCACCGAACCTCTCCAATCCTATCACTGCTGCGTTTATGCCCCTGTACACATGCTTGATTCTCTTTCGGAGACATAGCAATCCATAGGTTTTAAGATACTTACTAGTCAGGTACATTCTTCGGAGTTTAATATGCGGTGTTGAGTCCAATTCTTTGAGCAAGGAGTAGCTCTTGTCTATTCCATATTTGGCTTAAGGAACTTTATCTGTGCTCATTTCAATCTCTGGTTTTATGCAGCACCCCAACTCACCTTTCCCCTTAAGCAAGCATAAGTTGGTTTTCTAAATTTCAGACCCTTTTCTGTTCTGTAATTCAGTTCCTGTGTAGCCAAGTTTACATTCCGTGTATTACTGATATCTTATGATGTTTCTTTTTCTGTGTGACTTATTTCAGTTAGAATCATCATACCTGAATCCACTCATTGTGCTTCTACGGGCCTGATGACACAGATTTCATTGCTGAGTGATATTGCTTTGTAAGTAAATACCACAACTTTTTTATCCATTTTTCACTTTCTGCGATGTTGAACTTGTACTGTAAATGAGGTTCTTGTAAACAGAGCCATTCGAAACTTTGGGGTGGCTGTGTCTTTTTGATTTTAAATTCCCTAAGCTATAGGACCATAAGTGGAAGTGCCCTAGGCTCTCTTGCTTTGTTTTTTAGATGTTTCAGGAAACACCATACACTTCTCCCAAGTGTCTGTTGGCAATTTACATCCCGCTCATCAGCATAACAAGGCTCCCAGTTCTCAATGGCCTGTTACCTTTCTGGATTTTACACTTTTTACAGATGGCCTTTCTGACCAGGGGGAAGTGAGACTTCATTGTAGTGCAGATTTCCTTTGCAAGCTTGCTTGGTTGGCCAAAATGGGCGTATGCGTTTTTTCCTGAATATATTCAGGAAAAAACGCATACGCCCTTTTTGGCCAAATGCATCATTGTGGACGTTCTGCCTCTTTTCCTATGCTTTCAATGCAATTCCAGTCTACCTCCTGAAATCGGTTTCCTGCAATTCTGCCCCGCTTTCAAGTCCTCTTGGCAGCCTTACTTCAGTCTATTTTTGGACGATAGCTGTCATTTATAACTCTGCAGGTTTGTGAATTACAGTGCCCCTGAGCTCCTTTCTTCAACTCGCTTTCTTTTGAGCTGGCCGCAACACCGCAGGTTGGCTTCAGGCCCTAATCTGGTTCTGGCCCGGCATTCTGAGCCTTTGGTTAATTCCTTTCCTGGTGGGAAATGAGAGTTAAATTTGCCCGTCCAGACACCTCCAGCTAGCCTCTCATTGGTTCTCGCTATTCCTGTTCATCTTCCGCAGAAATTGCAAACTGGGCCAAACAGGAGGTTAAAGGCGCTGACTCTCCAAGTGGGGAGAGTGTTAGTAAAGCGTCTGGAATGTTGCACCCGAGTACCAGGGGAGGAAAACTGAAACATATTTGAACACGTCTCCCGATCACATGGTTGATCATACTCTGGGTTCCACATGCATGTTTTAGCTGAAGGAAGAATACCTAAAACCTGGGTAGTTGAAACCCGTGGAATGGGTACCATGCAATATGACTTCAAAGGGTCTTCATTTGCTCACCGAACCTCTCCAATCCTATCACTGCTGCGTTTATGCCCCTGTACACATGCTTGATTCTCTTTCAGAGACATAGCAATCCATAGGTTTTAAGATACTTACTAGTCAGGTACATTCTTAGGCGTTTAATATGCGGTGTTGAGTCCATTTCGTTGAGCAAGGAGTAGCTCTTGTCTATTCCATATTTGGCTTAAGGAACTTTATCTGTGCTCATTTCAATCTCTGGTTTTATGCAGCACCCCAACTCACCTTTCCCCTTAAGCAAGCATAAGTTGGTTTTCTAAATTTGAGACCCTGTTCTGTTCTGTAATTCAGTTCCTGTGTAGCCAAGTTTCCATTCCGTGTATTACTGATATCTTATGATGTTTCTTTTTCTGTGTGACTTATTTCAGTTAGAATCATCATACCTGAATCCACTCATTGTGCTGCTAAGGGCCTGATGACACAGATTTCATTGCTGAGTGATATTGCTTTTTAAGTAAATACCACAACTTCTTTATCCATTTTTCACTTTCTGCGATGTTGAACTTGTACTGTAAATGAGGTTCTTGTAAACAGAGCCGTTCGAAACTTTGGGGTGGCTGTGTCTTTTTGATTTTAAATTCCCTAAGCTATAGGACCATAAGTGGAAGTGCCCTAGGCTCTGTTGCTTTGTTTTTTAGATGTTTCAGGAAACACCATACACTTCTCCCGAGTGGTTGTTGGCAATATACATCCCGCCCATCAGCATAACAAGGCTCCCAGTTCTCCATGGCCTGTCCTGCCTTTCTGGATTTTACACTTTTTTCAGATGGCCCTTTTGAACAGGGGGAAGTGAGACTTCATTGTAGTGCAGATTTCCTTTGCAAGCTTGCTTGGTTGGCCAAAAAGGGCGTATGCGTTTTTTCCTGAATATATTCAGGAAAAAACGCATACGCCCTTTTTGGCCAAGTGCATCTTTGTGGACGTTCTGCCTCTTTTCCTATGCTTTCAATGCAATTCCAGTCTACCTCCTGAAATCGGTTTCCTGCAATTCTGCCCCGCTTTCAAGTCCTCTTGGCAGCCTTACTTCAGTCTATTTTTGGACGATAGCTGTCATTTATAACTCTGCAGGTTTGTGAATTACAGTGCCCCTGAGCTCCTTTCTTCAACTCGCTTTCTTGTGACCTGGCCGCAACACCGCAGGATGGCTTCAGGCCCTAATCTGGTTCCGGCCCGGCATGCTGAGCCTTTGGTTAATTCCTCTTCCTGGTGGGAAATGAGAGTTGAATTTGCCCGTCCAGACACCTCCAGCTAGCCTCTCATTGGTTCTCGCTATTCCTGTTCATCTTCCGCAGAAATTGCAAACTGGGCCAAACAGGAGGTTAAAGGGACTGACTCTCCAAGTCGGGAGAGTGTTAGTAAAGCCTCTGGAATGTTGCACCCGAGTACCAGGGGAAGAAAACTGAGACATATTTGAACACGTCTCCCGTGCACATGGTTGATCATACTTGGGTTCCACATGCATGTTTTAGCTGAAGGAAGAATACCTAAAACCTGGGTAGTTGAAACCCGTGGAATGGGTACCATGCAATATGACTTCAAAGGGTCTTCATTTGCTCACGAACCTCTCCAATCCTATCACTGCTGCGTTTATGCCCCTGTACACATGCTTGATTCTCTTTCGGAGACATAGCAATCCATAGGTTTTAAGATACTTACTAGTCAGGTACATTCTTAGGCGTTTAATATGCGGTGTTGAGTCCATTTCGTTGAGCAAGGAGTAGCTCTTGTCTATTCCATATTTGGCTTAAGGAACTTTATCTGTGCTCATTTCAATCTCTGGTTTTATGCAGCACCCCAACTCACCTTTCCCCTTAAGCAAGCATAAGTTGGTTTTCGAAATTTGAGACCCTGTTCTGTTCTGTAATTCAGTTCCTGTGTAGCCAAGTTTACATTCCGTGTATTACTGATATCTTATGATGTTTCTTTTTCTGTGTGACTTATTTCAGTTAGAATCATCATACCTGAATCCACTCATTGTGCTGCTAAGGGCCTGATGACACAGATTTCATTGCTGAGTGATATTGCTTTGTAAGTAAATACCACAACTTCTTTATCCATTTTTCACTTTCTGCAATGTTGAACTTGTACTGTAAACGAGGTTCTTGTAAACAGAGCCGATCCAAACTTTGGGGTGGCTGTGTCTTTTTGATTTTAATTTCCCTAAGCTATAGGACCATAAGTGGAAGTGCCCTAGGTTCTGTTGCTTTGTTTTTTAGATGTTTCAGGAAACACCATACACTTCTCCCGAGTGGTTGTTGGCAATTTACATCCCGCCCATCAGCATAACAAGGCTCCCAGTTCTCCATGGCCTGTCCTGCCTTTCTGGATTTTACACTTTTTTCAGGTGGCCCTTTTGACCGGGGGGAAGTGAGACTTCATTGTAGTGCAGATTTCCTTTGCAAGCTTGCTTGGTTGGCCAAAAAGGGCGTATGCGTTTTTTCCTGAATATATTCAGGAAAAAACGCATATGCCCTTTTTGGCCAAGTGCATCATTGTGGACGTTCTGCCTCTTTTCCTATGCTTTCAATGCAATTCCAGTCTACCTCCTGAAATCGGTTTCCTGCAATTCTGCCCTGCTTTCAAGTCCTCTTGGCAGCCTTACTTCAGTCTATTTTTGGACGATAGCTGTCATTTATAACTCTGCAGGTTTGTGAATTACAGTGCCCCTGAGCTCCTTTCTTCAACTCGCTTTCTTTTGAGCTGGCCGCAACACCGCAGGATGGCTTCAGGCCCTAATCTGATTCCGGTACAGCACGCTGAGCCTTTGCTTATTTTCTCTTCCTGGTGGGAAATGAGAGTTAAATTTGCCCGTCCAGACACCTCCAGCTAGTCTCTCATTGGTTCTCGCTATTCCTGTTCATCTTCCGCAGAAATTGCAAACTGGGCCAAACAGGAGGTTAAAGGCGCTGACTCTCCAAGTGGGGAGAGTGTTAGTAAAGCGTCTGGAATGTTGCACCCGAGTACCAGGGGAGGAAAGCTGAGACATATTTGAACACGTCTCCCGATCTCATGGTTGATCATACTCTGGGTTCCACATGCATGTTTTACCTGAAGGAAGAATACCTAAAACCTGGGTAGTTGAAACTCGTGGAATGGGTACCATGCAATATGACTTCAAAGGGTCTTCATTTGCTCACCGAACCTTTCTAATCCTATCACTGCTGCGTTTATGCCCCTGTACACATGCTTGATTCTCTTTCGGAGACATAGCAATTCCTAGGTTTTAAGATACTTACTAGTCAGGTACATTCTTAGGCGTTTAATATGCGGTGTTGGATCCATTTCTTCGAGCAAGGAGTAGCTCTTGTCTATTCCATATTTGGCTTAAAGAACTTTATCTGTGCTCATTTTAATCTCTGGTTTTATGCAGTACCCCAACTCACCCTTCCCCTTAAGCAAGCATAAGTTGGTTTTCTAAATTTGAGACCCTGTTCTGTTCTGTAATTCAGTTCCTGTGTAGCCAAGTTTACATTCTGTGTATTACTGATATCTTATGATGTTTCTGTTTCTGTGTGACTTATTTCAGTTAGAATCATCATACCTGAATCCACTCATTGTGCTGCTAAGGGCCTGATGACACAGATTTCATTGCTGAGTGATATTGCTTTGTAAGTAAATACCACAACTTTTTTATCCATTTTTCACTTTCTGCGATGTTGAACTTGTACTGTAAACGAGGTTCTTGTAAACAGAGCCATTCCAAACTTTGGGGTGGCTGTGTCTTTTTGATTTTAAATTCCCTAAGCTATAGGACCATAAGTGGAAGTGCCCTAGGCTCTCTTGCTTTGTTTTTTAGATGTTTCAGGAAACACCATACACTTCTCCCGAGTGTTTGTTGGCAATTTACATCCCGCCCTTCAGCATAACAAGGCTCCCAGTTCTCCATGGCCTGTCCTGCCTTTCTGGATTTTACACTTTTTTCAGATGGCCCTTTTGACCGGGGGGAAGTGAGACTTCATTGTAGTGCAGATTTCCTTTGCAAGCTTGCTTGGTTGGCCAAAAAGGGCGTATGCGTTTTTTCCTGAATATATTCAGGAAAAAACGCATACGCCCTTTTTGGCCAAGTGCATCATTGTGGACGTTCTGCCTCTTTTCCTATGCTTTCAATGCAATTCCAGTCTACCTCCTGAAATCGGTTTCCTGCAATTCTGCCCCGCTTTCAAGTCCTCTTGGCAGCCTTACTTCAGTCTATTTTTGGACGATAGCTGTCATTTATAACTCTGCAGGTTTGTGAATTACAGTGCCCCTGAGCTCCTTTCTTCAACTCGCTTTCTTGTGACCTGGCCGCAACACCGCAGGATGGCTTCAGGCCCTAATCTGGTTCCGGCCCGGCATGCTGAGCCTTTGGTTAATTCCTCTTCCTGGTGGGAAATGAGAGTTAAATTTGCCCGTCCAGACACCTGCAGCTAGCCTCTCATTGGTTCTCGCTATTCCTGTTCATCTTCCGCAGAAATTGCAAACTGGGCCAAACAGGAGGTTAAAGGCGCTGACTCTCCAAGTGGGGAGAGTGTTAGTAAAGTGTCTGGAATGTTGCACCCGAGTACCAGGGTACGAAAACTGAGACATATTTGAACACGTCTCCCGATCACATGGTTGATCATACTCTGGGTTCCACATGCATGTTTTAGCTGAAGGAAGAATACCTTAAACCTGGGTAGGTGAAACCCGTGGAATGGGTACCATGCAATATGACTTCAAAGGGTCTTCATTTGCTCACCGAACCTCTCCAATCCTATCACTGCTGCGTTTATGCCCCTGTACACATGCTTGATTCTCTTTCGGAGACATAGCAATCCATAGGTTTTAAGATACTTACTAGTCAGGTACATTCTTAGGCGTTTAATATGCGGTGTTGAGTCCATTTCGTTGAGCAAGGAGTAGCTCTTGTCTATTCCATATTTGGCTTAAGGAACTTTATCTGTGCTCTTTCAATCTCTGGTTTTATGCAGCACCCCAACTCACCTTTCCCCTTAAGCAAGCATAAGTTGGTTTTCTAAATTTGAGACCCTGTTCTGTTCTGTAATTCAGTTCCTGTGTAGCCAAGTTTCCATTCCGTGTATTACTGATATCTTATGATGTTTCTTTTTCTGTGTGACTTATTTCAGTTAGAATCATCATACCTGAATCCACTCATTGTGCTGCTACGGGCCTGATGACATAGATTTCATTGCTGAGTGATACTGCATTGTAAGTGAATACCACAACTTCTTTATCCATTTTTCACTTTCTGCGATGTTGAACTTGTACTGTAAACGAGGTTCTTGTAAACAGAGCCGTTCGAAACTTTGGGGTGGCTGTGTCTTTTTGATTTTAATTTCCCTAAGCTATAGGACCATAAGTGGAAGTGCCCTAGGCTCTGTTGCTTTGTTTTTTAGATGTTTCAGGAAACACCATACACTTCTCCCAAGTGTCTGTTGGCAGTTTACATCCCGCCCATCAGCATAACAAGGCTCCCAGTTCTCCATGGCCTGTCCTGCCTTTCTGGATTTTACACTTTTTTCAGATGGCCCTTTTGACCGGGGGGAAGTGAGACTTCATTGTAGTGCAGATTTCCTTTGCAAGCTTGCTTGGTTGGCCAAAAAGGGCGTATGCGTTTTTTCCTGAATATATTCAGGAAAAAACGCATACGCCCATTTTGGCCAAGTGCATCATTGTGGACGTTCTGCCTCTTTTCCTATGCTTTCAATGCAATTCCAGTCTACCTCCTGAAATCGGTTTCCTGCAATTCTGCCCCGCTTTCAAGTCCTCTTGGCAGCCTTACTTCAGTCTATTTTTGGACGATAGCTGTCATTTATAACTCTGCAGGTTTGTGAATTACAGTGCCCCTGAGCTCCTTTCTTCAACTCGCTTTCTTGTGACCTGGCCGCAACACCGAATGATGGCTTCAGGCCCTAATCTGGTTCCGGCCCGGCATTCTGAGCCATTGGTTAATTCCTCTTCCTGGTGGGAAATGAGAGTTAAATTTGCCCGTCCAGACACCTCCAGCTAGCCTCTCATTGGTTCTCGCTATTCCTGTTCATCTTCCGCAGAAATTGCAAACTGGGCCAAACAGGAGGTTAAAGGGACTGACTCTCCAAGTCGGGAGAGTGTTAGTAAAGCGTCTGGAATGTTGCACCCGAGTACCAGGGTACGAAAACTGAGACATATTTGAACACGTCTCCCGTTCACATGGTTGATCATACTCTGGGTTCCACATGCATGTTTTACCTGAAGGAAGAATACCTTAAACCTGGGTAGTTGAGACCCGTGTAATGGGTACCATGCAATATGACTTCAAAGGGTCTTCATTTGCTCACCGAACATCTCCAATCCTATCACTGCTGCGTTTATGCCCCTGTACACATGCTTGATTCTCTTTCGGAGACATAGCAATCCCTATGTTTTAAGATACTTACTAGTCAGGTACATTCTTAGGCGTTTAATATGCGGTGTTGAGTCCATTTCGTTGAGCAAGGAGTAGCTCTTGTCTATTCCATATTTGGCTTAAGGAACTTTATCTGTGCTCATTTCAATCTCTGGTTTTATGCAGCACCCCAACTCACCTTTCCCCTTAAGCAAGCATAAGTTGGTTTTCTAAATTTCAGACCCTGTTCTGTTCTGTAATTCAGTTCCTGTGTAGCCAAGTTTACATTCCGTGTATTACTGATATCTTATGATGTTTCTTTTTCTGTGTGACTTATTTCAGTTAGAATCATCATACCTGAATCCACTCATTGTGCTGCTAAGGGCCTGATGACACAGATTTCATTGCTGAGTGATATTGCTTTGTAAGTAAATACCACAACTTTTTTATCCATTTTTCACTTTCTGCGATGTTGAACTTGTACTGTAAACGAGGTTCTTGTAAACAGAGCCGTTCCAAACTTTGGGGTGGCTGTGTCTTTTTGATTTTAAATTCCCTAAGCTATAGGACCATAAGTGGAAGTGCCCTAGGCTCTCTTGCTTTGTTTTTTAGATGTTTCAGGAAACACCATACACTTCTCCCGAGTGTTGGCAATTTACATCCCGCCCTTCAGCATAACAAGGCTCCCAGTTCTCCATGGCCTGTCCTGCCTTTCTGGATTTTACACTTTTTTCAGATGGCCCTTTTGACCGGGGGGAAGTGAGACTTCATTGTAGTGCAGATTTCCTTTGCAAGCTTGCTTGGTTGGCCAAAAAGTGCGTATGCGTTTTTTCCTGAATGTATTCAGGAAAAAACGCATACGCCCTTTTTGGCCAAGTGCATCATTGTGGACGTTCTGCCTCTTTTCCTATGCTTTCAATGCAATTCCAGTCTACCTCCTGAAATCGGTTTCCTGCAATTCTGCCCCGCTTTCAAGTCCTCTTGGCAGCCTTACTTCAGTCTATTTTTGGACGATAGCTGTCATTTATAACTCTGCAGGTTTGTGAATTACAGTGCCCCTGAGCTCCTTTCTTCAACTCGCTTTCTTGTGACCTGGCCGCAACACCGCAGGATGGCTTCGGGCCCTAATCTGGTTCCGGCCCGGCATGCTGAGCCTTTGGTTAATTCCTCTTCCTGGTGGGAAATGAGAGTTAAATTTGCCCGTCCAGACACCTGCAGCTAGCCTCTCATTGGTTCTCGCTATTCCTGTTCATCTTCTGCAGAAATTGCAAACTGGGCCAAACAGGAGGTTAAAGGCGCTGACTCTCCAAGTGGGGAGAGTGTTAGTAAAGCGTCTGGAATGTTGCACCCGAGTACCAGGGTACGAAAACTGAGACATATTTGAACACGTCTCCCGATCACATGGTTGATCATACTCTGGGTTCCACATGCATGTTTTAGCTGAAGGAAGAATACCTAAAACCTGGGTAGTTGAAACCCGTGGAATGGGTACCATGCAATATGACTTCAAAGGGTCTTCATTTGCTCACCGAACCTCTCCAATCCTATCACTGCTGCGTTTATGCCCCTGTACACATGCTTGATTCTCTTTCGGAGACATAGCAATCCATAGGTTTTAAGATACTTACTAGTCAGGTACATTCTTAGGCGTTTAATATGCGGTGTTGAGTCCATTTCGTTGAGCAAGGAGTAGCTCTTGTCTATTCCATATTTGGCTTAAGGAACTTTATTTGTGCTCATTTCAATCTCTGGTTTTATGCAGCAGCCCAACTCACCTTTCCCCTTAAGCAAGCATAAGTTGGTTTTCTAAATTTGTGACACTCTTCTGTTCTGTAATTCAGTTCCTGTGTAGCCAAGTTTCCATTCCGTGTATTACTGATATCTTATGATGTTTCTTTTTCTGTGTGACTTATTTCAGTTAGAATCATCATACCTGAATCCACTCATTGTGCTGCTAAGGGCCTGATGACACAGATTTCATTGCTGAGTGATATTGTTTTGTAAGTAAATACCACAACTTCTTTACCCATTTTTCACTTTCTGCGATGTTGAACTTGTACTGTAAACGAGGTTCTTGTAAACAGAGCCGTTCCAAACTTTGGGGTGGCTGTGTCTTTTTGATTTTAATTTCCCTAAGCTATAGGACCATAAGTGGAAGTGCCCTAGGTTCTGTTGCTTTGTTTTTTAGATGTTTCAGGAAACACCATACACTTCTCCCGAGTGGTTGTTGGCAATTTACATCCCGCCCTTCAGCATAAGAAGGCTCCCAGTTCTCCATGGCCTGTCCTGCCTTTCTGGATTTTACCCTTTTTTCAGATGGCCCTTTTGACCGGGGGGAAGTGAGACTTCATTGTAGTGCAGATTTCCTTTGCAAGCTTGCTTGGTTGGCCAAAAAGGGCGTATGCGTTTTTTCCTGAATATATTCAGGAAAAAACGCATATGCCCTTTTTGGCCAAGTGCATCATTGTGGACTTTCTGCCTCTTTTCCTATGCTTTCAATGCAATTCCAGTCTACCTCCTGAAATCGGTTTCCTGCAATTCTGCCCCGCTTTCAAGTCCTCTTGGCAGCCTTACTTCAGTCTATTTTTGGACGATAGCTGTCATTTATAACTCTGCAGGTTTGTGAATTACAGTGACCCTGAGCTCCTTTCTTCAACTCGCTTTCTTGTGACCTGGCCGCAACACCGCAGGATGGCTTCAGGCCCTAATCTGGATCCGGCATGGCACGCTGAGCCTTTGGTTATTTCCTCTTCCTGGTGGGAAATGAGAGTTAAATTTGCCCGTCCAGACACCTCCAGCTAGTCTCTCATTGGTTCTCGCTATTCCTGTTCATCTTCCGCAGAAATTGCAAACTGGGCCAAACAGGAGGTTAAAGGCGCTGACTCTCCAAGTGGGGAGAGTGTTAGTAAAGCGTCTGGAATGTTGCACCCGAGTACCAGGGGAGGAAAACTGAGACATATTTGAACACGTCTCCCGTTCACATGGTTGATCATACTTGGGTTCCACATGCATGTTTTAGCTGAAGGAAGAATACCTAAAACCTGGGTAGTTGAAACCCGTGGAATGGGTACCATGCAATATGACTTCAAAGGGTCTTCATTTGCTCACCGAACCTCTCCAATCCTATCACTGCTGCGTTTATGCCCCTGTACACATGCTTGATTCTCTTTCGGAGACATAGCAATCCATAGGTTTTAAGATACTTACTAGTCAGGTACATTCTTAGGCGTTTAATATGCGGTGTTGAGTCCATTTCGTTGAGCAAGGAGTAGCTCTTGTCTATTCCATATTTGGCTTAAGGAACTTTATCTGTGCTCATTTCAATCTCTGGTTTTATGCAGCACCCCAACTCACCTTTCCCCTTAAGCAAGCATAAGTTGGTTTTCTAAATTTGAGACCCTGTTCTGTTTTGGAATGCAGTTCCTGTGTAGCCAAGTTTACATTCCGTGTATTACTGATATCTTATGATGTTTCTTTTTCTGTGTGACTTATTTCAGTTAGAATCATCGTACCTGAATCTACTCATTATGCTGCTACGGGCCTGATGACATAGATTTCATTGCTGAGTGATACTGCATTGTACGTAAGTACCACAAGTTCTTTATGCATTTTTCACTTTCTGTGATATTGAACTTGTACGGTAAACGAGGTTCTTGTAAACAGAGGCGTCCCAAACTTTGGGGTGGCTGTGTCTTTTTGATTTTAATTTCCCTAAGCTATAGGACCATAAGTGGAAGTGCCCTAGGCTCTGTTGCTTTGTTTTTTAGATGTTTCAGGAAAGACCATACACTTCTCCCGAGTGTCTGTTGGCAATTTACCTCCCGCCCATCAGCATAACAAGGCTCCCAGTTCTCCATGGCCTGTCCTGCTTTTCTGGATTTTACACTTTTTTCAGATGGCCCTTTTGACCGGGGGGAAGTGAGACTTCATTGTAGTGCAGATTTCCTTTGCAAGTTTGTTTGGTTGGCCAAAAAGGGCGTATGCGTTTTTTCCTGAATATATTCAGGAAAAAACGCATACGCCCTTTTTGGCCAAGTGCATCATTGTGGACGTTCTGCCTCTTTTCCTATGCTTTCAATGCAATTCCAGTCTACCTCCTGAAATCGGTTTCCTGCAATTCTGCCCCGCTTTCAAGTCCTCTTGGCAGCCTTACTTCAGTCTATTTTTGGACGATAGCTGTCATTTATAACTCTGCAGGTTTGTGAATTACAGTGCCCCTGAGCTCCTTTCTTCAACTCGCTTTCTTTTGAGCTGGCCGCAACACCGCAGGATGGCTTCAGGCCCTAATCTGGTTCCGGCACGGCACGCTGAGCCTTTGGTTAATTCCTCTTCCTGGTGGGAAATGAGAGTTAAATTTCCCATCCAGACACCTCCAGCTAGTCTCTCATTGGTTCTCGCTATTCCTGTTCATCTTTCACAGAAATTGCAAACTGGGCCACACAGGAGGTTAAAGGGACTGACTCTCCAAGTCGGGAGAGTGTTAGTAAAGCGTCTGGAATGTTGCACCCGAGTACCAGGGTACGAAAACTGAGACATATTTGAACACGTCTCCCGATCAAATGGTTGATCATACTCTGGGTTCCACATGCATGTTTTAGCTGAAGGAAGAATACCTTAAACCTGGAGAGTTAAGACCCGTGTAATGGGTACCATGCAATATGACTTCAAAGGGTCTTCATTTGCTCACCGAGCATCTCCAATCCTATCACTGCTGCGTTTATGCCCCTGTACACATGCTTGATTCTCTTTCGGAGACATAGCAATCCATAGGTTTTAAGATACTTACTAGTCAGGTACATTCTTAGGCGTTTAATATGCGGTGTTGAGTCCATTTCGTTGAGCAAGGAGTAGCTCTTGTCTATTCCATATTTGGCTTAAGGAACTTTATCTGTGCTCATTTCAATCTCTGGTTTTATGCAGCACCCCAACTCACCTTTCCCCTTAAGCAAGCATAAGTTGGTTTTCTAAATTTGAGAACCTGTTCTGTTTTGGAATTCAGTTCCTGTGTAGCCAAGTTTACATTCCGTGTATTACTGATATCTTATGATGTTTCTTTTTCTGTGTGACTTATTTCAGTTAGAATCATCGTACCTGAATCTACTCATTATGCTGCTACGGGCCTGATGACATAGATTTCATTGCTGAGTGATACTGCATTGTACGTAAGTACCACAAGTTCTTTATCCATTTTTCACTTTCTGCGATGTTGAACTTGTACTGTAAACGAGGTTCTTGTAAACAGAGCCGTTCCAAACTTTGGGGTGGCTGTGTCTTTTTGATTTTGATTTCCCTAAGCTATAGGACCATAAGTGGCAGTGCCCTAGGCTCTGTTGCTTTGTTTTTTAGATGTTTCAGGAAACACCATACACTTCTCCTGAGTGTCTGTTGGTAATTTACATCCCGCCCATCAGCATAACAAGGCTTCCAGTTCTCCATGGCCTGTCCTGCCTTTCTGGATTTTACACTTTTTTCAGATGGCCCTTTTGACCGGGGGGAAGTGAGACTTCATTGTAGTGCAGATTTCCTTTGCAAGCTTGCTTGGTTGGCCAAAAAGGGCGTATGCGTTTTTTCCTGAATATATTCAGGAAAAAACGCATACGCCGTTTTTGGCCAAGTGCATCATTGTGGACGTTCTGCCTCTTTTCCTATGCTTTCAATGCAATTCCAGTCTACCTCCTGAAATCGGTTTCCTGCAATTCTGCCCCGCTTTCAAGTCCTCTTGGCAGCCTTACTTCAGTCTATTTTTGGACGATAGCTGTCATTTATAACTCTGCAGGTTTGTGAATTACAGTGCCTCTGAGCTCCTTTCTTCAACTCGCTTTCTTTTGAGCTGGCCGCAACACCGCAGGATGGCTTCAGGCCCTAATCTGGTTCCGGCACGGCACACTGAGCCTTTGGTTAATTCCTCTTCCTGGTGGGAAATGAGAGTTAAATTTGCCCGTCCAGACACCTCCAGCTAGCCTCTCATTGGTTCTCGCTATTCCTGTTCATCTTCCGCAGAAATTGCAAACTGGGCCAAACAGGAGGTTAAAGGGACTGACTCTCCAAGTCGGGAGAGTGTTAGTAAAGCGTCTGGAATGTTGCACCCGAGTACCAGGGTACGAAAACTGGGACATATTTGAACACGTCTCCCGATCACATGGTTGATCATACTCTAGGTTGCACATGCATGTTTTAGCTGAAGGAAGACTACCTTAAACCTGGGTAGTTGAAACCCGTGGAATGGGTACCATGCAATATGACTTCAAAGGGTCTTCATTTGCTCACCGAACCTCTCCAATCCTATCACTGCTGCGTTTATGCCCCTGTACACATGCTTGATTCTCTTTCGGAGACATAGCAATCCATAGGTTTTAAGATACTTACTAGTCAGGTACATTCTTAGGCGTTTAATATGGGGTGTTGAGTCCATTTCGTTGAGCAAGGAGTAGCTCTTGTCTATTCCATATTTGGCTTAAGGAACTTTATCTGTGCTCATTTTAATCTCTGGTTTTATGCAGCACCCCAACTCACCTTTCCCCTTAAGCAAGCATAAGTTGGTTTTCTACATTTGAGACCCTGTTCTGTTCTGTAATTCAGTTCCTGTGTAGCCAAGTTTACATTCCGTGTATTACTGATATCTTATGATGTTTCTTTTTCTGTGTGACTTATTTCAGTTAGAATCATCATACCTGAATCCACTCATTGTGCTGCTAAGGGCCTGATGACACAGATTTCATTGCTGAGTGATATTGCTTTGTAAGTAAATACCACAACTTCTTTATCCATTTTTCACTTTCTGCGATGTTGAACTTGTACTGTAAACGAGGTTCTTGTAAACAGAGCCGTTCCAAACTTGGAGGTGGCTGTGTCTTTTTGATTTTAAATTCCCTAAGCTATAGGACCATAAGTGGAAGTGCCCTAGGCTCTGTTGCTTTGTTTTTTAGATGTTTCAGGAAACACCATACACTTCTCCCGAGTGGTTGTTGGCAATTTACATCCCGCCCTTCAGCATAACAAGGCTCCCAGTTCTCCATGGCCTGTCCTGCCTTTCTGGATTTTACCCTTTTTTCAGATGGCCCTTTTGACCGGGGGGAAGTGAGACTTCATTGTAGTGCAGATTTCCTTTGCAAGCTTGCTTGGTTGGCCAAAAAGGGCGTATGCGTTTTTTCCTGAATATATTCAGGAAAAAACGCATATGCCCTTTTTGGCCAAGTGCATCATTGTGGACTTTCTGCCTCTTTTCCTATGCTTTCAATGCAATTCCAGTCTACCTCCTGAAATCGGTTTCCTGCAATTCTGCCCCGCTTTCAAGTCCTCTTGGCAGCCTTACTTCAGTCTATTTTTGGACGATAGCTGTCATTTATAACTCTGCAGGTTTGTGAATTACAGTGCCCCTGAGCTCCTTTCTTCAACTCGCTTTCTTGTGACCTGGCCGCAACACCGCAGGATGGCTTCAGGCCCTAATCTGGATCCGGCACGGCACGCTGAGCCTTTGGTTATTTCCTCTTCCTGGTGGGAAATGAGAGTTAAATTTGCCCGTCCAGACACCTCCAGCTAGTCTCTCATTGGTTCTCGCTATTCCTGTTCATCTTCCGCAGAAATTGCAAACTGGGCCAAACAGGAGGTTAAAGGCGCTGACTCTCCAAGTGGGGAGAGTGTTAGTAAAGCGTCTGGAATGTTGCACCCGAGTACCAGGGGAGGAAAACTGAGACATATTTGAACACGTCTCCCGTTCACATGGTTGATCATACTTGGGTTCCACATGCATGTTTTAGCTGAAGGAAGAATACCTAAAACCTGGGTAGTTGAAACCCGTGGAATGGGTACCATGCAATATGACTTCAAAGGGTCTTCATTTGCTCACCGAACCTCTCCAATCCTATCACTGCTGCGTTTATGCCCCTGTACACATGCTTGATTCTCTTTCGGAGACATAGCAATCCATAGATTTTAAGATACTTACTAGTCAGGTACATTCTTAGGCGTTTAATATGCAGTGTTGAGTCCATTTCGTTGAGCAAGGAGTAGCTCTTGTCTATTCCATATTTGGCTTAAGGAACTTTATCTGTGCTCATTTCAATCTCTGGTTTTATGCAGCACCCCAACTCACCTTTCCCCTTAAGCAAGCATAAGTTGGTTTTCTAAATTTGAGACCCTGTTCTGTTTTGGAATGCAGTTCCTGTGTAGCCAAGTTTACATTCCGTGTATTACTGATATCTTATGATGTTTCTTTTTCTGTGTGACTTATTTCAGTTAGAATCATCGTACCTGAATCTACTCATTATGCTGCTACGGGCCTGATGACATAGATTTCATTGCTGAGTGATACTGCATTGTACGTAAGTACCACAAGTTCTTTATGCATTTTTCACTTTCTGTGATATTGAACTTGTACGGTAAACGAGGTTCTTGTAAACAGAGGCGTCCCAAACTTTGGGGTGGCTGTGTCTTTTTGATTTTAATTTCCCTAAGCTATAGGACCATAAGTGGAAGTGCCCTAGGCTCTGTTGCTTTGTTTTTTAGATGTTTCAGGAAAGACCATACACTTCTCCCGAGTGTCTGTTGGCAATTTACCTCCCGCCCATCAGCATAACAAGGCTCCCAGTTCTCCATGGCCTGTCCTGCTTTTCTGGATTTTACACTTTTTTCAGATGGCCCTTTTGACCGGGGGGAAGTGAGACTTCATTGTAGTGCAGATTTCCTTTGCAAGTTTGCTTGGTTGGCCAAAAAGGGCGTATGCGTTTTTTCCTGAATATATTCAGGAAAAAACGCATACGCCCTTTTTGGCCAAGTGCATCATTGTGGACGTTCTGCCTCTTTTCCTATGCTTTCAATGCAATTCCAGTCTACCTCCTGAAATCGGTTTCCTGCAATTCTGCCCCGCTTTCAAGTCCTCTTGGCAGCCTTACTTCAGTCTATTTTTGGACGATAGCTGTCATTTATAACTCTGCAGGTTTGTGAATTACAGTGCCCCTGAGCTCCTTTCTTCAACTCGCTTTCTTTTGAGCTGGCCGCAACACCGCAGGATGGCTTCAGGCCCTAATCTGGTTCCGGCACGGCACGCTGAGCCTTTGGTTAATTCCTCTTCCTGGTGGGAAATGAGAGTTAAATTTCCCATCCAGACACCTCCAGCTAGTCTCTCATTGGTTCTCGCTATTCCTGTTCATCTTCCGCAGAAATTGCAAACTGGGCCACACAGGAGGTTAAAGGGACTGACTCTCCAAGTCGGGAGAGTGTTAGTAAAGCGTCTGGAATGTTGCACCCGAGTACCAGGGTACGAAAACTGAGACATATTTGAACACGTCTCCCGATCAAATGGTTGATCATACTCTGGGTTCCACATGCATGTTTTAGCTGAAGGAAGAATACCTTAAACCTGGAGAGTTAAGACCCGTGTAATGGGTACCATGCAATATGACTTCAAAGGGTCTTCATTTGCTCACCGAGCATCTCCAATCCTATCACTGCTGCGTTTATGCCCCTGTACACATGCTTGACTCTCTTTCGGAGACATAGCAATCCATAGGTTTTAAGATACTTACTAGTCAGGTACATTCTTACGCGTTCAATATGCGGTGTTGAGTCCATTTCGTTGAGCAAGGAGTAGCTCTTGTCTATTCCATATTTGGCTTAAGGAACTTTATCTGTGCTCATTTCAATCTCTGGTTTTATGCAGCAACCCAACTCACCTTTCCCGTTAAGCAAGCATAAGTTGGTTTTCTAAATTTGAGACCCTGTTCTGTTTTGGAATGCAGTTCCTGTGTAGCCAAGTTTACATTCTGTGTATTACTGATATCTTATGATGTTTCTTTTTCTGTGTGACTTATTTCAGTTAGAATCATCGTACCTGAATCTACTCATTATGCTGCTACGGGCCTGATGACATAGATTTCATTGCTGAGTGATACTGCATTGTACGTAAGTACCACAAGTTCTTTATCCATTTTTCACTTTCTGCGATGTTGAACTTGTACTGTAAACGAGGTTCTTGTAAACAGAGCTGTTCCAAACTTTGGGGTGGCTGTGTCTTTTTGATTTTAATTTCCCTAAGCTATAGGACCATAAGTGGCAGTGCCCTAGGCTCGGTTGCTTTGTTTTTTAGATGTTTCAGGAAACACCATACACTTCTCCCGAGTGGTTGTTGGCAATTTACATCCCGCCTTTCAGCATAACAAGGCTCACAGTTCTCCATGGCCTGTCCTGCCTTTCTGGATTTTACACTTTTTTCAGATGGCCCTTTTGACCGGGGGGAAGTGAGACTTCATTGTAGTGCAGATTTCCTTTGCAAGCTTGCTTGGTTGGCCAAAAAGGGCGTATGCGTTTTTTCCTGAATATATTCAGGAAAAAACGCATACGCCCTTTTTGGCCAAGTGCATCATTGTGGACGTTCTGCCTCTTTTCCTATGCTTTCAATGCAATTCCAGTCTACCTCCTGAAATCGGTTTCCTGCAATTCTGCCCCGCTTTCAAGTCCTCTTGGCAGCCTTACTTCAGTCTATTTTTGGACGATAGCTGTCATTTATAACTCTGCAGGTTTGTGAATTACAGTGCCCCTGAGTTGCTTTCTTCAACTCGCTTTCTTGTGACCTGGCCGCAACACCGCAGGATGTCTTCAGGCCCTAATCTGGTTCTGGCACGGCATGCTGAGCCTTTGGTTAATTCCTCTTCCTGGTGGGAAATGAGAGTTAAATTTGCCCATCCAGACACCTCCAGCTAGTCTCTCATTGGTTCTCGCTATTCCTGTTCATCTTCCGCAGAAATTGCAAACTGGGCCAAACAGGAGGTTAAAGAGACTGACTCTCCAAGTCGGGAGAGTGTTAGTAAAGCGTCTGGAATGTTGCACCCGAGTACCAGCGTACGAAAACTGGGACATATTTGAACACGTCTCCCGATCACATGGTTGATCATACTCTAGGTTGCACATGCATGTTTTAGATGAAGGAAGAATACCTTAAACCTGGGTAGTTGAAACCCGTGGAATGGGTACCATGCAATATGACTTCAAAGGGTCTTCATTTGCTCACGAACCTCTCCAATCCTATCACTGCTGCGTTTATGTCCCTGTACACATGCTTGATTCTCTTTCGGAGACATAGCAATCCATAGGTTTTAAGATACTTACTAGTCAGGTACATTCTTAGGCGTTTAATATGGGGTGTTGAGTCCATTTCGTTGAGCAAGGAGTAGCTCTTGTCTATTCCATATTTGGCTTAAGGAACTTTATCTGTGCTCATTTCAATCTCTGGTTTTATGCAGCACCCCAACTCACCTTTCCCCTTAAGCAAGCATAAGTTGGTTTTCTAAATTTGAGACACTGTTCTGTTCTGTAATTCAGTTCCTGTGTAGCCAAGTTTACATTCCGTGTATTACTGATATCTTATGATGTTTCTTTTTCTGTGTGACTTATTTCAGTTAGAATCATCATACCTGAATCCACTCATTGTGCTGCTAAGGGCCTGATGACACAGATTTCATTGCTGAGTGATATTGTTTTGTAAGTAAATACCACAACTTCTTTACCCATTTTTCACTTTCTGCGATGTTGAACTTGTACTGTAAACGAGGTTCTTGTAAACAGAGCCGTTCCAAACTTTGGGGTGGCTGTGTCTTTTTGATTTTAATTTCCCTAAGCTATAGGACCATAAGTGGAAGTGCCCTAGGTTCTGTTGCTTTGTTTTTTAGATGTTTCAGGAAACACCATACACTTCTCCCGAGTGGTTGTTGGCAATTTACATCCCGCCCTTCAGCATAACAAGGCTCCCAGTTCTCCATGGCCTGTCCTGCCTTTCTGGATTTTACCCTTTTTTCAGATGGCCCTTTTGACCGGGGGGAAGTGAGACTTCAATGTAGTGCAGATTTCCTTTGCAAGCTTGCTTGGTTGGCCAAAAAGGGCGTATGCATTTTTTCCTGAATATATTCAGGAAAAAACGCATACGCCCTTTTTGGCCAAGTGCATCATTGTGGACGTTCTGCCTCTTTTCCTATGCTTTCAATGCAATTCCAGTCTACCTCCTGAAATCGGTTTCCTGCAATTCTGCCCCGCTTTCAAGTCCTCTTGGCAGCCTTACTTCAGTCTATTTTTGGACGATAGCTGTCATTTATAACTCTGCAGGTTTGTGAATTACAGTGCCCCTGAGCTCCTTTCTTCAACTCGCTTTCTTGTGACCTGGCCGCAACACCGCAGGATGGCTTCAGGCCCTAATCTGGATCCGGCACGGCACGCTGAGCCTTTGGTTATTTCCTCTTCCTGGTGGGAAATGAGAGTTAAATTTGCCCGTCCAGACACCTCCAGCTAGTCTCTCATTGGTTCTCGCTATTCCTGTTCATCTTCCGCAGAAATTGCAAACTGGGCCAAACAGGAGGTTAAAGGCGCTGACTCTCCAAGTGGGGAGAGTGTTAGTAAAGCGTCTGGAATGTTGCACCTGAGTACCAGGGTACGAAAACTGGGACATATTTGAACACGTCTCCCGATCACATGGTTGATCATACTCTAGGTTCCACATGCATGTTTTAGCTGAAGGAAGAATACCTAAAACCTGGGTAGTTGAAACCCGTGGAATGGGTACCATGCAATATGACTTCAAAGGGTGTTCATTTGCTCACGAACCTCTCCAATCCTATCACTGCTGCGTTTATGCCCCTGTACACATGCTTGATTCTCTTTAGGAGACATAGCAATCCATAGGTTTTAAGATATTTACTAGTCAGGTACATTCTTAGGCGTTTAATATGGGGTGTTGAGTCCATTTCGTTGAGCAAGGAGTAGCTCTTGTCTATTCCATATTTGGCTTAAGGAACTTTATCTGTGCTCATTTCAATCTCTGGTTTTATGCAGCACCCCAACTCACCTTTCCCCTTAAGCAAGCATAAGTTGGTTTTCTAAATTTGAGACACTGTTCTGTTCTGTAATTCAGTTCCTGTGTAGCCAAGTTTACATTCCGTGTATTACTGATATCTTATGATGTTTCTTTTTCTGTGTGACTTATTTCAGTTAGAATCATCATACCTGAATCCACTCATTGTGCTGCTAAGGGCCTGATGACACAGATTTCATTGCTGAGTGATATTGTTTTGTAAGTAAATACCACAACTTCTTTACCCATTTTTCACTTTCTGCGATGTTGAACTTGTACTGTAAACGAGGTTCTTGTAAACAGAGCCATTCCAAACTTTGGGGTGGCTGTGTCTTTTTGATTTTAATTTCCCTAAGCTATAGGACCATAAGTGGAAGTGCCCTAGGTTCTGTTGCTTTGTTTTTTAGATGTTTCAGGAAACACCATACACTTCTCCCGAGTGGTTGTTGGCAATTTACATCCCGCCCTTCAGCATAACAAGGCTCCCAGTTCTCCATGGCCTGTCCTGCCTTTCTGGATTTTACCCTTTTTTCAGATGGCCCTTTTGACCGGGGGGAAGTGAGACTTCATTGTAGTGCAGATTTCCTTTGCAAGCTTGCTTGGTTGGCCAAAAAGGGCGTATGCGTTTTTTCCTGAATATATTCAGGAAAAAACGCATACGCCCTTTTTGGCCAAGTGCATCATTGTGGACGTTCTGCCTCTTTTCCTATGCTTTCAATGCAATTCCAGTCTACCTCCTGAAATCGGTTTCCTGCAATTCTGCCCCGCTTTCAAGTCCTCTTGGCAGCCTTACTTCAGTCTATTTTTGGACAATAGCTGTCATTTATAACTCTGCAGGTTTGTGAATTACAGTGCCCCTGAGCTCCTTTCTTCAACTCGCTTTCTTGTGACCTGGCCGCAACACCGCAGGATGGCTTCAGGCCCTAATCTGGATCCGGCACGGCACGCTGAGCCTTTGGTTATTTCCTCTTCCTGGTGGGAAATGAGAGTTAAATTTGCCCGTCCAGACACCTCCAGCTAGTCTCTCATTGGTTCTCGCTATTCCTGTTCATCTTCCGCAGAAATTGCAAACTGGGCCAAACAGGAGGTTAAAGGCGCTGACTCTCCAAGTGGGGAGAGTGTTAGTAAAGCGTCTGGAATGTTGCACCCGAGTACCAGGGGAGGAAAACTGAGACATATTTGAACACGTCTCCCGTTCACATGGTTGATCATACTTGGGTTCCACATGCATGTTTTAGCTGAAGGAAGAATACCTAAAACCTGGGTAGTTGAAACCCGTGGAATGGGTACCATGCAATATGACTTCAAAGGGTGTTCATTTGCTCACGAACCTCTCCAATCCTATCACTGCTGCGTTTATGCCCCTGTACACATGCTTGATTCTCTTTCGGAGACATAGCAATCCATAGGTTTTAAGATACTTACTAGTCAGGTACATTCTTAGGCGTTTAATATGCGGTGTTTAGTCCATTTCGTTGAGCAAGGAGTAGCTCTTGTCTATTCCATATTTGGCTTAAGGAACTTTATCTGTGCTCATTTCAATCTCTGGTTTTATGCAGCACCCCAACTCACCTTTCCCCTTAAGCAAGCATAAGTTGGTTTTCTAAATTTGAGACCCTGTTCTGTTTTGGAATGCAGTTCCTGTGTAGCCAAGTTTACATTCCGTGTATTAGTGATATCTTATGATGTTTCTTTTTCTGTGTGACTTATTTCAGTTAGAATCATCGTACCTGAATCTACTCATTATGCTGCTATGGGCCTGATGACATAGATTTCATTGCTGAGTGATACTGCATTGTACGTAAGTACCACAAGTTCTTTATGCATTTTTCACTTTCTGTGATATTGAACTTGTACGGTAAACGAGGTTCTTGTAAACAGAGGCGTCCCAAACTTTGGGGTGGCTGTGTCTTTTTGATTTTAATTTCCCTAAGCTATAGGACCATAAGTGGAAGTGCCCTAGGCTCTGTTGCTTTGTTTTTTAGATGTTTCAGGAAACACCATACACTTCTCCCGAGTGTCTGTTGGCAATTTACATCCCGCCCATCAGCATAACAAGGCTCCCAGTTCTCCATGGCCTGTCCTGCCTTTCTGGATTTTACACTTTTTTCAGATGGCCCTTTTGACCGGGGGGAAGTGAGACTTCATTGTAGTGCAGATTTCCTTTGCAAGTTTGCTTGGTTGGCCAAAAAGGGCGTATGCGTTTTTTCCTGAATATATTCAGGAAAAAACGCATACGCCCTTTTTGGCCAAGTGCATCATTGTGGACGTTCTGCCTCTTTTCCTATGCTTTCAATGCAATTCCAGTCTACCTCCTGAAATCGGTTTCCTGCAATTCTGCCCCGCTTTCAAGTCCTCTTGGCAGCCTTACTTCAGTCTATTTTTGGACGATAGCTGTCATTTATAACTCTGCAGGTTTGTGAATTACAGTGCCCCTGAGCTCCTTTCTTCAACTCGCTTTCTTTTGAGCTGGCCGCAACACCGCAGGATGGCTTCAGGCCCTAATCTGGTTCCGGCACGGCACGCTGAGCCTTTGGTTAATTCCTCTTCCTGGTGGGAAATGAGAGTTAAATTTGCCCATCCAGACACCTCCAGCTAGTCTCTCATTGGTTCTCGCTATTCCTGTTCATCTTCCACAGAAATTGCAAACTGGGCCAAACAGGAGGTTAAAGGGACTGACTCTCCAAGTCGGGAGAGTGTTAGTAAAGCGTCTGGAATGTTGCACCCGAGTACCAGGGGAAGAAAACTGAGACATATTTGAACACGTCTCCCGATCACATGGTTGATCATACTCTGGGTTCCACATGCATGTTTTAGCTGAAGGAAGAATACCTAAAACCTGGGTAGTTGAAACCCGTGGAATGGGTACCATGCAATATGACTTCAAAGGGTCTTCATTTGCTCACGAACCTCTCCAATCCTATCACTGCTGCGTTTATGCCCCTGTACACATGCTTGATTCTCTTTCGGAGACATAGCAATCCATAGGTTTTAAGATACTTACTAGTCAGGTACATTCTTAGGCGTTTAATATGCTGTGTTGAGTCCATTTCGTTGAGCAAGGAGTAGCTCTTGTCTATTCCATATTTGGCTTAAGGAACTTTATCTGTGCTCATTTCAATCTCTGGTTTTATGCAGCACCCCAACTCACCTTTCCCCTTAAGCAAGCATAAGTTGGTTTTCTAAATTTGAGACACTGTTCTGTTCTGTAATTCAGTTCCTGTGTAGCCAAGTTTACATTCCGTGTATTACTGATATCTTATGATGTTTCTTTTTCTGTGTGACTTATTTCAGTTAGAATCATCATACCTGAATCCACTCATTGTGCTGCTAAGGGCCTGATGACACAGATTTCATTGCTGAGTGATATTGTTTTGTAAGTAAATACCACAACTTCTTTACCCATTTTTCACTTTCTGCGATGTTGAACTTGTACTGTAAACGAGGTTCTTGTAAACAGAGCCGTTCCAAACTTTGGGGTGGCTGTGTCTTTTTGATTTTAATTTCCCTAAGCTATAGGACCATAAGTGGAAGTGCCCTAGGTTCTGTTGCTTTGTTTTTTAGATGTTTCAGGAAACACCATACACTTCTCCCGAGTGGTTGTTGGCAATTTACATCCCGCCCTTCAGCATAACAAGGCTCCCAGTTCTCCATGGCCTGTCCTGCCTTTCTGGATTTTACACTTTTTTCAGATGGCCCTTTTGACCGGGGGGAAGTGAGACTTCATTGTAGTGCAGATTTCCTTTGCAAGTTTGCTTGGTTGGCCAAAAAGGGCGTATGCGTTTTTTCCTGAATATATTCAGGAAAAAACGCATACGCCCTTTTTGGCCAAGTGCATCATTGTGGACGTTCTGCCTCTTTTCCTATGCTTTCAATGCAATTCCAGTCTACCTCCTGAAATCGGTTTCCTGCAATTCTGCCCCGCTTTCAAGTCCTCTTGGCAGCCTTACTTCAGTCTATTTTTGGACGATAGCTGTCATTTATAACTCTGCAGGTTTGTGAATTACAGTGCCCCTGAGTTCCTTTCTTCAACTCGCTTTCTTGTGACCTGGCCGCAACACCGCAGGATGGCTTCAGGCCCTAATCTGGATCCGGCACAGCACGCTGAGCCTTTGGTTATTTCCTCTTCCTGGTGGGAAATGAGAGTTAAATTTGCCCGTCCAGACACCTCCAGCTAGTCTCTCATTGGTTCTCGCTATTCCTGTTCATCTTCCGCAGAAATTGCAAACTGGGCCAAACAGGAGGTTAAAGGCGCTGACTCTCCAAGTGGGGAGAGTGTTAGTAAAGCGTCTGGAATGTTGCACCCGAGTACCAGGGGAGGAAAACTGAGACATATTTGAACACGTCTCCCGTTCACATGGTTGATCATACTTGGGTTCCACATGCATGTTTTAGCTGAAGGAAGAATACCTAAAACCTGGGTAGTTGAAACCCGTGGAATGGGTACCATGCAATATGACTTCAAAGGGTCTTCATTTGCTCACCGAACCTCTCCAATCCTATCACTGCTGCGTTTATGCCCCTGTACACATGCTTGATTCTCTTTCGGAGACATAGCAATCCATAGGTTTTAAGATACTTACTAGTCAGGTACATTCTTAGGCGTTTAATATGCGGTGTTTAGTCCATTTCGTTGAGCAAGGAGTAGCTCTTGTCTATTCCATATTTGGCTTAAGGAACTTTATCTGTGCTCATTTCAATCTCTGGTTTTATGCAGCACCCCAACTCACCTTTCCCCTTAAGCAAGCATAAGTTGGTTTTCTAAATTTGAGACCCTGTTCTGTTTTGGAATGCAGTTCCTGTGTAGCCAAGTTTACATTCCGTGTATTAGTGATATCTTATGATGTTTCTTTTTCTGTGTGACTTATTTCAGTTAGAATCATCGTACCTGAATCTACTCATTATGCTGCTATGGGCCTGATGACATAGATTTCATTGCTGAGTGATACTGCATTGTACGTAAGTACCACAAGTTCTTTATGCATTTTTCACTTTCTGTGATATTGAACTTGTACGGTAAACGAGGTTCTTGTAAACAGAGGCGTCCCAAACTTTGGGGTGGCTGTGTCTTTTTGATTTTAATTTCCCTAAGCTATAGGACCATAAGTGGAAGTGCCCTAGGTTCTGTTGCTTTGTTTTTTAGATGTTTCAGGAAACACCATACACTTCTCCCGAGTGGTTGTTGGCAATTTACATCCCGCCCCTCAGCATAACAAGGCTCCCAGTTCTCCATGGCCTGTCCTGCCTTTCTGGATTTTACCCTTTTTTCAGATGGCCCTTTTGACCGGGGGGAAGTGAGACTTCATTGTAGTGCAGATTTCCTTTGCAAGTTTGCTTGGTTGGCCAAAAAGGGCGTATGCGTTTTTTCCTGAATATATTCAGGAAAAAACGCATACGCCCTTTTTGGCCAAGTGCATCATTGTGGACGTTCTGCCTCTTTTCCTATGCTTTCAATGCAATTCCAGTCTACCTCCTGAAATCGGTTTCCTGCAATTCTGCCCCGCTTTCAAGTCCTCTTGGCAGCCTTACTTCAGTCTATTTTTGGACGATAGCTGTCATTTATAACTCTGCAGGTTTGTGAATTACAGTGCCCCTGAGCTCCTTTCTTCAACTCGCTTTCTTTTGAGCTGGCCGCAACACCGCAGGATGGCTTCAGGCCCTAATCTGCTTCCGGCATGGCACGCTGAGCCTTTGGTTAATTCCTCTTCCTGGTGGGAAATGAGAGTTAAATTTGCCCATCCAGACACCTCCAGCTAGTCTCTCATTGGTTCTCGCTATTCCTGTTCATCTTCCACAGAAATTGCAAACTGGGCCAAACAGGAGGTTAAAGGGACTGACTCTCCAATTCGGGAGAGTGTTAGTAAAGCGTCTGGAATGTTGCACCCGAGTACCAGGGTACGAAAACTGAGACATATTTGAACACATCTCCCGATCACATGGTTGATCATACTCTAGGTTCCACATGCATGTTTTAGCTGAAGGAAGAATACCTTAAACCTGGGTAGGTGAAACCCGTGGAATGGGTACCATGCAATATGACTTCAAAGGGTCTTCATTTGCTCACCGAACATCTCCAATCCTATCACTGCTGCGTTTATGCCCCTGTACACATGCTTGATTCTCTTTCGGAGACATAGCAATCCATAGGTTTTAAGATACTTACTAGTCAGGTACATTCTTAGGCGTTTAATATGGGGTGTTGAGTCCATTTCGTTGAGCAAGGAGTAGCTCTTGTCTATTCCATATTTGGCTTAAGGAACTTTATCTGTGCTCATTTCAATCTCTGGTTTTATGCAGCACCCCAACTCACCTTTCCCCTTAAGCAAGCATAAGTTGGTTTTCTAAATTTGAGACACTGTTCTGTTCTGTAATTCAGTTCCTGTGTAGCCAAGTTTACATTCCGTGTATTACTGATATCTTATGATGTTTCTTTTTCTGTGTGACTTATTTCAGTTAGAATCATCATACCTGAATCCACTCATTGTGCTGCTAAGGGCCTGATGACACAGATTTCATTGCTGAGTGATATTGTTTTGTAAGTAAATACCACAACTACTTTACCCATTTTTCACTTTCTGCGATGTTGAACTTGTACTGTAAACGAGGTTCTTGTAAACAGAGCCGTTCCAAACTTTGGGGTGGCTGTGTCTTTTTGATTTTAATTTCCCTAAGCTATAGGACCATAAGTGGAAGTGCCCTAGGTTCTGTTGCTTTGTTTTTTAGATGTTTCAGGAAACACCATACACTTCTCCCGAGTGGTTGTTGGCAATTTACATCCCGCCCTTCAGCATAACAAGGCTCCCAGTTCTCCATGGCCTGTCCTGCCTTTCTGGATTTTACCCTTTTTTCAGATGGCCCTTTTGACCGGGGGGAAGTGAGACTTCATTGTAGTGCAGATTTCCTTTGCAAGCTTGCTTGGTTGGCCAAAAAGGGCGTATGCGTTTTTTCCTGAATATATTCAGGAAAAAACGCATACGCCCTTTTTGGCCAAGTGCATCATTGTGGACGTTCTGCCTCTTTTCCTATGCTTTCAATGCAATTCCAGTCTACCTCCTGAAATCGGTTTCCTGCAATTCTGCCCCGCTTTCAAGTCCTCTTGGCAGCCTTACTTCAGTCTATTTTTGGACGATAGCTGTCATTTATAACTCTGCAGGTTTGTGAATTACAGTGCCCCTGAGCTCCTTTCTTCAACTCGCTTTCTTGTGACCTGGCCGCAACACCGCAGGATGGCTTCAGGCCTTAATCTGGATCCGGCACGGCATGCTGAGCCTTTGGTTATTTCCTCTTCCTGGTGGGAAATGAGAGTTAAATTTGCCCGTCCAGACACCTCCAGCTAGTCTCTCATTGGTTCTCGCTATTCCTGTTCATCTTCCGCAGAAATTGCAAACTGGGCCAAACAGGAGGTTAAAGGCGCTGACTCTCCAAGTGGGGAGAGTGTTAGTAAAGCATCTGGAATGTTGCACCCGAGTACCAGGGGAGGAAAACTGAGACATATTTGAACACGTCTCCCGTTCACATGGTTGATCATACTTGGGTTCCACATGCATGTTTTAGCTGAAGGAAGAATACCTAAAACCTGGGTAGTTGAAACCCGTGGAATGGGTACCATGCAATATGACTTCAAAGGGTCTTCATTTGCTCACCGAACCTCTCCAATCCTATCACTGCTGCGTTTATGCCCCTGTACACATGCTTGATTCTCTTTTGGAGACATAGCAATCCATAGGTTTTAAGATACTTACTAGTCAGGTACATTCTTAGGCGTTTAATATGCGGTGTTTAGTCCATTTCGTTGAGCAAGGAGTAGCTCTTGTCTATTCCATATTTGGCTTAAGGAACTTTATCTGTGCTCATTTCAATCTCTGGTTTTATGCAGCACCCCAACTCACCTTTCCCCTTAAGCAAGCATAAGTTGGTTTTCTAAATTTGAGACCCTGTTCTGTTTTGGAATGCAGTTCCTGTGTAGCCAAGTTTACATTCCGTGTATTAGTGATATCTTATGATGTTTCTTTTTCTGTGTGACTTATTTCAGTTAGAATCATCGTACCTGAATCTACTCATTATGCTGCTATGGGCCTGATGACATAGATTTCATTGCTGAGTGATACTGCATTGTACGTAAGTACCACAAGTTCTTTATGCATTTTTTACTTTCTGTGATATTGAACTTGTACGGTAAACGAGGTTCTTGTAAACAGAGGCGTCCCAAACTTTGGGGTGGCTGTGTCTTTTTGATTTTAATTTCCCTAAGCTATAGGACCATAAGTGGAAGTGCCCTAGGTTCTGTTGCTTTGTTTTTTAGATGTTTCAGGAAACACCATACACTTCTCCCGAGTGGTTGTTGGCAATTTACATCCCGCCCCTCAGCATAACAAGGCTCCCAGTTCTCCATGGCCTGTCCTGCCTTTCTGGATTTTACCCTTTTTTCAGATGGCCCTTTTGACCGGGGGGAAGTGAGACTTCATTGTAGTGCAGATTTCCTTTGCAAGTTTGCTTGGTTGGCCAAAAAGGGCGTATGCGTTTTTTCCTGAATATATTCAGGAAAAAACGCATACGCCCTTTTTGGCCAAGTGCATCATTGTGGACGTTCTGCCTCTTTTCCTATGCTTTCAATGCAATTCCAGTCTACCTCCTGAAATCGGTTTCCTGCAATTCTGCCCCGCTTTCAAGTCCTCTTGGCAGCCTTACTTCAGTCTATTTTTGGACGATAGCTGTCATTTATAACTCTGCAGGTTTGTGAATTACAGTGCCCCTGAGCTCCTTTCTTCAACTCGCTTTCTTTTGAGCTGGCCGCAACACCGCAGGATGGCTTCAGGCCCTAATCTGGTTCCGGCATGGCACGCTGAGCCTTTGGTTAATTCCTCTTCCTGGTGGGAAATGAGAGTTAAATTTGCCCATCCAGACACCTCCAGCTAGTCTCTCATTGGTTCTCGCTATTCCTGTTCATCTTCCACAGAAATTGCAAACTGGGCCAAACAGGAGGTTAAAGGGACTGACTCTCCAATTCGGGAGAGTGTTAGTAAAGCGTCTGGAATGTTGCACCCGAGTACCAGGGTACGAAAACTGGGACATATTTGAACACGTCTCCCGATCACATGGTTGATCATACTCTAGGTTGCACATGCATGTTTTAGCTGAAGGAAGAATACCTTAAACCTGGGTAGTTGAAACCCGTGGAATGGGAACCATGCAATATGACTTCAAAGGGTCTTCATTTGCTCACCGAACCTCTCCAATCCTATCACTGCTGCGTTTATGCCCCTGTACACATGCTTGATTCTCTTTCAGAGACATAGCAATCCATAGGTTTTAAGATACTTACTAGTCAGGTACATTCTTAGGCGTTTAATATGGGGTGTTGAGTCCATTTCGTTGAGCAAGGAGTAGCTCTTGTCTATTCCATATTTGGCTTAAGGAACTTTATCTGTGCTCATTTCAATCTCTGGTTTTATGCAGCACCCCAACTCACCTTTCCCCTTAAGCAAGCATAAGTTGGTTTTCTAAATTTGAGACCCTGTTCTGTTCTGTAATTCAGTTCCTGTGTAGCCAAGTTTACATTCCGTGTATTACTGATATCTTATGATGTTTCTTTTTCTGTGTGACTTATTTCAGTTAGAATCATCATACCTGAATCCACTCATTGTGCTGCTAAGGGCCTGATGACACAGATTTCATTGCTGAGTGATATTGCTTTGTAAGTAAATACCACAACTTCTTTATCCATTTTTCACTTTCTGCGATGTTGAACTTGTACTGTAAACGAGGTTCTTGTAAACAGAGCCATTCCAAACTTTGGGGTGGCTGTGTCTTTTTGATTTTAAATTCCCTAAGCTATAGGACCATAAGTGGAAGTGCCCTAGGCTCTGTTGCTTTGTTTTTTAGATGTTTCAGGAAACACCATACACTTCTCCCGAGTGGTTGTTGGCAATTTACATCCCGCCTTTCAGCATAACAAGGCTCACAGTTCTCCATGGCCTGTCCTGCCTTTCTGGATTTTACACTTTTTTCAGATGGCCCTTTTGACCGGGGGGAAGTGAGACTTCATTGTAGTGCAGATTTCCTTTGCAAGCTTGCTTGGTTGGCCAAAAAGGGCGTATGCGTTTTTTCCTGAATATATTCAGAAAAAAACGCATACGCCCTTTTTGGCCAAGTGCATCATTGTGGACGTTCTGCCTCTTTTCCTATGCTTTCAATGCAATTCCAGTCTACCTCCTGAAATCGGTTTCCTGCAATTCTGCCCCGCTTTCAAGTCCTCTTGGCAGCCTTACTTCAGTCTATTTTTGGACGATAGCTGTCATTTATAACTCTGCAGGTTTGTGAATTACAGTGTCCCTGAGCTCCTTTCTTCAACTCGCTTTCTTGTGACCTGGCCGCAACACCGCAGGATGGCTTCAGGCCCTAATCTGGTTCCGGCCCGGCATGCTGAGCCTTTGATTAATTCCTCTTCCTGGTGGGAAATGAGAGTTAAATTTGCCCGTTCAGACACCTCCAGCTAGCCTCTCATTGGTTCTCGCTATTCCTGTTCATCTTCCGCAGAAATTGCAAACTGGGCCAAACAGGAGGTTAAAGGCACTGACTCTCCAAGTGGGGAGAGTGTTAGTAAAGCGTCTGGAATGTTGCACCCGAGTACCAGGGTACGAAAACTGAGACATATTTGAACACGTCTCCCGATCACATGGTTGATCATACTCTAGGTTCCACATGCATGTTTTAGCTGAAGGAAGAATACCTTAAACCTGGAGAGTTGAGACCCGTGGAATAGGTACCATGCAATATGACTTCAAAGGGTCTTCATTTGCTCACCAAACATCTCCAAACCTATCACTGCTGCGTTTATGCCCCTGTACACATGCTTGATTCTCTTTCGGAGACATTGCAATCCATAGGTTTTAAGATACTTACTAGTCAGGTACATTCTTAGGCGTTTAATATGCGGTGTTGAGTCCATTTCGTTGAGCAAGGAGTAGCTCTTGTCTATTCCATATTTGGCTTAAGGAACTTTATCTGTGCTCATTTCAATCTCTGGTTTTATGCAGCACCCCAACTCACCTTTACCCTTAAGCAAGCATAAGTTGGTTTTCTAAATTTGAGACCCTGTTCTGTTCTGTAATTCAGTTCCTGTGTAGCCAAGTTTCCATTCCGTGTATTACTGATATCTTATGATGTTTCTTTTTCTGTGTGACTTATTTCAGTTAGAATCATCATACCTGAATCCACTCATTGTGCTGCTAAGGGCCTGATGACACAGATTCATTCCTGAGTGATATTGCTTTGTAAGTAAATACCACAACTTCTTTATCCATTTTTCACTTTCTGCGATGTTGAACTTGTACTGTAAACGAGGTTCTTGTAAACAGAGGCGTCCCAAACTTTGGGGTGGCTGTGTCTTTTTTATTTTAATTTCCCTAAGCTATAGGACCATAAGTGGAAGTGCCCTAGGCTCTGTTGCTTTGTTTTTTAGATGTTTCAGGAAACACCATACACTTCTCCCGAGTGTCTGTTGGCAATTTACATCCCGCCCATCAGCATAACAAGGCTCCCAGTTTTCCATGGCCTGTCCTGCCTTTCTGGATTTTACCCTTTTTTCAGATGGCCCTTTTGACCGGGGGGAAGTGAGACTTCATTGTAGTGCAGATTTCCTTTGCAAGCTTGCTTGGTTGGCCAAAAAGTGCGTATGCGCTTTTTCCTGAATATATTCAGGAAAAAACGCATACGCCCTTTTTGGCCAAGTGCATCATTGTGGACGTTCTGCCTCTTTTCCTATGCTTTCAATGCAATTCCAGTCTACCTCCTGAAATCGGTTTCCTGCAATTCTGCCCCGCTTTCAAGTCCTCTTGGCAGCCTTACTTCAGTCTATTTTTGGACGATAGCTGTCATTTATAACTCTGCAGGTTTGTGAATTACAGTGCCTCTGAGCTCCTTTCTTCAACTCGCTTTCTTTTGAGCTGGCCGCAACACCGCAGGATGGCTTCAGGCCCTAATCTGGTTCCGGCACGGCACGCTGAGCCTTTGGTTAATTCCTCTTCCTGGTGGGAAATGAGAGTTAAATTTGCCCGTCCAGACACCTCCAGCTAGTCTCTCATTGGTTCTCACTATTCCTGTTCATCTTCCGCAGAAATTGCAAACTGGGCCAAACAGGAGGTTAAAGGGACTGACTCTCCAAGTCGGGAGAGTGTTAGTAAAGCGTCTGGAATGTTGCACCCGAGTACCAGGGTACGAAAACTGAGACATATTTGAACACGTCTCCCGATCACATGGTTGATCATACTCTGGGTTCCACATGCATGTTTTAGCTGAAGGAAGAATACCTAAAACCTGGGTAGTTGAAACCCGTGGAATGGGTACCATGCAATATGACTTCAAAGGGTCTTCATTTGCTCACCGAACCTCTCCAATCCTATCACTGCTGCGTTTATGGCCCTGTACACATGCTTGATTCTCTTTCGGAGACATAGCAATCCATAGGTTTTAAGATACTTACTAGTCAGGTACATTCTTAGGCGTTTAATATGCGGTGTTGAGTCCATTTCGTTGAGCAAGGAGTAGCTCTTGTGTATTCCATATTTGGCTTAAGGAACTTTATCTGTGCTCATTTCAATCTCTGGTTTTATGCAGCACCCCAACTCACCTTTCCCCTTAAGCAAGCATAAGTTGGTTTTCTAAATTTGAGACCCTTTTCTGTTCTGTAATTCAGTTCCTGTGTAGCCAAGTTTACATTCCGTGTATTACTGATATCTTATGATGTTTCTTTTTCTGTGTGACTTATTTCAGTTAGAATCATCATACCTGAATCCACTCATTGTGCTGCTAAGGGCCTGATGACACAGATTTCATTGCTGAGTGATATTGCTTTGTAAGTAAATACCACAACTTCTTTATCCATTTTTCACTTTCTGCGATGTTGAACTTGTACTGTAAACGAGGTTCTTGTAAACAGAGCCGTTCCAAACTTTGGGGTGGCTGTGTCTTTTTGATTTTAATTTCCCTAAGCTATAGGACCATAAGTGGAAGTGCCCTAGGTTCTGTTGCTTTGTTTTTTAGATGTTTCAGGAAACACCATACACTTCTCCCGAGTGTCTGTTGGCAATTTACATCCCGCCCATCAGCATAACAAGGCTCCCAGTTCTCCATGGCCTGTCCTGCCTTTCTGGATTTTACACCTTTTTCAGATGGCCCTTTTGACCGGGGGGAAGTGAGACTTCATTGTAGTGCAGATTTCCTTTGCAAGCTTGCTTGGTTGGCCAAAAAGAGCGTATGCGTTTTTTCCTGAATATATTCAGGAAAAAACGCATACGCCCTTTTTGGCCAAGTGCATCATTGTGGACGTTCTGCCTCTTTTCCTATGCTTTCAATGCAATTCCAGTCTACCTCCTGAAATCGGTTTCCTGCAATTCTGCCCTGCTTTCAAGTCCTCTTGGCAGCCTTACTTCAGTCTATTTTTGGACGATAGCTGTCATTTATAACTCTGTAGGTTTGTGAATTACAGTGCCCCTGAGCTCCTTTCTTCACCTCGCTTTCTTTTGAGCTGGCCGCAACACCGCAGGATGGCTTCAGGCCCTAATCTTGTTCTGGCACGGCACGCTGAGCCTTTGGTTAATTCCTCTTCCTGGTGGGAAATGAGAGTTAAATTTGCCCGTCCAGACACCTCCAGCTAGTCTCTCATTGGTTCTCGCTATTCCTGTTCATCTTCCGCAGAAATTGCAAACTGGGCCAAACAGGAGGTTAAAGGGACTGACTCTCCAAGTCGGGAGAGTGTTAGTAAAGCGTCTGGAATGTTGCACCCGAGTACCAGGGTACAAAAACTGAGACATATTTGAACACGTCTCCCGATCACATGGTTGATCATACTCTAGGTTCCACATGCATGTTTTAGCTGAAGGAAGAATACCTTAAACCTGGGTAGTTGAAACCCGTGGAATGGGTAGCATGCAATATGACTTCAAAGGGTTTTCATTTGCTCACCGAACCTCTCCAATCCTATCACTGCTGCGTTTATGCCCCTATACACATGCTTGATTCTCTTTCGGAGACATAGAAATCCATAGGTTTTAAGATACTTACTAGTCAGGTACATTCTTAGGCGTTTAATATGGGGTGTTGAGTCCATTTCGTTGAGCAAGGAGTAGCTCTTGTCTATTCCATATTTGGCTTAAGGAATTTTATCTGTGCTCATTTCAATCTCTGGTTTTATGCAGCACCCCAACTCACCTTTCCCCTTAAGCAAGCATAAGTTGGTTTTCTAAATTTGAGACCCTGTTCTGTTCTGTAATTCAGTTCCTGTGTAGCCAAGTTTACATTCCGTGTATTAGAGATATCTTATGATGTTTCTTTTTCTGTGTGACTTATTTCAGTTAGAATCATCGTACCTGAATCCACTCATTATGCTGCTACGGGCCTGATGACATAGATTTCATTGCTGAGTGATACTGCATTGTACGTAAGTACCACAAGTTCTTTATCCATTTTTCACTTTCTGTGACATTGAACTTGTACGGTAAACGAGGTTCTTGTAAACAGAGGCGTCCCAAACTTTGGGGTGGCTGTGTCTTTTTGATTTTAATTTCCCTAAGCTATAGGACCATAAGTGGAAGTGCCCTAGGCTCTGTTGCTTTGTTTTTTAGATGTTTCAGGAAACACCATACACTTCTCCCGAGTGTCTGTGGCAATTTACATCCCGCCCATCAGCATAACAAGGCTCCCAGTTCTCCATGGCCTGTCCTGCCTTTCTGGATTTTACACTTTTTTCAGATGGCCCTTTTGACCGGGGGGAAGTGAGACTTCATTGTACTGCAGATTTCCTTTGCAAGCTTGCTTGGTTGGCCAAAAAGGGCGTATGCGTTTTTTCCTGAATATATTCAGGAAAAAACGCATACGCCCTTTTTGGCCAAGTGCATCATTGTGGACGTTCTGCCTCTTTTCCTATGCTTTCAATGCAATTCCAGTCTACCTCCTGAAATCGGTTCCTGCAATTCTGCCCCGCTTTCAAGTCCTCTTGGCAGCCTTACTTCAGTCTATTTTTGGACGATAGCTGTCATTTATAACTCTGCAGGTTTGTGAATTACAGTGCCCCTGAGCTCCTTTCTTCAACTCGCTTTCTTGTGACCTGGCCGCAACACCGCAGGATGGCTTCAGGCCCTAATCTGGTTCCGGCACGGCACGCTGAGCCTTTGGTTAATTCCTCTTGCTGGTGGGATGTGAGTGTTAAATTTGCCCGTCCAGACACCTCCAGCTAGTCTCTCATTGGTTCTCGCTATTCCTGTTCATCTTCCGCAGAAATTGCAAACTGGGCCAAACAGGAGGTTAAAGGGACTGACTCTCCAAGTCGGGAGAGTGTTAGTAAAGCGTCTGGAATGTTGCACCCGAGTACCAGGGTACAAAAACTGAGACATATTTGCACACGTCTCCCTTTCACACAGTTGATCATACTCTGGGTTCCACATGCATGTTTTAGCTGTAGGAAGAATACCTGAAACCTGCAGAGTTGAGACTCGTGGAATGGGTACCATGCAATATGACTTCAAAGGGTCTTCATTTGCTCACCGAACCTCTCCAATCCTATCACTGCTGCGTTTATGCCCCTGTACACATGCTTGATTCTCTTTCGGAGACATAGCAATCCATAGGTTTTAAGATAAATACTAGTCAGGTACATTCTTAGGCGTTTAATATGGGGTGTTGAGTCCATTTCGTTGAGCAAGGAGTAGCTCTTGTCTATTCCATATTTGGCTTAAGGAACTTTATCTGTGCTCATTTCGATCTCTGGTTTTATGCAGCACCCCAACTCACCTTTCCCCTTAAGCAAGCATAAGTTGGTTTTCTAAATTTGAGACACTGTTCTGTTCTGTAATTCAGTTCCTGTGTAGCCAAGTTTACATTCCGTGTATTACTGATATCTTATGATGTTTCTTTTTCTGTGTGACTTATTTCAGTTAGAATCATCATACCTGAATCCACTCATTGTGCTGCTAAAGGCCTGATGACATAGATTTCATTGCTGAGTGATATTTCTTTGTAAGTAAATACCACAACTTCTTTATCCATTTTTCACATTCTGCGATGTTGAACTTGTACTGTAAACGAGGTTCTTGTAAACAGAGCCGTTCCAAACTTTAGGGTGGCTGTGTCTTTTTGATTTTAATTTCCGTAAGCTATACGACCATAAGTGGAAGAGCCCTAGGCTCTGTTGCTTTGTTTTTTAGATGTTTCAGGAAACACCATACACTTCTCCCGAGTGTCTGTTGGCAATTTACATACCGCCCATCAGCATAACAAGGCTCCCAGTTCTCCATGGCCTGTCCTGCCTTTCTGGATTTTACACATTTTTCAGATGGCCCTTTTGACCGGGGGGAAGTGAGACTTCATTGTAGTGCAGATTTCCTTTGCAAGCTTGCTTGGTTGGCCAAAAAGGGCGTATGCGTTTTTTCCTGAATATATTCAGGAAAAAACGCATACGCCCTTTTTGGCCAAGTGCATCATTGTGGACGTTCTGCCTCTTTTCCTATGCTTTCAATACAATTCCAGTCTACCTCCTGAAATCGGTTTCCTGCAATTCTGCCCCGCTTTCAAGTCCTCTTGGCAGCCTTACTTCAGTCTATTTTTGGACGATAGCTGTCATTTATAACTCTGGAGGTTTGTGAATTACAGTGCCCCTGAGCTCCTTTCTTCAACTCGCTTTCTTTTGAGCTGGCCGCAACACCGCAGGATGGCTTCAGGCCCTAATCTTGTTCCGGCCCGGCATGCTGAGCCTTTGGTTAATTCCTCTTCCTGGTGGGAAATGAGAGTTAAATTTGCCCATCCAGACACCTCCAGCTAGCCTCTCATTGGTTCTCGCTATTCCTGTTCATCTTCCACAGAAATTGCAAACTGGGCCAAACAGGAGGTTAAAGGGACTGACTCTCCAAGTCGGGAGAGTGTTAGTAAAGCGTCTGGAATGTTGCACCCGAGTACCAGGGGAGGAAAACTGAGACATATTTGAACACGTCTCCCGTTCACACGGTTGATCATACTCTGGGTTCCACATGCATGTTATAGCTGAAGGAAGAATACCTTAAACCTGGAGAGTTGAGACCCGTGTAATGGGTACCATGCAATATGACTTCAAAGGGTCTTCATTTGCTCACCGAACCTCTCCAATCCTATCACTGCTGCGTTTATGCCCATGTACACATGCTTGATTCTCTTTCAGAGACATAGCAATCCATAGGTTTTAAGATACTTACTAGTCAGGTACATTCTTAGGCGTTTAATATGCGGTGTTGAGTCCATTTCGTTGAGCAAGGAGTAGCTCTTGTCTATTCCATATTTGGCTTAAGGAACTTTATCTGTGCTCATTTCAATCTCTGGTTTTATGCAGCACCCCAACTCACCTTTCCCCTTAAGCAAGCATAAGTTGGTTTTCTAAATTTGAGACCCTGTTCTGTTCTGTAATTCAGTTCCTGTGTAGCCAAGTTTACATTCCGTGTATTACTGATATCTTATGATGTTTCTTTTTCTGTGTGACTTATTTCAGTTAGAATCATCATACCTGAATCCACTCATTGTGCTGCTAAGGGCCTTGTGACACAGATTTCATTGCTGAGTGATGTTGCTTTGTAAGTAAATACCACAACTTCTTTATCCATTTTTCACTTTCTGCGATGTTGAACTTGTACTATAAATGAGTTTCTTGTAAACAGAGCCGTTCCAAACTTTGGGGTGGCTGTGTCTTTTTGATTTTAATTTCCCTAAGCTATAGGACCATAAGTGGAAGTGCCCTAGGTTCTGTTGCTTTGTTTTTTAGATGTTTCAGGAAACACCATACACTTCTCCCGAGTGGTTGTTGGCAATTTACATCCCGCCCATCAGCATAACAAGGCTCCCAGTTCTCCATGGCCTGTCCTGCCTTTCTGGATTTTACACTTTTTTCAGATGGCCCTTTTGACTGGGGGGAAGTGAGACTTCATTGTAGTGCAGATTTCCTTTGCAAGCTTGCTTGGTTGGCCAAAAAGGGCGTATGCGTTTTTTCCTGAATATATTCAGGAAAAAACGCATACGCCCTTTTTGGCCAAGTGCATCATTGTGGACGTTCTGCCTCTTTTCCTATGCTTTCAATGCAATTCCAGTCTACCTCCTGAAATCGGTTTCCTGCATTTCTGCCCCGCTTTCAAGTCCTCTTGGCAGCCTTACTTCAGTCTATTTTTGGACGATAGCTGTCATTTATAACTCTGCAGGTTTGTGAATTACAGTGCCCCTGAGCTCCTTTCTTCAACTCGCTTTCTTGTGACCTGGCCGCAACACCGCAGGATGGCTTCAGGCCCTAATCTGGTTCTGGCATGGCACGCTGAGCCTTTGGTTAATTCCTCTTCCTGGTAGGAAATGAGAGTTAAATTTGCCCGTCCAGACACCTCCAGCTAGTCTCCATTGGTTCTCGCTATTCCTGTTCATCTTCCGCAGAAATTGCAAACTGGGCCATACAGGAGGTTAAAGTCACTGACTCTCCAAGTGGGGAGAGTGTTAGTAAAGCGTCTGGAATGTTGCACCCGAGTACCAGGGGAGGAAAACTGAGACATATTTGAACACGTCTCCCGTTCACATGGTTGATCATACTTGGGTTCCACATGCATGTTTTAGCTGAATGAAGAATACCTTAAACCTGGAGCGTTGAGACCCGTGTAATGGGTACCTTGCAATATGACTTCAAAGGGTCTTCATTTGCTCACCGAACCTCTCCAATCCTATCACTGCTACGTTTATGCCCCTGTACACATGCTTGATTCTCTTTTGGAGACATAGCAATCCATAAGTTTTACGATACTTACTAGTCAGGTACATTCTTAGGCGTTTAATATGCGGTGTTGAGTCCATTTCGTTGAGCAAGGAGTAGCTCTTGTCTATTCCATATTTGACTTAAGGAACTTTATCTGTGCTCATTTCAATCTCTGGTTTTATGCAGCACCACAACTCACCTTTACCCTTAAGCAAGCATAAGTTGGTTTTCTAAATTTGAGACCCTGTTCTGTACTGTAATTCAGTTCCTGTGTAGCCAAGTTTACATTCCGTGTATTACTGATATCTTATGATGTTTCTTTTTCTGTGTGACTTATTTCAGTTAGAATCATCATACCTGAATCCACTCATTGTTCTCCTAAGGGCCTGATGACACAGATTTCATTGCTGAGTGATATTGCTTTGTAAGTAAATACCACAACTTCTTTATCCATTTTTCACTTTCTGCGATGTTGAACTTGTACTGTAAACGAGGTTCTTGTAAACAGAGCCGTTCCAAACTTTGGGGTGGCTGTGTCTTTTTGATTTTAATTTCCCTAAGCTATAGGACCATAAGTGGAAGTGCCCTAGGTTCTGTTGCTTTGTTTTTTAGATGTTTCAGGAAACACCATACACTTCTCCCGAGTGGTTGTTGGCAATTTACATCCCGCCCATCAGCATAACAAGGCTCCCAGTTCTCCATGGCCTGTCCTGCCTTTCTGGATTTTACACTTTTTTCAGATGGCCCTTTTGACCCGGGGGAAGTGAGACTTCATTGTAGTGCAGATTTCCTTAGCAAGCTTGCTTGGTTGGCCAAAAAGGGCGTATGCGTTTTTTCCTGAATATATTCAGGAAAAAACGCATACGCCCTTTTTGGCCAAGTGCATCATTGTGGACGTTCTGCCTCTTTTCCTATGCTTTCAATGCAATTCCAGTCTACCTCCTGAAATTGGTTTCCTGCAATTCTGCCCCACTTTCAAGTCCTCTTGGCAGCCTTACTTCAGTCTATTTTTGGACGATACCTGTCATTTATAACTCTGCAGGTTTGTGAATTACAGTGCCCCTGAGCTCCTTTCTTCAACTCGCTTTCTTGTGAGCTGGCCGAAACACCGCAGGATGGCTTCAGGCCCTAATCTGGTTCCGGCACGGCACGCTGAGCCTTTGGTTAATTCCTCTTCCTGGTAGGAAATGAGAGTTAAATTTGCCCGTCCAGACACCTCCAGCTAGTCTCCATTGGTTCTCGCTATTCCTGTTCATCTTCCGCAGAAATTGCAAACTGGGCCAAACAGGAGGTTAAAGGCGCTGACTCTCCAAGTGGGGAGAGTGTCAGTAAAGCGTCTGGAATGTTGCACCTGAGTACCAGGGTACGAAAACTGGGACATATTTGAACACGTCTCCCGATCACATGGTTGATCATACTCTAGGTTCCACATGCATGTTTTAGCTGAAGGAAGAATACCTAAAACCTGGGTAGTTGAAACCCGTGGAATGGGTACCATGCAATATGACTTCAAAGGGTCTTCATTTGCTCACGAACCTCTCCAATCCTATCACTGCTGCGTTTATGCCCCTGTACACATGCTTGATTCTCTTTCGGAGACATAGCAATCCATAGGTTTTAAGATACTTACTAGTCAGGTACATTCTTAGGCGTTTAATATGGGGTGTTGAGTCCATTTCGTTGAGCAAGGAGTAGCTCTTGTCTATTCCATATTTGGCTTAAGGAACTTTATCTGTGCTCATTTCAATCTCTGGTTTTATGCAGCACCCCAACTCACCTTTCCCCTTAAGCAAGCATAAGTTGGTTTTCTAAATTTGAGACACTGTTCTGTTCTGTAATTCAGTTCCTGTGTAGCCAAGTTTACATTCCGTGTATTACTGATATCTTATGATGTTTCTTTTTCTGTGTGACTTATTTCAGTTAGAATCATCATACCTGAATCCACTCATTGTGCTGCTAAGGGCCTGATGACACAGATTTCATTGCTGAGTGATATTGTTTTGTAAGTAAATACCACAACTTCTTTACCCATTTTTCACTTTCTGCGATGTTGAACTTGTACTGTAAACGAGGTTCTTGTAAACAGAGCCGTTCCAAACTTTGGGGTGGCTGTGTCTTTTTGATTTTAATTTCCCTAAGCTATAGGACCATAAGTGGAAGTGCCCTAGGTTCTGTTGCTTTGTTTTTTAGATGTTTCAGGAAACACCATACACTTCTCCCGAGTGGTTGTTGGCAATTTACATCCCGCCCTTCAGCATAACAAGGCTCCCAGTTCTCCATGGCCTGTCCTGCCTTTCTGGATTTTACCCTTTTTTCAGATGGCCCTTTTGACCGGGGGGAAGTGAGACTTCATTGTAGTGCAGATTTCCTTTGCAAGCTTGCTTGGTTGGCCAAAAAGGGCGTATGCGTTTTTTCCTGAATATATTCAGGAAAAAACGCATACGCACTTTTTGGCCAAGTGCATCATTGTGGACGTTCTGCCTCTTTTCCTATGCTTTCAATGCAATTCCAGTCTACCTCCTGAAATCGGTTTCCTGCAATTCTGCCCCGCTTTCAAGTCCTCTTGGCAGCCTTACTTCAGTCTATTTTTGGACGATAGCTGTCATTTATAACTCTGCAGGTTTGTGAATTACAGTGCCCCTGAGCTCCTTTCTTCAACTCGCTTTCTTGTGAGCTGGCCGCAACACCGCAGGATGGCTTCAGGCCCTAATCTGGATCCGGCACGGCACGCTGAGCCTTTGGTTATTTCCTCTTCCTGGTGGGAAATGAGAGTTAAATTTGCCCGTCCAGACACCTCCAGCTAGTCTCTCATTGGTTCTCGCTATTCCTGTTCATCTTCCGCAGAAATTGCAAACTGGGCCAAACAGGAGGTTAAAGGCGCTGACTCTCCAAGTGGGGAGAGTGTTAGTAAAGCATCTGGAATGTTGCACCCGAGTACCAGGGGAGGAAAACTGAGACATATTTGAACACGTCTCCCGTTCACATGGTTGATCATACTTGGGTTCCACATGCATGTTTTAGCTGAAGGAAGAATACCTAAAACCTGGGTAGTTGAAACCCGTGGAATGGGTACCATGCAATATGACTTCAAAGGGTCTTCATTTGCTCACCGAACCTCTCCAATCCTATCACTGCTGCGTTTATGCCCCTGTACACATGCTTGATTCTCTTTCGGAGACATAGCAATCCATAGGTTTTAAGATACTTACTAGTCAGGTACATTCTTAGGCGTTTAATATGCGGTGTTGAGTCCATTTCGTTGAGCAAGGAGTAGCTCTTGTCTATTCCATATTTGGCTTAAGGAACTTTATCTGTGCTCATTTCAATCTCTGGTTTTATGCAGCACCCCAAGTCACCTTTCCCCTTAAGCAAGCATAAGTTGGTTTTCTAAATTTGAGACACTGTTCTGTTCTGTAATTCAGTTCCTGTGTAGCCAAGTTTACATTCCGTGTATTACTGATATCTTATGATGTTTCTTTTTCTGTGTGACTTATTTCAGTTAGAATCATCATACCTGAATCCACTCATTGTGCTGCTAAGGGCCTGATGACACAGATTTCATTGCTGAGTGATATTGTTTTGTAAGTAAATACCACAACTTCTTTACCCATTTTTCACTTTCTGCGATGTTGAACTTGTACTGTAAACGAGGTTCTTGTAAACAGAGCCGTTCCAAACTTTGGGGTGGCTGTGTCTTTTTGATTTTAATTTCCTTAAGCTATAGGACCATAAGTGGAAGTGCCCTAGGTTCTGTTGCTTTGTTTTTTAGATGTTTCAGGAAACACCATACACTTCTCCCGAGTGGTTCTTGGCAATTTACATCCCGCCCTTCAGCATAACAAGGCTCCCAGTTCTCCATGGCCTGTCCTGCCTTTCTGGATTTTACCCTTTTTTCAGATGGCCCTTTTGACCGGGGGGAAGTGAGACTTCATTGTAGTGCAGATTTCCTTTGCAAGCTTGCTTGGTTGGCCAAAAAGGGCGTATGCGTTTTTTCCTGAATATATTCAGGAAAAAACGCATACGCCCTTTTTGGCCAAGTGCATCATTGTGGACGTTCTGCCTCTTTTCCTATGCTTTCAATGCAATTCCAGTCTACCTCCTGAAATCGGTTTCCTGCAATTCTGCCCCGCTTTCAAGTCCTCTTGGCAGCCTTACTTCAGGCTATTTTTGGACGATAGCTGTCATTTATAACTCTGCAGGTTTGTGAATTACAGTGCCCCTGAGCTCCTTTCTTCAACTCGCTTTCTTGTGAGCTGGCCGCAACACCGCAGGATGGCTTCAGGCCCTAATCTGGTTCTGGCACGGCACGCTGAGCCTTTGATTAATTCCTCTTCCTGGTGGGAAATGAGAGTTAAATTTGCCCGTTCAGAGACCTCCAGCTAGCCTCTCATTGGTTCTCGCTATTCCTGTTCATCTTCCGCAGAAATTGCAAACTGGGCCAAACAGGAGGTTAAAGGCACTGACTCTCCAAGTCGGGAGAGTGTTAGTAAAGCGTTTGGAATGTTGCACCCGAGTACCAGGGGAGGAAAACTGAGACATATTTGAACACGTCTCCCGTTCACATGGTTGATCATACTCTGGGTTCAACATGCATGTTTTAGCTGAAGGAAGAATACCTTAAACCTGGAGAGTTGAGACCCGTGTAATGGGTACCATGCAATATGACTTCAAAGAGTCTTCATTTGCTCACCGAACCTCTCCAATCCTATCACTGCTGCGTTTATGGCCCTGTACACATGCTTGATTCTCTTTCGGAGACATAGCAATCCATAGGTTTTAAGATACTTACTAGTCAGGTACATTCTTAGGCGTTTAATATGCGGTGTTGAGCCCATTTCGTTGAGCAAGGAGTAGCTCTTGTGTATTCCATATTTGGCTTAAGGAACTTTATCTGTGCTCATTTCAATCTCTGGTTTTATGCAGCACCCCAACTCACCTTTCCCCTTAAGCAAGCATAAGTTGGTTTTCTAAATTTGAGACCCTGTTCTGTTTTGGAATGCAGTTCCTGTGTAGCCAAGTTTACATTCCGTGTATTACTGATATCTTATGATGTTTCTTTTTCTGTGTGACTTATTTCAGTTAGAATCATCATACCTGAATCCACTCATTGTGCTGCTAAGGGCCTGATGACACAGATTTCATTGCGGAGTGATATTGCTTTGTAAGTAAATACCACAACTTCTTTATCCATTTTTCACTTTCTGCGATGTTGAACTTGTACTGTAAACGAGGTTCTTGTAAACAGAGCCGTTCCAAACTTTGGGGTGGCTTTGTCTTTTTGATTTTAATTTCCCTAAGCTATAGGACCATAAGTGGAAGTGCCCTAGGTTCTGTTGCTTTGTTTTTTAGATGTTTCAGGAAACACCATACACTTCTCCCGAGTGTCTGTTGGCAATTTACATCCCGCCCATCAGCATAACAAGGCTCCCAGTTCTCCATGGCCTGTCCTGCCTTTCTGGATTTTACACCTTTTTCAGATGGCCCTTTTGACCGGGGGGAAGTGAGACTTCTTTGTGGTGCAGATTTCCTTTGCAAGCTTGCTTGGTTGGCCAAAAAGGGCGTATGCATTTTTTCCTGAATATATTCAGGAAAAAACGCATACGCCCTTTTTGGCCAAGTGCATCATTGTGGACGTTCTGCCTCTTTTCCTATGCTTTCAATGCAATTCCAGTCTACCTCCTGAAATCGGTTTCCTGCAATTCTGCCCTGCTTTCAAGTCCTCTTGGCAGCCTTACTTCAGTCTATTTTTGGACGATAGCTGTCATTTATAACTCTGCAGGTTTGTGAATTACAGTGCCCCTGAGCTCCTTTCTTCAACTCGCTTTCTTTTGAGCTGGCCGCAACACCACAGGATGGCTTCAGGCCCTAATCTGGTTCTGGCACGGCATGCTGAGCCTTTGGTTAATTCCTCTTCCTGGTGGGAAATGAGAGTTAAATTTGCCCGTCCAGACACCTCCAGCTAGCCTCTCATTGGTTCTCGCTATTCCTGTTCATCTTCCGCAGAAATTGCAAACTGGGCCAAACAGGAGGTTAAAGGCGCTGACTCTCCAAGTGGGGAGAGTGTTAGTAAAGCATCTGGAATGTTGCACCCGAGTACCAGGGGAGGAAAACTGAGACATATTTGAACACGTCTCTCGTTCACATGGTTGATCATATTTGGGTTCCACATGCATGTTTTAGCTGAAGGAAGAATACCTTAAACCTGGAGAGTTGAGACCCGTGTAATGGGTACCATGCAATATGACTTCAAAGGGTCTTCATTTGCTCACCGAACCTCTCCAATCCTATCACTGCTGCGTTTATGCCCCTGTACACATGCTTGATTCTCTTTCGGAGACATAGCAATCCATAGGTTTTACGATACTTACTAGTCAGGTACATTCTTACGCGTTTAATATGCAGTGTTGAGTCCATTTCGTTGAGCAAGGAGTAGCTCTTGTCTATTCCATATTTGACTTAAGGAACTTTATCTGTGCTCATTTCAATCTCTGGTTTTATGCAGCACCCCAACTCACCTTTACCCTTAAGCAAGCATAAGTTGGTTTTCTAAATTTGAGACCCTGTTCTGTTCTGTAATTCAGTTCCTGTGTAGCCAAGTTTCCATTCCGTGTATTACTGATATCTTATGATGTTTCTTTTTCTGTGTGACTTATTTCAGTTAGAATCATCATACCTGAATCCACTCATTGTGCTGCTAAGGGCCTGATGACACAGATTTCATTGCGGAGTGATATTGCTTTGTAAGTAAATACCACAACTTCTTTATCCATTTTTCACTTTCTGCGATGTTGAACTTGTACTGTAAACGAGGTTCTTGTAAACAGAGCCGTTCCAAACTTTGGGGTGGCTGTGTCTTTTTGATTTTAATTTCCCTAAGCTATAGGACCATAAGTGGAAGTGCCCTAGGCTCTGTTGCTTTGTTTTTTAGATGTTTCAGGAAACACCATACACTTCTCCGGAGTCTCTGTTGGCAATTTACATCCCGCCCATCAGCATAACAAGGCTCCCAGTTCTCCATGGCCTGTCCTGCCTTTCTGGATTTTACACTTTTTTCAGATGGCCCTTTTGACCGGGGGGAAGTGAGACTTCATTGTAGTGCAGATTTCCTTTGCAAGCTTGCTTGTTTGGCCAAAAAGGGCGTATGCGTTTTTTCCTGAATATATTCAGGAAAAAACGCATATGCCCTTTTTGGCCAAGTGCATCATTGTGGACGTTCTGCCTCTTTTCCTATGCTTTCAATGCAATTCCAGTCTACCTCCTGAAATCGGTTTCCTGCAATTCTGCCCCGCTTTCAAGCCCTCTTGGCAGCCTTACTTCAGTCTATTTTTGGGCGATAGCTGTCATTTATAACTCTGCAGGTTTGTGAATTACAGTGCCCCTGAGCTCCTTTCTTCAACTCGCTTTCTTGTGACCTGGCCGCAACACCGCAGGATGGCTTCAGGCCCTAATCTGGTTCCGGCACGGTACGCTGAGCCTTTGGTTAATTCCTCTTCCTGGTGGGAAATGAGAGTTAAATTTGCCCGTGCAGACACCTCCAGATAGCCTCTCATTGGTTCTCGCTATTCCTGTTCATCTTCCGCAGAAATTGCAAACTGGGCCAAACAGGAGGTTAAAGGGACTGACTCTCCAAGACGGGAGTGTGTTAGTAAAGCGTCTGGAATGTTGCACCCGAGTACCAGGGGGGGAAAACTGAGACATATTTGAACACGTCTCCCGTTCACATGGTTGATCATACTCTGGGTTCCACATGCATCTTTTAGCTGAAGGAAGAATACCTTAAACCTGGAGAGTTAAGACCCGTGGAAAGGGTACTATGCAATATGACTTCAAAGGATCTTCATTTGCTCATGAACCTCTCCAATCCTATCACTGCTGCGTTTATGCCCCTGTACACATGCTTGATTCTCTTTCAGAGACATAGCAATCCATAGGTTTTAAGATACTTACTAGTCAGGTATATTCTTAGGCGTTTAATATGGGGTGTTGAGTCCATTTCGTTGAGCAAGGAGTAGCTCTTGTCTATTCCATATTTGACTTAAGGAACTTTATCTGTGCTCATTTCAATCTCTGGTTTTATGCAGCACCCCAACTCACCTTCCCCGTTAAGCAATCATAAGTTGGTTTTCTAAACTTGAGACACTGTTCTGTTTTGTAATTCAGTTCATGTGTAGCCAAGTTCACATTCTGTGCATTAGTGACACCTTATGATGTTTCTTTTCTGTGTGACTTATTTCAGTTCGAATCATCATACCTGAATCCACTCATTATGCTGCTACGGGCCTGATGACATAGATTTCATTGCTTAGTGATATTGCATTGTACGTAAGTACCACAAGTTCTTTATCCATTTTTCACTTTCTGCGATATTGAACTTGTACGGTAAACGAGGTTCTTGTAAACAGAGCCGTCCCAAACTTTGGGGTGGCTGTGTCTTTTTGATTTTAATTTCCCTAAGCTATAGGACCATAAGTGGAAGTGCCCTAGGCTCTGTTGCTTTGTTTTTTAGATGTTTCAGGAAACACCATACACTTCTCCAGAGTGTCTGTTGGCAATTTACATCCCGCCCATCAGCATAAGAAGGCTCCCAGTTCTCCATGGCCTGTCGTGCCTTTATGGATTTTACACTTTTTTCAGATGGCCCTTTTGACCGGGGGGAAGTGAGACTTCATTGTAGTGCAGATTTCCTTTGCAAGCTTGCTTGGTTGGCCAAAAAGTGCGTATGCGTTTTTTCCTGAATATATTCAGGAAAAAACACATACGCCCTTTTTGGCCAAGTGCATCATTGTCGAGTTTCTGACTCTCTTCATATGTTTTCAATGCAATTCCAGTCTACCTCCTGAAATCGGTTTCCTGCAGTTCTGCCTTGCTTTCAGTGCCTCTTCATAGCCTTACCTAAATATATTTTTGAAAAATAGTTGGCCTTTATAACTCTGCAGGTTTTTGAATTGCAGTGGCCCTTAGCTCCATTTTTTAGCTCTTATTTTTGTGGTCTTGCCCCGTAACCACAGGATTCCTTGAAGCCCTATTTTTCTTCTGGGGCACCTTGCTGTGCCTTTGGTTAATTCTTCTTACTGATGTGATATTAGAGTGACATGTGCCCATTGAAACCGCTACAGCTAGTTTCTCACTGGTTCCCCCTATTCCCATTCATCCTCTGCACTAACTGCAGACTGTGCGATACCAGAACTTAAAGGCATTGACTCCATGTGGGGATGTTGTTAGTAAAGCGGCTGGAATGTCGATCCGGAGCCCCAGGAGAGGAAAAATGAGGTGCGTTTTAGAAACCTTTCCCGATCATATGGTATACCAGTCACTGGGTTTCCCAAGCATGGTTTAGCTGTAGGAAGATTCCCTTCAACCTGGAGTGTTGGGACCCTTGGACTGAGTAGCATGAAGTATTGCATTAAACTTTCGGCAGTTGCTCACCAAAGCTCACCAATCCTGTCAGCCCCAAGTGTCCAGCCTTATGTCTTATCCAGCTGTGGGTTTATATGTGGTCAATCCAGGTTGCATCACAGCCCCTGAGCGAATTTTGTAAGAATTTTTCTCTCTTTCATTGTTTCAGCGTTTTGTTTTTAAAATTTATTTCTATAATGGGGTTTAGCTCATTTTCACTGCTGTGTTTGTGCCGCTCTGCACACACTTGATTCCCTTATGGAGATATATCAATACATGGGTTTTAAGATTCTTATTCCTCAGATATATTTCTCTGCGGTGTATAGGGTGTGTTGAGGCCAGTTCATTGAGCAAGGTGTAGATCTTGTCTAATACCTATTTGGTTTATTGAACGGTATCTGTGCTAATTTCAAACTCTGGTTTTATGCATCACCCCACCTCTCCTTTCCCCTTAAGCTGACATAAGTGTGTTTTCTAAATGTGAGACACTGTTCTGTTCTGTAATTCATTTCTTGTGCAGCCATATTTACCCTCCCTCTATAAGTGATATCTTATGATATGTTTCTTTTTCTGTTTGACTTATTTCAAGTAGTATTATCGGACCTAAATCCACTCTTTATCCTTCTACTAGCCTTATTACATTGATTTCATGGTGAAGAGATATTCCATTGTACATAAGTACCACATCTTCTTTATCCATTGTTCTCTTTCCTGGGATATTTAAGGTGTACTGAAGTTGAGGTTCTTGTAAACAGAGTAGCCCTAAACTGTGGTGTGCTTGTGTCTTGTTGATTTTTAGACTTCCCTAGATATACTCCCATGATTGGAAGAGTCCTATGCTCTGTAGCTCTGTTTTTTAGATGATTTAGGAACCACCATACACTTCTCCAGAGTGGCTCTCGGCAGTTCACACACTGCCCATCAGCGTATAAAAGCTCCCTGTTCTCCATGGCCTGTCCTGCATTTCTGGTTTTTACAATTTTTTAGGATGGCCCTTTTGACCGGTGGGAAGTGAGACTTCTTTGTTGTGCACATTTGCATTGCTTGCTTGCTTCGTTGCCCATAAAGTGCGTATGCGTTTTTTCCTGGATATAATCAGGAAAAAACGCATACGCCCTTTTGGGCCAACTGCATCATTGTCGAAATTCTGCCGCTTTTCATGTGCGTTAAAGACGAGTCCAATCTATCTCTTGAAATCTGTTTCTTGCAATTCTGTCTTGCATTCAGATCCTCTTCTTTGCCTTACCTCAACATATTTTTGGACGTTAGTTTTCATTTATAACTCTGCAGGTTTGTGAATTGCAGTGACCCTGAGCTCCATTTTTTAAGTTGCTCTTTTGTGAGCTGGCCTCAAACCCGCAGGATTGCTTCAGGCCCTATTTTGGCTCCGGCGAGGCAGGCTGAGCCTTTCTTTAATTCTTATTCTTAATGGGAAATTAGAGTGATATGTGCCCGTCCAAACCCCTACAACTCTTCTCTCATTGGTTCCCCCTCTTCCCGTTCATCCTCCTCACAATTTGCAAAATGTGTGAAACAGAAGTTTAAATGTGCTGATTCTCCAAGTGGGGAGATTCTAAGTAGCGTGGCTGGAATGGTGAACAGGAGCACCAGGAGAGGATAAATGAGGTGCATTTTAGACACATCTCCCGATCACATGGTGTACAGTCCTCTGGGTTTTCCATGCATGTTTTAGTTGTAGGAAGATCCCTTGAACCTGCAGATTTGGGACCCATTGAATGGGTACCAGGTAGTATTACTTTAAAGGGTGTGCATTTCCTCACCCAACCTCACATTTCTCTTAGCGCAAACAGTTTCCAGCCTTATGTCTCATCCTGCTGTGGGTCTAGATGTGTTCAATCCATGTTGCATCACCGTCCCTGAGGAAAAGTTGTAAGAGGTTTTCTCTGTCTCTCTGTCGTTTATTTTTTTCAATTTATTACTATATTGGTTACAGCTGATTTTCAAAGCTCTGTTTCTTGCTGCTGTACATCCACTTGATTCACGTACAGAGAGACATCAATAAATTCTTTTTCAGATTCTTACCAGTCGTATATATTCTTTTCTGGTGACTTGAGTGTCCTGAGTGCAGTTCTTTTAGCTACCGTGTAGGCCTTGTTGATTATCAGTTTGGTATTTGGAATGGTATCTTTGCTAATTTCAACCTCCTGGATGATGCCTCACCCCTCCCCACCTTTCCCGTTTAGCAGCCTTATGCGTGTTTTCTACATATTTGACTATGTTTTTGTTTTGTAATTTATTTCATGTGTAGCCATTTTGGATTCCACCTTTAAGTGATATCTTATGATATGTGTCTTTTTCTTTTTGAATTCTGTCACTTAGAATGATCATACGTAACTCCTCCGGAGTCGTTACAACTGGCCATATTTCATTGATTTCCAGGCTGAATAATATTCCACTCTACCTAAGTACCACATCTCTATCCATTTTTTCCCTCCAGAGACATTTAAGTTATATCCTAGTCGAGGATCTTTTAAACAGAGAGGGGGTAAACATTGGGGTGCCTGTGTCCTCTCGATTTTTGTTTTTCCCAAGATATACGCCCATGAGTGCAAGTGCCCTATGCTCTGTAGCTCATTTTTTAGATGCTTTAGTAAACACAATACACTTCTCCAGAATGGCCGTTGGCAATATACATTTCCACTATAAGTCTCACAGGGCTCCCTCTTCTCGTTGCCCTGTCCTGCATTTCTGTTGTTTACGCTTTATGAGGATGGCTCTTCTGACTGATGCGAAGTGATATCTTTTGTAGTATTGACTTCCAGTGCCCACCTGTTTGGTTGGCTAAAAAAGTGTATGCCCTTTTCTTGAATATATACAGAAAAGAACGCATACACCCTTTTTGGCCAACTGCAATGTTGGCAATGTTCAGCTCCTTTTCTTGTGCTTAATGGCGAGTCCTTTCTACCTCCTCAAATCCCTTTCCTGCCATTCTCCCTTGCTTACAAGTCCTTTTCTCTGACTTTCCTCAAGACATTTTTCAGTGATGGATATTTTCAACTCTGCAGTTTTGTGAATTTTACTGCCCCTGAGTTCCATTGTTCAACTCGTGTTTATGGGAACTGGCCACAAAGCAGCGGGATTTCCTCAAGCCCTATACTGTTTCCATGGGCAACCCTAGCCTTTGGTCAATTCGTCTTCCTGATTGGAAATTAGAGTGACATGTGCCTGTCTGAACACCTAGGACTTGTCTCTCATTGTTCCTCATCCTTCCGCTTCATCCTCTGGACAAATTCCAAACTGTACGCAACAGGATGTTGACAGTGCTGACATCTCCAAGTGGGGAGACTGTTAGTAAAGACGCTGGAGGGGTGAACCCGAGCACCAGGAGATGAGGAGATGAGATGCCTTTTCCAAACTCTTCCCGATCAGACGGTATACCATCCTCTGGGTGTGACAGACATGTTTTAGCAGTAGGAAGAGTCCCATTCATGTAAGGAGAACACCAGGGCTTTTTCAAAATCAATGTCTCCCCGAAACCCAAACTGGGGAAGTTTTTAAGCTACGGCTACACATATGTTCATTAAGGGCCTTGGGAAGTAGGCAGAGTCCAAACTTTAGATGATTGAAGTCTTCAGGGTCAGAAGCACTCACCACCAGCTTCCCTTAGGCTACACTTTAACTGTCATTGATAGATGATGTCAATAAAAATATCTATTCTTTTTCAGATTATTTCCCCTTATAGGTTATTGCAAAATGTTGAGTGTAGTTCCCTGTGCTATACAGTAGTTCCTTGTTGATGATCTATTTTATACATAGCAGTGTGTATGTGTTAATTCCAAACTGTTAATTTATCCCTCCTCCCACCTTTCCCCTTTGGTAATAATAAATTATAAGATTTTATACTTCTCAGAAATGTGGGAGCTGAAAGAGAGGTATCATTTTCAATGGAAAAGCATTTAAAACAAGATTGAAGCTTTAACCAAGATTATTAGATGTACATCCTTGGAAAGAAATCACTTCGTTTCTCTAATATTGACCTGACAAATAAGACAAACCTTTTCACTGAACTTGCTTATAAAAAGTGATGGAAATATCAAATGGAAGTGTTAAAAACATCTTATTTTACCCGAGCCTTATACACTGTTCTATGTTAACTACAGTTTGGCTCACACATCTGTTCATTGAGGTTACAATAGTCTCAATTTCTGTTACTGATCCTCCAGAGTGGACCCCAACAAGTGTCCCCCTGCCCAGTGTCATTGGGGCCAACAGATCGAGACTGAGTTTGGTTCACAAGCAAAGGAAACTTTATATTTTGATCAGAGAATGGAGAGGTGAGAGCATGCACTACCCCGTGGGCTGTGGGCTGGGCTGCTGTGTAGAGATCCTGTCAGAGTCAGTGGGAGGGAGGGAGGCGGCGGAGCTCTCGAGGGCCGGGTTGGCTGTAGCTCAGGCTCTATATCGTGGAGTCTGCACTGGGCCCCAGGAGCTGAGGTGTCGACCCAGCCATTCTGCACTAGGAAATCTGGTCTGAAGTGCCGGGTGTGGAACCTCTGCATGCGGGACCCTAGGAGCACGTGAAATTAGACAAAGCACAAAGGATAAAAAAGGTTAGACTTGACTTTATTGCCCAGATTCTATTTTTATCTCCCAGGGATTTTTAATGGGCTTTGCTGGGGACAAACCCCTCTTCTGCCTTTTGTCCCGTTCCTCATTCTTGGAGTGCTGAGGGTGCAGACCCTTCTTCTGTAACTGCTGAGTGCTGAGTTGGGAGCCCTCATACCCTGGGGCGAGGGTCAGAGCTTCTCCCCAGCAGCCTCCCGGTGACGTTGATTGTCCCCAGGACACCTGCCTCCCTGCTCGTCCACCTGAGCACCAGCATTGGAAGTGTTATAGATTCTAATGACCTTTAAGGGTCCAGGAAAGAGATGTGCAGAGACGCTGTGGGGGCCGGTTTCACCCCGCCCCACATTTGTTCGGCCACCTTAGGCTGACTGTCTCTGCCAGCCTAGATGTTCTGACCAGTAGTCTGCGCTTTCTTCAGTTAGGCCCCTGAATTAACGTACAAACAGCACCAGGTGTCAGAGCCCTGCCCGCTCAACTCCCAGACAGTCCAGGGTCAGTGGTGACCAAGGACCATGATGGCTACTGAGTCAACAGCCTTTTGAAGTAAACAGGAGTCCAGCCGGTCTTATTGGCCACCATCATCACGGTGTCTGTCGGCTTTTCTATGGTGACAGTGTGGTATACTGTTCCCCCGCCAAGATTATTAGCTCCCCTCTGGGTGCAGTAAGTCCTGCAAGCAGTAGTCTACTCTTTTGGGACACACTCTTGTTGTTTTATGAGAGAAACTCCAGGTCAAGTGATGTTCACACGAGTCGTCATGGTGCCCTGTTGCCCCCGGTTATCTCTCTGGATGTTGGAGTTGGAGGGCCTCCTCACTCGAGGTCGGTGTGCCCACGGAGCGAACCCTGCAACTTCAGGGCATGGTTGGTGGTTAGGATCACCACGTGGGGTCCTTTTCCCTTAGGAGGGAGGTGGCCTTTTGGGCTGCTGATTTCCAGGTTTTTAGATACCGCCAGTATCTTGGCCAGATGTGGCAGTGGGCCAAGCCCCTTAGTGACCGTAGTTTATCCTACCTGGATGGCATTCTTGCATTGTTCCATTTCAAGTGGTCCCAGTTTTTACACTAATTCTCCAATGGCGATTCACCTTTCACCGGGAATGTAAAGGTCAAAGGGTTTAGCTAAATTAGGGAGTTCCAGGGCAAGGGTCTGAATTGACTGCTCTTTCCATTCTTGAAAGGCCACTTCTGGATTCTATTCAAAAGGATCATCATCTTTTCCTTTCAGTGTTTCATATAGAGGCCCAGCTAGTAGACTGTAGTTAGGGATCCAGAAGCAGCAAACCCTGGCCTCCCCAGGAACCCCTAAGCTGTCTTCTAGTTTTAGAAAGGGGTAAGGCTGAAAATGGTTTCTTCCCTTTCCTGGGATGGGCTTCTCTGACCTTCTGTGAGAATGAAGCCCAGGCAGGTCACCGCAGTCTGTGATATTTGAGCTTTTTCTTGGACAACTTCTATCCTTTATTGGCTTGGTAGTTCAGAGGCCTCCTTAGTAGGGCTGGTGATCAGAATGTCGTCTGCATATTGAAGGAGGGTTTCCTTTTCCAGAGGTAGAACTTTTAGGTCTTTAGCTAAGCTTTCCCCAAAGATGGTGTGGGAATTTTTGCACCCTTGGGGCCAGACGGCCCGGAAGTATTGTTTTAGTTGTATGTTGAGTCCTGCCACTCACAAGCCAAAATTTCTTGTGACTCTGGGACTAATGGAATACAAAAGAAGGCATCATTGAAGACTAATACAGAATACCATGTCCTGGTGGTTGGTAGAATGACCAGCAGGGTGTAGGAATTAGGAGCAACTGGAGGTATATCCTCGGTGGCTTCACTGACTGTCCTGACATCCTTTACCAGGTCCCCAGCAGCCCATGGGGCTCTCGTGGTCAGACCAATCCCAGAATATGGAGCTCACCTGGGCAGGTACCCCACCCCCACCCCAGCCCACGGGGCTCTCGTGGTCAGGCCCCTCCCAGGATACAGAGCTACCCTTGCGGGTACCGTGGCAGGGCTGGGCACACAGGAACCGTGCACATAGCCCTCATTGCAGAGCACCCCCAGCTCACCTGTCGCTCAGAGCTGACACAGAGCACCTCAGAGCAGGACTTGAACTAACAAACAGCAGCTGCGACAGGTCTGTGACCCTGGGCATCACTCCGTGAGGCCTCCCTCCACCTGGTCTTCCAGAGACTTCCACTGCACCCGGGGCACCAGGCCTCTGTCTCCAACCACCACCCACCCCTCCTCTCCCTGACTCCTGGGTTCCTCTCATTAGGAGAGGGTTTTCTTGAAGTTGTCTCCCACTCATGGGCCAGATAAAATGATTAGAAAACAAGCCAAAGCTGCAGCCCCTTGTCTATCCTGACTCTCAGGAGCCCACACCTGTTCCTTGGACCTGGCCGGTTCAGCAAGTTCCATTTTCTGCAACTGTGAGCCCCTGAGGGGTGATGATTGGCTGACCTGGGCAGCCTTACCGTGCCGGCCAGCCCTCCCCAGGTGTGCCTGGGTTGAGATCAATATAAATACCACTCCAGGCAGCAAGAGCCCCTGCAGCCATGCCTGACGCCATTTTCTCTGCCCTGTCAGCAGTCTCGGGGCTGGGCTGGTGGGAGGGAGTGAGAGGCCACGGCTTTGTGGGTGGCCCAGTGTGAGTGGGGCTCTGCTGGACTTTCTGCAGCAGTTGCCAGGCTGCCACCTGCTAAAGAAGAGGATGTGTCACCCATACCTGCTGCTGGAATTTCTCCCTGGGCAGAGGTGAGGAAGGAAAAAAGCAGTGGGGGCAGGGACAGGACGGGTATCTCAGGCAGGGAAATGGAAATCTTCCAGAAGAGCACCCAGGGCCAGGACCATCCTGGCTGGCCTGCAGGCACCAAGTCGGCCGGCATGCTGTCACTCGTGTGGCTCTATGGCCCTTCCTCTAGGCTTTCAAGTCCTTGTATATATTCAGGTGTTTTACCTGGGACGGGTGGGAATAGTTCAGCAGCAACTGGCCTGGGGCTCAGCTCACGTTTACTCACAGATGCCTCGGCACGGTGCCCCAGCTTTGCAATGAGGACGCTTGTTGCGTGGGGGCTGCTGGCTGAATGGGAGACGATTCCCCACCACTGATCAACTTCAGAATTGTTTACAACTGGAGCAAGTGCCCTGATACGGTTTTCCTCTGTGTAACTGGTGGGTTCTGTGTTTTTTTTCTCTTTTTCGTTTTTGGTTCAAGGTAGATTTTATTCCTCTTTTTTGTATTTACAGATATAAGCATGGAAATAATTTATTCATATAAATACATGTATGTGCAGGGAATAATTGTTTTTTCTGTTTTATTTTTTAAATTTTACTTCTTTTTAATTTTGAATTTTATTTTATATTTTTATACAGCAGGTTCTTATTGGTTATCTATTTTATACATATAAATGTATACATGCCAATCCCAGTCTCTCAACTCCTCCCACCACCACCCCCCCAACAGCTTTCCCCCCTTGTTGTCCATACGTTTGTTGTCTACATCTGTTGCTCTATTTATGCCTTGCAAAATGGTTAATCTGTACAGTTTTTCTAGGTTCCACATATATGCATGAATATACAAGATTTGTTTTTCTCTTTCTGACTTACTTCACTCTGTATGACAGTCTCTAGATCCATCGACGTCTCTACAAATGACCCAATTTCATTCCTTTTCATGGCTGAGTAATATTCCATTTTATATATGTACCACAGCTTTATGCATTCGTCTGTCTGTGGGCATTTAGGTTGCTTCCATTACCTCGATATTGTAAATAGTGATGCAATGAACATTGCGGTGAATGACTCTTTTTGATTTATGGTTTTGTCTGGGTATATGTCCAGTACTGGGATTGCTGTATCATATGGTAATTCTATTGTTAGTTTCTTAAGAAATTCCATATTGTTCTCCATAATGACTGTATCAATTTATATTCCCAACAATAGTGGAAGAGGGTTCCTTTTCTCCACACCCTTTCCAGCATTTTTTGTTTGTAGATTTTCAATGATGCCTATTCTACCAGGTGTGAGGTGATACCTCATTGTTGAATCCATTTCGTTGAGCAAGGGGTAGCTCTTGTCTATTACATATTTGGCTTATGGAACGGTATCTGTGCTAATTTCAAACTCTGCTTTTATGCAGCACCCCAACTCACCTTCCCCCTTAAGCAGGCATAAGTTGGTTTTCTAAACTTGAGACCCTGTTCTGTTTTGTAATTCAGTTCATGTGTAGCCAAGTTCACATTCCGTGTATTAGTGATACCTTAAGATGTTTCTTTTTCTGTGTGACTTATTTCACTTAGAATCATCGTGCCTCAATCCACTCATTATGCTGGTACGGGCCTGGTGACATAGATTTCATTGCTGAGTGGTATTCTGTTGTACAGAAGTACCGCAACTTCTTTATCCATTATTTGCTCTCTGGGATATTTAACTTGTGCCGTAGAAGAGATTCCTGTAAAAAGAGCCGTCCCAAATTTTGGGGTTGCTGTGTCTTTTTGATATTAATTTCCCTAAGCTATAGGACCATAAGTGGAAGTGCCCTAGGCTCTGTTGCTTTGTTTTTTAGATGTTTCAGGAAACACCATACACTTCTCCCGAGTGTCTGTTGGCAATTTAAATCCTGCCCATCAGCATAACAAGGCTCCCAGTTCTCCATGGCCTGTCCTGCCTTTCTGGATTTTACACTTTATTCTGATGGCCCTTTTGACCGGGGGGAAGTGAGACTTCATTGTAGTGCAGATTTCCTTTGCAAGCTTGCTTGGTTGGCCAAAAAGGGCCTATGCGTTTTTTCCTGAATATATTCAGGAAAAAACGCATAGGCCCTTTTTGGCCAAGTTCATCATTGTGGACGTTCTGCCTCTTTTCCTATGCTTTCAATGCAATTCCAGTCTACCTCCTGAAATCGGTTTCCTGCAATTCTGCCCCGCTTTCAAGTCCTCTTGGCAGCCTTACTTCAGTCTATTTTTGGACGATAGCTGTCATTTATAACTCTGCAGGTTTGTGAATTACAGTGCCCCTGAGCTCCTTTCTTCAACTCGCTTTCTTGTGACCTGGCCGCAACACCGCAGGATGGCTTCAGGCCCTAATCTGGTTCCGGCCCGGCATGCTGAGCCTTTGGTTAATTCCTCTTCCTGGTGGGAAATGAGAGTTAAATTTGCCCGTCCAGCCACCTCCAGCTAGCCTCTCATTGCTTCTCGCTATTCCTGTTCATCTTCCGCAGAAATTGCAAACTGGGCCAAACAGGAGGTTAAAGGGGCTGACTCTCCAAGTGGGGAGAGTGTTAGTAAAGCGTCTGGAATGTTGCACCCGAGTACCAGGGGAGGAAAACTGAGACATATTTGAACACGTCTCCTGATCACATGGTTCATCATACTCTGGGTTCCACATGCATGTTTTAGCTGAAGGAAGAATACCTAAAACCTGGGTAGTTGAAACCCGTGGAATGGGTACCAGGCAATATGACTTCAAAGGGTCTTCATTTGCTCACCGAACTTCTCCAATCCTATCACTGCTGCGTTTATGCCCCTGTACACATGCTTGATTCTCTTTCGGAGACATAGCAATCTATAGGTTTTAAGATACTTACTAGTCAGGTACATTCTTAGGAGTTTAATATGCGGTGTTGAGTCCATTTCATTGAGCAAGGAGTAGCTCTTGTCTATTCCATATTTGGCTTAAGGAACTTTATCTGTGCTCATTTCAATCTCTGGTTTTATGCAGCACCCCAACTCACCTTTCCCCTTAAGCAAGCATAAGTTGGTTTTCTAAATTTGAGACCCTGTTCTGTTTTGGAATGCAGTTCCTGTGTAGCCAAGTTTACATTCCGTGTATTAGTGATATCTTATGATGTTTCTTTTTCTGTGTGACTTATTTCAGTTAGAATCATCATACCTGAATCCACTCATTGTGCTGCTAAGGGCCTGATGACATAGATTTCATTGCTGAGTGATATTGCTTTGTAAGTAAATACCACAACTTCTTTATCCATTTTTCACTTTCTGCGATGTTGAACTTGTACTGTAAACGAGGTTCTTGTAAACAGAGCCGTTTGAAACTTTGGGGTGGCTGTGTCTTTTTGATTTTAATTTCCCTAAGCTATAGGACCATAAGTGGAAGTGCCCTAGGCTCTGTTGCTTTGTTTTTTAGATGTTTCAGGAAACACCATACACTTCTCCGGAGTCTCTGTTGGCAATTTACATCCCGCCCATCAGCATAACAAGGCTCCCAGTTCTCCATGGCCTGTCCTGCCTTTCTGGATTTTACACTTTTTTCAGATGGCCCTTTTGACCGGGGGGAAGTGAGACTTCATTGTAGTGCAGATTTCCTTTGCAAGCTTGCTTGTTTGGCCAAAAAGGGCGTATGCGTTTTTTCCTGAATATATTCAGGCAAAAACGCATATGCCCTTTTTGGCCAAGTGCATCATTGTGGACGTTCTGCCTCTTTTCCTATGCTTGAAATGCAATTTCAGTCTACCTCCTGAAATCGGTTTCCTGCAATTCTGCCCCACTTTCAAGCCCTCTTGGCAGCCTTACTTCAGTCTATTTTTGGGCGATAGCTGTCATTTATAACTCTGCAGGTTTGTGAATTACAGTGCCCCTGAGCTCCTTTCTTCAACTCGCTTTCTTGTGAGCTGGCCGCAACACCGCAGGATGGCTTCAGGCCCTAATCTGGTTCCGGCACGGTACGCTGAGCCTTTAGTTAATTCCTCTTCCTGGTGGGAAATGAGAGTTAAATTTGCCCGTGCAGACACCTCCAGATAGCCTCTCATTGGTTCTCACTATTCCTGTTCATCTTCCGCAGAAATTGCAAACTGGGCCAAACAGGAGGTTAAAGGGACTGACTCTCCAAGACGGGAGTGTGTTAGTAAAGCGTCTGGAATGTTGCACCCGAGTACCAGGGGGGGAAAACTGAGACATATTTGAACACGTCTCCCGTTCACATGGTTGATCATACTCTGGGTTCCACATGCATGTTTTAGCTGAAGGAAGAATACCTTAAACCTGGAGAGTTAAGACCCGTGGAAAGGGTACCATGCAATATGACTTCAAAGGGTCTTCATTTGCTCATGAACCTCTCCAATCCTATCACTGCTGCGTTTATGCCCCTGTACACATGCTTGATTCTCTTTCAGAGACATAGCAATCCATAGGTTTTAAGATACTTACTAATCAGGTATATTCTTAGGCATTTAATATGGGGTGTTGAGTCCATTTCGTTGAGCAAGGAGTAGCTCTTGTCTATTCCATATTTGACTTAAGGAACTTTATCTGTGCTCATTTCAATCTCTGGTTTTATGCAGCACCCCAACTCACCTTCCCCGTTAAGGAATCATAAGTTGGTTTTCTAAACTTGAGACACTGTTCTGTTTTGTAATTCAGTTCATGTGTAGCCAAGTTCACATTCTGTGCATTAGTGACACCTTATGATGTTTCTTTTCTGTGTTACTTATTTCAGTTCGAATCATCATACCTGAATCCACTCATTATGCTGCTACGGGCCTGATGACATAGATTTCATTGCTTAGTGATATTGCATTGTACGTAAGTACCACAAGTTCTTTATCCATTTTTCACTTTCTGCGATATTGAACTTGTACGGTAAACGAGGTTCTTGTAAACAGAGCCGTCCCAAACTTTGGGGTGGCTGTGTCTTTTTGATTTTAATTTCCCTAAGCTATAGGACCATAAGTGGAAGTGCCCTAGGCTCTGTTGCTTTGTTTTTTAGATGTTTCAGGAAACACCATACACTTCTCCAGAGTGTCTGTTGGCAATTTACATCCCGCCCATCAGCATAAGAAGGCTCCCAGTTCTCCATGGCCTGTCGTGCCTTTATGGATTTTACACTTTTTTCAGATGGCCCTTTTGACCGGGGGGAAGTGAGACTTCATTGTAGTGCAGATTTCCTTTGCAAGCTTGCTTGGTTGGCCAAAAAGGGCGTATGCGTTTTTTCCTGAATATATTCAGGAAAAAACACATACGCCCTTTTTGGCCAAGTGCATCATTGTCGAGTTTCTGACTCTCTTCATATGTTTTCAATGCAATTCCAGTCTACCTCCTGAAATCGGTTTCCTGCAGTTCTGCCTTGCTTTCAGTGCCTCTTCATAGCCTTACCTAAATATATTTTTGAAAAATAGTTGGCCTTTATAACTCTGCAGGTTTTTGAATTGCAGTGGCCCTTAGCTCCATTTTTTAGCTCTTATTTTTGTGGTCTTGCCCCGTAACCACAGGATTCCTTGAAGCCCTATTTTTCTTCTGGGGCACCTTGCTGTGCCTTTGGTTAATTCTTCTTACTGATGTGATATTAGAGTGACATGTGCCCATTGAAACCGCTACAGCTAGTTTCTCACTGGTTCCCCCTATTCCCATTCATCCTCTGCACTAACTGCAGACTGTGCGATACCAGAACTTAAAGGCATTGACTCCATGTGGGGATGTTGTTAGTAAAGCGGCTGGAATGTCGATCCGGAGCCCCAGGAGAGGAAAAATGAGGTGCATTTTAGAAACCTTTCCCGATCATATGGTATACCAGTCGCTGGGTTTCCCAAGCATGGTTTAGCTGTAGGAAGATTCCCTTCAACCTGGAGTGTTGGGACCCTTGGACTGAGTAGCATGAAGTATTGCATTAAACTTTCGGCAGTTGCTCACCAAAGCTCACCAATCCTGTCAGCCCCAAGTGTCCAGCCTTATGTCTTATCCAGCTGTGGGTTTATATGTGGTCAATCCAGGTTGCATCACAGCCCCTGAGCGAATTTTGTAAGAATTTTTCTCTCTTTCATTGTTTCAGAGTTTTGTTTTTAAAATTTATTTCTATAATGGGGTTTAGCTCATTTTCACTGCTGTGTTTGTGCCGCTCTGCACACACTTGATTCCCTTATGGAGATATATCAATACATGGGTTTTAAGATTCTTATTCCTCAGATATATTTCTCTGCGGTGTATAGGGTGTGTTGAGGCCAGTTCATTGAGCAAGGTGTAGATCTTGTCTAATACCTATTTGGTTTATTGAACGGTATCTGTGCTAATTTCAAACTCTGGTTTTATGCATCACCCCACCTCTCCTTTCCCCTTAAGCTGACATAAGTGTGTTTTCTAAATGTGAGACACTGTTCTGTTCTGTAATTCATTTCTTGTGCGGCCATATTTACCCTCCCTCTATAAGTGATATCTTATGATATGTTTCTTTTTCTGTTTGACTTATTTCAAGTAGTATTATCGGACCTAAATCCACTCTTTATCCTTCTACTAGCCTTATTACATTGATTTCATGGTGAAGAGATATTCCATTGTACATAAGTACCACATCTTCTTTATCCATTGTTCTCTTTCCTGGGATATTTAAGGTGTACTGAAGTTGAGGTTCTTGTAAACAGAGTAACCCTAAACTGTGGTGTGCTTGTGTCTTGTTGATTTTTAGACTTCCCTAGATATACTCCCATGATTGGAAGAGTCCTATGCTCTGTAGCTCTGTTTTTTAGATGATTTAGGAACCACCATACACTTCTCCAGAGTGGCTCTCGGCAGTTCACACACTGCCCATCAGCGTATAAAAGCTCCCTGTTCTCCATGGCCTGTCCTGCATTTCTGGTTTTTACAATTTTTTAGGATGGCCCTTTTGACCGGTGGGAAGTGAGACTTCTTTGTTGTGCACATTTGCATTGCTTGCTTGCTTCGTTGCCCATAAAGTGCGTATGCGTTTTTTCCTGGATATAATCAGGAAAAAACGCATACGCCCTTTTGGGCCAACTGCATCATTGTCGAAATTCTGCCGCTTTTCATGTGCGTTAAAGACGAGTCCAATCTATCTCTTGAAATCTGTTTCTTGCAATTCTGTCTTGCATTCAGATCCTCTTCTTTGCCTTACCTCAACATATTTTTGGACGTTAGTTTTCATTTATAACTCTGCAGGTTTGTGAATTGCAGTGACCCTGAGCTCCATTTTTTAAGTTGCTCTTTTGTGAGCTGGCCTCAAACCCGCAGGATTGCTTCAGGCCCTATTTTGGCTCCGGCGAGGCAGGCTGAGCCTTTCTTTAATTCTTATTCTTAATGGGAAATTAGAGTGATATGTGCCCGTCCAAACCCCTACAACTCTTCTCTCATTGGTTCCCCCTCTTCCCGTTCATCCTCCTCACAATTTGCAAAATGTGTGAAACAGAAGTTTAAATGTGCTGATTCTCCAAGTGGGGAGATTCTAAGTAGCGTGGCTGGAATGGTGAACAGGAGCACCAGGAGAGGATAAATGAGGTGCATTTTAGACACATCTCCCGATCACATGGTGTACAGTCCTCTGGGTTTTCCATGCATGTTTTAGTTGTAGGAAGATCCCTTGAACCTGCAGATTTGGGACCCATTGAATGGGTACCAGGTAGTATTACTTTAAAGGGTGTGCATTTCCTCACCCAACCTCACATTTCTCTTAGCGCAAACAGTTTCCAGCCTTATGTCTCATCCTGCTGTGGGTCTAGATGTGTTCAATCCATGTTGCATCACCGTCCCTGAGGAAAAGTTGTAAGAGGTTTTCTCTGTCTCTCTGTCGTTTATTTTTTTCAATTTATTACTATATTGGTTACAGCTGATTTTCAAAGCTCTGTTTCTTGCTGCTGTACATCCACTTGATTCACGTACAGAGAGACATCAATAAATTCTTTTTCAGATTCTTACCAGTCGTATATATTCTTTTCTGGTGACTTGAGTGTGCTGAGTGCAGTTCTTTTAGCTACCGTGTAGGCCTTGTTGATTATCAGTTTGGTATTTGGAATGGTATCTTTGCTAATTTCAACCTCCTGGATGATGCCTCACCCCTCCCCACCTTTCCCGTTTAGCAGCCTTATGCGTGTTTTCTACATATTTGACTATGTTTTTGTTTTGTAATTTATTTCATGTGTAGCCATTTTGGATTCCACCTTTAAGTGATATCTTATGATATGTGTCTTTTTCTTTTTGAATTCTGTCACTTAGAATGATCATACGTAACTCCTCCGGAGTCGTTACAACTGGCCATATTTCATTGATTTCCAGGCTGAATAATATTCCACTCTACCTAAGTACCACATCTCTATCCATTTTTTCCCTCCAGAGACATTTAAGTTATATCCTAGTCGAGGATCTTTTAAACAGAGAGGGGGTAAACATTGGGGTGCCTGTGTCCTCTCGATTTTTGTTTTTCCCAAGATATACGCCCATGAGTGCAAGTGCCCTATGCTCTGTAGCTCATTTTTTAGATGCTTTAGTAAACACAATACACTTCTCCAGAATGGCCGTTGGCAATATACATTTCCACTATAAGTCTCACAGGGCTCCCTCTTCTCGTTGCCCTGTCCTGCATTTCTGTTGTTTACGCTTTATGAGGATGGCTCTTCTGACTGATGCGAAGTGATATCTTTTGTAGTATTGACTTCCAGTGCCCACCTGTTTGGTTGGCTAAAAAAGTGTATGCCCTTTTCTTGAATATATACAGAAAAGAACGCATACACCCTTTTTGGCCAACTGCAATGTTGGCAATGTTCAGCTCCTTTTCTTGTGCTTAATGGCGAGTCCTTTCTACCTCCTCAAATCCCTTTCCTGCCATTCTCCCTTGCTTACAAGTCCTTTTCTCTGACTTTCCTCAAGACATTTTTCAGTGATGGATATTTTCAACTCTGCAATTTTGTGAATTTTACTGCCCCTGAGTTCCATTGTTCAACTCGTGTTTATGGGAACTGGCCACAAAGCAGCGGGATTTCCTCAAGCCCTATACTGTTTCCATGGGCAACCCTAGCCTTTGGTCAATTCGTCTTCCTGATTGGAAATTAGAGTGACATGTGCCTGTCTGAACACCTAGGACTTGTCTCTCATTGTTCCTCATCCTTCCGCTTCATCCTCTGGACAAATTCCAAACTGTACGCAACAGGATGTTGACAGTGCTGACATCTCCAAGTGGGGAGACTGTTAGTAAAGACGCTGGAGGGGTGAACCCGAGCACCAGGAGATGAGGAGATGAGATGCCTTTTCCAAACTCTTCCCGATCAGACGGTATACCATCCTCTGGGTGTGACAGACATGTTTTAGCAGTAGGAAGAGTCCCATTCATGTAAGGAGAACACCAGGGCTTTTTCAAAATCAGTGTCTCCCCGAAACCCAAACTGGGGAAGTTTTTAAGCTACGGCTACACATATGTTCATTAAGGGCCTTGGGAAGTAGGCAGAGTCCAAACTTTAGATGATTGAAGTCTTCAGGGTCAGAAGCACTCACCACCAGCTTCCCTTAGGCTACACTTTAACTGTCATTGATAGATGATGTCAATAAAAATATCTATTCTTTTTCAGATTATTTCCCCTTATAGGTTATTGCAAAATGTTGAGTGTAGTTCCCTGTGCTATACAGTAGTTCCTTGTTGATGATCTATTTTATACATAGCAGTGTGTATGTGTTAATTCCAAACTGTTAATTTATCCCTCCTCCCACCTTTCCCCTTTGGTAATAATAAATTATAAGATTTTATACTTCTCAGAAATGTGGGAGCTGAAAGAGAGGTATCATTTTCAATGGAAAAGCATTTAAAACAAGATTGAAGCTTTAACCAAGATTATTAGATGTACATCCTTGGAAAGAAATCACTTCGTTTCTCTAATATTGACCTGACAAATAAGACAAACCTTTTCACTGAACTTGCTTATAAAAAGTGATGGAAATATCAAATGGAAGTGTTAAAAACATCTTATTTTACCCGAGCCTTATACACTGTTCTATGTTAACTACAGTTTGGCTCACACATCTGTTCATTGAGGTTACAATAGTCTCAATTTCTGTTACTGATCCTCCAGAGTGGACCCCAACAAGTGTCCCCCTGCCCAGTGTCATTGGGGCCAACAGATCGAGACTGAGTTTGGTTCACAAGCAAAGGAAACTTTATATTTTGATCAGAGAATGGAGAGGTGAGAGCATGCACTACCCCGTGGGCTGTGGGCTGGGCTGCTGTGTAGAGATCCTGTCAGAGTCAGTGGGAGGGAGGGAGGCGGCGGAGCTCTCGAGGGCCGGGTTGGCTGTAGCTCAGGCTCTATATCGTGGAGTCTGCACTGGGCCCCAGGAGCTGAGGTGTCGACCCAGCCATTCTGCACTAGGAAATCTGGTCTGAAGTGCCGGGTGTGGAACCTCTGCATGCGGGACCCTAGGAGCACGTGAAATTAGACAAAGCACAAAGGATAAAAAAGGTTAGACTTGACTTTATTGCCCAGATTCTATTTTTATCTCCCAGGGATTTTTAATGGGCTTTGCTGGGGACAAACCCCTCTTCTGCCTTTTGTCCCGTTCCTCATTCTTGGAGTGCTGAGGGTGCAGACCCTTCTTCTGTAACTGCTGAGTGCTGAGTTGGGAGCCCTCATACCCTGGGGCGAGGGTCAGAGCTTCTCCCCAGCAGCCTCCCGGTGACATTGATTGTCCCCAGGACACCTGCCTCCCTGCTCGTCCACCTGAGCACCAGCATTGGAAGTGTTATAGATTCTAATGACCTTTAAGGGTCCAGGAAAGAGATGTGCAGAGACGCTGTGGGGGCCGGTTTCACCCCGCCCCACATTTGTTCGGCCACCTTAGGCTGACTGTCTCTGCCAGCCTAGATGTTCTGACCAGTAGTCTGCGCTTTCTTCAGTTAGGCCCCTGAATTAACGTACAAACAGCACCAGGTGTCAGAGCCCTGCCCGCTCAACTCCCAGACAGTCCAGGGTCAGTGGTGACCAAGGACCATGATGGCTACTGAGTCAACAGCCTTTTGAAGTAAACAGGAGTCCAGCCGGTCTTATTGGCCACCATCATCACGGTGTCTGTCGGCTTTTCTATGGTGACAGTGTGGTATACTGTTCCCCCGCCAAGATTATTAGCTCCCCTCTGGGTGCAGTAAGTCCTGCAAGCAGTAGTCTACTCTTTTGGGACACACTCTTGTTGTTTTATGAGAGAAACTCCAGGTCAAGTGATGTTCACACAAGTCGTCATGGTGCCCTGTTGCCCCCGGTTATCTCTCTGGATGTTGGAGTTGGAGGGCCTCCTCACTCGAGGTCGGTGTGCCCACGGAGCGAACCCTGCAACTTCAGGGCATGGTTGGTGGTTAGGATCACCACGTGGGGTCCTTTTCCCTTAGGAGGGAGGTGGCCTTTTGGGCTGCTGATTTCCAGGTTTTTAGATACCGCCAGTATCTTGGCCAGATGTGGCAGTGGGCCAAGCCCCTTAGTGACCGTAGTTTATCCTACCTGGATGGCATTCTTGCATTGTTCCATTTCAAGTGGTCCCAGTTTTTGCACTAATTCTCCAATGGCGATTCACCTTTCACCGGGAATGTAAAGGTCAAAGGGTTTAGCTAAATTAGGGAGTTCCAGGGCAAGGGTCTGAATTGACTGCTCTTTCCATTCTTGAAAGGCCACTTCTGGATTCTATTCAAAAGGATCATCATCTTTTCCTTTCAGTGTTTCATATAGAGGCCCAGCTAGTAGACTGTAGTTAGGGATCCAGAAGCAGCAAACCCTGGCCTCCCCAGGAACCCCTAAGCTGTCTTCTAGTTTTAGAAAGGGGTAAGGCTGAAAATGGTTTCTTCCCTTTCCTGGGATGGGCTTCTCTGACCTTCTGTGAGAATGAAGCCCAGGCAGGTCACCGCAGTCTGTGATATTTGAGCTTTTTCTTGGACAACTTCTATCCTTTATTGGCTTGGTAGTTCAGAGGCCTCCTTAGTAGGGCTGGTGATCAGAATGTCGTCTGCATATTGAAGGAGGGTTTCCTTTTCCAGAGGTAGAACTTTTAGGTCTTTAGCTAAGCTTTCCCCAAAGATGGTGTGGGAATTTTTGCACCCTTGGGGCCAGACGGCCCGGAAGTATTGTTTTAGTTGTATGTTGAGTCCTGCCACTCACAAGCCAAAATTTCTTGTGACTCTGGGACTAATGGAATACAAAAGAAGGCATCATTGAAGACTAATACAGAATACCATGTCCTGGTGGTTGGTAGAATGACCAGCAGGGTGTAGGAATTAGGAGCAACTGGAGGTATATCCTCGGTGGCTTCACTGACTGTCCTGACATCCTTTACCAGGTCCCCAGCAGCCCATGGGGCTCTCGTGGTCAGACCAATCCCAGAATATGGAGCTCACCTGGGCAGGTACCCCACCCCCACCCCAGCCCACGGGGCTCTCGTGGTCAGGCCCCTCCCAGGATACAGAGCTACCCTTGCGGGTACCGTGGCAGGGCTGGGCACACAGGAACCGTGCACATAGCCCTCATTGCAGAGCACCCCCAGCTCACCTGTCGCTCAGAGCTGACACAGAGCACCTCAGAGCAGGACTTGAACTAACAAACAGCAGCTGCGACAGGTCTGTGACCCTGGGCATCACTCTGTGAGGCCTCCCTCCACCTGGTCTTCCAGAGACTTCCACTGCACCCGGGGCACCAGGCCTCTGTCTCCAACCACCACCCACCCCTCCTCTCCCTGACTCCTGGGTTCCTCTCATTAGGAGAGGGTTTTCTTGAAGTTGTCTCCCACTCATGGGCCAGATAAAATGATTAGAAAACAAGCCAAAGCTGCAGCCCCTTGTCTATCCTGACTCTCAGGAGCCCACACCTGTTCCTTGGACCTGGCCGGTTCAGCAAGTTCCATTTTCTGCAACTGTGAGCCCCTGAGGGGTGATGATTGGCTGACCTGGGCAGCCTTACCGTGCCGGCCAGCCCTCCCCAGGTGTGCCTGGGTTGAGATCAATATAAATACCACTCCAGGCAGCAAGAGCCCCTGCAGCCATGCCTGACGCCATTTTCTCTGCCCTGTCAGCAGTCTCGGGGCTGGGCTGGTGGGAGGGAGTGAGAGGCCACGGCTTTGTGGGTGGCCCAGTGTGAGTGGGGCTCTGCTGGACTTTCTGCAGCAGTTGCCAGGCTGCCACCTGCTAAAGAAGAGGATGTGTCACCCATACCTGCTGCTGGAATTTCTCCCTGGGCAGAGGTGAGGAAGGAAAAAAGCAGTGGGGGCAGGGACAGGACGGGTATCTCAGGCAGGGAAATGGAAATCTTCCAGAAGAGCACCCAGGGCCAGGACCATCCTGGCTGGCCTGCAGGCACCAAGTCGGCCGGCATGCTGTCACTCGTGTGGCTCTATGGCCCTTCCTCTAGGCTTTCAAGTCCTTGTATATATTCAGGTGTTTTACCTGGGACGGGTGGGAATAGTTCAGCAGCAACTGGCCTGGGGCTCAGCTCACGTTTACTCACAGATGCCTCGGCACGGTGCCCCAGCTTTGCAATGAGGACGCTTGTTGCGTGGGGGCTGCTGGCTGAATGGGAGACGATTCCCCACCACTGACCAACTTCAGAATTGTTTACAACTGGAGCAAGTGCCCTGATACGGTTTTCCTCTGTGTAACTGGTGGGTTCTGTGTTTTTTTTCTCTTTTTCGTTTTTGGTTCAAGGTAGATTTTATTCCTCTTTTTTGTATTTACAGATATAAGCATGGAAATAATTTATTCATATAAATACATGTATGTGCAGGGAATAATTGTTTTTTCTGTTTTATTTTTTAAATTTTACTTCTTTTTAATTTTGAATTTTATTTTATATTTTTATACAGCAGGTTCTTATTGGTTATCTATTTTATACATATAAATGTATACATGCCAATCCCAGTCTCTCAACTCCTCCCACCACCACCCCCCCAACAGCTTTCCCCCCTTGTTGTCCATACGTTTGTTGTCTACATCTGTTGCTCTATTTATGCCTTGCAAAATGGTTAATCTGTACAGTTTTTCTAGGTTCCACATATATGCATGAATATACAAGATTTGTTTTTCTCTTTCTGACTTACTTCACTCTGTATGACAGTCTCTAGATCCATCGACGTCTCTACAAATGACCCAATTTCATTCCTTTGCATGGCTGAGTAATATTCCATTTTATATATGTACCACAGCTTTATGCATTCGTCTGTCTGTGGGCATTTAGGTTGCTTCCATTACCTCGATATTGTAAATAGTGATGCAATGAACATTGCGGTGAATGACTCTTTTTGATTTATGGTTTTGTCTGGGTATATGTCCAGTACTGGGATTGCTGTATCATATGGTAATTCTATTGTTAGTTTCTTAAGAAATTCCATATTGTTCTCCATAATGACTGTATCAATTTATATTCCCAACAATAGTGGAAGAGGGTTCCTTTTCTCCACACCCTTTCCAGCATTTTTTGTTTGTAGATTTTCAATGATGCCTATTCTACCAGGTGTGAGGTGATACCTCATTGTTGAATCCATTTCGTTGAGCAAGGGGTAGCTCTTGTCTATTACATATTTGGCTTATGGAACGGTATCTGTGCTAATTTCAAACTCTGCTTTTATGCAGCACCCCAACTCACCTTCCCCCTTAAGCAGGCATAAGTTGGTTTTCTAAACTTGAGACCCTGTTCTGTTTTGTAATTCAGTTCATGTGTAGCCAAGTTCACATTCCGTGTATTAGTGATACCTTATGATGTTTCTTTTTCTGTGTGACTTATTTCACTTAGAATCATCGTGCCTCAATCCACTCATTATGCTGGTACGGGCCTGGTGACATAGATTTCATTGCTGAGTGGTATTCTGTTGTACAGAAGTACCGCAACTTCTTTATCCATTATTTGCTCTCTGGGATATTTAACTTGTGCCGTAGAAGAGATTCCTGTAAAAAGAGCCGTCCCAAATTTTGGGGTTGCTGTGTCTTTTTGATATTAATTTCCCTAAGCTATAGGACCATAAGTGGAAGTGCCCTAGTCTCTGTTGCTTTGTTTTTTAGATGTTTCAGGAAACACCATACACTTCTCCCGAGTGGCTGTTGGCAATTTACATCCCGCCCATCAGCATAACAAGGCTCCCAGTTCTCCATGGCCTGTCCTGCCTTTCTGGATTTTACACTTTATTCTGATGGCCCTTTTGACCGGGGGGAAGTGAGACTAAATTGTAGTGCAGATTTCCTTTGCAAGCTTGCTTGGTTGGCCAAAAAGGGCGTATGCGTTTTTTCCTGAATATATTCAGGAAAAAACGCATACGCCCTTGTTGGCCTAGTGCATCACTGTGGACGTTCTGCCTCATTTCCTATGCTTGAAATGCAATTCCTGTCTACCTCCTGAAATCGGTTTCCTGCAATTCTGCCCCGCTTTCAAGTCCTCTTGGCAGCCTTACTTCAGTCTATTTTTGGACAATAGCTGTCATTTATAACTCTGCAGGTTTGTGAATTACAGTGCCCCTGAGCTCCTTTCTTCAACTCGCTTTCTTGTGACCTGGCCGCAACACCGCAGGATGGCTTCAGGCCCTAATCTGGTTCCTGCACGGCATGCTGAGCCTTTGGTTAATTCCTCTTCCTGGTGGGAAATGAGAGTTAAATTTGCCCGTCCAGACACCTCCAGCTAGTCTCTCATTGGTTCTCGCTATTCCTGTTCATCTTCCGCAGAAATTGCAAACTGGACCAAACAGGAGGTTAAAGGCGCTGACTCTCCAAGTGGGGAGAGTGTTAGTAAAGCGTCTGGAATGTTGCACCCGAGTACCAGGGGAAGAAAACTGAGACATATTTGAACACGTCTCCCGTTCACACGGTTGATCATACTCTGGGTTCCACATGCATGTTTTAGCTGAAGGAAGAATACCTTAAAACTGGAGAGTTGAGACCCGTGTAATGGGTACCATGCAATATGTCTTCAAAGGGTCTTCATTTGCTCACCGAACCTCTCCAATCCTATCACTGCTGCATTTATGCCCCTGTACACACGCTTGATTCTCTTTTGGAGACATAGCAATCCATAGGTTTTAAGATACTTACTAGTCAGGTACATTCTTAGGCGTTTAATATGGGGTGTTGAGTCCATTTCGTTGAGCAAGGAGTAGCTCTTGTCTATTCCATATTTGGCTTAAGGAACTTTATCTGTGCTCATTTCAATCTCTGGTTTTATGCAGCACCCCAACTCACCTTTCCCCTTAAGCAAGCATAAGTTGGTTTTCTAAATTTGAGACCCTGTTCTGTTTTGGAATGCAGTTCCTGTGTAGCCAAGTTTACATTCCGTGTATTAGTGATATCTTATGATGTTTCTTTTTCTGTGTGACTTATTTCAGTTAGAATCATCATACCTGAATCCACTCATTGTGCTGCTAAGGGCCTGATGACATAGATTTCATTGCTGAGTGATATTGCTTTGTAAGTAAATACCACAACTTCTTTATCCATTTTTCACTTTCTGCGATGTTGAACTTGTACTGTAAACGAGGTTCTTGTAAACAGAGCCGTTTGAAACTTTGGGGTGGCTGTGTCTTTTTGATTTTAATTTCCCTAAGCTATAGGACCATAAGTGGAAGTGCCCTAGGCTCTGTTGCTTTGTTTTTTAGATGTTTCAGGAAACACCATACACTTCTCCGGAGTCTCTGTTGGCAATTTACATCCCGCCCATCAGCATAACAAGGCTCCCAGTTCTCCATGGCCTGTCCTGCCTTTCTGGATTTTACACTTTTTTCAGATGGCCCTTTTGACCGGGGGGAAGTGAGACTTCATTGTAGTGCAGATTTCCTTTGCAAGCTTGCTTGTTTGGCCAAAAAGGGCGTATGCGTTTTTTCCTGAATATATTCAGGCAAAAACGCATAGGCCCTTTTTGGCCAAGTGCATCATTGTGGACGTTCTGCCTCTTTTCCTATGCTTGAAATGCAATTTCAGTCTACCTCCTGAAATCGGTTTCCTGCAATTCTGCCCCGCTTTCAAGCCCTCTTGGCAGCCTTACTTCAGTCTATTTTTGGGCGATAGCTGTCATTTATAACTCTGCAGGTTTGTGAATTACAGTGCCCCTGAGCTCCTTTCTTCAACTCGCTTTCTTGTGAGCTGGCCGCAACACCGCAGGATGGCTTCAGGCCCTAATCTGGTTCCGGTACGGTACGCTGAGCCTTTGGTTAATTCCTCTTCCTGGTGGGAAATGAGAGTTAAATTTGCCCGTGCAGACACCTCCAGATAGCCTCTCATTGGTTCTCGCTATTCCTGTTCATCTTCCGCAGAAATTGCAAACTGGGCCAAACAGGAGGTTAAAGGGACTGACTCTCCAAGACGGGAGTGTGTTAGTAAAGCGTCTGGAATGTTGCACCCGAGTACCAGGGGGGGAAAACTGAGACATATTTGAACACGTCTCCCGTTCACATGGTTGATCATACTCTGGGTTCCACATGCATGTTTTAGCTGAAGGAAGAATACCTTAAACCTGGAGAGTTAAGACCCGTGGAAAGGGTACCATGCAATATGACTTCAAAGGGTCTTCATTTGCTCATGAACCTCTCCAATCCTATCACTGCTGCGTTTATGCCCCTGTACACATGCTTGATTCTCTTTCAGAGACATAGCAATCCATAGGTTTTAAGATACTTACTAGTCAGGTATATTCTTAGGCATTTAATATGGGGTGTTGAGTCCATTTCGTTGAGCAAGGAGTAGCTCTTGTCTATTCCATATTTGACTTAAGGAACTTTATCTGTGCTCATTTCAATCTCTGGTTTTATGCAGCACCCCAACTCACCTTCCCCGTTAAGGAATCATAAGTTGGTTTTCTAAACTTGAGACACTGTTCTGTTTTGTAATTCAGTTCATGTGTAGCCAAGTTCACATTCTGTGCATTAGTGACACCTTATGATGTTTCTTTTCTGTGTTACTTATTTCAGTTCGAATCATCATACCTGAATCCACTCATTATGCTGCTACGGGCCTGATGACATAGATTTCATTGCTTAGTGATATTGCATTGTACGTAAGTACCACAAGTTCTTTATCCATTTTTCACTTTCTGCGATATTGAACTTGTACGGTAAACGAGGTTCTTGTAAACAGAGCCGTCCCAAACTTTGGGGTGGCTGTGTCTTTTTGATTTTAATTTCCCTAAGCTATAGGACCATAAGTGGAAGTGCCCTAGGCTCTGTTGCTTTGTTTTTTAGATGTTTCAGGAAACACCATACACTTCTCCAGAGTGTCTGTTGGCAATTTACATCCCGCCCATCAGCATAAGAAGGCTCCCAGTTCTCCATGGCCTGTCGTGCCTTTATGGATTTTACACTTTTTTCAGATGGCCCTTTTGACCGGGGGGAAGTGAGACTTCATTGTAGTGCAGATTTCCTTTGCAAGCTTGCTTGGTTGGCCAAAAAGGGCGTATGCGTTTTTTCCTGAATATATTCAGGAAAAAACACATACGCCCTTTTTGGCCAAGTGCATCATTGTCGAGTTTCTGACTCTCTTCATATGTTTTCAATGCAATTCCAGTCTACCTCCTGAAATCGGTTTCCTGCAGTTCTGCCTTGCTTTCAGTGCCTCTTCATAGCCTTACCTAAATATATTTTTGAAAAATAGTTGGCCTTTATAACTCTGCAGGTTTTTGAATTGCAGTGGCCCTTAGCTCCATTTTTTAGCTCTTATTTTTGTGGTCTTGCCCCGTAACCACAGGATTCCTTGAAGCCCTATTTTTCTTCTGGGGCACCTTGCTGTGCCTTTGGTTAATTCTTCTTACTGATGTGATATTAGAGTGACATGTGCCCATTGAAACCGCTACAGCTAGTTTCTCACTGGTTCCCCCTATTCCCATTCATCCTCTGCACTAACTGCAGACTGTGCGATACCAGAACTTAAAGGCATTGACTCCATGTGGGGATGTTGTTAGTAAAGCGGCTGGAATGTCGATCCGGAGCCCCAGGAGAGGAAAAATGAGGTGCGTTTTAGAAACCTTTCCCGATCATATGGTATACCAGTCGCTGGGTTTCCCAAGCATGGTTTAGCTGTAGGAAGATTCCCTTCAACCTGGAGTGTTGGGACCCTTGGACTGAGTAGCATGAAGTATTGCATTAAACTTTCGGCAGTTGCTCACCAAAGCTCACCAATCCTGTCAGCCCCAAGTGTCCAGCCTTATGTCTTATCCAGCTGTGGGTTTATATGTGGTCAATCCAGGTTGCATCACAGCCCCTGAGCGAATTTTGTAAGAATTTTTCTCTCTTTCATTGTTTCAGAGTTTTGTTTTTAAAATTTATTTCTATAATGGGGTTTAGCTCATTTTCACTGCTGTGTTTGTGCCGCTCTGCACACACTTGATTCCCTTATGGAGATATATCAATACATGGGTTTTAAGATTCTTATTCCTCAGATATATTTCTCTGCGGTGTATAGGGTGTGTTGAGGCCAGTTCATTGAGCAAGGTGTAGATCTTGTCTAATACCTATTTGGTTTATTGAACGGTATCTGTGCTAATTTCAAACTCTGGTTTTATGCATCACCCCACCTCTCCTTTCCCCTTAAGCTGACATAAGTGTGTTTTCTAAATGTGAGACACTGTTCTGTTCTGTAATTCATTTCTTGTGCAGCCATATTTACCCTCCCTCTATAAGTGATATCTTATGATATGTTTCTTTTTCTGTTTGACTTATTTCAAGTAGTATTATCGGACCTAAATCCACTCTTTATCCTTCTACTAGCCTTATTACATTGATTTCATGGTGAAGAGATATTCCATTGTACATAAGTACCACATCTTCTTTATCCATTGTTCTCTTTCCTGGGATATTTAAGGTGTACTGAAGTTGAGGTTCTTGTAAACAGAGTAACCCTAAACTGTGGTGTGCTTGTGTCTTGTTGATTTTTAGACTTCCCTAGATATACTCCCATGATTGGAAGAGTCCTATGCTCTGTAGCTCTGTTTTTTAGATGATTTAGGAACCACCATACACTTCTCCAGAGTGGCTCTCGGCAGTTCACACACTGCCCATCAGCGTATAAAAGCTCCCTGTTCTCCATGGCCTGTCCTGCATTTCTGGTTTTTACAATTTTTTAGGATGGCCCTTTTGACCGGTGGGAAGTGAGACTTCTTTGTTGTGCACATTTGCATTGCTTGCTTGCTTCGTTGCCCATAAAGTGCGTATGCGTTTTTTCCTGGATATAATCAGGAAAAAACGCATACGCCCTTTTGGGCCAACTGCATCATTGTCGAAATTCTGCCGCTTTTCATGTGCGTTAAAGACGAGTCCAATCTATCTCTTGAAATCTGTTTCTTGCAATTCTGTCTTGCATTCAGATCCTCTTCTTTGCCTTACCTCAACATATTTTTGGACGTTAGTTTTCATTTATAACTCTGCAGGTTTGTGAATTGCAGTGACCCTGAGCTCCATTTTTTAAGTTGCTCTTTTGTGAGCTGGCCTCAAACCCGCAGGATTGCTTCAGGCCCTATTTTGGCTCCGGCGAGGCAGGCTGAGCCTTTCTTTAATTCTTATTCTTAATGGGAAATTAGAGTGATATGTGCCCGTCCAAACCCCTACAACTCTTCTCTCATTGGTTCCCCCTCTTCCCGTTCATCCTCCTCACAATTTGCAAAATGTGTGAAACAGAAGTTTAAATGTGCTGATTCTCCAAGTGGGGAGATTCTAAGTAGCGTGGCTGGAATGGTGAACAGGAGCACCAGGAGAGGATAAATGAGGTGCATTTTAGACACATCTCCCGATCACATGGTGTACAGTCCTCTGGGTTTTCCATGCATGTTTTAGTTGTAGGAAGATCCCTTGAACCTGCAGATTTGGGACCCATTGAATGGGTACCAGGTAGTATTACTTTAAAGGGTGTGCATTTCCTCACCCAACCTCACATTTCTCTTAGCGCAAACAGTTTCCAGCCTTATGTCTCATCCTGCTGTGGGTCTAGATGTGTTCAATCCATGTTGCATCACCGTCCCTGAGGAAAAGTTGTAAGAGGTTTTCTCTGTCTCTCTGTCGTTTATTTTTTTCAATTTATTACTATATTGGTTACAGCTGATTTTCAAAGCTCTGTTTCTTGCTGCTGTACATCCACTTGATTCACGTACAGAGAGACATCAATAAATTCTTTTTCAGATTCTTACCAGTCGTATATATTCTTTTCTGGTGACTTGAGTGTGCTGAGTGCAGTTCTTTTAGCTACCGTGTAGGCCTTGTTGATTATCAGTTTGGTATTTGGAATGGTATCTTTGCTAATTTCAACCTCCTGGATGATGCCTCACCCCTCCCCACCTTTCCCGTTTAGCAGCCTTATGTGTGTTTTCTACATATTTGACTATGTTTTTGTTTTGTAATTTATTTCATGTGTAGCCATTTTGGATTCCACCTTTAAGTGATATCTTATGATATGTGTCTTTTTCTTTTTGAATTCTGTCACTTAGAATGATCATACGTAACTCCTCCGGAGTCGTTACAACTGGCCATATTTCATTGATTTCCAGGCTGAATAATATTCCACTCTACCTAAGTACCACATCTCTATCCATTTTTTCCCTCCAGAGACATTTAAGTTATATCCTAGTCGAGGATCTTTTAAACAGAGAGGGGGTAAACATTGGGGTGCCTGTGTCCTCTCGATTTTTGTTTTTCCCAAGATATACGCCCATGAGTGCAAGTGCCCTATGCTCTGTAGCTCATTTTTTAGATGCTTTAGTAAACACAATACACTTCTCCAGAATGGCCGTTGGCAATATACATTTCCACTATAAGTCTCACAGGGCTCCCTCTTCTCGTTGCCCTGTCCTGCATTTCTGTTGTTTACGCTTTATGAGGATGGCTCTTCTGACTGATGCGAAGTGATATCTTTTGTAGTATTGACTTCCAGTGCCCACCTGTTTGGTTGGCTAAAAAAGTGTATGCCCTTTTCTTGAATATATACAGAAAAGAACGCATACACCCTTTTTGGCCAACTGCAATGTTGGCAATGTTCAGCTCCTTTTCTTGTGCTTAATGGCGAGTCCTTTCTACCTCCTCAAATCCCTTTCCTGCCATTCTCCCTTGCTTACAAGTCCTTTTCTCTGACTTTCCTCAAGACATTTTTCAGTGATGGATATTTTCAACTCTGCAGTTTTGTGAATTTTACTGCCCCTGAGTTCCATTGTTCAACTCGTGTTTATGGGAACTGGCCACAAAGCAGCGGGATTTCCTCAAGCCCTATACTGTTTCCATGGGCAACCCTAGCCTTTGGTCAATTCGTCTTCCTGATTGGAAATTAGAGTGACATGTGCCTGTCTGAACACCTAGGACTTGTCTCTCATTGTTCCTCATCCTTCCGCTTCATCCTCTGGACAAATTCCAAACTGTACGCAACAGGATGTTGACAGTGCTGACATCTCCAAGTGGGGAGACTGTTAGTAAAGACGCTGGAGGGGTGAACCCGAGCACCAGGAGATGAGGAGATGAGATGCCTTTTCCAAACTCTTCCCGATCAGACGGTATACCATCCTCTGGGTGTGACAGACATGTTTTAGCAGTAGGAAGAGTCCCATTCATGTAAGGAGAACACCAGGGCTTTTTCAAAATCAGTGTCTCCCCGAAACCCAAACTGGGGAAGTTTTTAAGCTACGGCTACACATATGTTCATTAAGGGCCTTGGGAAGTAGGCAGAGTCCAAACTTTAGATGATTGAAGTCTTCAGGGTCAGAAGCACTCACCACCAGCTTCCCTTAGGCTACACTTTAACTGTCATTGATAGATGATGTCAATAAAAATATCTATTCTTTTTCAGATTATTTCCCCTTATAGGTTATTGCAAAATGTTGAGTGTAGTTCCCTGTGCTATACAGTAGTTCCTTGTTGATGATCTATTTTATACATAGCAGTGTGTATGTGTTAATTCCAAACTGTTAATTTATCCCTCCTCCCACCTTTCCCCTTTGGTAATAATAAATTATAAGATTTTATACTTCTCAGAAATGTGGGAGCTGAAAGAGAGGTATCATTTTCAATGGAAAAGCATTTAAAACAAGATTGAAGCTTTAACCAAGATTATTAGATGTACATCCTTGGAAAGAAATCACTTCGTTTCTCTAATATTGACCTGACAAATAAGACAAACCTTTTCACTGAACTTGCTTATAAAAAGTGATGGAAATATCAAATGGAAGTGTTAAAAACATCTTATTTTACCCGAGCCTTATACACTGTTCTATGTTAACTACAGTTTGGCTCACACATCTGTTCATTGAGGTTACAATAGTCTCAATTTCTGTTACTGATCCTCCAGAGTGGACCCCAACAAGTGTCCCCCTGCCCAGTGTCATTGGGGCCAACAGATCGAGACTGAGTTTGGTTCACAAGCAAAGGAAACTTTATATTTTGATCAGAGAATGGAGAGGTGAGAGCATGCACTACCCCGTGGGCTGTGGGCTGGGCTGCTGTGTAGAGATCCTGTCAGAGTCAGTGGGAGGGAGGGAGGCGGCGGAGCTCTTGAGGGCCGGGTTGGCTGTAGCTCAGGCTCTATATCGTGGAGTCTGCACTGGGCCCCAGGAGCTGAGGTGTCGACCCAGCCATTCTGCACTAGGAAATCTGGTCTGAAGTGCCGGGTGTGGAACCTCTGCATGCGGGACCCTAGGAGCACGTGAAATTAGACAAAGCACAAAGGATAAAAAAGGTTAGACTTGACTTTATTGCCCAGATTCTATTTTTATCTCCCAGGGATTTTTAATGGGCTTTGCTGGGGACAAACCCCTCTTCTGCCTTTTGTCCCGTTCCTCATTCTTGGAGTGCTGAGGGTGCAGACCCTTCTTCTGTAACTGCTGAGTGCTGAGTTGGGAGCCCTCATACCCTGGGGCGAGGGTCAGAGCTTCTCCCCAGCAGCCTCCCGGTGACGTTGATTGTCCCCAGGACACCTGCCTCCCTGCTCGTCCACCTGAGCACCAGCATTGGAAGTGTTATGATTCTAATGACCTTTAAGGGTCCAGGAAAGAGATGTGCAGAGACGCTGTGGGGGCCGGTTTCACCCCGCCCCACATTTGTTCGGCCACCTTAGGCTGACTGTCTCTGCCAGCCTAGATGTTCTGACCAGTAGTCTGCGCTTTCTTCAGTTAGGCCCCTGAATTAACGTACAAACAGCACCAGGTGTCAGAGCCCTGCCCGCTCAACTCCCAGACAGTCCAGGGTCAGTGGTGACCAAGGACCATGATGGCTACTGAGTCAACAGCCTTTTGAAGTAAACAGGAGTCCAGCCGGTCTTATTGGCCACCATCATCACGGTGTCTGTCGGCTTTTCTATGGTGACAGTGTGGTATACTGTTCCCCCGCCAAGATTATTAGCTCCCCTCTGGGTGCAGTAAGTCCTGCAAGCAGTAGTCTACTCTTTTGGGACACACTCTTGTTGTTTTATGAGAGAAACTCCAGGTCAAGTGATGTTCACACGAGTCGTCATGGTGCCCTGTTGCCCCCGGTTATCTCTCTGGATGTTGGAGTTGGAGGGCCTCCTCACTCGAGGTCGGTGTGCCCACGGAGCGAACCCTGCAACTTCAGGGCATGGTTGGTGGTTAGGATCACCACGTGGGGTCCTTTTCCCTTAGGAGGGAGGTGGCCTTTTGGGCTGCTGATTTCCAGGTTTTTAGATACCGCCAGTATCTTGGCCAGATGTGGCAGTGGGCCAAGCCCCTTAGTGACCGTAGTTTATCCTACCTGGATGGCATTCTTGCATTGTTCCATTTCAAGTGGTCCCAGTTTTTGCACTAATTCTCCAATGGCGATTCACCTTTCACCGGGAATGTAAAGGTCAAAGGGTTTAGCTAAATTAGGGAGTTCCAGGGCAAGGGTCTGAATTGACTGCTCTTTCCATTCTTGAAAGGCCACTTCTGGATTCTATTCAAAAGGATCATCATCTTTTCCTTTCAGTGTTTCATATAGAGGCCCAGCTAGTAGACTGTAGTTAGGGATCCAGAAGCAGCAAACCCTGGCCTCCCCAGGAACCCCTAAGCTGTCTTCTAGTTTTAGAAAGGGGTAAGGCTGAAAATGGTTTCTTCCCTTTCCTGGGATGGGCTTCTCTGACCTTCTGTGAGAATGAAGCCCAGGCAGGTCACCGCAGTCTGTGATATTTGAGCTTTTTCTTGGACAACTTCTATCCTTTATTGGCTTGGTAGTTCAGAGGCCTCCTTAGTAGGGCTGGTGATCAGAATGTCGTCTGCATATTGAAGGAGGGTTTCCTTTTCCAGAGGTAGAACTTTTAGGTCTTTAGCTAAGCTTTCCCCAAAGATGGTGTGGGAATTTTTGCACCCTTGGGGCCAGACGGCCCGGAAGTATTGTTTTAGTTGTATGTTGAGTCCTGCCACTCACAAGCCAAAATTTCTTGTGACTCTGGGACTAATGGAATACAAAAGAAGGCATCATTGAAGACTAATACAGAATACCATGTCCTGGTGGTTGGTAGAATGACCAGCAGGGTGTAGGAATTAGGAGCAACTGGAGGTATATCCTCGGTGGCTTCACTGACTGTCCTGACATCCTTTACCAGGTCCCCAGCAGCCCATGGGGCTCTCGTGGTCAGACCAATCCCAGAATATGGAGCTCACCTGGGCAGGTACCCCACCCCCACCCCAGCCCACGGGGCTCTCGTGGTCAGGCCCCTCCCAGGATACAGAGCTACCCTTGCGGGTACCGTGGCAGGGCTGGGCACACAGGAACCGTGCACATAGCCCTCATTGCAGAGCACCCCCAGCTCACCTGTCGCTCAGAGCTGACACAGAGCACCTCAGAGCAGGACTTGAACTAACAAACAGCAGCTGCGACAGGTCTGTGACCCTGGGCATCACTCCGTGAGGCCTCCCTCCACCTGGTCTTCCAGAGACTTCCACTGCACCCGGGGCACCAGGCCTCTGTCTCCAGCCACCACCCACCCCTCCTCTCCCTGACTCCTGGGTTCCTCTCATTAGGAGAGGGTTTTCTTGAAGTTGTCTCCCACTCATGGGCCAGATAAAATGATTAGAAAACAAGCCAAAGCTGCAGCCCCTTGTCTATCCTGACTCTCAGGAGCCCACACCTGTTCCTTGGACCTGGCCGGTTCAGCAAGTTCCATTTTCTGCAACTGTGAGCCCCTGAGGGGTGATGATTGGCTGACCTGGGCAGCCTTACCGTGCCGGCCAGCCCTCCCCAGGTGTGCCTGGGTTGAGATCAATATAAATACCACTCCAGGCAGCAAGAGCCCCTGCAGCCATGCCTGACGCCATTTTCTCTGCCCTGTCAGCAGTCTCGGGGCTGGGCTGGTGGGAGGGAGTGAGAGGCCACGGCTTTGTGGGTGGCCCAGTGTGAGTGGGGCTCTGCTGGACTTTCTGCAGCAGTTGCCAGGCTGCCACCTGCTAAAGAAGAGGATGTGTCACCCATACCTGCTGCTGGAATTTCTCCCTGGGCAGAGGTGAGGAAGGAAAAAAGCAGTGGGGGCAGGGACAGGACGGGTATCTCAGGCAGGGAAATGGAAATCTTCCAGAAGAGCACCCAGGGCCAGGACCATCCTGGCTGGCCTGCAGGCACCAAGTCGGCCGGCATGCTGTCACTCGTGTGGCTCTATGGCCCTTCCTCTAGGCTTTCAAGTCCTTGTATATATTCAGGTGTTTTACCTGGGACGGGTGGGAATAGTTCAGCAGCAACTGGCCTGGGGCTCAGCTCACGTTTACTCACAGATGCCTCGGCACGGTGCCCCAGCTTTGCAATGAGGACGCTTGTTGCGTGGGGGCTGCTGGCTGAATGGGAGACGATTCCCCACCACTGACCAACTTCAGAATTGTTTACAACTGGAGCAAGTGCCCTGATACGGTTTTCCTCTGTGTAACTGGTGGGTTCTGTGTTTTTTTTCTCTTTTTCGTTTTTGGTTCAAGGTAGATTTTATTCCTCTTTTTTGTATTTACAGATATAAGCATGGAAATAATTTATTCATATAAATACATGTATGTGCAGGGAATAATTGTTTTTTCTGTTTTATTTTTTAAATTTTACTTCTTTTTAATTTTGAATTTTATTTTATATTTTTATACAGCAGGTTCTTATTGGTTATCTATTTTATACATATAAATGTATACATGCCAATCCCAGTCTCTCAACTCCTCCCACCACCACCCCCCCAACAGCTTTCCCCCCTTGTTGTCCATACGTTTGTTGTCTACATCTGTTGCTCTATTTATGCCTTGCAAAATGGTTAATCTGTACAGTTTTTCTAGGTTCCACATATATGCATGAATATACAAGATTTGTTTTTCTCTTTCTGACTTACTTCACTCTGTATGACAGTCTCTAGATCCATCGACGTCTCTACAAATGACCCAATTTCATTCCTTTGCATGGCTGAGTAATATTCCATTTTATATATGTACCACAGCTTTATGCATTCGTCTGTCTGTGGGCATTTAGGTTGCTTCCATTACCTCGATATTGTAAATAGTGATGCAATGAACATTGCGGTGAATGACTCTTTTTGATTTATGGTTTTGTCTGGGTATATGTCCAGTACTGGGATTGCTGTATCATATGGTAATTCTATTGTTAGTTTCTTAAGAAATTCCATATTGTTCTCCATAATGACTGTATCAATTTATATTCCCAACAATAGTGGAAGAGGGTTCCTTTTCTCCACACCCTTTCCAGCATTTTTTGTTTGTAGATTTTCAATGATGCCTATTCTACCAGGTGTGAGGTGATACCTCATTGTTGAATCCATTTCGTTGAGCAAGGGGTAGCTCTTGTCTATTACATATTTGGCTTATGGAACGGTATCTGTGCTAATTTCAAACTCTGCTTTTATGCAGCACCCCAACTCACCTTCCCCCTTAAGCAGGCATAAGTTGGTTTTCTAAACTTGAGACCCTGTTCTGTTTTGTAATTCAGTTCATGTGTAGCCAAGTTCACATTCCGTGTATTAGTGATACCTTATGATGTTTCTTTTTCTGTGTGACTTATTTCACTTAGAATCATCGTGCCTCAATCCACTCATTATGCTGGTACGGGCCTGGTGACATAGATTTCATTGCTGAGTGGTATTCTGTTGTACAGAAGTACCGCAACTTCTTTATCCATTATTTGCTCTCTGGGATATTTAACTTGTGCCGTAGAAGAGATTCCTGTAAAAAGAGCCGTCCCAAATTTTGGGGTTGCTGTGTCTTTTTGATATTAATTTCCCTAAGCTATAGGACCATAAGTGGAAGTGCCCTAGGCTCTGTTGCTTTGTTTTTTAGATGTTTCAGGAAACACCATACACTTCTCCCGAGTGGCTGTTGGCAATTTACATCCCGCCCATCAGCATAACAAGGCTCCCAGTTCTCCATGGCCTGTCCTGCCTTTCTGGATTTTACACTTTATTCTGATGGCCCTTTTGACCGGGGGGAAGTGAGACTAAATTGTAGTGCAGATTTCCTTTGCAAGCTTGCTTGGTTGGCCAAAAAGGGCGTATGCGTTTTTTCCTGAATATATTCAGGAAAAAACGCATACGCCCTTGTTGGCCTAGTGCATCACTGTGGACGTTCTGCCTCATTTCCTATGCTTGAAATGCAATTCCTGTCTACCTCCTGAAATCGGTTTCCTGCAATTCTGCCCCGCTTTCAAGTCCTCTTGGCAGCCTTACTTCAGTCTATTTTTGGACAATAGCTGTCATTTATAACTCTGCAGGTTTGTGAATTACAGTGCCCCTGAGCTCCTTTCTTCAACTCGCTTTCTTGTGAGCTGGCCGCAACACCGCAGGATGGCTTCAGGCCCTAATCTGGTTCCTGCACGGCATGCTGAGCCTTTGGTTATTTCCTCTTCCTGGTGGGAAATGAGAGTTAAATTTGCCCGTCCAGACACCTCCAGCTAGTCTCTCATTGGTTCTCGCTATTCCTGTTCATCTTCCGCAGAAATTGCAAACTGGACCAAACAGGAGGTTAAAGGCGCTGACTCTCCAAGTGGGGAGAGTGTTAGTAAAGCGTCTGGAATGTTGCACCCGAGTACCAGGGGAAGAAAACTGAGACATATTTGAACACGTCTCCCGTTCACACGGTTGATCATACTCTGGGTTCCACATGCATGTTTTAGCTGAAGGAAGAATACCTTAAAACTGGAGAGTTGAGACCCGTGGAATGGGTACCATGCAATATGTCTTCAAAGGGTCTTCATTTGCTCACCGAACCTCTCCAATCCTATCACTGCTGCATTTATGCCCCTGTACACACGCTTGATTCTCTTTTGGAGACATAGCAATCCATAGGTTTTAAGATACTTACTAGTCAGGTACATTCTTAGGCGTTTAATATGGGGTGTTGAGTCCATTTCGTTGAGCAAGGAGTAGCTCTTGTCTATTCCATATTTGGCTTAAGGAACTTTATCTGTGCTCATTTCAATCTCTGGTTTTATGCAGCACCCCAACTCACCTTTCCCCTTAAGCAAGCATAAGTTGGTTTTCTAAATTTGAGACCCTGTTCTGTTTTGGAATGCAGTTCCTGTGTAGCCAAGTTTACATTCCGTGTATTAGTGATATCTTATGATGTTTCTTTTTCTGTGTGACTTATTTCAGTTAGAATTATCGTACCTGAATCCACTCATTATGCTGCTACGGGCCTGATGACATAGATTTCATTGCTGAGTGATACTGCATTGTATGTAAGTACCACAACTTCTTTATCCATTTTTCACTTTCTGTGATATTGAACTTGTACGGTAAATGAGGTTCTTGTAAACGGAGGCGTGCCAAACATTGGGGTGGCTGTGTCTTTCTGATTTTAATTTCCCTAAGCTATAGGACCATAACTGGAAGTGCCCTACGCTCTGTTGCTTTGTTTTCTAGATGTTTCAGGAAACACCATACACTTCTCCTGAGTGTCTGTTGGCAATTTACATCCCGCCCATCAGCATAACAAGGCTCCCAGTTCTCCATGGCCTGTCCTGCCTTTCTGGATTTTACACTTTTTTCAGATGGCCCTTTTGACCAGGGGGAAGTGAGACTTCATTGTAGTGCCGATTTCCTTTGCAAGCTTGCTTGGTTGGCCAAAAAGGGCGTATGCGTTTTTTCCTGAATATATTCAGGAAAAAACGCATACGCCCTTGTTGGCCAAGTGCATCATTGAGGACGTTCTGCCTCTTTTCCTATGCTTTCAATGCAATTCCAGTCTACCTCCTGAAATCGGTTTCCTGCAATTCTGCCCCGCTTTCAAGTCCTCTTGGCAGCCTTACTTCAGTCTATTTTTGGACGACAGCTATCATTTATAACTCTGCAGGTTTGTGAATTACAGTGCCCCTGAGCTCCTTTCTTCAACTCGCTTTCTTGTGACCTGGCCGCAACACCGCAGGATGGCTTCAGGCCCTAATCTGGTTCCGGCACGGCACGCTGAGCCTTTGGTTAATTCCTCTTCCTGGTGGGAAATGAGAGTTAAATTTGCCCGTCCAGACACCTCCAGCTAGCCTATCATTGGTTCTCGCTATTCCTGTTCATCTTCCGCAGAAATTGCAAACTGGGCCAAACAGGAGGTTAAAGGGACTGACTCTCCAAGTGGGGAGAGTGTTAGTAAAGCGTCTGGAATGTTGCACCCGAGTACCAGGGGAGGAAAACTGAGACATATTTGAACACGTCTCCCGTTCACATGGTTGATCATACTTGGGTTCCACATGCATGTTTTAGCTGAAGGAAGAATACCTTAAACCTGGAGAGTTAAGACCCGTGGAATGGGTACCATGCAATATGACTTCAAAGGGTCTTCATTTGCTCACCGAACCTCTCCAATCCTATCACTGCTGCATTTATGCCCCTGTACACATGCTTGATTCTCTTTCGGAGACATAGCAATCCCTAGGTTTTAAGATACTTACTAGTCAGGTACATTCTTAGGAGTTTAATATGCGGTGTTGAGTCCATTTTGTTGAGCAAGGAGTAGCTCTTGTCTATTCCATATTTGGCTTAAGGAACTTTATCTGTGCTCATTTCAATCTCTGGTTTTATGCAGCACCCCAACTCACCTTTCCCCTTAAGCAAGCATAAGTTGGTTTTCTAAATTTGAGACCCTGTTCTGTTCTGTAATTCAGTTCCTGTGTAGCCAAGTTTACATTCCGTGTATTACTGATATCTTATGATGTTTCTTTTTCTGTGTGACTTATTTCAGTTAGAATCATCATACCTGAATCCACTCATTGTGCTGCTAAGGGCCTGATGACACAGATTTCATTGCTGAGTGATATTGCTTTGTAAGTAAATACCACAACTTCTTTCTCCATTTTTCACTTTCTGCGATGTTGAACTTGTACTGTAAACGAGGTTCTTGTAAACAGAGCCGTTCCAAACTTTGGGGTGGCTGTGTCTTTTTGATTTTAATTTCCCTAAGCTATAGGACCATAAGTGGAAGTGCCCTAGGTTCTGTTGCTTTGTTTTTTAGATGTTTCAGGAAACACCATACACTTCTCCCGAGTGGTTGTTGGCAATTTACATCCCGCCCATCAGCATAACAAGGCTCCCAGTTCTCCATGGCCTGTCCTGCCTTTCTGGATTTTACACTTTTTTCAGATGGCCCTTTTGACCAGGGGGAAGTGAGACTTCATTTTAGTGCAGATTTCCTTTGCAAGCTTGCTTGGTTGGCCAAAAAGGGCGTATGCGTTTTTTCCTGAATATATTCAGGAAAAAACGCATACGCCCATTTTGGCCAAGTGCATCATTGTGGACGTTCTGCCTCTTTTCCTATGCTTTCAATGCAATTCCAGTCTACCTCCTGAAATCGGTTTCCTGCAATTCTGCCCCGCTTTCAAGTCCTCTTGGCAGCCTTACTTCAGTCTATTTTTGGACGATAGCTGTCATTTATAACTCTGCAGGTTTGTGAATTACAGTGCCCCTGAGCTCCTTTCTTCAACTCGCTTTCTTGTGACCTGGCCGCAACACCGCAGGATGGCTTCAGGCCCTAATCTGGTTCCGGCCCGGCACGCTGAGCCTTTGGTTATTTCGTCTTCCTGGTGGGAAATGAGAGTTAAATTTGCCCGTCCAGACACCTCCAGCTAGCCTCTCATTGGTTCTCGCTATTCCTGTTCATCTTCCGCAGAAATTGCAAACTGGGCCAAACAGGAGGTTAAAGGGACTGACTCTCCAAGTGGGGAGAGTGTTAGTAAAGCGTCTGGAATGTTGCACCCGAGTACCAGGGGAGGAAAACTGAGACATATTTGAACACGTCTCCCGATCACATGGTTGATCATACTCTAGGTTCCCCATGCATGTTTTAGCTGAAGGAAGAATACCTTAAACCTGGGTAGTTGAAACCCGTGGAATGGGTACCATGCAATATGACTTCAAAGGGTCTTCATTTGCTCACCGAACCTCTCCAATCCTATCACTGCTGCATTTATGCCCCTGTACACATGCTTGATTCTCTTTCGGAGACATAGCAATCCATAGGTTTTAAGATACTTACTAGTCAGGTACATTCTTAGGCGTTTAATATGCGGTGTTGAGTCCATTTCGTTGAGCAAGGAGTAGCTCTTGTCTATTCCATATTTGACTTAAGGAACTTTATCTGTGCTCATTTCAATCTCTGGTTTTATGCAGCACCCCAACTCACCTTTACCCTTAAGCAAGCATAAGTTGGTTTTCTAAATTTGAGACCCTGTTCTGTTCTGTAATTCAGTTTCTGTGTAGCCAAGTTTACATTCCGTGTATTACTGATATCTTATGATGTTTCTTTTTCTGTGTGACTTATTTCAGTTAGAATCATCATACCTGAATCCACTCATTGTGATGCTAAGGGCCTGATGACATAGATTTCATTGCGGAGTGATATTGCTTTGTAAGTAAATACCACAACTTCTTTATCCTTTTTTCACTTTCTGCGATGTTGAACTTGTACTGTAAACGAGGTTCTTGTAAACAGAGGCGTCCCAAACTTTGGGGTGGCTGTGTCTTTTTGATTTTAATTTCCCTAAGCTATAGGACCATAAGTGGCAGTGCCCTAGGCTCTGTTGCTTTGTTTTTTAGATGTTTCAGGAAACACCATACACTTCTCCCGAGTGTCTATTGGCAATTTACATCCCACCCATCAGCATAACAAGGCTCCCAGTTCTCCATGGCCTGTCCTGCCTTTCTGGATTTTACACTTTTTTCAGATGGCCCTTTTGACCGGGGGGAAGTGAGACTTCATTGTAGTGCAGATTTCCTTTGCAAGCTTGCTTGGTTGGCCAAAAAGGGCGTATGCGTTTTTTCCTGAATATATTCAGGAAAAAACGCATACGCCCTTTTTGGCCAAGTGCATCATTGTGGACGTTCTGCCTCTTTTCCTATGCTTTCAATGCAATTCCAGTCTACCTCCTGAAATCGGTTTCCTGCAATTCTGCCCCGCTTTCAAGTCCTCTTGGCAGCCTTACTTCAGTCTATTTTTGGACGATAGCTGTCATTTATAACTCTGCAGGTTTGTGAATTACAGTGCCCCTGAGCTCCTTTCTTCAACTCGCTTTCTTTTGAGCTGGCCGCAACACCGCAGGATGGCTTCAGGCCCTAATCTGGTTCCGGCACGGCACACTGAGCCTTTGGTTAATTCCTCTTCCTGGTGGGAAATGAGAGTTAAATTTGCCCGTCCAGACACCTCCAGCTAGCCTCTCATTGGTTCTCGCTATTCCTGTTCATCTTCCGCAGAAATTGCAAACTGGGCCAAACAGGAGGTTAAAGGCGCTGACTCTCCAAGTGGGGAGAGTGTTAGTAAAGCATCTGGAATGTTGCACCCGAGTACCAGGGGAGGAAAACTGAGACATATTTGAACACGTCTCCCGTTCACATGGTTGATCATATTTGGGTTCCACATGCATGTTTTAGCTGAAGGAAGAATACCTTAAACCTGGAGAGTTGAGACCCGTGTAATGGGTACCATGCAATATGACTTCAAAGGGTCTTCATTTGCTCACCGAACCTCTCCAATCCTATCACTGCTGCGTTTATGCCCCTGTACACATGCTTGATTCTCTTTCGGAGACATAGCAATCCATAGGTTTTACGATACTTACTAGTCAGGTACATTCTTACGCGTTTAATATGCGGTGTTGAGTCCATTTCGTTGAGCAAGGAGTAGCTCTTGTCTATTCCATATTTGACTTAAGGAACTTTATCTGTGCTCATTTCAGTCTCTGGTTTTATGCAGCACCCCAACTCACCTTTACCCTTAAGCAAGCATAAGTTGGTTTTCTAAATTTGAGACCCTGTTCTGTTCTGTAATTCAGTTCCTGTGTAGCCAAGTTTCCATTCCGTGTATTACTGATATCTTATGATGTTTCTTTTTCTGTGTGACTTATTTCAGTTAGAATCATCATACCTGAATCCACTCATTGTGCTGCTAAGGGCCTGATGACATAGATTTCATTGCTGAGTGATATTGCTTTGTAAGTAAATACCACAACTTCTTTATCCATTTTTCACTTTCTGCGATGTTGAACTTGTACTGTAAACGAGGTTCTTGTAAACAGAGCCGTTTGAAACTTTGGGGTGGCTGTGTCTTTTTGATTTTAATTTCCCTAAGCTATAGGACCATAAGTGGCAGTGCCCTAGGCTCTGTTGCTTTGTTTTTTAGATGTTTCAGGAAACACCATACACTTCTCCGGAGTCTCTGTTGGCAATTTACATCCCGCCCATCAGCATAACAAGGCTCCCAGTTCTCCATGGCCTGTCCTGCCTTTCTGGATTTTACACTTTTTTCAGATGGCCCTTTTGACCGGGGGGAAGTGAGACTTCATTGTAGTGCAGATTTCCTTTGCAAGCTTGCTTGTTTGGCCAAAAAGGGCGTATGCGTTTTTTCCTGAATATATTCAGGCAAAAACGCATATGCCCTTTTTGGCCAAGTGCATCATTGTGGACGTTCTGCCTCTTTTCCTATGCTTTCAATGCAATTCCAGTCTACCTCCTGAAATCGGTTTCCTGCAATTCTGCCCCGCTTTCAAGTCCTCTTGGCAGCCTTACTTCAGTCTATTTTTGGACGATAGCTGTCATTTATAACTCTGCAGGTTTGTGAATTACAGTGCCCCTGAGCTCCTTTCTTCAACTCGCTTTCTTGTGACCTGGCCGCAACACCGCAGGATGGCTTCAGGCCCTAATCTGGTTCCGGCCCGGCATGCTGAGCCTTTGGTTAATTCCTCTTCCTGGTGGGAAATGAGAGTTAAATTTGCCCGTCCAGCCACCTCCAGCTAGCCTCTCATTGCTTCTCGCTATTCCTGTTCATCTTCCGCAGAAATTGCAAACTGGGCCAAACAGGAGGTTAAAGGGGCTGACTCTCCAAGTGGGGAGAGTGTTAGTAAAGCGTCTGGAATGTTGCACCCGAGTACCAGGGGAGGAAAACTGAGACATATTTGAACACGTCTCCTGATCACATGGTTCATCATACTCTGGGTTCCACATGCATGTTTTAGCTGAAGGAAGAATACCTAAAACCTGGGTAGTTGAAACCCGTGGAATGGGTACCAGGCAATATGACTTCAAAGGGTCTTCATTTGCTCACCGAACCTCTCCAATCCTATCACTGCTGCGTTTATGCCCCTGTACACATGCTTGATTCTCTTTCGGAGACATAGCAATCTATAGGTTTTAAGATACTTACTAGTCAGGTACATTCTTAGGAGTTTAATATGCGGTGTTGAGTCCATTTCATTGAGCAAGGAGTAGCTCTTGTCTATTCCATATTTGGCTTAAGGAACTTTATCTGTGCTCATTTCAATCTCTGGTTTTATGCAGCACCCCAACTCACCTTTCCCCTTAAGCAAGCATAAGTTGGTTTTCTAAATTTGAGACCCTGTTCTGTTTTGGAATGCAGTTCCTGTGTAGCCAAGTTTACATTCCGTGTATTAGTGATATCTTATGATGTTTCTTTTTCTGTGTGACTTATTTCAGTTAGAATTATGGTACCTGAATCCACTCATTATGCTGCTACGGGCCTGATGACATAGATTTCATTGCTGAGTGATACTGCATTGTACGTAAGTACCACAACTTCTTTATCCATTTTTCACTTTCTGTGATATTGAACTTGTACGGTAAATGAGGTTCTTGTAAACAGAGGCGTGCCAAACATTGGGGTGGCTGTGTCTTTTTGATTTTAATTTCCCTAAGCTATAGGACCATAACTGGAAGTGCCCTAGGCTCTGTTGCTTTGTTTTCTAGATGTTTCAGGAAACACCATACACTTCTCCTGAGTGTCTGTTGGCAATTTACATCCCGCCCATCAGCATAACAAGGCTCCCAGTTCTCCATGGCCTGTCCTGCCTTTCTGGATTTTACACTTTTTTCAGATGGCCCTTTTGACCGGGGGGAAGTGAGACTTCATTGTAGTGCCGATTTCCTTTGCAAGCTTGCTTGGTTGGCCAAAAAGGGCGTATGCGTTTTTTCCTGAATATATTCAGGAAAAAACGCATACGCCCTTGTTGGCCAAGTGCATCATTGAGGACGTTCTGCCTCTTTTCCTATGCTTTCAATGCAATTCCAGTCTACCTCCTGAAATCGGTTTCCTGCAATTCTGCCCCGCTTTCAAGTCCTCTTGGCAGCCTTACTTCAGTCTATTTTTGGACGACAGCTATCATTTATAACTCTGCAGGTTTGTGAATTACAGTGCCCCTGAGCTCCTTTCTTCAACTCGCTTTCTTGTGACCTGGCCGCAACACCGCAGGATGGCTTCAGGCCCTAATCTGGTTCCGGCACGGCACGCTGAGCCTTTGGTTAATTCCTCTTCCTGGTGGGAAATGAGAGTTAAATTTGCCCGTCCAGACACCTCCAGCTAGTCTCTCATTGGTTCTCGCTATTCCTGTTCATCTTCCGCAGAAATTGCAAACTGGGCCAAACAGGAGGTTAAAGGGACTGACTCTCCAAGTGGGGAGAGTGTTAGTAAAGCGTCTCGAATGTTGCACCCGAGTACCAGGGGAGGAAAACTGAGACATATTTGAACACGTCTCCCGTTCACATGGTTGATCATACTTGGGTTCCACATGCATGTTTTAGCTGAAGGAAGAATACCTTAAACCTGGAGAGTTAAGACCCGTGGAATGGGTACCATGCAATATGACTTCAAAGGGTCTTCATTTGCTCACCGAACCTCTCCAATCCTATCACTGCTGCATTTATGCCCCTGTACACATGCTTGATTCTCTTTCGGAGACATAGCAATCCCTAGGTTTTAAGATACTTACTAGTCAGGTACATTCTTAGGAGTTTAATATGCGGTGTTGAGTCCATTTTGTTGAGCAAGGAGTAGCTCTTGTCTATTCCATATTTGGCTTAAGGAACTTTATCTGTGCTCATTTCAATCTCTGGTTTTATGCAGCACCCCAACTCACCTTTCCCCTTAAGCAAGCATAAGTTGGTTTTCTAAATTTGAGACCCTGTTCTGTTCTGTAATTCAGTTCCTGTGTAGCCAAGTTTACATTCCGTGTATTACTGATATCTTATGATGTTTCTTTTTCTGTGTGACTTATTTCAGTTAGAATCATCATACCTGAATCCACTCATTGTGCTGCTAAGGGCCTGATGACACAGATTTCATTGCTGAGTGATATTGCTTTGTAAGTAAATACCACAACTTCTTTCTCCATTTTTCACTTTCTGCGATGTTGAACTTGTACTGTAAACGAGGTTCTTGTAAACAGAGCCGTTCCAAACTTTGGGGTGGCTGTGTCTTTTTGATTTTAATTTCCCTAAGCTATAGGACCATAAGTGGAAGTGCCCTAGGTTCTGTTGCTTTGTGTTTTAGATGTTTCAGGAAACACCATACACTTCTCCCGAGTGGTTGTTGGCAATTTACATCCCGCCCATCAGCATAACAAGGCTCCCAGTTCTCCATGGCCTGTCCTGCCTTTCTGGATTTTACACTTTTTTCAGATGGCCCTTTTGACCAGGGGGAAGTGAGACTTCATTGTAGTGCAGATTTCCTTTGCAAGCTTGCTTGGTTGGCCAAAATGGGCGTATGCGTTTTTTCCTGAATATATTCAGGAAAAAACGCATACGCCCATTTTGGCCAAGTGCATCATTGTGGACGTTCTGCCTCTTTTCCTATGCTTTCAATGCAATTCCAGTCTACCTCCTGAAATCGGTTTCCTGCAATTCTGCCCCGCTTTCAAGTCCTCTTGGCAGCCTTACTTCAGTCTATTTTTGGACGATAGCTGTCATTTATAACTCTGCAGGTTTGTGAATTACAGTGCCCCTGAGCTCCTTTCTTCAACTCGCTTTCTTTTGAGCTGGCCGCAACACCGCAGGATGGCTTCAGGCCCTAATCTGGTTCCGGCCCGGCACGCTGAGCCTTTGGTTATTTCGTCTTCCTGGTGGGAAATGAGAGTTAAATTTGCCCGTCCAGACACCTCCAGCTAGCCTCTCATTGGTTCTCGCTATTCCTGTTCATCTTCCGCAGAAATTGCAAACTGGGCCAAACAGGAGGTTAAAGGGACTGACTCTCCAAGACGGGAGTGTGTTAGTAAAGCGTCTGGAATGTTGCACCCGAGTACCCGGGGAGGAAAACTGAGACATATTTGAACACGTCTCCCGATCACATGGTTGATCATACTCTAGGTTCCCCATGCATGTTTTAGCTGAAGGAAGAATACCTTAAACCTGGGTAGTTGAAACCCGTGGAATGGGTACCATGCAATATGACTTCAAAGGGTCTTCATTTGCTCACCGAACCTCTCCAATCCTATCACTGCTGCGTTTATGCCCCTGTACACATGCTTGATTCTCTTTCGGAGACATAGCAATCCATAGGTTTTAAGATACTTACAGGTCAGGTACATTCTTAGGCGTTTAATATGCGGTGTTGAGTCCATTTCGTTGAGCAAGGAGTAGCTCTTGTCTATTCCATATTTGACTTAAGGAACTTTATCTGTGCTCATTTCAATCTCTGGTTTTATGCAGCACCCCAACTCACCTTTACCCTTAAGCAAGCATAAGTTGGTTTTCTAAATTTGAGACCCTGTTCTGTTCTGTAATTCAGTTTCTGTGTAGCCAAGTTTACATTCCGTGTATTACTGATATCTTATGATGTTTCTTTTTCTGTGTGACTTATTTCAGTTAGAATCATCATACCTGAATCCACTCATTGTGATGCTAAGGGCCTGATGACATAGATTTCATTGCGTTGTGATATTGCTTTGTAAGTAAATACCACAACTTCTTTATCCTTTTTTCACTTTCTGCGATGTTGAACTTGTACTGTAAACGAGGTTCTTGTAAACAGAGGCGTCCCAAACTTTGGGGTGGCTGTGTCTTTTTGATTTTAATTTCCCTAAGCTATAGGACCATAAGTGGCAGTGCCCTAGGCTCTGTTGCTTTGTTTTTTAGATGTTTCAGGAAACACCATACACTTCTCCCGAGTGTCTATTGGCAATTTACATCCCACCCATCAGCATAACAAGGCTCCCAGTTCTCCATGGCCTGTCCTGCCTTTCTGGATTTTACACTTTTTTCAGATGGCCCTTTTGACCGGGGGGAAGTGAGACTTCATTGTAGTGCAGATTTCCTTTGCAAGCTTGCTTGGTTGGCCAGAAAGGGCGTATGCGTTTTTTCCTGAATATATTCAGGAAAAAACGCATACGCCCTTTTTGTCCAAGTGCATCATTGTGGACGTTCTGCCTCTTTTCCTATGCTTTCAATGCAATTCCAGTCTACCTCCTGAAATCGGTTTCCTGCAATTCTGCCCCGCTTTCAAGTCCTCTTGGCAGCCTTACTTCAGTCTATTTTTGGACGATAGCTGTCATTTATAACTCTGCAGGTTTGTGAATTACAGTGCCCCTGAGCTCCTTTCTTCAACTCGCTTTCTTTTGAGCTGGCCGCAACACCGCAGGATGGCTTCAGGCCCTAATCTGGTTCCGGCACGGCACACTGAGCCTTTGGTTAATTCCTCTTCCTGGTGGGAAATGAGAGTTAAATTTGCCCGTCCAGACACCTCCAGCTAGCCTCTCATTGGTTCTCGCTATTCCTGTTCATCTTCCGCAGAAATTGCAAACTGGGCCAAACAGGAGGTTAAAGGCGCTGACTCTCCAAGTGGGGAGAGTGTTAGTATAGCATCTGGAATGTTGCACCCGAGTACCAGGGGAGGAAAACTGAGACATATTTGAACACGTCTCCCGTTCACATGGTTGATCATATTTGGATTCCACATGCATGTTTTAGCTGAAGGAAGAATACCTTAAACCTGGAGAGTTGAGACCCGTGGAATGGGTACCATGCAATATGACTTCAAAGGGTCTTCATTTGCTCACCGAACCTCTCCAATCCTATCACTGCTGCGTTTATGCCCCTGTACACATGCTTGATTCTCTTTCGGAGACATAGCAATCCATAGGTTTTACGATACTTACTAGTCAGGTACATTCTTACGCGTTTAATATGCGGTGTTGAGTCCATTTCGTTGAGCAAGGAGTAGCTCTTGTCTATTCCATATTTGACTTAAGGAACTTTATCTGTGCTCATTTCAATCTCTGGTTTTATGCAGCACCCCAACTCACCTTTACCCTTAAGCAAGCATAAGTTGGTTTTCTAAATTTGAGACCCTGTTCTGTTCTGTAATTCAGTTCCTGTGTAGCCAAGTTTCCATTCCGTGTATTACTGATATCTTATGATGTTTCTTTTTCTGTGTGACTTATTTCAGTTAGAATCATCATACCTGAATCCACTCATTGTGCTGCTAAGGGCCTGATGACATAGATTTCATTGCTGAGTGATATTGCTTTGTAAGTAAATACCACAACTTCTTTATCCATTTTTCACTTTCTGCGATGTTGAACTTGTACTGTAAACGAGGTTCTTGTAAACAGAGCCGTTTGAAACTTTGGGGTGGCTGTGTCTTTTGATTTTAATTTCCCTAAGCTATAGGACCATAAGTGGAAGTGCCCTAGGCTCTGTTGCTTTGTTTTCTAGATGTTTCAGGAAACACCATACACTTCTCCGGAGTCTCTGTTGGCAATTTCAATCCCGCCCATCAGCATAACAAGGCTCCCAGTTCTCCATGGCCTGTCCTGCCTTTCTGGATTTTACACTTTTTTCAGATGGCCCTTTTGACCGGGGGGAAGTGAGACTTCATTGTAGTGCAGATTTCCTTTGCAAGCTTGCTTGTTTGGCCAAAAAGGGCGTATGCGTTTTTTCCTGAATATATTCAGGCAAAAACGCATATGCCCTTTTTGGCCAAGTGCATCATTGTGGACGTTCTGCCTCTTTTCCTATGCTTGAAATGCAATTTCAGTCTACCTCCTGAAATCGGTTTCCTGCAATTCTGCCCCGCTTTCAAGCCCTCTTGGCAGCCTTACTTCAGTCTATTTTTGGGCGATAGCTGTCATTTATAACTCTGCAGGTTTGTGAATTACAGTGCCCCTGAGCTCCTTTCTTCAACTCGCTTTCTTGTGAGCTGGCCGCAACACCGCAGGATGGCTTCAGGCCCTAATCTGGTTCCGGCACGGTACGCTGAGCCTTTGGTTAATTCCTCTTCCTGGTGGGAAATGAGAGTTAAATTTGCCCGTGCAGACACCTCCAGATAGCCTCTCATTGGTTCTCGCTATTCCTGTTCATCTTCCGCAGAAATTGCAAACTGGGCCAAACAGGAGGTTAAAGGGACTGACTCTCCAAGACGGGAGTGTGTTAGTAAAGCGTCTGGAATGTTGCACCCGAGTACCAGGGGGGGAAAACTGAGACATATTTGAACACGTCTCCCGTTCACATGGTTGATCATACTCTGGGTTCCACATGCATGTTTTAGCTGAAGGAAGAATACCTTAAACCTGGAGAGTTAAGACCCGTGGAAAGGGTACTATGCAATATGACTTCAAAGGGTCTTCATTTGCTCATGAACCTCTCCAATCCTATCACTGCTGCGTTTATGCCCCTGTACACATGCTTGATTCTCTTTCAGAGACATAGCAATCCATAGGTTTTAAGATACTTACTAGTCAGGTATATTCTTAGGCGTTTAATATGGGGTGTTGAGTCCATTTCGTTGAGCAAGGAGTAGCTCTTGTCTATTCCATATTTGACTTAAGGAACTTTATCTGTGCTCATTTCAATCTCTGGTTTTATGCAGCACCCCAACTCACCTTCCCCGTTAAGCAATCATAAGTTGGTTTTCTAAACTTGAGACACTGTTCTGTTTTGTAATTCAGTTCATGTGTAGCCAAGTTCACATTCTGTGCATTAGTGACACCTTATGATGTTTCTTTTCTGTGTGACTTATTTCAGTTCGAATCATCATACCTGAATCCACTCATTATGCTGCTACGGGCCTGATGACATAGATTTCATTGCTTAGTGATATTGCATTGTACGTAAGTACCACAAGTTCTTTATCCATTTTTCACTTTCTGCGATATTGAACTTGTACGGTAAACGAGGTTCTTGTAAACAGAGCCGTCCCAAACTTTGGGGTGGCTGTGTCTTTTTGATTTTAATTTCCCTAAGCTATAGGACCATAAGTGGAAGTGCCCTAGGCTCTGTTGCTTTGTTTTTTAGATGTTTCAGGAAACACCATACACTTCTCCAGAGTGTCTGTTGGCAATTTACATCCCGCCCATCAGCATAAGAAGGCTCCCAGTTCTCCATGGCCTGTCGTGCCTTTATGGATTTTACACTTTTTTCAGATGGCCCTTTTGACCGGGGGGAAGTGAGACTTCATTGTAGTGCAGATTTCCTTTGCAAGCTTGCTTGGTTGGCCAAAAAGTGCGTATGCGTTTTTTCCTGAATATATTCAGGAAAAAACACATACGCCCTTTTTGGCCAAGTGCATCATTGTCGAGTTTCTGACTCTCTTCATATGTTTTCAATGCAATTCCAGTCTACCTCCTGAAATCGGTTTCCTGCAGTTCTGCCTTGCTTTCAGTGCCTCTTCATAGCCTTACCTAAATATATTTTTAAAAAATAGTTGGCCTTTATAACTCTGCAGGTTTTTGAATTGCAGTGGCCCTTAGCTCCATTTTTTAGCTCTTATTTTTGTGGTCTTGCCCCGTAACCACAGGATTCCTTGAAGCCCTATTTTTCTTCTGGGGCACCTTGCTGTGCCTTTGGTTAATTCTTCTTACTGATGTGATATTAGAGTGACATGTGCCCATTGAAACCGCTACAGCTAGTTTCTCACTGGTTCCCCCTATTCCCATTCATCCTCTGCACTAACTGCAGACTGTGCGATACCAGAACTTAAAGGCATTGACTCCATGTGGGTATGTTGTTAGTAAAGCGGCTGGAATGTCGATCCGGAGCCCCAGGAGAGGAAAAATGAGGTGCGTTTTAGAAACCTTTCCCGATCATATGGTATACCAGTCGCTGGGTTTCCCAAGCATGGTTTAGCTGTAGGAAGATTCCCTTCAACCTGGAGTGTTGGGACCCTTGGACTGAGTAGCATGAAGTATTGCATTAAACTTTCGGCAGTTGCTCACCAAAGCTCACCAATCCTGTCAGCCCCAAGTGTCCAGCCTTATGTCTTATCCAGCTGTGGGTTTATATGTGGTCAATCCAGGTTGCATCACAGCCCCTGAGCGAATTTTGTAAGAATTTTTCTCTCTTTCATTGTTTCAGAGTTTTGTTTTTAAAATTTATTTCTATAATGGGGTTTAGCTCATTTTCACTGCTGTGTTTGTGCCGCTCTGCACACACTTGATTCCCTTATGGAGATATATCAATACATGGGTTTTAAGATTCTTATTCCTCAGATATATTTCTCTGCGGTGTATAGGGTGTGTTGAGGCCAGTTCATTGAGCAAGGTGTAGATCTTGTCTAATACCTATTTGGTTTATTGAACGGTATCTGTGCTAATTTCAAACTCTGGTTTTATGCATCACCCCACCTCTCCTTTCCCCTTAAGCTGACATAAGTGTGTTTTCTAAATGTGAGACACTGTTCTGTTCTGTAATTCATTTCTTGTGCAGCCATATTTACCCTCCCTCTATAAGTGATATCTTATGATATGTTTCTTTTTCTGTTTGACTTATTTCAAGTAGTATTATCGGACCTAAATCCACTCTTTATCCTTCTACTAGCCTTATTACATTGATTTCATGGTGAAGAGATATTCCATTGTACATAAGTACCACATCTTCTTTATCCATTGTTCTCTTTCCTGGGATATTTAAGGTGTACTGAAGTTGAGGTTCTTGTAAACAGAGTAACCCTAAACTGTGGTGTGCTTGTGTCTTGTTGATTTTTAGACTTCCCTAGATATACTCCCATGATTGGAAGAGTCCTATGCTCTGTAGCTCTGTTTTTTAGATGATTTAGGAACCACCATACACTTCTCCAGAGTGGCTCTCGGCAGTTCACACACTGCCCATCAGCGTATAAAAGCTCCCTGTTCTCCATGGCCTGTCCTGCATTTCTGGTTTTTACAATTTTTTAGGATGGCCCTTTTGACCGGTGGGAAGTGAGACTTCTTTGTTGTGCACATTTGCATTGCTTGCTTGCTTCGTTGCCCATAAAGTGCGTATGCGTTTTTTCCTGGATATAATCAGGAAAAAACGCATACGCCCTTTTGGGCCAACTGCATCATTGTCGAAATTCTGCCGCTTTTCATGTGCGTTAAAGACGAGTCCAATCTATCTCTTGAAATCTGTTTCTTGCAATTCTGTCTTGCATTCAGATCCTCTTCTTTGCCTTACCTCAACATATTTTTGGACGTTAGTTTTCATTTATAACTCTGCAGGTTTGTGAATTGCAGTGACCCTGAGCTCCATTTTTTAAGTTGCTCTTTTGTGAGCTGGCCTCAAACCCGCAGGATTGCTTCAGGCCCTATTTTGGCTCCGGCGAGGCAGGCTGAGCCTTTCTTTAATTCTTATTCTTAATGGGAAATTAGAGTGATATGTGCCCGTCCAAACCCCTACAACTCTTCTCTCATTGGTTCCCCCTCTTCCCGTTCATCCTCCTCACAATTTGCAAAATGTGTGAAACAGAAGTTTAAATGTGCTGATTCTCCAAGTGGGGAGATTCTAAGTAGCGTGGCTGGAATGGTGAACAGGAGCACCAGGAGAGGATAAATGAGGTGCATTTTAGACACATCTCCCGATCACATGGTGTACAGTCCTCTGGGTTTTCCATGCATGTTTTAGTTGTAGGAAGATCCCTTGAACCTGCAGATTTGGGACCCATTGAATGGGTACCAGGTAGTATTACTTTAAAGGGTGTGCATTTCCTCACCCAACCTCACATTTCTCTTAGCGCAAACAGTTTCCAGCCTTATGTCTCATCCTGCTGTGGGTCTAGATGTGTTCAATCCATGTTGCATCACCGTCCCTGAGGAAAAGTTGTAAGAGGTTTTCTCTGTCTCTCTGTCGTTTATTTTTTTCAATTTATTACTATATTGGTTACAGCTGATTTTCAAAGCTCTGTTTCTTGCTGCTGTACATCCACTTGATTCACGTACAGAGAGACATCAATAAATTCTTTTTCAGATTCTTACCAGTCGTATATATTCTTTTCTGGTGACTTGAGTGTGCTGAGTGCAGTTCTTTTAGCTACCGTGTAGGCCTTGTTGATTATCAGTTTGGTATTTGGAATGGTATCTTTGCTAATTTCAACCTCCTGGATGATGCCTCACCCCTCCCCACCTTTCCCGTTTAGCAGCCTTATGTGTGTTTTCTACATATTTGACTATGTTTTTGTTTTGTAATTTATTTCATGTGTAGCCATTTTGGATTCCACCTTTAAGTGATATCTTATGATATGTGTCTTTTTCTTTTTGAATTCTGTCACTTAGAATGATCATACGTAACTCCTCCGGAGTCGTTACAACTGGCCATATTTCATTGATTTCCAGGCTGAATAATATTCCACTCTACCTAAGTACCACATCTCTATCCATTTTTTCCCTCCAGAGACATTTAAGTTATATCCTAGTCGAGGATCTTTTAAACAGAGAGGGGGTAAACATTGGGGTGCCTGTGTCCTCTCGATTTTTGTTTTTCCCAAGATATACGCCCATGAGTGCAAGTGCCCTATGCTCTGTAGCTCATTTTTTAGATGCTTTAGTAAACACAATACACTTCTCCAGAATGGCCGTTGGCAATATACATTTCCACTATAAGTCTCACAGGGCTCCCTCTTCTCGTTGCCCTGTCCTGCATTTCTGTTGTTTACGCTTTATGAGGATGGCTCTTCTGACTGATGCGAAGTGATATCTTTTGTAGTATTGACTTCCAGTGCCCACCTGTTTGGTTGGCTAAAAAAGTGTATGCCCTTTTCTTGAATATATACAGAAAAGAACGCATACACCCTTTTTGGCCAACTGCAATGTTGGCAATGTTCAGCTCCTTTTCTTGTGCTTAATGGCGAGTCCTTTCTACCTCCTCAAATCCCTTTCCTGCCATTCTCCCTTGCTTACAAGTCCTTTTCTCTGACTTTCCTCAAGACATTTTTCAGTGATGGATATTTTCAACTCTGCAGTTTTGTGAATTTTACTGCCCCTGAGTTCCATTGTTCAACTCGTGTTTATGGGAACTGGCCACAAAGCAGCGGGATTTCCTCAAGCCCTATACTGTTTCCATGGGCAACCCTAGCCTTTGGTCAATTCGTCTTCCTGATTGGAAATTAGAGTGACATGTGCCTGTCTGAACACCTAGGACTTGTCTCTCATTGTTCCTCATCCTTCCGCTTCATCCTCTGGACAAATTCCAAACTGTACGCAACAGGATGTTGACAGTGCTGACATCTCCAAGTGGGGAGACTGTTAGTAAAGACGCTGGAGGGGTGAACCCGAGCACCAGGAGATGAGGAGATGAGATGCCTTTTCCAAACTCTTCCCGATCAGACGGTATACCATCCTCTGGGTGTGACAGACATGTTTTAGCAGTAGGAAGAGTCCCATTCATGTAAGGAGAACACCAGGGCTTTTTCAAAATCAGTGTCTCCCCGAAACCCAAACTGGGGAAGTTTTTAAGCTACGGCTACACATATGTTCATTAAGGGCCTTGGGAAGTAGGCAGAGTCCAAACTTTAGATGATTGAAGTCTTCAGGGTCAGAAGCACTCACCACCAGCTTCCCTTAGGCTACACTTTAACTGTCATTGATAGATGATGTCAATAAAAATATCTATTCTTTTTCAGATTATTTCCCCTTATAGGTTATTGCAAAATGTTGAGTGTAGTTCCCTGTGCTATACAGTAGTTCCTTGTTGATGATCTATTTTATACATAGCAGTGTGTATGTGTTAATTCCAAACTGTTAATTTATCCCTCCTCCCACCTTTCCCCTTTGGTAATAATAAATTATAAGATTTTATACTTCTCAGAAATGTGGGAGCTGAAAGAGAGGTATCATTTTCAATGGAAAAGCATTTAAAACAAGATTGAAGCTTTAACCAAGATTATTAGATGTACATCCTTGGAAAGAAATCACTTCGTTTCTCTAATATTGACCTGACAAATAAGACAAACCTTTTCACTGAACTTGCTTATAAAAAGTGATGGAAATATCAAATGGAAGTGTTAAAAACATCTTATTTTACCCGAGCCTTATACACTGTTCTATGTTAACTACAGTTTGGCTCACACATCTGTTCATTGAGGTTACAATAGTCTCAATTTCTGTTACTGATCCTCCAGAGTGGACCCCAACAAGTGTCCCCCTGCCCAGTGTCATTGGGGCCAACAGATCGAGACTGAGTTTTGTTCACAAGCAAAGGAAACTTTATATTTTGATCAGAGAATGGAGAGGTGAGAGCATGCACTACCCCGTGGGCTGTGGGCTGGGCTGCTGTGTAGAGATCCTGTCAGAGTCAGTGGGAGGGAGGGAGGCGGCGGAGCTCTCGAGGGCCGGGTTGGCTGTAGCTCAGGCTCTATATCGTGGAGTCTGCACTGGGCCCCAGGAGCTGAGGTGTCGACCCAGCCATTCTGCACTAGGAAATCTGGTCTGAAGTGCCGGGTGTGGAACCTCTGCATGCGGGACCCTAGGAGCACGTGAAATTAGACAAAGCACAAAGGATAAAAAAGGTTAGACTTGACTTTATTGCCCAGATTCTATTTTTATCTCCCAGGGATTTTTAATGGGCTTTGCTGGGGACAAACCCCTCTTCTGCCTTTTGTCCCGTTCCTCATTCTTGGAGTGCTGAGGGTGCAGACCCTTCTTCTGTAACTGCTGAGTGCTGAGTTGGGAGCCCTCATACCCTGGGGCGAGGGTCAGAGCTTCTCCCCAGCAGCCTCCCGGTGACATTGATTGTCCCCAGGACACCTGCCTCCCTGCTCGTCCACCTGAGCACCAGCATTGGAAGTGTTATAGATTCTAATGACCTTTAAGGGTCCAGGAAAGAGATGTGCAGAGACGCTGTGGGGGCCGGTTTCACCCCGCCCCACATTTGTTCGGCCACCTTAGGCTGACTGTCTCTGCCAGCCTAGATGTTCTGACCAGTAGTCTGCGCTTTCTTCAGTTAGGCCCCTGAATTAACGTACAAACAGCACCAGGTGTCAGAGCCCTGCCCGCTCAACTCCCAGACAGTCCAGGGTCAGTGGTGACCAAGGACCATGATGGCTACTGAGTCAACAGCCTTTTGAAGTAAACAGGAGTCCAGCCGGTCTTATTGGCCACCATCATCACGGTGTCTGTCGGCTTTTCTATGGTGACAGTGTGGTATACTGTTCCCCCGCCAAGATTATTAGCTCCCCTCTGGGTGCAGTAAGTCCTGCAAGCAGTAGTCTACTCTTTTGGGACACACTCTTGTTGTTTTATGAGAGAAACTCCAGGTCAAGTGATGTTCACACGAGTCGTCATGGTGCCCTGTTGCCCCCGGTTATCTCTCTGGATGTTGGAGTTGGAGGGCCTCCTCACTCGAGGTCGGTGTGCCCACGGAGCGAACCCTGCAACTTCAGGGCATGGTTGGTGGTTAGGATCACCACGTGGGGTCCTTTTCCCTTAGGAGGGAGGTGGCCTTTTGGGCTGCTGATTTCCAGGTTTTTAGATACCGCCAGTATCTTGGCCAGATGTGGCAGTGGGCCAAGCCCCTTAGTGACCGTAGTTTATCCTACCTGGATGGCATTCTTGAATTGTTCCATTTCAAGTGGTCCCTGTTTTTGCACTAATTCTCCAATGGCGATTCACCTTTCACCGGGAATGTAAAGGTCAAAGGGTTTAGCTAAATTAGGGAGTTCCAGGGCAAGGGTCTGAATTGACTGCTCTTTCCATTCTTGAAAGGCCACTTCTGGATTCTATTCAAAAGGATCATCATCTTTTCCTTTCAGTGTTTCATATAGAGGCCCAGCTAGTAGACTGTAGTTAGGGATCCAGAAGCAGCAAACCCTGGCCTCCCCAGGAACCCCTAAGCTGTCTTCTAGTTTTAGAAAGGGGTAAGGCTGAAAATGGTTTCTTCCCTTTCCTGGGATGGGCTTCTCTGACCTTCTGTGAGAATGAAGCCCAGGCAGGTCACCGCAGTCTGTGATATTTGAGCTTTTTCTTGGACAACTTCTATCCTTTATTGGCTTGGTAGTTCAGAGGCCTCCTTAGTAGGGCTGGTGATCAGAATGTCGTCTGCATATTGAAGGAGGGTTTCCTTTTCCAGAGGTAGAACTTTTAGGTCTTTAGCTAAGCTTTCCCCAAAGATGGTGTGGGAATTTTTGCACCCTTGGGGCCAGACGGCCCGGAAGTATTGTTTTAGTTGTATGTAGAGTCCTGCCACTCACAAGCCAAAATTTCTTGTGACTCTGGGACTAATGGAATACAAAAGAAGGCATCATTGAAGACTAATACAGAATACCATGTCCTGGTGGTTGGTAGAATGACCAGCAGGGTGTAGGAATTAGGAGCAACTGGAGGTATATCCTCGGTGGCTTCACTGACTGTCCTGACATCCTTTACCAGGTCCCCAGCAGCCCATGGGGCTCTCGTGGTCAGACCAATCCCAGAATATGGAGCTCACCTGGGCAGGTACCCCACCCCCACCCCAGCCCACGGGGCTCTCGTGGTCAGGCCCCTCCCAGGATACAGAGCTACCCTTGCGGGTACCGTGGCAGGGCTGGGCACACAGGAACCGTGCACATAGCCCTCATTGCAGAGCACCCCCAGCTCACCTGTCGCTCAGAGCTGACACAGAGCACCTCAGAGCAGGACTTGAACTAACAAACAGCAGCTGCGACAGGTCTGTGACCCTGGGCATCACTCCGTGAGGCCTCCCTCCACCTGGTCTTCCAGAGACTTCCACTGCACCCGGGGCACCAGGCCTCTGTCTCCAACCACCACCCACCCCTCCTCTCCCTGACTCCTGGGTTCCTCTCATTAGGAGAGGGTTTTCTTGAAGTTGTCTCCCACTCATGGGCCAGATAAAATGATTAGAAAACAAGCCAAAGCTGCAGCCCCTTGTCTATCCTGACTCTCAGGAGCCCACACCTGTTCCTTGGACCTGGCCGGTTCAGCAAGTTCCATTTTCTGCAACTGTGAGCCCCTGAGGGGTGATGATTGGCTGACCTGGGCAGCCTTACCGTGCCGGCCAGCCCTCCCCAGGTGTGCCTGGGTTGAGATCAATATAAATACCACTCCAGGCAGCAAGAGCCCCTGCAGCCATGCCTGACGCCATTTTCTCTGCCCTGTCAGCAGTCTCGGGGCTGGGCTGGTGGGAGGGAGTGAGAGGCCACGGCTTTGTGGGTGGCCCAGTGTGAGTGGGGCTCTGCTGGACTTTCTGCAGCAGTTGCCAGGCTGCCAACTGCTAAAGAAGAGGATGTGTCACCCATACCTGCTGCTGGAATTTCTCCCTGGGCAGAGGTGAGGAAGGAAAAAAGCAGTGGGGGCAGGGACAGGACGGGTATCTCAGGCAGGGAAATGGAAATCTTCCAGAAGAGCACCCAGGGCCAGGACCATCCTGGCTGGCCTGCAGGCACCAAGTCGGCCGGCATGCTGTCACTCGTGTGGCTCTATGGCCCTTCCTCTAGGCTTTCAAGTCCTTGTATATATTCAGGTGTTTTACCTGGGACGGGTGGGAATAGTTCAGCAGCAACTGGCCTGGGGCTCAGCTCACGTTTACTCACAGATGCCTCGGCACGGTGCCCCAGCTTTGCAATGAGGACGCTTGTTGCGTGGGGGCTGCTGGCTGAATGGGAGACGATTCCCCACCACTGACCAACTTCAGAATTGTTTACAACTGGAGCAAGTGCCCTGATACGGTTTTCCTCTGTGTAACTGGTGGGTTCTGTGTTTTTTTTCTCTTTTTCGTTTTTGGTTCAAGGTAGATTTTATTCCTCTTTTTTGTATTTACAGATATAAGCATGGAAATAATTTATTCATATAAATACATGTATGTGCAGGGAATAATTGTTTTTTCTGTTTTATTTTTTAAATTTTACTTCTTTTTAATTTTGAATTTTATTTTATATTTTTATACAGCAGGTTCTTATTGGTTATCTATTTTATACATATAAATGTATACATGCCAATCCCAGTCTCTCAACTCCTCCCACCACCACCCCCCCAACAGCTTTCCCCCCTTGTTGTCCATACGTTTGTTGTCTACATCTGTTGCTCTATTTATGCCTTGCAAAATGGTTAATCTGTACAGTTTTTCTAGGTTCCACATATATGCATGAATATACAAGATTTGTTTTTCTCTTTCTGACTTACTTCACTCTGTATGACAGTCTCTAGATCCATCGACGTCTCTACAAATGACCCAATTTCATTCCTTTGCATGGCTGAGTAATATTCCATTTTATATATGTACCACAGCTTTATGCATTCGTCTGTCTGTGGGCATTTAGGTTGCTTCCATTACCTCGATATTGTAAATAGTGATGCAATGAACATTGCGGTGAATGACTCTTTTTGATTTATGGTTTTGTCTGGGTATATGTCCAGTACTGGGATTGCTGTATCATATGGTAATTCTATTGTTAGTTTCTTAAGAAATTCCATATTGTTCTCCATAATGACTGTATCAATTTATATTCCCAACAATAGTGGAAGAGGGTTCCTTTTCTCCACACCCTTTCCAGCATTTTTTGTTTGTAGATTTTCAATGATGCCTATTCTACCAGGTGTGAGGTGATACCTCATTGTTGAATCCATTTCGTTGAGCAAGGGGTAGCTCTTGTCTATTACATATTTGGCTTATGGAACGGTATCTGTGCTAATTTCAAACTCTGCTTTTATGCAGCACCCCAACTCACCTTCCCCCTTAAGCAGGCATAAGTTGGTTTTCTAAACTTGAGACCCTGTTCTGTTTTGTAATTCAGTTCATGTGTAGCCAAGTTCACATTCCGTGTATTAGTGATACCTTATGATGTTTCTTTTTCTGTGTGACTTATTTCACTTAGAATCATCGTGCCTCAATCCACTCATTATGCTGGTACGGGCCTGGTGACATAGATTTCATTGCTGAGTGGTATTCTGTTGTACAGAAGTACCGCAACTTCTTTATCCATTATTTGCTCTCTGGGATATTTAACTTGTGCCGTAGAAGAGATTCCTGTAAAAAGAGCCGTCCCAAATTTTGGGGTTGCTGTGTCTTTTTGATATTAATTTCCCTAAGCTATAGGACCATAAGTGGAAGTGCCCTAGGCTCTGTTGCTTTGTTTTTTAGATGTTTCAGGAAACACCATACACTTCTCCCGAGTGGCTGTTGGCAATTTACATCCCGCCCATCAGCATAACAAGGCTCCCAGTTCTCCATGGCCTGTCCTGCCTTTCTGGATTTTACACTTTATTCTGATGGCCCTTTTGACCGGGGGGAAGTGAGACTAAATTGTAGTGCAGATTTCCTTTGCAAGCTTGCTTGGTTGGCCAAAAAGGGCGTATGCGTTTTTTCCTGAATATATTCAGGAAAAAACGCATACGCCCTTGTTGGCCTAGTGCATCACTGTGGACGTTCTGCCTCATTTCCTATGCTTGAAATGCAATTCCTGTCTACCTCCTGAAATCGGTTTCCTGCAATTCTGCCCCGCTTTCAAGTCCTCTTGGCAGCCTTACTTCAGTCTATTTTTGGACAATAGCTGTCATTTATAACTCTGCAGGTTTGTGAATTACAGTGCCCCTGAGCTCCTTTCTTCAACTCGCTTTCTTGTGAGCTGGCCGCAACACCGCAGGATGGCTTCAGGCCCTAATCTGGTTCCTGCACGGCATGCTGAGCCTTTGGTTATTTCCTCTTCCTGGTGGGAAATGAGAGTTAAATTTGCCCGTCCAGACACCTCCAGCTAGTCTCTCATTGGTTCTCGCTATTCCTGTTCATCTTCCGCAGAAATTGCAAACTGGACCAAACAGGAGGTTAAAGGCGCTGACTCTCCAAGTGGGGAGAGTGTTAGTAAAGCGTCTGGAATGTTGCACCCGAGTACCAGGGGAAGAAAACTGAGACATATTTGAACACGTCTCCCGTTCACACGGTTGATCATACTCTGGGTTCCACATGCATGTTTTAGCTGAAGGAAGAATACCTTAAACCTGGGTAGTTGAAACCCGTGGAATGGGTACCATGCAATATGACTTCAAAGGGTCTTCATTTGCTCACCGAACCTCTCCAATCCTATCACTGCTGCGTTTATGGCCCTGTACACATGCTTGATTCTCTTTCGGAGACATAGCAATCCATAGGTTTTAAGATACTTCCTAGTCAGGTACATTCTTAGGTGTTTAATATGCGGTGTTGAGTCCATTTCGTTGAGCAAGGAGTAGCTCTTGTCTATTCCATATTTGGCGTAAGGAACTTTATATGTGCTCATTTCAATCTCTGGTTTTATACAGCACCCCAACTCACCTTTACCCTTAAGCAAGCATAAGTTGGTTTTCTAAATTTGAGACCCTGTTCTGTTCTGTAATTCAGTTCCTGTGTAGCCAAGTTTACATTCCGTGTATTACTGATATCTTATGATGTTTCTTTTTCTGTGTGACTTATTTCAGTTAGAATCATCATACCTGAATCCACTCATTGTGCTGCTAAGGGCCTGATGACATAGATTTCATTGCTGAGTGATATTGCTTTGTAACTAAATACCACAACTTCTTTATCCATTGTTCACTTTCTGCGATGTTGAACTTGTACTGTAAACGAGGTTCTTGTAAACAGAGCCGTTCCAAACTTTGGGGTGGCTGTGTCTTTTTGATTTTAATTCCCCTAAGCTATAGGACCATAAGTGGAAGTGCCCTAGGTTCTGTTGCTTTGTTTTTTAGATGTTTCAGGAAACACCATACACTTCTCCCGAGTGGTTGTTGGCAATTTACATCCCGCCCATCAGCATAACAAGGCTCCCAGTTCTCCATGGCCTGTCCTGCCTTTCTGGATTTTACACTTTTTTCAGATGGCCCTTTTGACCGGGGGAAATGAGACTTCATTGTAGTGCAGATTTCCTTTGCAAGCTTGCTTGGTTGGCCTAAAAGGGCGTATGCGTTTTTTCCTGAATATATTCAGGAAAAAACGCATACGCCCTTTTTGGCCAAGTGCATCATTGTGGACGTTCTGCCTCTTTTCCTATGCTTTCAATGCAATTCCATTCTACCTCCTGAAATTGGTTTCCTGCAATTCTGCCCCACTTTCAAGTCCTCTTGGCAGCCTTACTTCAGTCTATTTTTGGACGATAGCTGTCATTTATAACTCTGCAGGTTTGTGAATTACAGTGCCCCTGAGCTCCTTTCTTCAACTCGCTTTCTTGTGAGCTGGCCGAAACACCGCAGGATGGCTTCAGACCCTAATCTGGTTCCGGCACGGCACGCTGAGCCTTTGGTTAATTCCTCTTCCTGGTAGGAAATGAGAGTTAAATTTGCCCGTCCAGACACCTCCAGCTAGTCTCCATTGGTTCTCGCTATTCCTGTTCATCTTCCGCAGAAATTGCAAACTGGGCCAAACAGGAGGTTAAAGGCGCTGACTCTCCAAATGGGGAGAGTGTTAGTAAAGCGTCTGGAATGTTACACCCGAGTACCAGGGGAGGAAAACTGAGACATATTTGAACACGTCTCCCGTTCACATGGTTGATCATACTTGGGTTCCACATACATGTTTTAGCTGAAGGAAGAATACCTTAAACCTGGAGAGTTGAGACCCGTGGAATGGGTACCATGCAATATGACTTCAAAGGGTCTTCATTTGCTCACCGAACCTCTCCAATCCTATCACTGCTACGTTTATGCCCCTGTACACATGCTTGATTCTCTTTTGGAGACATAGCAATCCATAGGTTTTACGATACTTACTAGTCAGGTACATTCTTAGGCGTTTAATATGCGGTGTTGAGTCCATTTCGTTGAGCAAGGAGTAGCTCTTGTCTATTCCATATTTGGCTTAAGGAATTTTATCTGTGCTCATTTCAATCTCTGGTTTTATGCAGCACCCCAACTCACCTTTCCCCTTAAGCAAGCATAAGTTGGTTTTCTAAATTTGAGACCCTGTTCTGTTCTGTAATTCAGTTCCTGTGTAGCCAAGTTTATATTCCGTGTATTACTGATATCTTATGATGTTTCTTTTTCTGTGTGACTTATTTCAGTTAGAATCATCATACCTGAATCCACTCATTGTGCTGCTAAGGGCCTGATGACACAGATTTCATTGCTGTGTGATATTGCTTTGTAAGTAAATACCACAACTTCTTTATCCATTTTTCACTTTCTGCGATGTTGAACTTGTACTGTAAACGAGGTTCTTGTAAACAGAGGCGTCCCAAACTTTGGGGTGGCTGTGTCTTTTTGATTTTAATTTCCCTAAGCTATAGGACCATAAGTGGCAGTGCCCTAGGCTCTGTTGCTTTGTTTTTTAGATGTTTCAGGAAACACCATACACTTCTCCCCAGTGTCTGTTGGCAATTTACATCCCGCCCATCAGCATAACAAGGCTCCCAGTTCTCCATGGCCTGTCCTGCCTTTCTGGATTTTACACTTTTTTCAGATGGCCCTTTTGACCGGGGGGAAGTGAGACTTCATTGTAGTGCAGATTTCCTTTGCAAGCTTGCTTGGTTGGCCAAAAAGGGCGTATGCGTTTTTTCCTGAATATATTCAGGAAAAAACGCATACGCCCTTTTTGGCCAAGTGCATCATTGTGGACGTTCTGCCTCTTTTCCTATGCTTTCAATGCAATTCCAGTCTACCTCCTGAAATCGGTTTCCTGCAATTCTGCCCCGCTTTCAAGTCCTCTTGGCAGCCTTACTTCAGTCTATTTTTGGACGATAGCTGTCATTTATAACTCTGCAGGTTTGTGAATTACAGTGCCCCTGAGCTCCTTTCTTCAACTCGCTTTCTTGTGACCTGGCCGCAACACCGCAGGATGGCTTCAGGCCCTAATCTGGATCCGGCACGGCACGCTGAGCCTTTGGTTATTTCCTCTTCCTGGTGGGAAATGAGAGTTAAATTTGCCCGTCCAGACACCTCCAGCTAGTCTCTCATTGGTTCTCGCTATTCCTGTTCATCTTCCGCAGAAATTGCAAACTGGGCCAAACAGGAGGTTAAAGGCGCTGACTCTCCAAGTGGGGAGAGTGTCAGTAAAGCGTCTGGAATCTTGCACCTGAGTACCAGGGTACGAAAACTGGGACATATTTGAACACGTCTCCCGATCACATGGTTGATCATACTCTAGGTTCCACATGCATGTTTTAGCTGAAGGAAGAATACCTAAAACCTGGGTAGTTGAAACCCGTGGAATGGGTACCATGCAATATGACTTCAAAGGGTCTTCATTTGCTCACGAACCTCTCCAATCCTATCACTGCTGCGTTTATGCCCCTGTACACATGCTTGATTCTCTTTCGGAGACATAGCAATCCATAGGTTTTAAGATACTTACTAGTCAGGTACATTCTTAGGCGTTTAATATGGGGTGTTGAGTCCATTTCGTTGAGCAAGGAGTAGCTCTTGTCTATTCCATATTTGGCTTAAGGAACTTTATCTGTGCTCATTTCAATCTCTGGTTTTATGCAGCACCCCAACTCACCTTTCCCCTTAAGCAAGCATAAGTTGGCTTTCTAAATTTGAGACCCTGTTCTGTTCTGTAATTCAGTTCCTGTGTAGCCAAGTTTACATTCCGTGTATTACTGATATCTTATGATGTTTCTTTTTCTGTGTGACTTATTTCAGTTAGAATCATCATACCTGAATCCACTCATTGTGCTGCTAAGGGCCTGATGACACAGATTTCATTGCTGAGTGATATTGTTTTGTAAGTAAATACCACAACTTCTTTACCCATTTTTCACTTTCTGCGATGTTGAACTTGTACTGTAAACGAGGTTCTTGTAAACAGAGCCGTTCCAAACTTTGGGGTGGCTGTGTCTTTTTGATTTTAATTTCCCTAAGCTATAGGACCATAAGTGGAAGTGCCCTAGGTTCTGTTGCTTTGTTTTTTAGATGTTTCAGGAAACACCATACACTTCTCCCGAGTGGTTGTTGGCAATTTACATCCCGCCCTTCAGCATAACAAGGCTCCCAGTTCTCCATGGCCTGTCCTGCCTTTCTGGATTTTACCCTTTTTTCAGATGGCCCTTTTGACCGGGGGGAAGTGAGACTTCATTGTAGTGCAGATTTCCTTTGCAAGCTTGCTTGGTTGGCCAAAAAGGGCGTATGCGTTTTTTCCTGAATATATTCAGGAAAAAACGCATACGCCCTTTTTGGCCAAGTGCATCATTGTGGACGTTCTGCCTCTTTTCCTATGCTTTCAATGCAATTCCAGTCTACCTCCTGAAATCGGTTTCCTGCAATTCTGCCCCGCTTTCAAGTCCTCTTGGCAGCCTTACTTCAGTCTATTTTTGGGCGATAGCTGTCATTTATAACTCTGCAGGTTTGTGAATTACAGTGCCCCTGAGCTCCTTTCTTCAACTCGCTTTCTTGTGACCTGGCCGCAACACCGCAGGATGGCTTCAGGCCCTAATCTGGATCCGGCACGGCACGCTGAGCCTTTGGTTATTTCCTCTTCCTGGTGGGAAATGAGAGTTAAATTTGCCCGTCCAGACACCTCCAGCTAGTCTCTCATTGGTTCTCGCTATTCCTGTTCATCTTCCGCAGAAATTGCAAACTGGGCCAAACAGGAGGTTAAAGGCGCTGACTCTCCAAGTGGGGAGAGTGTTAGTAAAGCATCTGGAATGTTGCACCCGAGTACCAGGGGAGGAAAACTGAGACATATTTGAACACGTCTCCCGTTCACATGGTTGATCATACTTGGGTTCCACATGCATGTTTTAGCTGAAGGAAGAATACCTAAAACCTGGGTAGTTGAAACCCGTGGAATGGGTACCATGCAATATGACTTCAAAGGGTCTTCATTTGCTCACCGAACCTCTCCAATCCTATCACTGCTGCGTTTATGCCCCTGTACACATGCTTGATTCTCTTTCGGAGACATAGCAATCCATAGGTTTTAAGATACTTACTAGTCAGGTACATTCTTAGGCGTTTAATATGCGGTGTTGAGTCCATTTCGTTGAGCAAGGAGTAGCTCTTGTCTATTCCATATTTGGCTTAAGGAACTTTATCTGTGCTCATTTCAATCTCTGGTTTTATGCAGCACCCCAACTCACCTTTCCCCTTAAGCAAGCATAAGTTGGTTTTCTAAATTTGAGACCCTGTTCTGTTTTGGAATGCAGTTCCTGTGTAACCAAGTTTACATTCCGTGTATTAGTGATATCTTATGATGTTTCTTTTTCTGTGTGACTTATTTCAGTTAGAATCATCGTACCTGAATCTACTCATTATGCTGCTACGGGCCTGATGACATAGATTTCATTGCTGAGTGAGACTGCATTGTACGTAAGTACCACAAGTTCTTTATGCATTTTTCACTTTCTGTGATATTGAACTTGTACGGTAAACGAGGTTCTTGTAAACAGAGGCGTCCCAAACTTTGGGGTGGCTGTGTCTTTTTGATTTTAATTTCCCTAAGCTATAGGACCATAAGTGGAAGTGCCCTAGGCTCTGTTGCTTTGTTTTTTAGATGTTTCAGGAAACACCATACACTTCTCCCGAGTGTCTGTTGGCAATTTACATCCCGCCCATCAGCATAACAAGGCTCCCAGTTCTCCATGGCCTGTCCTGCCTTTCTGGATTTTACACTTTTTTCAGATGGCCCTTTTGACCGGGGGGAAGTGAGACTTCATTGTAGTGCAGATTTCCTTTGCAAGTTTGCTTGGTTGGCCAAAAAGGGCGTATGCGTTTTTTCCTGAATATATTCAGGAAAAAACGCATACGCCCTTTTTGGCCAAGTGCATCATTGTGGACGTTCTGCCTCTTTTCCTATGCTTTCAATGCAATTCCAGTCTACCTCCTGAAATCGGTTTCCTGCAATTCTGCCCCGCTTTCAAGTCCTCTTGGCAGCCTTACTTCAGTCTATTTTTGGACGATAGCTGTCATTTATAACTCTGCAGGTTTGTGAATTACAGTGCCCCTGAGCTCCTTTCTTCAACTCGCTTTCTTTTGAGCTGGCCGCAACACCGCAGGATGGCTTCAGGCCCTAATCTGGTTCCGGCACGGCACGCTGAGCCTTTGGTTAATTCCTCTTCCTGGTGGGAAATGAGAGTTAAATTTGCCCATCCAGACACCTCCAGCTAGTCTCTCATTGGTTCTCGCTATTCCTGTTCATCTTCCACAGATATTGCAAACTGGGCCAAACAGGAGGTTAAAGGGACTGACTCTCCAAGTCGGGAGAGTGTTAGTAAAGCGTCTGGAATGTTGCACCCGAGTACCAGGGTACGAAAACTGAGACATATTTGAACACGTCTCCCGATCACATGGTTGATCATACTCTGGGTTCCACATGCATGTTTTAGCTGAAGGAAGAATACCTAAAACCTGGGTAGTTGAAACCCGTGGAATGGGTACCATGCAATATGACTTCAAAGGGTCTTCATTTGCTCACCGAACATCTCCAATCCTATCACTGCTGCGTTTATGCCCCTGTACACATGCTTGATTCTCTTTCGGAGACATAGCAATCCATAGGTTTTAAGATACTTACTAGTCAGGTACATTCTTAGGCGTTTAATATGCGGTGTTTAGTCCATTTCGTTGAGCAAGGAGTAGCTCTTGTCTATTCCATATTTGGCTTAAGGAACTTTATCTGTGCTCATTTCAATCTCTGGTTTTATGCAGCACCCCAACTCACCTTTCCCCTTAAGCAAGCATAAGTTGGTTTTCTAAATTTGAGAACCTGTTCTGTTCTGTAATTCAGTTCCTGTGTAGCCAAGTTTACATTCCGTGTATTAGTGATATCTTATGATGTTTCTTTTTCTGTGTGACTTATTTCAGTTAGAATCATCGTACCTGAATCTACTCATTATGCTGCTACGGGCCTGATGACATAGATTTCATTGCTGAGTGATACTGCATTGTACGTAAGTACCACAAGTTCTTTATGCATTTTTCACTTTCTGTGATATTGAACTTGTACGGAAAACGAGGTTCTTGTAAACAGAGGCGTCCCAAACTTTGGGGTGGCTGTGTCTTTTTGATTTTAATTTCCCTAAGCTATAGGACCATAAGTGGAAGTGCCCTAGGCTCTCTTGCTTTGTTTTTTAGATGTTTCAGGAAACACCATACACTTCTCCTGAGTGTCTGTTGGTAATTTACATCCCGCCCATCAGCATAAAAAGGCTCCCAGTTCTCCATGGCCTGTCCTGCCTTTCTGGATTTTACACTTTTTTCAGATGGCCCTTTTTACCGGGGGGAAGTGAGACTTCATTGTAGTGCAGATTTCCTTTGCAAGCTTGCTTGGTTGGCCAAAAAGGGCGTATGCGTTTTTTCCTGAATATATTAAGGAAAAAACGCATACGCCCTTTTTGGCCAAGTGCATCATTGTGGACCTTCTGCCTCTTTTCCTGTGCTTTCAATGCAATTCCAGTCTACCTCCTGAAATCGGTTTCCTGCAATTCTGCCCCGCTTTCAAGTCCTCTTGGCAGCCTTACTTCAGTCTATTTTTGGACGATAGCTGTCATTTATAACTCTGCAGGTTTGTGAATTACAGTGCCCCTGAGCTGCTTTCTTCAACTCGCTTTCTTGTGACCTGGCCGCAACACCGCAGGATGTCTTCAGGCCCTAATCTGGTTCTGGCATGGCATGCTGAGCCTTTGGTTAATTCCTCTTCCTGGTGGGAAATGAGAGTTAAATTTGCCCATCCAGACACCTCCAGCTAGACTCTCATTGGTTCTCGCTATTCCTGTTCATCTTCCGCAGAAATTGCAAACTGGGCCAAACAGGAGGTTAAAGGGACTGACTCTCCAAGTCGGGAGAGTGTTAGTAAAGCGTCTGGAATGTTGCACCCGAGTACCACGGTACGAAAACTGGGACATATTTGAACACGTCTCCCGATCACATGGTTGATCATACTCTAGGTTCCACATGCATGTTTTAGCTGAAGGAAGAATACCTTAAACCTGGGTAGTTGAAACCCGTGGAATGGGTACCATGCAATATGACTTCAAAGGGTCTTCATTTGCTCACCGAACCTCTCCAATCCTATCACTGCTGCGTTTATGCCCCTGTACACATGCTTGATTCTCTTTCGGAGACATAGCAATCCATAGGTTTTAAGATACTTACTAGTCAGGTACATTCTTAGGCGTTTAATATGGGGTGTTGAGTCCATTTCGTTGAGCAAGGAGTAGCTCTTGTCTATTCCATATTTGGCTTAAGGAACTTTATCTGTGCTCATTTCAATCTCTGGTTTTATGCAGCACCCCAACTCACCTTTCCCCTTAAGCAAGCATAAGTTGGTTTTCTAAATTTGAGACACTGTTCTCTTCTGTAATTCAGTTCCTGTGTAGCCAAGTTTACATTCCGTGTATTACTGATATCTTATGATGTTTCTTTTTCTGTGTGACTTATTTCAGTTAGAATCATCATACCTGAATCCACTCATTGTGCTGCTAAGGGCCTGATGACACAGATTTCATTGCTGAGTGATATTGTTTTGTAAGTAAATACCACAACTTCTTTACCCATTTTTCACTTTCTGCGATGTTGAACTTGTACTGTAAACGAGGTTCTTGTAAACAGAGCCGTTCCAAACTTTGGGGTGGCTGTGTCTTTTTGATTTTAATATCCCTAAGCTATAGGACCATAAGTGGAAGTGCCCTAGGTTCTGTTGCTTTGTTTTTTAGATGTTTCAGGAAACACCATACACTTCTCCCGAGTGGTTCTTGGCAATTTACATCCCGCCCTTCAGCATAACAAGGCTCCCAGTTCTCCATGGCCTGTCCTGCCTTTCTGGATTTTACCCTTTTTTCAGATGTCCCTTTTGACCGGGGGGAAGTGAGACTTCATTGTAGTGCAGATTTCCTTTGCAAGCTTGCTTGGTTGGCCAAAAAGGGCGTATGCGTTTTTTCCTGAATATATTCAGGAAAAAACGCATACGCCCTTTTTGGCCAAGTGCATCATTGTGGACGTTCTGCCTCTTTTCCTATGCTTTCAATGCAATTCCAGTCTACCTCCTGAAATCGGTTTCCTGCAATTCTGCCCCGCTTTCAAGTCCTCTTGGCAGCCTTACTTCAGGCTATTTTTGGACGATAGCTGTCATTTATAACTCTGCAGGTTTGTGAATTACAGTGCCCCTGAGCTCCTTTCTTCAACTCGCTTTCTTGTGACCTGGCCGCAACACGGCAGGATGGCTTCAGGCCCTAATCTGGTTCCAGTACGGCACACTGAGCCTTTGGTTATTTCCTCTTCCTGGTGGGAAATGAGAGTTAAATTTGCCCGTCCAGACACCTCCAGCTAGCCTCTCATTGGTTCTCGCTATTCCTGTTCATCTTCCGCAGAAATTGCAAACTGTGCCAAACAGGAGGTTAAAGGCGCTGACTCTCCAAGTGGGGAGAGTGTTAGTAAAGCGTCTGGAATGTTGTACCCGAGTACCAGGGGAGGAAAACTGAGACATATTTGAACACGTCTCCCGATCACATGGTTGATCATACTCTGGGTTCCACATGCATGTTTTAGCTGAAGGAAGAATACCTTAAACCTGGGTAGTTGAAACCCGTGGAATGGGTACCATGCAATATGACTTCAAAGGGTCTTCATTTGCTCACCGAACCTCTCCAATCCTATCACTGCTGCGTTTATGCCCCTGTACACATGCTTGATTCTCTTTCGGAGACATAGCAATCCATAGGTTTTAAGATACTTACTAGTCAGGTACATTCTTAGGCGTTTTATATGCGGGGTTGAGTCCATTTCGTTGAGCAAGGAGTAGCTCTTGTCTATTCCATATTTGGCTTAAGGAACTTTATCTGTGCTCATTTCAATCTCTGGTTTTATGCAGCACCCCAACTCACCTTTCCCCTTAAGCAAGCATAAGTTGGTTTTCTAAATTTGAGACCCTGTTCTGTTCTGTAATTCAGTTCCTGTGTAGCCAAGTTTACATTCCGTGTATTACTGATATCTTATGATGTTTCTTTTTCTGTGTGACTTATTTCAGTTAGAATCATCATACCTGAATCCACTCATTGTGCTGCTAAGGGCCTGATGACACAGATTTCATTGCTGAGTGATATTGCTTTGTAAGTAAATACCACAACTTCTTTATCCATTTTTCACTTTCTGCGATGTTGAACTTGTACTGTAAACGAGGTTCTTGTAAACAGAGCCGTTCCAAACATTGGGGTGGCTGTGTCTTTTTGATTTTAAATTCCCTAAGCTATAGGACCATAAGTGGAAGTGCCCTAGGCTCTGTTGCTTTGTTTTTCAGATGTTTCAGGAAACACCATACACTTCTCCCGAGTGGTTGTTGGCAATTTACATCCCGCCTTTCAGCATAACAAGGCTCACAGTTCTCCATGGCCTGTCCTGCCTTTCTGGATTTTACACTTTTTTCAGATGGCCCTTTTGACCGGGGGGAAGTGAGACTTCATTGTAGTGCAGATTTCTTTGCAAGCTTGCTTGGTTGGCCAAAAAGGGCGTATGCGTTTTTTCCTGAATATATTCAGGAAAAAACGCATACGCCCTTTTTGGCCAAGTGCATCATTGTGGACGTTCTGCCTCTTTTCCTATGCTTTCAATGCAATTCCAGTCTACCTCCTGAAATCGGATTCCTGCAATTCTGCCCCGCTTTCAAGTCCTCTTGGCAGCCTTACGTCAGTCTATTTTTGGACGATAGCTGTCATTTATAACTCTGCAGGTTTGTGAATTACAGTGCCCCTGAGCTCCTTTCATCAACTCGTTTCTTGTGAGCTGGCCGCAACACCGCAGGATGGCTTCAGGCCCTAATCTGGTTCTGGCACGGCACGCTGAGCCTTTGATTAATTCCTCTTCCTGGTGGGAAATGAGAGTTAAATTTGCCCGTTCAGAGACCTCCAGCTAGCCTCTCATTGGTTCTCGCTATTCCTGTTCATCTTCCGCAGAAATTGCAAACTGGGCCAAACAGGAGGTTAAAGGCACTGACTCTCCAAGTCGGGAGAGTGTTAGTAAAGCGTTTGGAATGTTGCACCCGAGTACCAGGGGAGGAAAACTGAGACATATTTGAACACGTCTCCCGTTCACATGGTTGATCATACTCTGGGTTCAACATGCATGTTTTAGCTGAAGGAAGAATACCTTAAACCTGGAGAGTTGAGACCCGTGTAATGGGTACCATGCAATATGACTTCAAAGAGTCTTCATTTGCTCACCGAACCTCTCCAATCCTATCACTGCTGCGTTTATGCCCCTGTACACAAGCTTGATTCTCTTTCGGCGACATAGCAATCCATAGGTTTTAAGATACTTACTAGTCAGGTACATTCTTAGGCGTTTAATATGGGGTGTTGAGTCCATTTCGTTGAGCAAGGAGTAGCTCTTGTCTATTCCATATTTGGCTTAAGGAACTTTATCTGTGCTCATTTCAATCTCTGGTTTTATGCAGCACCCCAACTCACCTTTCCCCTTAAGCAAGCATAAGTTGGTTTTCTAAATTTGAGACCCTGTTCTGTTTTGGAATGCAGTTCCTGTGTAGCCAAGTTTACATTCCGTGTATTAGTGATATCTTATGATGTTTCTTTTTCTGTGTGACTTATTTCAGTTAGAATCATCGTACCTGAATCCACTCATTATGCTGCTAAGGGCCTGATGACATAGATTTCATTGCTGAGTGATACTGCATTGTACGTAAGTACCACAACTTCTTTATCCATTTTTCACTTTCTGCGATGTTGAACTTGTACTGTAAACGAGGTTCTTGTAAACAGAGGCGTCCCAAACTTTGGGGTGGCTGTGTCTTTTTTATTTTAATTTCCCTAAGCTATAGGACCATAAGTGGAAGTGCCCTAGGCTCTGTTGCTTTGTTTTTTAGATGTTTCAGGAAACACCATACACTTCTCCGGAGTCTCTGTTGGCAATTTACATCCCGCCCATCAGCATAACAAGGCTCCCAGTTCTCCATGGCCTGTCCTGCCTTTCTGGATTTTACACTTTTTTCAGATGGCCCTTTTGACCGGGGGGAAGTGAGACTTCATTGTAGTGCAGATTTCCTTTGCAAGCTTGCTTGGTTGGCCAAAAAGGGCGTATGCGCTTTTTCCTGAATATATTCAGGAAAAAACGCATACGCCCTTTTTGGCCAAGTGCATCATTGTGGACGTTCTGCCTCTTTTCCTATGCTTTCAATGCAATTCCAGTCTACCTCCTGAAATCGGTTTCCTGCAATTCTGCCCCGCTTTCAAGTCCTCTTGGCAGCCTTACTTCAGTCTATTTTTGGACGATAGCTGTCATTTATAACTCTGCAGGTTTGTGAATTACAGTGTCCCTGAGCTCCTTTCTTCAACTCGCTTTCTTTTGAGCTGGCGGCAACACCGCAGGATGGCTTCAGGCCCTAATCTGGTTCCGGCACGGCACGCTGAGCCTTTGGTTAATTCCTCTTCCTGGTGGGAAATGAGAGTTAAATTTGCCCGTCCAGACACCTCCAGCTAGTCTCTCATTGGTTCTCACTATTCCTGTTCATCTTCCGCAGAAATTGCAAACTGGGCCAAACAGGAGGTTAAAGGGACTGACTCTCCAAGTCGGGAGATTGTTAGTAAAGCGTCTGGAATGTTGCACCCGAGTACCAGGGGAAGAAAACTGAGACATATTTGAACACGTCTCCCGATCACATGGTTGATCATACTCTGCGTTCCACATGCATGTTTTAGCTGAAGGAAGAATACCTAAAACCTGGGTAGTTGAAACCCGTGGAATGGGTACCATGCAATATGACTTCAAAGGGTCTTCATTTGCTCACCGAACCTCTCCAATCCTATCACTGCTGCGTTTATGGCCCTGTACACATGCTTGATTCTCTTTCGGAGACATAGCAATCCATAGGTTTTAAGATACTTACTAGTCAGGTACATTCTTAGGCGTTTAATATGCGGTGTTGAGTCCATTTCGTTGAGCAAGGAGTAGCTCTTGTGTATTCCATATTTGGCTTAAGGAACTTTATCTGTGCTCATTTCAATCTCCGGTTTTATGCAGCACCCCAACTCACCTTTCCCCTTAAGCAAGCATAAGTTGGTTTTCTAAATTTGAGACCCTGTTCTGTTCTGTAATTCAGTTCCTGTGTAGCCAAGTTTACATTCCGTGTATTACTGATATCTTATGATGTTTCTTTTTCTGTGTGACTTATTTCAGTTAGAATCATCATACCTGAATCCACTCATTGTGCTGCTAAGGGCCTGATGACACAGATTTCATTGCTGAGTGATATTGCTTTGTAAGTAAATACCACAACTTCTTTACCCATTTTTCACTTTCTGCGATGTTGAACTTGTACTGTAAACGAGGTTCTTGTAAACAGAGCCGTTCCAAACTTTGGGGTGGCTGTGTCTTTTTGATTTTAATTTCCCTAAGCTATAGGACCATAAGTGGAAGTGCCCTAGGTTCTGTTGCTTTGTTTTTTAGATGTTTCAGGAAACACCATACACTTCTCCCGAGTGTCTGTTGGCAATTTACATCCCGCCCATCAGCATAACAAGGCTCCCAGTTCTCCATGGCCTGTCCTGCCTTTCTGGATTTTACACCTTTTTCAGATGGCCCTTTTGACCGGGGGGAAGTGAGACTTCTTTGTGGTGCAGATTTCCTTTGCAAGCTTGCTTGGTTGGCCAAAAAGGGCGTATGCATTTTTTCCTGAATATATTCAGGAAAAAACGCATACGCCCTTTTTGGCCAAGTGCATCATTGTGGACGTTCTGCCTCTTTTCCTATGCTTTCAATGCAATTCCAGTCTACCTCCTGAAATCGGTTTCCTGCAATTCTGCCCTGCTTTCTAGTCCTCTTGGCAGCCTTACTTCAGTCTATTTTTGGACGATAGCTGTCATTTATAACTCTGCAGGTTTGTGAATTACAGTGCCCCTGAGCTCCTTTCTTCAACTCGCTTTCTTTTGAGCTGGCCGCAACACCACAGGATGGCTTCAGGCCCTTATCTGGTTCTGGCACGGCATGCTGAGCCTTTGGTTAATTCCTCTTCCTGGTGGGAAATGAGAGTTAAATTTGCCCGTCCAGACACCTCCAGCTAGCCTCTCATTGGTTCTCGCTATTCCTGTTCATCTTCCGCAGAAATTGCAAACTGGGCCAAACAGGAGGTTAAAGGCGCTGACTCTCCAAGTGGGGAGAGTGTTAGTACAGCATCTGGAATGTTGCACCCGAGTACCAGGGGAGGAAAACTGAGACATATTTGAACACGTCTCTCGTTCACATGGTTGATCATATTTGGGTTCCACATGCATGTTTTAGCTGAAGGAAGAATACCTTAAACCTGGAGAGTTGAGACCCGTGTAATGGGTACCATGCAATATGACTTCAAAGGGTCTTCATTTGCTCACCGAACCTCTCCAATCCTATCACTGCTGCGTTTATGCCCCTGTACACATGCTTGATTCTCTTTCGGAGACATAGCAATCCATAGGTTTTACGATACTTACTAGTCAGGTACATTCTTACGCGTTTAATATGCAGTGTTGAGTCCATTTCGTTGAGCAAGGAGTAGCTCTTGTCTATTCCATATTTGACTTAAGGAACTTTATCTGTGCTCATTTCAATCTCTGGTTTTATGCAGCACCCCAACTCACCTTTACCCTTAAGCAAGCATAAGTTGGTTTTCTAAATTTGAGACCCTGTTCTGTTCTGTAATTCAGTTCCTGTGTAGCCAAGTTTCCATTCCATGTATTACTGATATCTTATGATGTTTCTTTTTCTGTGTGACTTATTTCAGTTAGAATCATCATACCTGAATCCACTCATTGTGCTGCTAAGGGCCTGATGACATAGATTTCATTGCTGAGTGATATTGCTTTGTAAGTAAATACCACAACTTCTTTATCCATTTTTCACTTTCTGCGATGTTGAACTTGTACTGTAAACGAGGTTCTTGTAAACAGAGCCGTTTGAAACTTTGGGGTGGCTGTGTCTTTTTGATTTTAATTTCCCTAAGCTATAGGACCATAAGTGGAAGTGCCCTAGGCTCTGTTGCTTTGTTTTTTAGATGTTTCAGGAAACACCATACACTTCTCCGGAGTCTCTGTTGGCAATTTACATCCCGCCCATCAGCATAACAAGGCTCCCAGTTCTCCATGGCCTGTCCTGCCTTTCTGGATTTTACACTTTTTTCAGATGGCCCTTTTGACCGGGGGGAAGTGAGACTTCATTGTAGTGCAGATTTCCTTTGCAAGCTTGCTTGGTTGGCCAAAAAGGGCGTATGCGTTTTTTCCTGAATATATTCAGGAAAAAACGCATATGCCCTTTTTGGCCAAGTGCATCATTGTGGACGTTCTGCCTCTTTTCCTATGCTTTCAATGCAATTCCAGTCTACCTCCTGAAATCGGTTTCCTGCAATTCTGCCCCGCTTTCAAGCCCTCTTGGCAGCCTTACTTCAGTCTATTTTTGGGCGATAGCTGTCATTTATAACTCTGCAGGTTTGTGAATTACAGTGCCCCTGAGCTCCTTTCTTCAACTCGCTTTCTTGTGACCTGGCCGCAACACCGCAGGATGGCTTCAGGCCCTAATCTGGTTCCGGCACGGTACGCTGAGCCTTTGGTTAATTCCTCTTCCTGGTGGGAAATGAGAGTTAAATTTGCCCGTGCAGACACCTCCAGATAGCCTCTCATTGGTTCTCGCTATTCCTGTTCATCTTCCGCAGAAATTGCAAACTGGGCCAAACAGGAGGTTAAAGGGACTGACTCTCCAAGACGGGAGTGTGTTAGTAAAGCGTCTGGAATGTTGCACCCGAGTACCACGGGGGGAAAACTGAGACATATTTGAACACGTCTCCCGATCACATGGTTGATCATACTCTGGGTTCCACATGCATGTTTTAGCTGAAGGAAGAATACCTTAAACCTGGAGAGTTAAGACCCGTGGAAAGGGTACTATGCAATATGACTTCAAAGGGTCTTCATTTGCTCATGAACCTCTCCAATCCTATCACTGCTGCGTTTATGCCCCTGTACACATGCTTGATTCTCTTTCAGAGACATAGCAATCCATAGGTTTTAAGATACTTACTAGTCAGGTATATTCTTAGGCGTTTAATATGGGGTGTTGAGTCCATTTCGTTGAGCAAGGAGTAGCTCTTGTCTATTCCATATTTGACTTAAGGAACTTTATCTGTGCTCATTTCAATCTCTGGTTTTATGCAGCACCCCAACTCACCTTCCCCGTTAAGGAATCATAAGTTGGTTTTCTAAACTTGAGACACTGTTCTGTTTTGTAATTCAGTTCATGTGTAGCCAAGTTCACATTCTGTGCATTAGTGACACCTTATGATGTTTCTTTTCTGTGTTACTTATTTCAGTTCGAATCATCATACCTGAATCCACTCATTATGCTGCTACGGGCCTGATGACATAGATTTCATTGCTTAGTGATATTGCATTGTACGTAAGTACCACAAGTTCTTTATCCATTTTTCACTTTCTGCGATATTGAACTTGTACGGTAAACGAGGTTCTTGTAAACAGAGCCGTCCCAAACTTTGGGGTGGCTGTGTCTTTTTGATTTTAATTTCCCTAAGCTATAGGACCATAAGTGGAAGTGCCCTAGGCTCTGTTGCTTTGTTTTTTAGATGTTTCAGGAAACACCATACACTTCTCCAGAGTGTCTGTTGGCAATTTACATCCCGCCCATCAGCATAAGAAGGCTCCCAGTTCTCCATGGCCTGTCGTGCCTTTATGGATTTTACACTTTTTTCAGATGGCCCTTTTGACCGGGGGGAAGTGAGACTTCATTGTAGTGCAGATTTCCTTTGCAAGCTTGCTTGGTTGGCCAAAAAGGGCGTATGCGTTTTTTCCTGAATATATTCAGGAAAAAACACATACGCCCTTTTTGGCCAAGTGCATCATTGTCGAGTTTCTGACTCTCTTCATATGTTTTCAATGCAATTCCAGTCTACCTCCTGAAATCGGTTTCCTGCAGTTCTGCCTTGCTTTCAGTGCCTCTTCATAGCCTTACCTAAATATATTTTTGAAAAATAGTTGGCCTTTATAACTCTGCAGGTTTTTGAATTGCAGTGGCCCTTAGCTCCATTTTTTAGCTCTTATTTTTGTGGTCTTGCCCCGTAACCACAGGATTCCTTGAAGCCCTATTTTTCTTCTGGGGCACCTTGCTGTGCCTTTGGTTAATTCTTCTTACTGATGTGATATTAGAGTGACATGTGCCCATTGAAACCGCTACAGCTAGTTTCTCACTGGTTCCCCCTATTCCCATTCATCCTCTGCACTAACTGCAGACTGTGCGATACCAGAACTTAAAGGCATTGACTCCATGTGGGGATGTTGTTAGTAAAGCGGCTGGAATGTCGATCCGGAGCCCCAGGAGAGGAAAAATGAGGTGCGTTTTAGAAACCTTTCCCGATCATATGGTATACCAGTCACTGGGTTTCCCAAGCATGGTTTAGCTGTAGGAAGATTCCCTTCAACCTGGAGTGTTGGGACCCTTGGACTGAGTAGCATGAAGTATTGCATTAAACTTTCGGCAGTTGCTCACCAAAGCTCACCAATCCTGTCAGCCCCAAGTGTCCAGCCTTATGTCTTATCCAGCTGTGGGTTTATATGTGGTCAATCCAGGTTGCATCACAGCCCCTGAGCGAATTTTGTAAGAATTTTTCTCTCTTTCATTGTTTCAGCGTTTTGTTTTTAAAATTTATTTCTATAATGGGGTTTAGCTCATTTTCACTGCTGTGTTTGTGCCGCTCTGCACACACTTGATTCCCTTATGGAGATATATCAATACATGGGTTTTAAGATTCTTATTCCTCAGATATATTTCTCTGCGGTGTATAGGGTGTGTTGAGGCCAGTTCATTGAGCAAGGTGTAGATCTTGTCTAATACCTATTTGGTTTATTGAACGGTATCTGTGCTAATTTCAAACTCTGGTTTTATGCATCACCCCACCTCTCCTTTCCCCTTAAGCTGACATAAGTGTGTTTTCTAAATGTGAGACACTGTTCTGTTCTGTAATTCATTTCTTGTGCAGCCATATTTACCCTCCCTCTATAAGTGATATCTTATGATATGTTTCTTTTTCTGTTTGACTTATTTCAAGTAGTATTATCGGACCTAAATCCACTCTTTATCCTTCTACTAGCCTTATTACATTGATTTCATGGTGAAGAGATATTCCATTGTACATAAGTACCACATCTTCTTTATCCATTGTTCTCTTTCCTGGGATATTTAAGGTGTACTGAAGTTGAGGTTCTTGTAAACAGAGTAGCCCTAAACTGTGGTGTGCTTGTGTCTTGTTGATTTTTAGACTTCCCTAGATATACTCCCATGATTGGAAGAGTCCTATGCTCTGTAGCTCTGTTTTTTAGATGATTTAGGAACCACCATACACTTCTCCAGAGTGGCTCTCGGCAGTTCACACACTGCCCATCAGCGTATAAAAGCTCCCTGTTCTCCATGGCCTGTCCTGCATTTCTGGTTTTTACAATTTTTTAGGATGGCCCTTTTGACCGGTGGGAAGTGAGACTTCTTTGTTGTGCACATTTGCATTGCTTGCTTGCTTCGTTGCCCATAAAGTGCGTATGCGTTTTTTCCTGGATATAATCAGGAAAAAACGCATACGCCCTTTTGGGCCAACTGCATCATTGTCGAAATTCTGCCGCTTTTCATGTGCGTTAAAGACGAGTCCAATCTATCTCTTGAAATCTGTTTCTTGCAATTCTGTCTTGCATTCAGATCCTCTTCTTTGCCTTACCTCAACATATTTTTGGACGTTAGTTTTCATTTATAACTCTGCAGGTTTGTGAATTGCAGTGACCCTGAGCTCCATTTTTTAAGTTGCTCTTTTGTGAGCTGGCCTCAAACCCGCAGGATTGCTTCAGGCCCTATTTTGGCTCCGGCGAGGCAGGCTGAGCCTTTCTTTAATTCTTATTCTTAATGGGAAATTAGAGTGATATGTGCCCGTCCAAACCCCTACAACTCTTCTCTCATTGGTTCCCCCTCTTCCCGTTCATCCTCCTCACAATTTGCAAAATGTGTGAAACAGAAGTTTAAATGTGCTGATTCTCCAAGTGGGGAGATTCTAAGTAGCGTGGCTGGAATGGTGAACAGGAGCACCAGGAGAGGATAAATGAGGTGCATTTTAGACACATCTCCCGATCACATGGTGTACAGTCCTCTGGGTTTTCCATGCATGTTTTAGTTGTAGGAAGATCCCTTGAACCTGCAGATTTGGGACCCATTGAATGGGTACCAGGTAGTATTACTTTAAAGGGTGTGCATTTCCTCACCCAACCTCACATTTCTCTTAGCGCAAACAGTTTCCAGCCTTATGTCTCATCCTGCTGTGGGTCTAGATGTGTTCAATCCATGTTGCATCACCGTCCCTGAGGAAAAGTTGTAAGAGGTTTTCTCTGTCTCTCTGTCGTTTATTTTTTTCAATTTATTACTATATTGGTTACAGCTGATTTTCAAAGCTCTGTTTCTTGCTGCTGTACATCCACTTGATTCACGTACAGAGAGACATCAATAAATTCTTTTTCAGATTCTTACCAGTCGTATATATTCTTTTCTGGTGACTTGAGTGTGCTGAGTGCAGTTCTTTTAGCTACCGTGTAGGCCTTGTTGATTATCAGTTTGGTATTTGGAATGGTATCTTTGCTAATTTCAACCTCCTGGATGATGCCTCACCCCTCCCCACCTTTCCCGTTTAGCAGCCTTATGTGTGTTTTCTACATATTTGACTATGTTTTTGTTTTGTAATTTATTTCATGTGTAGCCATTTTGGATTCCACCTTTAAGTGATATCTTATGATATGTGTCTTTTTCTTTTTGAATTCTGTCACTTAGAATGATCATACGTAACTCCTCCGGAGTCGTTACAACTGGCCATATTTCATTGATTTCCAGGCTGAATAATATTCCACTCTACCTAAGTACCACATCTCTATCTATTTTTTCCCTCCAGAGACATTTAAGTTATATCCTAGTCGAGGATCTTTTAAACAGAGAGGGGGTAAACATTGGGGTGCCTGTGTCCTCTCGATTTTTGTTTTTCCCAAGATATACGCCCATGAGTGCAAGTGCCCTATGCTCTGTAGCTCATTTTTTAGATGCTTTAGTAAACACAATACACTTCTCCAGAATGGCCGTTGGCAATATACATTTCCACTATAAGTCTCACAGGGCTCCCTCTTCTCGTTGCCCTGTCCTGCATTTCTGTTGTTTACGCTTTATGAGGATGGCTCTTCTGACTGATGCGAAGTGATATCTTTTGTAGTATTGACTTCCAGTGCCCACCTGTTTGGTTGGCTAAAAAAGTGTATGCCCTTTTCTTGAATATATACAGAAAAGAACGCATACACCCTTTTTGGCCAACTGCAATGTTGGCAATGTTCAGCTCCTTTTCTTGTGCTTAATGGCGAGTCCTTTCTACCTCCTCAAATCCCTTTCCTGCCATTCTCCCTTGCTTACAAGTCCTTTTCTCTGACTTTCCTCAAGACATTTTTCAGTGATGGATATTTTCAACTCTGCAGTTTTGTGAATTTTACTGCCCCTGAGTTCCATTGTTCAACTCGTGTTTATGGGAACTGGCCACAAAGCAGCGGGATTTCCTCAAGCCCTATACTGTTTCCATGGGCAACCCTAGCCTTTGGTCAATTCGTCTTCCTGATTGGAAATTAGAGTGACATGTGCCTGTCTGAACACCTAGGACTTGTCTCTCATTGTTCCTCATCCTTCCGCTTCATCCTCTGGACAAATTCCAAACTGTACGCAACAGGATGTTGACAGTGCTGACATCTCCAAGTGGGGAGACTGTTAGTAAAGACGCTGGAGGGGTGAACCCGAGCACCAGGAGATGAGGAGATGAGATGCCTTTTCCAAACTCTTCCCGATCAGACGGTATACCATCCTCTGGGTGTGACAGACATGTTTTAGCAGTAGGAAGAGTCCCATTCATGTAAGGAGAACACCAGGGCTTTTTCAAAATCAGTGTCTCCCCGAAACCCAAACTGGGGAAGTTTTTAAGCTACGGCTACACATATGTTCATTAAGGGCCTTGGGAAGTAGGCAGAGTCCAAACTTTAGATGATTGAAGTCTTCAGGGTCAGAAGCACTCACCACCAGCTTCCCTTAGGCTACACTTTAACTGTCATTGATAGATGATGTCAATAAAAATATCTATTCTTTTTCAGATTATTTCCCCTTATAGGTTATTGCAAAATGTTGAGTGTAGTTCCCTGTGCTATACAGTAGTTCCTTGTTGATGATCTATTTTATACATAGCAGTGTGTATGTGTTAATTCCAAACTGTTAATTTATCCCTCCTCCCACCTTTCCCCTTTGGTAATAATAAATTATAAGATTTTATACTTCTCAGAAATGTGGGAGCTGAAAGAGAGGTATCATTTTCAATGGAAAAGCATTTAAAACAAGATTGAAGCTTTAACCAAGATTATTAGATGTACATCCTTGGAAAGAAATCACTTCGTTTCTCTAATATTGACCTGACAAATAAGACAAACCTTTTCACTGAACTTGCTTATAAAAAGTGATGGAAATATCAAATGGAAGTGTTAAAAACATCTTATTTTACCCGAGCCTTATACACTGTTCTATGTTAACTACAGTTTGGCTCACACATCTGTTCATTGAGGTTACAATAGTCTCAATTTCTGTTACTGATCCTCCAGAGTGGACCCCAACAAGTGTCCCCCTGCCCAGTGTCATTGGGGCCAACAGATCGAGACTGAGTTTGGTTCACAAGCAAAGGAAACTTTATATTTTGATCAGAGAATGGAGAGGTGAGAGCATGCACTACCCCGTGGGCTGTGGGCTGGGCTGCTGTGTAGAGATCCTGTCAGAGTCAGTGGGAGGGAGGGAGGCGGCGGAGCTCTCGAGGGCCGGGTTGGCTGTAGCTCAGGCTCTATATCGTGGAGTCTGCACTGGGCCCCAGGAGCTGAGGTGTCGACCCAGCCATTCTGCACTAGGAAATCTGGTCTGAAGTGCCGGGTGTGGAACCTCTGCATGCGGGACCCTAGGAGCACGTGAAATTAGACAAAGCACAAAGGATAAAAAAGGTTAGACTTGACTTTATTGCCCAGATTCTATTTTTATCTCCCAGGGATTTTTAATGGGCTTTGCTGGGGACAAACCCCTCTTCTGCCTTTTGTCCCGTTCCTCATTCTTGGAGTGCTGAGGGTGCAGACCCTTCTTCTGTAACTGCTGAGTGCTGAGTTGGGAGCCCTCATACCCTGGGGCGAGGGTCAGAGCTTCTCCCCAGCAGCCTCCCGGTGACGTTGATTGTCCCCAGGACACCTGCCTCCCTGCTCGTCCACCTGAGCACCAGCATTGGAAGTGTTATAGATTCTAATGACCTTTAAGGGTCCAGGAAAGAGATGTGCAGAGACGCTGTGGGGGCCGGTTTCACCCCGCCCCACATTTGTTCGGCCACCTTAGGCTGACTGTCTCTGCCAGCCTAGATGTTCTGACCAGTAGTCTGCGCTTTCTTCAGTTAGGCCCCTGAATTAACGTACAAACAGCACCAGGTGTCAGAGCCCTGCCCGCTCAACTCCCAGACAGTCCAGGGTCAGTGGTGACCAAGGACCATGATGGCTACTGAGTCAACAGCCTTTTGAAGTAAACAGGAGTCCAGCCGGTCTTATTGGCCACCATCATCACGGTGTCTGTCGGCTTTTCTATGGTGACAGTGTGGTATACTGTTCCCCCGCCAAGATTATTAGCTCCCCTCTGGGTGCAGTAAGTCCTGCAAGCAGTAGTCTACTCTTTTGGGACACACTCTTGTTGTTTTATGAGAGAAACTCCAGGTCAAGTGATGTTCACACGAGTCGTCATGGTGCCCTGTTGCCCCCGGTTATCTCTCTGGATGTTGGAGTTGGAGGGCCTCCTCACTCGAGGTCGGTGTGCCCACGGAGCGAACCCTGCAACTTCAGGGCATGGTTGGTGGTTAGGATCACCACGTGGGGTCCTTTTCCCTTAGGAGGGAGGTGGCCTTTTGGGCTGCTGATTTCCAGGTTTTTAGATACCGCCAGTATCTTGGCCAGATGTGGCAGTGGGCCAAGCCCCTTAGTGACCGTAGTTTATCCTACCTGGATGGCATTCTTGCATTGTTCCATTTCAAGTGGTCCCAGTTTTTGCACTAATTCTCCAATGGCGATTCACCTTTCACCGGGAATGTAAAGGTCAAAGGGTTTAGCTAAATTAGGGAGTTCCAGGGCAAGGGTCTGAATTGACTGCTCTTTCCATTCTTGAAAGGCCACTTCTGGATTCTATTCAAAAGGATCATCATCTTTTCCTTTCAGTGTTTCATATAGAGGCCCAGCTAGTAGACTGTAGTTAGGGATCCAGAAGCAGCAAACCCTGGCCTCCCCAGGAACCCCTAAGCTGTCTTCTAGTTTTAGAAAGGGGTAAGGCTGAAAATGGTTTCTTCCCTTTCCTGGGATGGGCTTCTCTGACCTTCTGTGAGAATGAAGCCCAGGCAGGTCACCGCAGTCTGTGATATTTGAGCTTTTTCTTGGACAACTTCTATCCTTTATTGGCTTGGTAGTTCAGAGGCCTCCTTAGTAGGGCTGGTGATCAGAATGTCGTCTGCATATTGAAGGAGGGTTTCCTTTTCCAGAGGTAGAACTTTTAGGTCTTTAGCTAAGCTTTCCCCAAAGATGGTGTGGGAATTTTTGCACCCTTGGGGCCAGACGGCCCGGAAGTATTGTTTTAGTTGTATGTTGAGTCCTGCCACTCACAAGCCAAAATTTCTTGTGACTCTGGGACTAATGGAATACAAAAGAAGGCATCATTGAAGACTAATACAGAATACCATGTCCTGGTGGTTGGTAGAATGACCAGCAGGGTGTAGGAATTAGGAGCAACTGGAGGTATATCCTCGGTGGCTTCACTGACTGTCCTGACATCCTTTACCAGGTCCCCAGCAGCCCATGGGGCTCTCGTGGTCAGACCAATCCCAGAATATGGAGCTCACCTGGGCAGGTACCCCACCCCCACCCCAGCCCACGGGGCTCTCGTGGTCAGGCCCCTCCCAGGATACAGAGCTACCCTTGCGGGTACCGTGGCAGGGCTGTGCACACAGGAACCGTGCACATAGCCCTCATTGCAGAGCACCCCCAGCTCACCTGTCGCTCAGAGCTGACACAGAGCACCTCAGAGCAGGACTTGAACTAACAAACAGCAGCTGCGACAGGTCTGTGACCCTGGGCATCACTCCGTGAGGCCTCCCTCCACCTGGTCTTCCAGAGACTTCCACTGCACCCGGGGCACCAGGCCTCTGTCTCCAACCACCACCCACCCCTCCTCTCCCTGACTCCTGGGTTCCTCTCATTAGGAGAGGGTTTTCTTGAAGTTGTCTCCCACTCATGGGCCAGATAAAATGATTAGAAAACAAGCCAAAGCTGCAGCTCCTTGTCTATCCTGACTCTCAGGAGCCCACACCTGTTCCTTGGACCTGGCCGGTTCAGCAAGTTCCATTTTCTGCAACTGTGAGCCCCTGAGGGGTGATGATTGGCTGACCTGGGCAGCCTTACCGTGCCGGCCAGCCCTCCCCAGGTGTGCCTGGGTTGAGATCAATATAAATACCACTCCAGGCAGCAAGAGCCCCTGCAGCCATGCCTGACGCCATTTTCTCTGCCCTGTCAGCAGTCTCGGGGCTGGGCTGGTGGGAGGGAGTGAGAGGCCACGGCTTTGTGGGTGGCCCAGTGTGAGTGGGGCTCTGCTGGACTTTCTGCAGCAGTTGCCAGGCTGCCACCTGCTAAAGAAGAGGATGTGTCACCCATACCTGCTGCTGGAATTTCTCCCTGGGCAGAGGTGAGGAAGGAAAAAAGCAGTGGGGGCAGGGACAGGACGGGTATCTCAGGCAGGGAAATGGAAATCTTCCAGAAGAGCACCCAGGGCCAGGACCATCCTGGCTGGCCTGCAGGCACCAAGTCGGCCGGCATGCTGTCACTCGTGTGGCTCTATGGCCCTTCCTCTAGGCTTTCAAGTCCTTGTATATATTCAGGTGTTTTACCTGGGACGGGTGGGAATAGTTCAGCAGCAACTGGCCTGGGGCTCAGCTCACGTTTACTCACAGATGCCTCGGCACGGTGCCCCAGCTTTGCAATGAGGACGCTTGTTGCGTGGGGGCTGCTGGCTGAATGGGAGACGATTCCCCACCACTGACCAACTTCAGAATTGTTTACAACTGGAGCAAGTGCCCTGATACGGTTTTCCTCTGTGTAACTGGTGGGTTCTGTGTTTTTTTTCTCTTTTTCGTTTTTGGTTCAAGGTAGATTTTATTCCTCTTTTTTGTATTTACAGATATAAGCATGGAAATAATTTATTCATATAAATACATGTATGTGCAGGGAATAATTGTTTTTTCTGTTTTATTTTTTAAATTTTACTTCTTTTTAATTTTGAATTTTATTTTATATTTTTATACAGCAGGTTCTTATTGGTTATCTATTTTATACATATAAATGTATACATGCCAATCCCAGTCTCTCAACTCCTCCCACCACCACCCCCCCAACAGCTTTCCCCCCTTGTTGTCCATACGTTTGTTGTCTACATCTGTTGCTCTATTTATGCCTTGCAAAATGGTTAATCTGTACAGTTTTTCTAGGTTCCACATATATGCATGAATATACAAGATTTGTTTTTCTCTTTCTGACTTACTTCACTCTGTATGACAGTCTCTAGATCCATCGACGTCTCTACAAATGACCCAATTTCATTCCTTTTCATGGCTGAGTAATATTCCATTTTATATATGTACCACAGCTTTATGCATTCGTCTGTCTGTGGGCATTTAGGTTGCTTCCATTACCTCGATATTGTAAATAGTGATGCAATGAACATTGCGGTGAATGACTCTTTTTGATTTATGGTTTTGTCTGGGTATATGTCCAGTACTGGGATTGCTGTATCATATGGTAATTCTATTGTTAGTTTCTTAAGAAATTCCATATTGTTCTCCATAATGACTGTATCAATTTATATTCCCAACAATAGTGGAAGAGGGTTCCTTTTCTCCACACCCTTTCCAGCATTTTTTGTTTGTAGATTTTCAATGATGCCTATTCTACCAGGTGTGAGGTGATACCTCATTGTTGAATCCATTTCGTTGAGCAAGGGGTAGCTCTTGTCTATTACATATTTGGCTTATGGAACGGTATCTGTGCTAATTTCAAACTCTGCTTTTATGCAGCACCCCAACTCACCTTCCCCCTTAAGCAGGCATAAGTTGGTTTTCTAAACTTGAGACCCTGTTCTGTTTTGTAATTCAGTTCATGTGTAGCCAAGTTCACATTCCGTGTATTAGTGATACCTTATGATGTTTCTTTTTCTGTGTGACTTATTTCACTTAGAATCATCGTGCCTCAATCCACTCATTATGCTGGTACGGGCCTGGTGACATAGATTTCATTGCTGAGTGGTATTCTGTTGTACAGAAGTACCGCAACTTCTTTATCCATTATTTGCTCTCTGGGATATTTAACTTGTGCCGTAGAAGAGATTCCTGTAAAAAGAGCCGTCCCAAATTTTGGGGTTGCTGTGTCTTTTTGATATTAATTTCCCTAAGCTATAGGACCATAAGTGGAAGTGCCCTAGGCTCTGTTGCTTTGTTTTTTAGATGTTTCAGGAAACACCATACACTTCTCCCGAGTGGCTGTTGGCAATTTACATCCCGCCCATCAGCATAACAAGGCTCCCAGTTCTCCATGGCCTGTCCTGCACTTTCTGGATTTTACACTTTATTCTGATGGCCCTTTTGACCGGGGGGAAGTGAGACTAAATTGTAGTGCAGATTTCCTTTGCAAGCTTGCTTGGTTGGCCAAAAAGGGCGTATGCGTTTTTTCCTGAATATATTCAGGAAAAAACGCATACGCCCTTGTTGGCCTAGTGCATCACTGTGGACGTTCTGCCTCATTTCCTATGCTTGAAATGCAATTCCTGTCTACCTCCTGAAATCGGTTTCCTGCAATTCTGCCCCGCTTTCAAGTCCTCTTGGCAGCCTTACTTCAGTCTATTTTTGGACAATAGCTGTCATTTATAACTCTGCAGGTTTGTGAATTACAGTGCCCCTGAGCTCCTTTCTTCAACTCGCTTTCTTGTGACCTGGCCGCAACACCGCAGGATGGCTTCAGGCCCTAATCTGGTTCCTGCACGGCATGCTGAGCCTTTGGTTAATTCCTCTTCCTGGTGGGAAATGAGAGTTAAATTTGCCCGTCCAGACACCTCCAGCTAGTCTCTCATTGGTTCTCGCTATTCCTGTTCATCTTCCGCAGAAATTGCAAACTGGACCAAACAGGAGGTTAAAGGCGCTGACTCTCCAAGTGGGGAGAGTGTTAGTAAAGCGTCTGGAATGTTGCACCCGAGTACCAGGGGAAGAAAACTGAGACATATTTGAACACGTCTCCCGTTCACACGGTTGATCATACTCTGGGTTCCACATGCATGTTTTAGCTGAAGGAAGAATACCTTAAAACTGGAGAGTTGAGACCCGTGGAATGGGTACCATGCAATATGTCTTCAAAGGGTCTTCATTTGCTCACCGAACCTCTCCAATCCTATCACTGCTGCATTTATGCCCCTGTACACACGCTTGATTCTCTTTTGGAGACATAGCAATCCATAGGTTTTAAGATACTTACTAGTCAGGTACATTCTTAGGCGTTTAATATGGGGTGTTGAGTCCATTTCGTTGAGCAAGGAGTAGCTCTTGTCTATTCCATATTTGGCTTAAGGAACTTTATCTGTGCTCATTTCAATCTCTGGTTTTATGCAGCACCCCAACTCACCTTTCCCCTTAAGCAAGCATAAGTTGGTTTTCTAAATTTGAGACCCTGTTCTGTTTTGGAATGCAGTTCCTGTGTAGCCAAGTTTACATTCCGTGTATTAGTGATATCTTATGATGTTTCTTTTTCTGTGTGACTTATTTCAGTTAGAATCATCATACCTGAATCCACTCATTGTGCTGCTAAGGGCCTGATGACATAGATTTCATTGCTGAGTGATATTGCTTTGTAAGTAAATACCACAACTTCTTTATCCATTTTTCACTTTCTGCGATGTTGAACTTGTACTGTAAACGAGGTTCTTGTAAACAGAGCCGTTTGAAACTTTGGGGTGGCTGTGTCTTTTTGATTTTAATTTCCCTAAGCTATAGGACCATAAGTGGAAGTGCCCTAGGCTCTGTTGCTTTGTTTTCTAGATGTTTCAGGAAACACCATACACTTCTCCGGAGTCTCTGTTGGCAATTTACATCCCGCCCATCAGCATAACAAGGCTCCCAGTTCTCCATGGCCTGTCCTGCCTTTCTGGATTTTACACTTTTTTCAGATGGCCCTTTTGACCGGGGGGAAGTGAGACTTCATTGTAGTGCAGATTTCCTTTGCAAGCTTGCTTGTTTGGCCAAAAAGGGCGTATGCGTTTTTTCCTGAATATATTCAGGCAAAAACGCATAGGCCCTTTTTGGCCAAGTGCATCATTGTGGACGTTCTGCCTCTTTTCCTATGCTTGAAATGCAATTTCAGTCTACCTCCTGAAATCGGTTTCCTGCAATTCTGCCCCGCTTTCAAGCCCTCTTGGCAGCCTTACTTCAGTCTATTTTTGGGCGATAGCTGTCATTTATAACTCTGCAGGTTTGTGAATTACAGTGCCCCTGAGCTCCTTTCTTCAACTCGCTTTCTTGTGAGCTGGCCGCAACACCGCAGGATGGCTTCAGGCCCTAATCTGGTTCCGGTACGGTACGCTGAGCCTTTGGTTAATTCCTCTTCCTGGTGGGAAATGAGAGTTAAATTTGCCCGTGCAGACACCTCCAGATAGCCTCTCATTGGTTCTCGCTATTCCTGTTCATCTTCCGCAGAAATTGCAAACTGGGCCAAACAGGAGGTTAAAGGGACTGACTCTCCAAGACGGGAGTGTGTTAGTAAAGCGTCTGGAATGTTGCACCCGAGTACCAGGGGGGGAAAACTGAGACATATTTGAACACGTCTCCCGTTCACATGGTTGATCATACTCTGGGTTCCACATGCATGTTTTAGCTGAAGGAAGAATACCTTAAACCTGGAGAGTTAAGACCCGTGGAAAGGGTACCATGCAATATGACTTCAAAGGGTCTTCATTTGCTCATGAACCTCTCCAATCCTATCACTGCTGCGTTTATGCCCCTGTACACATGCTTGATTCTCTTTCAGAGACATAGCAATCCATAGGTTTTAAGATACTTACTAATCAGGTATATTCTTAGGCATTTAATATGGGGTGTTGAGTCCATTTCGTTGAGCAAGGAGTAGCTCTTGTCTATTCCATATTTGACTTAAGGAACTTTATCTGTGCTCATTTCAATCTCTGGTTTTATGCAGCACCCCAACTCACCTTCCCCGTTAAGGAATCATAAGTTGGTTTTCTAAACTTGAGACACTGTTCTGTTTTGTAATTCAGTTCATGTGTAGCCAAGTTCACATTCTGTGCATTAGTGACACCTTATGATGTTTCTTTTCTGTGTTACTTATTTCAGTTCGAATCATCATACCTGAATCCACTCATTATGCTGCTACGGGCCTGATGACATAGATTTCATTGCTTAGTGATATTGCATTGTACGTAAGTACCACAAGTTCTTTATCCATTTTTCACTTTCTGCGATATTGAACTTGTACGGTAAACGAGGTTCTTGTAAACAGAGCCGTCCCAAACTTTGGGGTGGCTGTGTCTTTTTGATTTTAATTTCCCTAAGCTATAGGACCATAAGTGGAAGTGCCCTAGGCTCTGTTGCTTTGTTTTTTAGATGTTTCAGGAAACACCATACACTTCTCCAGAGTGTCTGTTGGCAATTTACATCCCGCCCATCAGCATAAGAAGGCTCCCAGTTCTCCATGGCCTGTCGTGCCTTTATGGATTTTACACTTTTTTCAGATGGCCCTTTTGACCGGGGGGAAGTGAGACTTCATTGTAGTGCAGATTTCCTTTGCAAGCTTGCTTGGTTGGCCAAAAAGGGCGTATGCGTTTTTTCCTGAATATATTCAGGAAAAAACACATACGCCCTTTTTGGCCAAGTGCATCATTGTCGAGTTTCTGACTCTCTTCATATGTTTTCAATGCAATTCCAGTCTACCTCCTGAAATCGGTTTCCTGCAGTTCTGCCTTGCTTTCAGTGCCTCTTCATAGCCTTACCTAAATATATTTTTGAAAAATAGTTGGCCTTTATAACTCTGCAGGTTTTTGAATTGCAGTGGCCCTTAGCTCCATTTTTTAGCTCTTATTTTTGTGGTCTTGCCCCGTAACCACAGGATTCCTTGAAGCCCTATTTTTCTTCTGGGGCACCTTGCTGTGCCTTTGGTTAATTCTTCTTACTGATGTGATATTAGAGTGACATGTGCCCATTGAAACCGCTACAGCTAGTTTCTCACTGGTTCCCCCTATTCCCATTCATCCTCTGCACTAACTGCAGACTGTGCGATACCAGAACTTAAAGGCATTGACTCCATGTGGGGATGTTGTTAGTAAAGCGGCTGGAATGTCGATCCGGAGCCCCAGGAGAGGAAAAATGAGGTGCGTTTTAGAAACCTTTCCCGATCATATGGTATACCAGTCGCTGGGTTTCCCAAGCATGGTTTAGCTGTAGGAAGATTCCCTTCAACCTGGAGTGTTGGGACCCTTGGACTGAGTAGCATGAAGTATTGCATTAAACTTTCGACAGTTGCTCACCAAAGCTCACCAATCCTGTCAGCCCCAAGTGTCCAGCCTTATGTCTTATCCAGCTGTGGGTTTATATGTGGTCAATCCAGGTTGCATCACAGCCCCTGAGCGAATTTTGTAAGAATTTTTCTCTCTTTCATTGTTTCAGAGTTTTGTTTTTAAAATTTATTTCTATAATGGGGTTTAGCTCATTTTCACTGCTGTGTTTGTGCCGCTCTGCACACACTTGATTCCCTTATGGAGATATATCAATACATGGGTTTTAAGATTCTTATTCCTCAGATATATTTCTCTGCGGTGTATAGGGTGTGTTGAGGCCAGTTCATTGAGCAAGGTGTAGATCTTGTCTAATACCTATTTGGTTTATTGAACGGTATCTGTGCTAATTTCAAACTCTGGTTTTATGCATCACCCCACCTCTCCTTTCCCCTTAAGCTGACATAAGTGTGTTTTCTAAATGTGAGACACTGTTCTGTTCTGTAATTCATTTCTTGTGCAGCCATATTTACCCTCCCTCTATAAGTGATATCTTATGATATGTTTCTTTTTCTGTTTGACTTATTTCAAGTAGTATTATCGGACCTAAATCCACTCTTTATCCTTCTACTAGCCTTATTACATTGATTTCATGGTGAAGAGATATTCCATTGTACATAAGTACCACATCTTCTTTATCCATTGTTCTCTTTCCTGGGATATTTAAGGTGTACTGAAGTTGAGGTTCTTGTAAACAGAGTAGCCCTAAACTGTGGTGTGCTTGTGTCTTGTTGATTTTTAGACTTCCCTAGATATACTCCCATGATTGGAAGAGTCCTATGCTCTGTAGCTCTGTTTTTTAGATGATTTAGGAACCACCATACACTTCTCCAGAGTGGCTCTCGGCAGTTCACACACTGCCCATCAGCGTATAAAAGCTCCCTGTTCTCCATGGCCTGTCCTGCATTTCTGGTTTTTACAATTTTTTAGGATGGCCCTTTTGACCGGTGGGAAGTGAGACTTCTTTGTTGTGCACATTTGCATTGCTTGCTTGCTTCGTTGCCCATAAAGTGCGTATGCGTTTTTTCCTGGATATAATCAGGAAAAAACGCATACGCCCTTTTGGGCCAACTGCATCATTGTCGAAATTCTGCCGCTTTTCATGTGCGTTAAAGACGAGTCCAATCTATCTCTTGAAATCTGTTTCTTGCAATTCTGTCTTGCATTCAGATCCTCTTCTTTGCCTTACCTCAACATATTTTTGGACGTTAGTTTTCATTTATAACTCTGCAGGTTTGTGAATTGCAGTGACCCTGAGCTCCATTTTTTAAGTTGCTCTTTTGTGAGCTGGCCTCAAACCCGCAGGATTGCTTCAGGCCCTATTTTGGCTCCGGCGAGGCAGGCTGAGCCTTTCTTTAATTCTTATTCTTAATGGGAAATTAGAGTGATATGTGCCCGTCCAAACCCCTACAACTCTTCTCTCATTGGTTCCCCCTCTTCCCGTTCATCCTCCTCACAATTTGCAAAATGTGTGAAACAGAAGTTTAAATGTGCTGATTCTCCAAGTGGGGAGATTCTAAGTAGCGTGGCTGGAATGGTGAACAGGAGCACCAGGAGAGGATAAATGAGGTGCATTTTAGACACATCTCCCGATCACATGGTGTACAGTCCTCTGGGTTTTCCATGCATGTTTTAGTTGTAGGAAGATCCCTTGAACCTGCAGATTTGGGACCCATTGAATGGGTACCAGGTAGTATTACTTTAAAGGGTGTGCATTTCCTCACCCAACCTCACATTTCTCTTAGCGCAAACAGTTTCCAGCCTTATGTCTCATCCTGCTGTGGGTCTAGATGTGTTCAATCCATGTTGCATCACCGTCCCTGAGGAAAAGTTGTAAGAGGTTTTCTCTGTCTCTCTGTCGTTTATTTTTTTCAATTTATTACTATATTGGTTACAGCTGATTTTCAAAGCTCTGTTTCTTGCTGCTGTACATCCACTTGATTCACGTACAGAGAGACATCAATAAATTCTTTTTCAGATTCTTACCAGTCGTATATATTCTTTTCTGGTGACTTGAGTGTGCTGAGTGCAGTTCTTTTAGCTACCGTGTAGGCCTTGTTGATTATCAGTTTGGTATTTGGAATGGTATCTTTGCTAATTTCAACCTCCTGGATGATGCCTCACCCCTCCCCACCTTTCCCGTTTAGCAGCCTTATGTGTGTTTTCTACATATTTGACTATGTTTTTGTTTTGTAATTTATTTCATGTGTAGCCATTTTGGATTCCACCTTTAAGTGATATCTTATGATATGTGTCTTTTTCTTTTTGAATTCTGTCACTTAGAATGATCATACGTAACTCCTCCGGAGTCGTTACAACTGGCCATATTTCATTGATTTCCAGGCTGAATAATATTCCATTCTACCTAAGTACCACATCTCTATCCATTTTTTCCCTCCAGAGACATTTAAGTTATATCCTAGTCGAGGATCTTTTAAACAGAGAGGGGGTAAACATTGGGGTGCCTGTGTCCTCTCGATTTTTGTTTTTCCCAAGATATACGCCCATGAGTGCAAGTGCCCTATGCTCTGTAGCTCATTTTTTAGATGCTTTAGTAAACACAATACACTTCTCCAGAATGGCCGTTGGCAATATACATTTCCACTATAAGTCTCACAGGGCTCCCTCTTCTCGTTGCCCTGTCCTGCATTTCTGTTGTTTACGCTTTATGAGGATGGCTCTTCTGACTGATGCGAAGTGATATCTTTTGTAGTATTGACTTCCAGTGCCCACCTGTTTGGTTGGCTAAAAAAGTGTATGCCCTTTTCTTGAATATATACAGAAAAGAACGCATACACCCTTTTTGGCCAACTGCAATGTTGGCAATGTTCAGCTCCTTTTCTTGTGCTTAATGGCGAGTCCTTTCTACCTCCTCAAATCCCTTTCCTGCCATTCTCCCTTGCTTACAAGTCCTTTTCTCTGACTTTCCTCAAGACATTTTTCAGTGATGGATATTTTCAACTCTGCAGTTTTGTGAATTTTACTGCCCCTGAGTTCCATTGTTCAACTCGTGTTTATGGGAACTGGCCACAAAGCAGCGGGATTTCCTCAAGCCCTATACTGTTTCCATGGGCAACCCTAGCCTTTGGTCAATTCGTCTTCCTGATTGGAAATTAGAGTGACATGTGCCTGTCTGAACACCTAGGACTTGTCTCTCATTGTTCCTCATCCTTCCGCTTCATCCTCTGGACAAATTCCAAACTGTACGCAACAGGATGTTGACAGTGCTGACATCTCCAAGTGGGGAGACTGTTAGTAAAGACGCTGGAGGGGTGAACCCGAGCACCAGGAGATGAGGAGATGAGATGCCTTTTCCAAACTCTTCCCGATCAGACGGTATACCATCCTCTGGGTGTGACAGACATGTTTTAGCAGTAGGAAGAGTCCCATTCATGTAAGGAGAACACCAGGGCTTTTTCAAAATCAGTGTCTCCCCGAAACCCAAACTGGGGAAGTTTTTAAGCTACGGCTACACATATGTTCATTAAGGGCCTTGGGAAGTAGGCAGAGTCCAAACTTTAGATGATTGAAGTCTTCAGGGTCAGAAGCACTCACCACCAGCTTCCCTTAGGCTACACTTTAACTGTCATTGATAGATGATGTCAATAAAAATATCTATTCTTTTTCAGATTATTTCCCCTTATAGGTTATTGCAAAATGTTGAGTGTAGTTCCCTGTGCTATACAGTAGTTCCTTGTTGATGATCTATTTTATACATAGCAGTGTGTATGTGTTAATTCCAAACTGTTAATTTATCCCTCCTCCCACCTTTCCCCTTTGGTAATAATAAATTATAAGATTTTATACTTCTCAGAAATGTGGGAGCTGAAAGAGAGGTATCATTTTCAATGGAAAAGCATTTAAAACAAGATTGAAGCTTTAACCAAGATTATTAGATGTACATCCTTGGAAAGAAATCACTTCGTTTCTCTAATATTGACCTGACAAATAAGACAAACCTTTTCACTGAACTTGCTTATAAAAAGTGATGGAAATATCAAATGGAAGTGTTAAAAACATCTTATTTTACCCGAGCCTTATACACTGTTCTATGTTAACTACAGTTTGGCTCACACATCTGTTCATTGAGGTTACAATAGTCTCAATTTCTGTTACTGATCCTCCAGAGTGGACCCCAACAAGTGTCCCCCTGCCCAGTGTCATTGGGGCCAACAGATCGAGACTGAGTTTTGTTCACAAGCAAAGGAAACTTTATATTTTGATCAGAGAATGGAGAGGTGAGAGCATGCACTACCCCGTGGGCTGTGGGCTGGGCTGCTGTGTAGAGATCCTGTCAGAGTCAGTGGGAGGGAGGGAGGCGGCGGAGCTCTCGAGGGCCGGGTTGGCTGTAGCTCAGGCTCTATATCGTGGAGTCTGCACTGGGCCCCAGGAGCTGAGGTGTCGACCCAGCCATTCTGCACTAGGAAATCTGGTCTGAAGTGCCGGGTGTGGAACCTCTGCATGCGGGACCCTAGGAGCACGTGAAATTAGACAAAGCACAAAGGATAAAAAAGGTTAGACTTGACTTTATTGCCCAGATTCTATTTTTATCTCCCAGGGATTTTTAATGGGCTTTGCTGGGGACAAACCCCTCTTCTGCCTTTTGTCCCGTTCCTCATTCTTGGAGTGCTGAGGGTGCAGACCCTTCTTCTGTAACTGCTGAGTGCTGAGTTGGGAGCCCTCATACCCTGGGGCGAGGGTCAGAGCTTCTCCCCAGCAGCCTCCCGGTGACGTTGATTGTCCCCAGGACACCTGCCTCCCTGCTCGTCCACCTGAGCACCAGCATTGGAAGTGTTATAGATTCTAATGACCTTTAAGGGTCCAGGAAAGAGATGTGCAGAGACGCTGTGGGGGCCGGTTTCACCCCGCCCCACATTTGTTCGGCCACCTTAGGCTGACTGTCTCTGCCAGCCTAGATGTTCTGACCAGTAGTCTGCGCTTTCTTCAGTTAGGCCCCTGAATTAACGTACAAACAGCACCAGGTGTCAGAGCCCTGCCCGCTCAACTCCCAGACAGTCCAGGGTCAGTGGTGACCAAGGACCATGATGGCTACTGAGTCAACAGCCTTTTGAAGTAAACAGGAGTCCAGCCGGTCTTATTGGCCACCATCATCACGGTGTCTGTCGGCTTTTCTATGGTGACAGTGTGGTATACTGTTCCCCCGCCAAGATTATTAGCTCCCCTCTGGGTGCAGTAAGTCCTGCAAGCAGTAGTCTACTCTTTTGGGACACACTCTTGTTGTTTTATGAGAGAAACTCCAGGTCAAGTGATGTTCACACGAGTCGTCATGGTGCCCTGTTGCCCCCGGTTATCTCTCTGGATGTTGGAGTTGGAGGGCCTCCTCACTCGAGGTCGGTGTGCCCACGGAGCGAACCCTGCAACTTCAGGGCATGGTTGGTGGTTAGGATCACCACGTGGGGTCCTTTTCCCTTAGGAGGGAGGTGGCCTTTTGGGCTGCTGATTTCCAGGTTTTTAGATACCGCCAGTATCTTGGCCAGATGTGGCAGTGGGCCAAGCCCCTTAGTGACCGTAGTTTATCCTACCTGGATGGCATTCTTGCATTGTTCCATTTCAAGTGGTCCCAGTTTTTGCACTAATTCTCCAATGGCGATTCACCTTTCACCGGGAATGTAAAGGTCAAAGGGTTTAGCTAAATTAGGGAGTTCCAGGGCAAGGGTCTGAATTGACTGCTCTTTCCATTCTTGAAAGGCCACTTCTGGATTCTATTCAAAAGGATCATCATCTTTTCCTTTCAGTGTTTCATATAGAGGCCCAGCTAGTAGACTGTAGTTAGGGATCCAGAAGCAGCAAACCCTGGCCTCCCCAGGAACCCCTAAGCTGTCTTCTAGTTTTAGAAAGGGGTAAGGCTGAAAATGGTTTCTTCCCTTTCCTGGGATGGGCTTCTCTGACCTTCTGTGAGAATGAAGCCCAGGCAGGTCACCGCAGTCTGTGATATTTGAGCTTTTTCTTGGACAACTTCTATCCTTTATTGGCTTGGTAGTTCAGAGGCCTCCTTAGTAGGGCTGGTGATCAGAATGTCGTCTGCATATTGAAGGAGGGTTTCCTTTTCCAGAGGTAGAACTTTTAGGTCTTTAGCTAAGCTTTCCCCAAAGATGGTGTGGGAATTTTTGCACCCTTGGGGCCAGACGGCCCGGAAGTATTGTTTTAGTTGTATGTGGAGTCCTGCCACTCACAAGCCAAAATTTCTTGTGACTCTGGGACTAATGGAATACAAAAGAAGGCATCATTGAAGACTAATACAGAATACCATGTCCTGGTGGTTGGTAGAATGACCAGCAGGGTGTAGGAATTAGGAGCAACTGGAGGTATATCCTCGGTGGCTTCACTGACTGTCCTGACATCCTTTACCAGGTCCCCAGCAGCCCATGGGGCTCTCGTGGTCAGACCAATCCCAGAATATGGAGCTCACCTGGGCAGGTACCCCACCCCCACCCCAGCCCACGGGGCTCTCGTGGTCAGGCCCCTCCCAGGATACAGAGCTACCCTTGCGGGTACCGTGGCAGGGCTGTGCACACAGGAACCGTGCACATAGCCCTCATTGCAGAGCACCCCCAGCTCACCTGTCGCTCAGAGCTGACACAGAGCACCTCAGAGCAGGACTTGAACTAACAAACAGCAGCTGCGACAGGTCTGTGACCCTGGGCATCACTCCGTGAGGCCTCCCTCCACCTGGTCTTCCAGAGACTTCCACTGCACCCGGGGCACCAGGCCTCTGTCTCCAACCACCACCCACCCCTCCTCTCCCTGACTCCTGGGTTCCTCTCATTAGGAGAGGGTTTTCTTGAAGTTGTCTCCCACTCATGGGCCAGATAAAATGATTAGAAAACAAGCCAAAGCTGCAGCCCCTTGTCTATCCTGACTCTCAGGAGCCCACACCTGTTCCTTGGACCTGGCCGGTTCAGCAAGTTCCATTTTCTGCAACTGTGAGCCCCTGAGGGGTGATGATTGGCTGACCTGGGCAGCCTTACCGTGCCGGCCAGCCCTCCCCAGGTGTGCCTGGGTTGAGATCAATATAAATACCACTCCAGGCAGCAAGAGCCCCTGCAGCCATGCCTGACGCCATTTTCTCTGCCCTGTCAGCAGTCTCGGGGCTGGGCTGGTGGGAGGGAGTGAGAGGCCACGGCTTTGTGGGTGGCCCAGTGTGAGTGGGGCTCTGCTGGACTTTCTGCAGCAGTTGCCAGGCTGCCAACTGCTAAAGAAGAGGATGTGTCACCCATACCTGCTGCTGGAATTTCTCCCTGGGCAGAGGTGAGGAAGGAAAAAAGCAGTGGGGGCAGGGACAGGACGGGTATCTCAGGCAGGGAAATGGAAATCTTCCAGAAGAGCACCCAGGGCCAGGACCATCCTGGCTGGCCTGCAGGCACCAAGTCGGCCGGCATGCTGTCACTCGTGTGGCTCTATGGCCCTTCCTCTAGGCTTTCAAGTCCTTGTATATATTCAGGTGTTTTACCTGGGACGGGTGGGAATAGTTCAGCAGCAACTGGCCTGGGGCTCAGCTCACGTTTACTCACAGATGCCTCGGCACGGTGCCCCAGCTTTGCAATGAGGACGCTTGTTGCGTGGGGGCTGCTGGCTGAATGGGAGACGATTCCCCACCACTGACCAACTTCAGAATTGTTTACAACTGGAGCAAGTGCCCTGATACGGTTTTCCTCTGTGTAACTGGTGGGTTCTGTGTTTTTTTTCTCTTTTTCGTTTTTGGTTCAAGGTAGATTTTATTCCTCTTTTTTGTATTTACAGATATAAGCATGGAAATAATTTATTCATATAAATACATGTATGTGCAGGGAATAATTGTTTTTTCTGTTTTATTTTTTAAATTTTACTTCTTTTTAATTTTGAATTTTATTTTATATTTTTATACAGCAGGTTCTTATTGGTTATCTATTTTATACATATAAATGTATACATGCCAATCCCAGTCTCTCAACTCCTCCCACCACCACCCCCCCAACAGCTTTCCCCCCTTGTTGTCCATACGTTTGTTGTCTACATCTGTTGCTCTATTTATGCCTTGCAAAATGGTTAATCTGTACAGTTTTTCTAGGTTCCACATATATGCATGAATATACAAGATTTGTTTTTCTCTTTCTGACTTACTTCACTCTGTATGACAGTCTCTAGATCCATCGACGTCTCTACAAATGACCCAATTTCATTCCTTTTCATGGCTGAGTAATATTCCATTTTATATATGTACCACAGCTTTATGCATTCGTCTGTCTGTGGGCATTTAGGTTGCTTCCATTACCTCGATATTGTAAATAGTGATGCAATGAACATTGCGGTGAATGACTCTTTTTGATTTATGGTTTTGTCTGGGTATATGTCCAGTACTGGGATTGCTGTATCATATGGTAATTCTATTGTTAGTTTCTTAAGAAATTCCATATTGTTCTCCATAATGACTGTATCAATTTATATTCCCAACAATAGTGGAAGAGGGTTCCTTTTCTCCACACCCTTTCCAGCATTTTTTGTTTGTAGATTTTCAATGATGCCTATTCTACCAGGTGTGAGGTGATACCTCATTGTTGAATCCATTTCGTTGAGCAAGGGGTAGCTCTTGTCTATTACATATTTGGCTTATGGAACGGTATCTGTGCTAATTTCAAACTCTGCTTTTATGCAGCACCCCAACTCACCTTCCCCCTTAAGCAGGCATAAGTTGGTTTTCTAAACTTGAGACCCTGTTCTGTTTTGTAATTCAGTTCATGTGTAGCCAAGTTCACATTCCGTGTATTAGTGATACCTTATGATGTTTCTTTTTCTGTGTGACTTATTTCACTTAGAATCATCGTGCCTCAATCCACTCATTATGCTGGTACGGGCCTGGTGACATAGATTTCATTGCTGAGTGGTATTCTGTTGTACAGAAGTACCGCAACTTCTTTATCCATTATTTGCTCTCTGGGATATTTAACTTGTGCCGTAGAAGAGATTCCTGTAAAAAGAGCCGTCCCAAATTTTGGGGTTGCTGTGTCTTTTTGATATTAATTTCCCTAAGCTATAGGACCATAAGTGGAAGTGCCCTAGGCTCTGTTGCTTTGTTTTTTAGATGTTTCAGGAAACACCATACACTTCTCCCGAGTGGCTGTTGGCAATTTACATCCCGCCCATCAGCATAACAAGGCTCCCAGTTCTCCATGGCCTGTCCTGCACTTTCTGGATTTTACACTTTATTCTGATGGCCCTTTTGACCGGGGGGAAGTGAGACTAAATTGTAGTGCAGATTTCCTTTGCAAGCTTGCTTGGTTGGCCAAAAAGGGCGTATGCGTTTTTTCCTGAATATATTCAGGAAAAAACGCATACGCCCTTGTTGGCCTAGTGCATCACTGTGGACGTTCTGCCTCATTTCCTATGCTTGAAATGCAATTCCTGTCTACCTCCTGAAATCGGTTTCCTGCAATTCTGCCCCGCTTTCAAGTCCTCTTGGCAGCCTTACTTCAGTCTATTTTTGGACAATAGCTGTCATTTATAACTCTGCAGGTTTGTGAATTACAGTGCCCCTGAGCTCCTTTCTTCAACTCGCTTTCTTGTGACCTGGCCGCAACACCGCAGGATGGCTTCAGGCCCTAATCTGGTTCCTGCACGGCATGCTGAGCCTTTGGTTAATTCCTCTTCCTGGTGGGAAATGAGAGTTAAATTTGCCCGTCCAGACACCTCCAGCTAGTCTCTCATTGGTTCTCGCTATTCCTGTTCATCTTCCGCAGAAATTGCAAACTGGACCAAACAGGAGGTTAAAGGCGCTGACTCTCCAAGTGGGGAGAGTGTTAGTAAAGCGTCTGGAATGTTGCACCCGAGTACCAGGGGAAGAAAACTGAGACATATTTGAACACGTCTCCCGTTCACACGGTTGATCATACTCTGGGTTCCACATGCATGTTTTAGCTGAAGGAAGAATACCTTAAAACTGGAGAGTTGAGACCCGTGGAATGGGTACCATGCAATATGTCTTCAAAGGGTCTTCATTTGCTCACCGAACCTCTCCAATCCTATCACTGCTGCATTTATGCCCCTGTACACACGCTTGATTCTCTTTTGGAGACATAGCAATCCATAGGTTTTAAGATACTTACTAGTCAGGTACATTCTTAGGCGTTTAATATGGGGTGTTGAGTCCATTTCGTTGAGCAAGGAGTAGCTCTTGTCTATTCCATATTTGGCTTAAGGAACTTTATCTGTGCTCATTTCAATCTCTGGTTTTATGCAGCACCCCAACTCACCTTTCCCCTTAAGCAAGCATAAGTTGGTTTTCTAAATTTGAGACCCTGTTCTGTTTTGGAATGCAGTTCCTGTGTAGCCAAGTTTACATTCCGTGTATTAGTGATATCTTATGATGTTTCTTTTTCTGTGTGACTTATTTCAGTTAGAATCATCATACCTGAATCCACTCATTGTGCTGCTAAGGGCCTGATGACATAGATTTCATTGCTGAGTGATATTGCTTTGTAAGTAAATACCACAACTTCTTTATCCATTTTTCACTTTCTGCGATGTTGAACTTGTACTGTAAACGAGGTTCTTGTAAACAGAGCCGTTTGAAACTTTGGGGTGGCTGTGTCTTTTTGATTTTAATTTCCCTAAGCTATAGGACCATAAGTGGAAGTGCCCTAGGCTCTGTTGCTTTGTTTTCTAGATGTTTCAGGAAACACCATACACTTCTCCGGAGTCTCTGTTGGCAATTTACATCCCGCCCATCAGCATAACAAGGCTCCCAGTTCTCCATGGCCTGTCCTGCCTTTCTGGATTTTACACTTTTTTCAGATGGCCCTTTTGACCGGGGGGAAGTGAGACTTCATTGTAGTGCAGATTTCCTTTGCAAGCTTGCTTGTTTGGCCAAAAAGGGCGTATGCGTTTTTTCCTGAATATATTCAGGCAAAAACGCATAGGCCCTTTTTGGCCAAGTGCATCATTGTGGACGTTCTGCCTCTTTTCCTATGCTTGAAATGCAATTTCAGTCTACCTCCTGAAATCGGTTTCCTGCAATTCTGCCCCGCTTTCAAGCCCTCTTGGCAGCCTTACTTCAGTCTATTTTTGGGCGATAGCTGTCATTTATAACTCTGCAGGTTTGTGAATTACAGTGCCCCTGAGCTCCTTTCTTCAACTCGCTTTCTTGTGAGCTGGCCGCAACACCGCAGGATGGCTTCAGGCCCTAATCTGGTTCCGGTACGGTACGCTGAGCCTTTGGTTAATTCCTCTTCCTGGTGGGAAATGAGAGTTAAATTTGCCCGTGCAGACACCTCCAGATAGCCTCTCATTGGTTCTCGCTATTCCTGTTCATCTTCCGCAGAAATTGCAAACTGGGCCAAACAGGAGGTTAAAGGGACTGACTCTCCAAGACGGGAGTGTGTTAGTAAAGCGTCTGGAATGTTGCACCCGAGTACCAGGGGGGGAAAACTGAGACATATTTGAACACGTCTCCCGTTCACATGGTTGATCATACTCTGGGTTCCACATGCATGTTTTAGCTGAAGGAAGAATACCTTAAACCTGGAGAGTTAAGACCCGTGGAAAGGGTACCATGCAATATGACTTCAAAGGGTCTTCATTTGCTCATGAACCTCTCCAATCCTATCACTGCTGCGTTTATGCCCCTGTACACATGCTTGATTCTCTTTCAGAGACATAGCAATCCATAGGTTTTAAGATACTTACTAATCAGGTATATTCTTAGGCATTTAATATGGGGTGTTGAGTCCATTTCGTTGAGCAAGGAGTAGCTCTTGTCTATTCCATATTTGACTTAAGGAACTTTATCTGTGCTCATTTCAATCTCTGGTTTTATGCAGCACCCCAACTCACCTTCCCCGTTAAGGAATCATAAGTTGGTTTTCTAAACTTGAGACACTGTTCTGTTTTGTAATTCAGTTCATGTGTAGCCAAGTTCACATTCTGTGCATTAGTGACACCTTATGATGTTTCTTTTCTGTGTTACTTATTTCAGTTCGAATCATCATACCTGAATCCACTCATTATGCTGCTACGGGCCTGATGACATAGATTTCATTGCTTAGTGATATTGCATTGTACGTAAGTACCACAAGTTCTTTATCCATTTTTCACTTTCTGCGATATTGAACTTGTACGGTAAACGAGGTTCTTGTAAACAGAGCCGTCCCAAACTTTGGGGTGGCTGTGTCTTTTTGATTTTAATTTCCCTAAGCTATAGGACCATAAGTGGAAGTGCCCTAGGCTCTGTTGCTTTGTTTTTTAGATGTTTCAGGAAACACCATACACTTCTCCAGAGTGTCTGTTGGCAATTTACATCCCGCCCATCAGCATAAGAAGGCTCCCAGTTCTCCATGGCCTGTCGTGCCTTTATGGATTTTACACTTTTTTCAGATGGCCCTTTTGACCGGGGGGAAGTGAGACTTCATTGTAGTGCAGATTTCCTTTGCAAGCTTGCTTGGTTGGCCAAAAAGGGCGTATGCGTTTTTTCCTGAATATATTCAGGAAAAAACACATACGCCCTTTTTGGCCAAGTGCATCATTGTCGAGTTTCTGACTCTCTTCATATGTTTTCAATGCAATTCCAGTCTACCTCCTGAAATCGGTTTCCTGCAGTTCTGCCTTGCTTTCAGTGCCTCTTCATAGCCTTACCTAAATATATTTTTGAAAAATAGTTGGCCTTTATAACTCTGCAGGTTTTTGAATTGCAGTGGCCCTTAGCTCCATTTTTTAGCTCTTATTTTTGTGGTCTTGCCCCGTAACCACAGGATTCCTTGAAGCCCTATTTTTCTTCTGGGGCACCTTGCTGTGCCTTTGGTTAATTCTTCTTACTGATGTGATATTAGAGTGACATGTGCCCATTGAAACCGCTACAGCTAGTTTCTCACTGGTTCCCCCTATTCCCATTCATCCTCTGCACTAACTGCAGACTGTGCGATACCAGAACTTAAAGGCATTGACTCCATGTGGGGATGTTGTTAGTAAAGCGGCTGGAATGTCGATCCGGAGCCCCAGGAGAGGAAAAATGAGGTGCGTTTTAGAAACCTTTCCCGATCATATGGTATACCAGTCGCTGGGTTTCCCAAGCATGGTTTAGCTGTAGGAAGATTCCCTTCAACCTGGAGTGTTGGGACCCTTGGACTGAGTAGCATGAAGTATTGCATTAAACTTTCGACAGTTGCTCACCAAAGCTCACCAATCCTGTCAGCCCCAAGTGTCCAGCCTTATGTCTTATCCAGCTGTGGGTTTATATGTGGTCAATCCAGGTTGCATCACAGCCCCTGAGCGAATTTTGTAAGAATTTTTCTCTCTTTCATTGTTTCAGAGTTTTGTTTTTAAAATTTATTTCTATAATGGGGTTTAGCTCATTTTCACTGCTGTGTTTGTGCCGCTCTGCACACACTTGATTCCCTTATGGAGATATATCAATACATGGGTTTTAAGATTCTTATTCCTCAGATATATTTCTCTGCGGTGTATAGGGTGTGTTGAGGCCAGTTCATTGAGCAAGGTGTAGATCTTGTCTAATACCTATTTGGTTTATTGAACGGTATCTGTGCTAATTTCAAACTCTGGTTTTATGCATCACCCCACCTCTCCTTTCCCCTTAAGCTGACATAAGTGTGTTTTCTAAATGTGAGACACTGTTCTGTTCTGTAATTCATTTCTTGTGCAGCCATATTTACCCTCCCTCTATAAGTGATATCTTATGATATGTTTCTTTTTCTGTTTGACTTATTTCAAGTAGTATTATCGGACCTAAATCCACTCTTTATCCTTCTACTAGCCTTATTACATTGATTTCATGGTGAAGAGATATTCCATTGTACATAAGTACCACATCTTCTTTATCCATTGTTCTCTTTCCTGGGATATTTAAGGTGTACTGAAGTTGAGGTTCTTGTAAACAGAGTAGCCCTAAACTGTGGTGTGCTTGTGTCTTGTTGATTTTTAGACTTCCCTAGATATACTCCCATGATTGGAAGAGTCCTATGCTCTGTAGCTCTGTTTTTTAGATGATTTAGGAACCACCATACACTTCTCCAGAGTGGCTCTCGGCAGTTCACACACTGCCCATCAGCGTATAAAAGCTCCCTGTTCTCCATGGCCTGTCCTGCATTTCTGGTTTTTACAATTTTTTAGGATGGCCCTTTTGACCGGTGGGAAGTGAGACTTCTTTGTTGTGCACATTTGCATTGCTTGCTTGCTTCGTTGCCCATAAAGTGCGTATGCGTTTTTTCCTGGATATAATCAGGAAAAAACGCATACGCCCTTTTGGGCCAACTGCATCATTGTCGAAATTCTGCCGCTTTTCATGTGCGTTAAAGACGAGTCCAATCTATCTCTTGAAATCTGTTTCTTGCAATTCTGTCTTGCATTCAGATCCTCTTCTTTGCCTTACCTCAACATATTTTTGGACGTTAGTTTTCATTTATAACTCTGCAGGTTTGTGAATTGCAGTGACCCTGAGCTCCATTTTTTAAGTTGCTCTTTTGTGAGCTGGCCTCAAACCCGCAGGATTGCTTCAGGCCCTATTTTGGCTCCGGCGAGGCAGGCTGAGCCTTTCTTTAATTCTTATTCTTAATGGGAAATTAGAGTGATATGTGCCCGTCCAAACCCCTACAACTCTTCTCTCATTGGTTCCCCCTCTTCCCGTTCATCCTCCTCACAATTTGCAAAATGTGTGAAACAGAAGTTTAAATGTGCTGATTCTCCAAGTGGGGAGATTCTAAGTAGCGTGGCTGGAATGGTGAACAGGAGCACCAGGAGAGGATAAATGAGGTGCATTTTAGACACATCTCCCGATCACATGGTGTACAGTCCTCTGGGTTTTCCATGCATGTTTTAGTTGTAGGAAGATCCCTTGAACCTGCAGATTTGGGACCCATTGAATGGGTACCAGGTAGTATTACTTTAAAGGGTGTGCATTTCCTCACCCAACCTCACATTTCTCTTAGCGCAAACAGTTTCCAGCCTTATGTCTCATCCTGCTGTGGGTCTAGATGTGTTCAATCCATGTTGCATCACCGTCCCTGAGGAAAAGTTGTAAGAGGTTTTCTCTGTCTCTCTGTCGTTTATTTTTTTCAATTTATTACTATATTGGTTACAGCTGATTTTCAAAGCTCTGTTTCTTGCTGCTGTACATCCACTTGATTCACGTACAGAGAGACATCAATAAATTCTTTTTCAGATTCTTACCAGTCGTATATATTCTTTTCTGGTGACTTGAGTGTGCTGAGTGCAGTTCTTTTAGCTACCGTGTAGGCCTTGTTGATTATCAGTTTGGTATTTGGAATGGTATCTTTGCTAATTTCAACCTCCTGGATGATGCCTCACCCCTCCCCACCTTTCCCGTTTAGCAGCCTTATGTGTGTTTTCTACATATTTGACTATGTTTTTGTTTTGTAATTTATTTCATGTGTAGCCATTTTGGATTCCACCTTTAAGTGATATCTTATGATATGTGTCTTTTTCTTTTTGAATTCTGTCACTTAGAATGATCATACGTAACTCCTCCGGAGTCGTTACAACTGGCCATATTTCATTGATTTCCAGGCTGAATAATATTCCATTCTACCTAAGTACCACATCTCTATCCATTTTTTCCCTCCAGAGACATTTAAGTTATATCCTAGTCGAGGATCTTTTAAACAGAGAGGGGGTAAACATTGGGGTGCCTGTGTCCTCTCGATTTTTGTTTTTCCCAAGATATACGCCCATGAGTGCAAGTGCCCTATGCTCTGTAGCTCATTTTTTAGATGCTTTAGTAAACACAATACACTTCTCCAGAATGGCCGTTGGCAATATACATTTCCACTATAAGTCTCACAGGGCTCCCTCTTCTCGTTGCCCTGTCCTGCATTTCTGTTGTTTACGCTTTATGAGGATGGCTCTTCTGACTGATGTGAAGTGATATCTTTTGTAGTATTGACTTCCAGTGCCCACCTGTTTGGTTGGCTAAAAAAGTGTATGCCCTTTTCTTGAATATATACAGAAAAGAACGCATACACCCTTTTTGGCCAACTGCAATGTTGGCAATGTTCAGCTCCTTTTCTTGTGCTTAATGGCGAGTCCTTTCTACCTCCTCAAATCCCTTTCCTGCCATTCTCCCTTGCTTACAAGTCCTTTTCTCTGACTTTCCTCAAGACATTTTTCAGTGATGGATATTTTCAACTCTGCAGTTTTGTGAATTTTACTGCCCCTGAGTTCCATTGTTCAACTCGTGTTTATGGGAACTGGCCACAAAGCAGCGGGATTTCCTCAAGCCCTATACTGTTTCCATGGGCAACCCTAGCCTTTGGTCAATTCGTCTTCCTGATTGGAAATTAGAGTGACATGTGCCTGTCTGAACACCTAGGACTTGTCTCTCATTGTTCCTCATCCTTCCGCTTCATCCTCTGGACAAATTCCAAACTGTACGCAACAGGATGTTGACAGTGCTGACATCTCCAAGTGGGGAGACTGTTAGTAAAGACGCTGGAGGGGTGAACCCGAGCACCAGGAGATGAGGAGATGAGATGCCTTTTCCAAACTCTTCCCGATCAGACGGTATACCATCCTCTGGGTGTGACAGACATGTTTTAGCAGTAGGAAGAGTCCCATTCATGTAAGGAGAACACCAGGGCTTTTTCAAAATCAGTGTCTCCCCGAAACCCAAACTGGGGAAGTTTTTAAGCTACGGCTACACATATGTTCATTAAGGGCCTTGGGAAGTAGGCAGAGTCCAAACTTTAGATGATTGAAGTCTTCAGGGTCAGAAGCACTCACCACCAGCTTCCCTTAGGCTACACTTTAACTGTCATTGATAGATGATGTCAATAAAAATATCTATTCTTTTTCAGATTATTTCCCCTTATAGGTTATTGCAAAATGTTGAGTGTAGTTCCCTGTGCTATACAGTAGTTCCTTGTTGATGATCTATTTTATACATAGCAGTGTGTATGTGTTAATTCCAAACTGTTAATTTATCCCTCCTCCCACCTTTCCCCTTTGGTAATAATAAATTATAAGATTTTATACTTCTCAGAAATGTGGGAGCTGAAAGAGAGGTATCATTTTCAATGGAAAAGCATTTAAAACAAGATTGAAGCTTTAACCAAGATTATTAGATGTACATCCTTGGAAAGAAATCACTTCGTTTCTCTAATATTGACCTGACAAATAAGACAAACCTTTTCACTGAACTTGCTTATAAAAAGTGATGGAAATATCAAATGGAAGTGTTAAAAACATCTTATTTTACCCGAGCCTTATACACTGTTCTATGTTAACTACAGTTTGGCTCACACATCTGTTCATTGAGGTTACAATAGTCTCAATTTCTGTTACTGATCCTCCAGAGTGGACCCCAACAAGTGTCCCCCTGCCCAGTGTCATTGGGGCCAACAGATCGAGACTGAGTTTTGTTCACAAGCAAAGGAAACTTTATATTTTGATCAGAGAATGGAGAGGTGAGAGCATGCACTACCCCGTGGGCTGTGGGCTGGGCTGCTGTGTAGAGATCCTGTCAGAGTCAGTGGGAGGGAGGGAGGCGGCGGAGCTCTCGAGGGCCGGGTTGGCTGTAGCTCAGGCTCTATATCGTGGAGTCTGCACTGGGCCCCAGGAGCTGAGGTGTCGACCCAGCCATTCTGCACTAGGAAATCTGGTCTGAAGTGCCGGGTGTGGAACCTCTGCATGTGGGACCCTAGGAGCACGTGAAATTAGACAAAGCACAAAGGATAAAAAAGGTTAGACTTGACTTTATTGCCCAGATTCTATTTTTATCTCCCAGGGATTTTTAATGGGCTTTGCTGGGGACAAACCCCTCCTCTGCCTTTTGTCCCGTTCCTCATTCTTGGAGTGCTGAGGGTGCAGACCCTTCTTCTGTAACTGCTGAGTGCTGAGTTGGGAGCCCTCATACCCTGGGGCGAGGGTCAGAGCTTCTCCCCAGCAGCCTCCCGGTGACGTTGATTGTCCCCAGGACACCTGCCTCCCTGCTCGTCCACCTGAGCACCAGCATTGGAAGTGTTATAGATTCTAATGACCTTTAAGGGTCCAGGAAAGAGATGTGCAGAGACGCTGTGGGGGCCGGTTTCACCCCGCCCCACATTTGTTCGGCCACCTTAGGCTGACTGTCTCTGCCAGCCTAGATGTTCTGACCAGTAGTCTGCGCTTTCTTCAGTTAGGCCCCTGAATTAACGTACAAACAGCACCAGGTGTCAGAGCCCTGCCCGCTCAACTCCCAGACAGTCCAGGGTCAGTGGTGACCAAGGACCATGATGGCTACTGAGTCAACAGCCTTTTGAAGTAAACAGGAGTCCAGCCGGTCTTATTGGCCACCATCATCACGGTGTCTGTCGGCTTTTCTATGGTGACAGTGTGGTATACTGTTCCCCCGCCAAGATTATTAGCTCCCCTCTGGGTGCAGTAAGTCCTGCAAGCAGTAGTCTACTCTTTTGGGACACACTCTTGTTGTTTTATGAGAGAAACTCCAGGTCAAGTGATGTTCACACGAGTCGTCATGGTGCCCTGTTGCCCCCGGTTATCTCTCTGGATGTTGGAGTTGGAGGGCCTCCTCACTCGAGGTCGGTGTGCCCACGGAGCGAACCCTGCAACTTCAGGGCATGGTTGGTGGTTAGGATCACCACGTGGGGTCCTTTTCCCTTAGGAGGGAGGTGGCCTTTTGGGCTGCTGATTTCCAGGTTTTTAGATACCGCCAGTATCTTGGCCAGATGTGGCAGTGGGCCAAGCCCCTTAGTGACCGTAGTTTATCCTACCTGGATGGCATTCTTGCATTGTTCCATTTCAAGTGGTCCCAGTTTTTGCACTAATTCTCCAATGGCGATTCACCTTTCACCGGGAATGTAAAGGTCAAAGGGTTTAGCTAAATTAGGGAGTTCCAGGGCAAGGGTCTGAATTGACTGCTCTTTCCATTCTTGAAAGGCCACTTCTGGATTCTATTCAAAAGGATCATCATCTTTTCCTTTCAGTGTTTCATATAGAGGCCCAGCTAGTAGACTGTAGTTAGGGATCCAGAAGCAGCAAACCCTGGCCTCCCCAGGAACCCCTAAGCTGTCTTCTAGTTTTAGAAAGGGGTAAGGCTGAAAATGGTTTCTTCCCTTTCCTGGGATGGGCTTCTCTGACCTTCTGTGAGAATGAAGCCCAGGCAGGTCACCGCAGTCTGTGATATTTGAGCTTTTTCTTGGACAACTTCTATCCTTTATTGGCTTGGTAGTTCAGAGGCCTCCTTAGTAGGGCTGGTGATCAGAATGTCGTCTGCATATTGAAGGAGGGTTTCCTTTTCCAGAGGTAGAACTTTTAGGTCTTTAGCTAAGCTTTCCCCAAAGATGGTGTGGGAATTTTTGCACCCTTGGGGCCAGACGGCCCGGAAGTATTGTTTTAGTTGTATGTTGAGTCCTGCCACTCACAAGCCAAAATTTCTTGTGACTCTGGGACTAATGGAATACAAAAGAAGGCATCATTGAAGACTAATACAGAATACCATGTCCTGGTGGTTGGTAGAATGACCAGCAGGGTGTAGGAATTAGGAGCAACTGGAGGTATATCCTCGGTGGCTTCACTGACTGTCCTGACATCCTTTACCAGGTCCCCAGCAGCCCATGGGGCTCTCGTGGTCAGACCAATCCCAGAATATGGAGCTCACCTGGGCAGGTACCCCACCCCCACCCCAGCCCACGGGGCTCTCGTGGTCAGGCCCCTCCCAGGATACAGAGCTACCCTTGCGGGTACCGTGGCAGGGCTGGGCACACAGGAACCGTGCACATAGCCCTCATTGCAGAGCACCCCCAGCTCACCTGTCGCTCAGAGCTGACACAGAGCACCTCAGAGCAGGACTTGAACTAACAAACAGCAGCTGCGACAGGTCTGTGACCCTGGGCATCACTCCGTGAGGCCTCCCTCCACCTGGTCTTCCAGAGACTTCCACTGCACCCGGGGCACCAGGCCTCTGTCTCCAACCACCACCCACCCCTCCTCTCCCTGACTCCTGGGTTCCTCTCATTAGGAGAGGGTTTTCTTGAAGTTGTCTCCCACTCATGGGCCAGATAAAATGATTAGAAAACAAGCCAAAGCTGCAGCCCCTTGTCTATCCTGACTCTCAGGAGCCCACACCTGTTCCTTGGACCTGGCCGGTTCAGCAAGTTCCATTTTCTGCAACTGTGAGCCCCTGAGGGGTGATGATTGGCTGACCTGGGCAGCCTTACCGTGCCGGCCAGCCCTCCCCAGGTGTGCCTGGGTTGAGATCAATATAAATACCACTCCAGGCAGCAAGAGGCCCTGCAGCCATGCCTGACGCCATTTTCTCTGCCCTGTCAGCAGTCTCGGGGCTGGGCTGGTGGGAGGGAGTGAGAGGCCACGGCTTTGTGGGTGGCCCAGTGTGAGTGGGGCTCTGCTGGACTTTCTGCAGCAGTTGCCAGGCTGCCAACTGCTAAAGAAGAGGATGTGTCACCCATACCTGCTGCTGGAATTTCTCCCTGGGCAGAGGTGAGGAAGGAAAAAAGCAGTGGGGGCAGGGACAGGACGGGTATCTCAGGCAGGGAAATGGAAATCTTCCAGAAGAGCACCCAGGGCCAGGACCATCCTGGCTGGCCTGCAGGCACCAAGTCGGCCGGCATGCTGTCACTCGTGTGGCTCTATGGCCCTTCCTCTAGGCTTTCAAGTCCTTGTATATATTCAGGTGTTTTACCTGGGACGGGTGGGAATAGTTCAGCAGCAACTGGCCTGGGGCTCAGCTCACGTTTACTCACAGATGCCTCGGCACGGTGCCCCAGCTTTGCAATGAGGACGCTTGTTGCGTGGGGGCTGCTGGCTGAATGGGAGACGATTCCCCACCACTGACCAACTTCAGAATTGTTTACAACTGGAGCAAGTGCCCTGATACGGTTTTCCTCTGTGTAACTGGTGGGTTCTGTGTTTTTTTTCTCTTTTTCGTTTTTGGTTCAAGGTAGATTTTATTCCTCTTTTTTGTATTTACAGATATAAGCATGGAAATAATTTATTCATATAAATACATGTATGTGCAGGGAATAATTGTTTTTTCTGTTTTATTTTTTAAATTTTACTTCTTTTTAATTTTGAATTTTATTTTATATTTTTATACAGCAGGTTCTTATTGGTTATCTATTTTATACATATAAATGTATACATGCCAATCCCAGTCTCTCAACTCCTCCCACCACCACCCCCCCAACAGCTTTCCCCCCTTGTTGTCCATACGTTTGTTGTCTACATCTGTTGCTCTATTTATGCCTTGCAAAATGGTTAATCTGTACAGTTTTTCTAGGTTCCACATATATGCATGAATATACAAGATTTGTTTTTCTCTTTCTGACTTACTTCACTCTGTATGACAGTCTCTAGATCCATCGACGTCTCTACAAATGACCCAATTTCATTCCTTTGCATGGCTGAGTAATATTCCATTTTATATATGTACCACAGCTTTATGCATTCGTCTGTCTGTGGGCATTTAGGTTGCTTCCATTACCTCGATATTGTAAATAGTGATGCAATGAACATTGCGGTGAATGACTCTTTTTGATTTATGGTTTTGTCTGGGTATATGTCCAGTACTGGGATTGCTGTATCATATGGTAATTCTATTGTTAGTTTCTTAAGAAATTCCATATTGTTCTCCATAATGACTGTATCAATTTATATTCCCAACAATAGTGGAAGAGGGTTCCTTTTCTCCACACCCTTTCCAGCATTTTTTGTTTGTAGATTTTCAATGATGCCTATTCTACCAGGTGTGAGGTGATACCTCATTGTTGAATCCATTTCGTTGAGCAAGGGGTAGCTCTTGTCTATTACATATTTGGCTTATGGAACGGTATCTGTGCTAATTTCAAACTCTGCTTTTATGCAGCACCCCAACTCACCTTCCCCCTTAAGCAGGCATAAGTTGGTTTTCTAAACTTGAGACCCTGTTCTGTTTTGTAATTCAGTTCATGTGTAGCCAAGTTCACATTCCGTGTATTAGTGATACCTTATGATGTTTCTTTTTCTGTGTGACTTATTTCACTTAGAATCATCGTGCCTCAATCCACTCATTATGCTGGTACGGGCCTGGTGACATAGATTTCATTGCTGAGTGGTATTCTGTTGTACAGAAGTACCGCAACTTCTTTATCCATTATTTGCTCTCTGGGATATTTAACTTGTGCCGTAGAAGAGATTCCTGTAAAAAGAGCCGTCCCAAATTTTGGGGTTGCTGTGTCTTTTTGATATTAATTTCCCTAAGCTATAGGACCATAAGTGGAAGTGCCCTAGGCTCTGTTGCTTTGTTTTTTAGATGTTTCAGGAAACACCATACACTTCTCCCGAGTGGCTGTTGGCAATTTACATCCCGCCCATCAGCATAACAAGGCTCCCAGTTCTCCATGGCCTGTCCTGCCTTTCTGGATTTTACACTTTATTCTGATGGCCCTTTTGACCGGGGGGAAGTGAGACTAAATTGTAGTGCAGATTTCCTTTGCAAGCTTGCTTGGTTGGCCAAAAAGGGCGTATGCGTTTTTTCCTGAATATATTCAGGAAAAAACGCATACGCCCTTGTTGGCCTAGTGCATCACTGTGGACGTTCTGCCTCATTTCCTATGCTTGAAATGCAATTCCTGTCTACCTCCTGAAATCGGTTTCCTGCAATTCTGCCCCGCTTTCAAGTCCTCTTGGCAGCCTTACTTCAGTCTATTTTTGGACAATAGCTGTCATTTATAACTCTGCAGGTTTGTGAATTACAGTGCCCCTGAGCTCCTTTCTTCAACTCGCTTTCTTGTGACCTGGCCGCAACACCGCAGGATGGCTTCAGGCCCTAATCTGGTTCCGGCCCGGCATGCTGAGCCTTTGGTTAATTCCTCTTCCTGGTGGGAAATGAGAGTTAAATTTGCCCGTCCAGACACCTCCAGCTAGTCTCTCATTGGTTCTCGCTATTCCTGTTCATCTTCCGCAGAAATTGCAAACTGGACCAAACAGGAGGTTAAAGGCGCTGACTCTCCAAGTGGGGAGAGTGTTAGTAAAGCGTCTGGAATGTTGCACCCGAGTACCAGGGGAAGAAAACTGAGACATATTTGAACACGTCTCCCGTTCACACGGTTGATCATACTCTGGGTTCCACATGCATGTTTTAGCTGAAGGAAGAATACCTTAAAACTGGAGAGTTGAGACCCGTGGAATGGGTACCATGCAATATGTCTTCAAAGGGTCTTCATTTGCTCACCGAACCTCTCCAATCCTATCACTGCTGCATTTATGCCCCTGTACACACGCTTGATTCTCTTTTGGAGACATAGCAATCCATAGGTTTTAAGATACTTACTAGTCAGGTACATTCTTAGGCGTTTAATATGGGGTGTTGAGTCCATTTCGTTGAGCAAGGAGTAGCTCTTGTCTATTCCATATTTGGCTTAAGGAACTTTATCTGTGCTCATTTCAATCTCTGGTTTTATGCAGCACCCCAACTCACCTTTCCCCTTAAGCAAGCATAAGTTGGTTTTCTAAATTTGAGACCCTGTTCTGTTCTGTAATTCAGTTCCTGTGTAGCCAAGTTTACATTCCGTGTATTACTGATATCTTATGATGTTTCTTTTTCTGTGTGACTTATTTCAGTTAGAATCATCATACCTGAATCCACTAATTGTGCTGCTAAGGGCCTGATGACATAGATTTCATTGCTGAGTGATATTACTTTGTAAGTAAATACCACAACTTCTTTATCCATTTTTCACTTTCTGCGATGTTGAACTTGTACTGTAAACGAGGTTCTTGTAAACAGAGGCGTCCCAAACTTTGGGGTGGCTGTGTCTTTTTGATTTTAATTTCCCTAAGCTATAGGACCATAAGTGGCAGTGCCCTCGGCTCTGTTGCTTTGTTTTTTAGATGTTTCAGGAAACACCATACACTTCTCCCGAGTGTCTGTTGGCAATTTAAATCCTGCCCATCAGCATAACAAGGCTCCCAGTTCTCCATGGCCTGTCCTGCCTTTCTGGATTTTACACTTTTTTCAGATGGCCCTTTTGACCGGGGGGAAGTGAGACTTCATTGTAGTGCAGATTTCCTTTGCAAGCTTGCTTGGTTGGCCAAAAAGGGCCTATGCGTTTTTTCCTGAATATATTCAGGAAAAAACGCATAGGCCCTTTTTGGCCAAGTTCATCATTGTGGACGTTCTGCCTCTTTTCCTATGCTTTCAATGCAATTCCAGTCTACCTCCTGAAATCGGTTTCCTGCAATTCTGCCCCGCTTTCAAGTCCTCTTGGCAGCCTTACTTCAGTCTATTTTTGGACGATAGCTGTCATTTATAACTCTGCAGGTTTGTGAATTACAGTGCCCCTGAGCTCCTTTCTTCAACTCGCTTTCTTGTGACCTGGCCGCAACACCGCAGGATGGCTTCAGGCCCTAATCTGGTTCCGGCCCGGCATGCTGAGCCTTTGGTTAATTCCTCTTCCTGGTGGGAAATGAGAGTTAAATTTGCCCGTCCAGCCACCTCCAGCTAGCCTCTCATTGCTTCTCGCTATTCCTGTTCATCTTCCGCAGAAATTGCAAACTGGGCCAAACAGGAAGTTAAAGGGGCTGACTCTCCAAGTGGGGAGAGTGTTAGTAAAGCGTCTGGAATGTTGCACCCGAGTACCAGGGGAGGAAAACTGAGACATATTTGAACACGTCTCCTGATCACATGGTTCATCATACTCTGGGTTCCACATGCATGTTTTAGCTGAAGGAAGAATACCTAAAACCTGGGTAGTTGAAACCCGTGGAATGGGTACCAGGCAATATGACTTCAAAGGGTCTTCATTTGCTCACCGAACTTCTCCAATCCTATCACTGCTGCGTTTATGCCCCTGTACACATGCTTGATTCTCTTTCGGAGACATAGCAATCTATAGGTTTTAAGATACTTACTAGTCAGGTACATTCTTAGGAGTTTAATATGCGGTGTTGAGTCCATTTCATTGAGCAAGGAGTAGCTCTTGTCTATTCCATATTTGGCTTAAGGAACTTTATCTGTGCTCATTTCAATCTCTGGTTTTATGCAGCACCCCAACTCACCTTTCCCCTTAAGCAAGCATAAGTTGGTTTTCTAAATTTGAGACCCTGTTCTGTTTTGGAATGCAGTTCCTGTGTAGCCAAGTTTACATTCCGTGTATTAGTGATATCTTATGATGTTTCTTTTTCTGTGTGACTTATTTCAGTTAGAATCATCATACCTGAATCCACTCATTGTGCTGCTAAGGGCCTGATGACATAGATTTCATTGCTGAGTGATATTGCTTTGTAAGTAAATACCACAACTTCTTTATCCATTTTTCACTTTCTGCGATGTTGAACTTGTACTGTAAACGAGGTTCTTGTAAACAGAGCCGTTTGAAACTTTGGGGTGGCTGTGTCTTTTTGATTTTAATTTCCCTAAGCTATAGGACCATAAGTGGAAGTGCCCTAGGCTCTGTTGCTTTGTTTTTTAGATGTTTCAGGAAACACCATACACTTCTCCGGAGTCTCTGTTGGCAATTTACATCCCGCCCATCAGCATAACAAGGCTCCCAGTTCTCCATGGCCTGTCCTGCCTTTCTGGATTTTACACTTTTTTCAGATGGCCCTTTTGACCGGGGGGAAGTGAGACTTCATTGTAGTGCAGATTTCCTTTGCAAGCTTGCTTGGTTGGCCAAAAAGGGCGTATGCCTTTTTTCCTGAATATATTCAGGCAAAAACGCATATGCCCTTTTTGGCCAAGTGCATCATTGTGGACGTTCTGCCTCTTTTCCTATGCTTGAAATGCAATTTCAGTCTACCTCCTGAAATCGGTTTCCTGCAATTCTGCCCCGCTTTCAAGCCCTCTTGGCAGCCTTACTTCAGTCTATTTTTGGGCGATAGCTGTCATTTATAACTCTGCAGGTTTGTGAATTACAGTGCCCCTGAGCTCCTTTCTTCAACTCGCTTTCTTGTGAGCTGGCCGCAACACCGCAGGATGGCTTCAGGCCCTAATCTGGTTCCGGCACGGTACGCTGAGCCTTTGGTTAATTCCTCTTCCTGGTGGGAAATGAGAGTTAAATTTGCCCGTGCAGACACCTCCAGATAGCCTCTCATTGGTTCTCGCTATTCCTGTTCATCTTCCGCAGAAATTGCAAACTGGGCCAAACAGGAGGTTAAAGGGACTGACTCTCCAAGACGGGAGTGTGTTAGTAAAGCGTCTGGAATGTTGCACCCGAGTACCAGGGGGGGAAAACTGAGACATATTTGAACACGTCTCCCGTTCACATGGTTGATCATACTCTGGGTTCCACATGCATGTTTTAGCTGAAGGAAGAATACCTTAAACCTGGAGAGTTAAGACCCGTGGAAAGGGTACCATGCAATATGACTTCAAAGGGTCTTCATTTGCTCATGAACCTCTCCAATCCTATCACTGCTGCGTTTATGCCCCTGTACACATGCTTGATTCTCTTTCAGAGACATAGCAATCCATAGGTTTTAAGATACTTACTAGTCAGGTATATTCTTAGGCATTTAATATGGGGTGTTGAGTCCATTTCGTTGAGCAAGGAGTAGCTCTTGTCTATTCCATATTTGACTTAAGGAACTTTATCTGTGCTCATTTCAATCTCTGGTTTTATGCAGCACCCCAACTCACCTTCCCCGTTAAGGAATCATAAGTTGGTTTTCTAAACTTGAGACACTGTTCTGTTTTGTAATTCAGTTCATGTGTAGCCAAGTTCACATTCTGTGCATTAGTGACACCTTATGATGTTTCTTTTCTGTGTTACTTATTTCAGTTCGAATCATCATACCTGAATCCACTCATTATGCTGCTACGGGCCTGATGACATAGATTTCATTGCTTAGTGATATTGCATTGTACGTAAGTACCACAAGTTCTTTATCCATTTTTCACTTTCTGCGATATTGAACTTGTACGGTAAACGAGGTTCTTGTAAACAGAGCCGTCCCAAACTTTGGGGTGGCTGTGTCTTTTTGATTTTAATTTCCCTAAGCTATAGGACCATAAGTGGAAGTGCCCTAGGCTCTGTTGCTTTGTTTTTTAGATGTTTCAGGAAACACCATACACTTCTCCAGAGTGTCTGTTGGCAATTTACATCCCGCCCATCAGCATAAGAAGGCTCCCAGTTCTCCATGGCCTGTCGTGCCTTTATGGATTTTACACTTTTTTCAGATGGCCCTTTTGACCGGGGGGAAGTGAGACTTCATTGTAGTGCAGATTTCCTTTGCAAGCTTGCTTGGTTGGCCAAAAAGTGCGTATGCGTTTTTTCCTGAATATATTCAGGAAAAAACACATACGCCCTTTTTGGCCAAGTGCATCATTGTCGAGTTTCTGACTCTCTTCATATGTTTTCAATGCAATTCCAGTCTACCTCCTGAAATCGGTTTCCTGCAGTTCTGCCTTGCTTTCAGTGCCTCTTCATAGCCTTACCTAAATATATTTTTTAAAAATAGTTGGCCTTTATAACTCTGCAGGTTTTTGAATTGCAGTGGCCCTTAGCTCCATTTTTTAGCTCTTATTTTTGTGGTCTTGCCCCGTAACCACAGGATTCCTTGAAGCCCTATTTTTCTTCTGGGGCACCTTGCTGTGCCTTTGGTTAATTCTTCTTACTGATGTGATATTAGAGTGACATGTGCCCATTGAAACCGCTACAGCTAGTTTCTCACTGGTTCCCCCTATTCCCATTCATCCTCTGCACTAACTGCAGACTGTGCGATACCAGAACTTAAAGGCATTGACTCCATGTGGGGATGTTGTTAGTAAAGCGGCTGGAATGTCGATCCGGAGCCCCAGGAGAGGAACAATGAGGTGCATTTTAGAAACCTTTCCCGATCATATGGTATACCAGTCGCTGGGTTTCCCAAGCATGGTTTAGCTGTAGGAAGATTCCCTTCAACCTGGAGTGTTGGGACCCTTGGACTGAGTAGCATGAAGTATTGCATTAAACTTTCGGCAGTTGCTCACCAAAGCTCACCAATCCTGTCAGCCCCAAGTGTCCAGCCTTATGTCTTATCCAGCTGTGGGTTTATATGTGGTCAATCCAGGTTGCATCACAGCCCCTGAGCGAATTTTGTAAGAATTTTTCTCTCTTTCATTGTTTCAGAGTTTTGTTTTTAAAATTTATTTCTATAATGGGGTTTAGCTCATTTTCACTGCTGTGTTTGTGCCGCTCTGCACACACTTGATTCCCTTATGGAGATATATCAATACATGGGTTTTAAGATTCTTATTCCTCAGATATATTTCTCTGCGGTGTATAGGGTGTGTTGAGGCCAGTTCATTGAGCAAGGTGTAGATCTTGTCTAATACCTATTTGGTTTATTGAACGGTATCTGTGCTAATTTCAAACTCTGGTTTTATGCATCACCCCACCTCTCCTTTCCCCTTAAGCTGACATAAGTGTGTTTTCTAAATGTGAGACACTGTTCTGTTCTGTAATTCATTTCTTGTGCAGCCATATTTACCCTCCCTCTATAAGTGATATCTTATGATATGTTTCTTTTTCTGTTTGACTTATTTCAAGTAGTATTATCGGACCTAAATCCACTCTTTATCCTTCTACTAGCCTTATTACATTGATTTCATGGTGAAGAGATATTCCATTGTACATAAGTACCACATCTTCTTTATCCATTGTTCTCTTTCCTGGGATATTTAAGGTGTACTGAAGTTGAGGTTCTTGTAAACAGAGTAGCCCTAAACTGTGGTGTGCTTGTGTCTTGTTGATTTTTAGACTTCCCTAGATATACTCCCATGATTGGAAGAGTCCTATGCTCTGTAGCTCTGTTTTTTAGATGATTTAGGAACCACCATACACTTCTCCAGAGTGGCTCTCGGCAGTTCACACACTGCCCATCAGCGTATAAAAGCTCCCTGTTCTCCATGGCCTGTCCTGCATTTCTGGTTTTTACAATTTTTTAGGATGGCCCTTTTGACCGGTGGGAAGTGAGACTTCTTTGTTGTGCACATTTGCATTGCTTGCTTGCTTCGTTGCCCATAAAGTGCGTATGCGTTTTTTCCTGGATATAATCAGGAAAAAACGCATACGCCCTTTTGGGCCAACTGCATCATTGTCGAAATTCTGCCGCTTTTCATGTGCGTTAAAGACGAGTCCAATCTATCTCTTGAAATCTGTTTCTTGCAATTCTGTCTTGCATTCAGATCCTCTTCTTTGCCTTACCTCAACATATTTTTGGACGTTAGTTTTCATTTATAACTCTGCAGGTTTGTGAATTGCAGTGACCCTGAGCTCCATTTTTTAAGTTGCTCTTTTGTGAGCTGGCCTCAAACCCGCAGGATTGCTTCAGGCCCTATTTTGGCTCCGGCGAGGCAGGCTGAGCCTTTCTTTAATTCTTATTCTTAATGGGAAATTAGAGTGATATGTGCCCGTCCAAACCCCTACAACTCTTCTCTCATTGGTTCCCCCTCTTCCCGTTCATCCTCCTCACAATTTGCAAAATGTGTGAAACAGAAGTTTAAATGTGCTGATTCTCCAAGTGGGGAGATTCTAAGTAGCGTGGCTGGAATGGTGAACAGGAGCACCAGGAGAGGATAAATGAGGTGCATTTTAGACACATCTCCCGATCACATGGTGTACAGTCCTCTGGGTTTTCCATGCATGTTTTAGTTGTAGGAAGATCCCTTGAACCTGCAGATTTGGGACCCATTGAATGGGTACCAGGTAGTATTACTTTAAAGGGTGTGCATTTCCTCACCCAACCTCACATTTCTCTTAGCGCAAACAGTTTCCAGCCTTATGTCTCATCCTGCTGTGGGTCTAGATGTGTTCAATCCATGTTGCATCACCGTCCCTGAGGAAAAGTTGTAAGAGGTTTTCTCTGTCTCTCTGTCGTTTATTTTTTTCAATTTATTACTATATTGGTTACAGCTGATTTTCAAAGCTCTGTTTCTTGCTGCTGTACATCCACTTGATTCACGTACAGAGAGACATCAATAAATTCTTTTTCAGATTCTTACCAGTCGTATATATTCTTTTCTGGTGACTTGAGTGTGCTGAGTGCAGTTCTTTTAGCTACCGTGTAGGCCTTGTTGATTATCAGTTTGGTATTTGGAATGGTATCTTTGCTAATTTCAACCTCCTGGATGATGCCTCACCCCTCCCCACCTTTCCCGTTTAGCAGCCTTATGTGTGTTTTCTACATATTTGACTATGTTTTTGTTTTGTAATTTATTTCATGTGTAGCCATTTTGGATTCCACCTTTAAGTGATATCTTATGATATGTGTCTTTTTCTTTTTGAATTCTGTCACTTAGAATGATCATACGTAACTCCTCCGGAGTCGTTACAACTGGCCATATTTCATTGATTTCCAGGCTGAATAATATTCCATTCTACCTAAGTACCACATCTCTATCCATTTTTTCCCTCCAGAGACATTTAAGTTATATCCTAGTCGAGGATCTTTTAAACAGAGAGGGGGTAAACATTGGGGTGCCTGTGTCCTCTCGATTTTTGTTTTTCCCAAGATATACGCCCATGAGTGCAAGTGCCCTATGCTCTGTAGCTCATTTTTTAGATGCTTTAGTAAACACAATACACTTCTCCAGAATGGCCGTTGGCAATATACATTTCCACTATAAGTCTCACAGGGCTCCCTCTTCTCGTTGCCCTGTCCTGCATTTCTGTTGTTTACGCTTTATGAGGATGGCTCTTCTGACTGATGCGAAGTGATATCTTTTGTAGTATTGACTTCCAGTGCCCACCTGTTTGGTTGGCTAAAAAAGTGTATGCCCTTTTCTTGAATATATACAGAAAAGAACGCATACACCCTTTTTGGCCAACTGCAATGTTGGCAATGTTCAGCTCCTTTTCTTGTGCTTAATGGCGAGTCCTTTCTACCTCCTCAAATCCCTTTCCTGCCATTCTCCCTTGCTTACAAGTCCTTTTCTCTGACTTTCCTCAAGACATTTTTCAGTGATGGATATTTTCAACTCTGCAGTTTTGTGAATTTTACTGCCCCTGAGTTCCATTGTTCAACTCGTGTTTATGGGAACTGGCCACAAAGCAGCGGGATTTCCTCAAGCCCTATACTGTTTCCATGGGCAACCCTAGCCTTTGGTCAATTCGTCTTCCTGATTGGAAATTAGAGTGACATGTGCCTGTCTGAACACCTAGGACTTGTCTCTCATTGTTCCTCATCCTTCCGCTTCATCCTCTGGACAAATTCCAAACTGTACGCAACAGGATGTTGACAGTGCTGACATCTCCAAGTGGGGAGACTGTTAGTAAAGACGCTGGAGGGGTGAACCCGAGCACCAGGAGATGAGGAGATGAGATGCCTTTTCCAAACTCTTCCCGATCAGACGGTATACCATCCTCTGGGTGTGACAGACATGTTTTAGCAGTAGGAAGAGTCCCATTCATGTAAGGAGAACACCAGGGCTTTTTCAAAATCAGTGTCTCCCCGAAACCCAAACTGGGGAAGTTTTTAAGCTACGGCTACACATATGTTCATTAAGGGCCTTGGGAAGTAGGCAGAGTCCAAACTTTAGATGATTGAAGTCTTCAGGGTCAGAAGCACTCACCACCAGCTTCCCTTAGGCTACACTTTAACTGTCATTGATAGATGATGTCAATAAAAATATCTATTCTTTTTCAGATTATTTCCCCTTATAGGTTATTGCAAAATGTTGAGTGTAGTTCCCTGTGCTATACAGTAGTTCCTTGTTGATGATCTATTTTATACATAGCAGTGTGTATGTGTTCATTCCAAACTGTTAATTTATCCCTCCTCCCACCTTTCCCCTTTGGTAATAATAAATTATAAGATTTTATACTTCTCAGAAATGTGGGAGCTGAAAGAGAGGTATCATTTTCAATGGAAAAGCATTTAAAACAAGATTGAAGCTTTAACCAAGATTATTAGATGTACATCCTTGGAAAGAAATCACTTCGTTTCTCTAATATTGACCTGACAAATAAGACAAACCTTTTCACTGAACTTGCTTATAAAAAGTGATGGAAATATCAAATGGAAGTGTTAAAAACATCTTATTTTACCCGAGCCTTATACACTGTTCTATGTTAACTACAGTTTGGCTCACACATCTGTTCATTGAGGTTACAATAGTCTCAATTTCTGTTACTGATCCTCCAGAGTGGACCCCAACAAGTGTCCCCCTGCCCAGTGTCATTGGGGCCAACAGATCGAGACTGAGTTTTGTTCACAAGCAAAGGAAACTTTATATTTTGATCAGAGAATGGAGAGGTGAGAGCATGCACTACCCCGTGGGCTGTGGGCTGGGCTGCTGTGTAGAGATCCTGTCAGAGTCAGTGGGAGGGAGGGAGGCGGCGGAGCTCTCGAGGGCCGGGTTGGCTGTAGCTCAGGCTCTATATCGTGGAGTCTGCACTGGGCCCCAGGAGCTGAGGTGTCGACCCAGCCATTCTGCACTAGGAAATCTGGTCTGAAGTGCCGGGTGTGGAACCTCTGCATGTGGGACCCTAGGAGCACGTGAAATTAGACAAAGCACAAAGGATAAAAAAGGTTAGACTTGACTTTATTGCCCAGATTCTATTTTTATCTCCCAGGGATTTTTAATGGGCTTTGCTGGGGACAAACCCCTCCTCTGCCTTTTGTCCCGTTCCTCATTCTTGGAGTGCTGAGGGTGCAGACCCTTCTTCTGTAACTGCTGAGTGCTGAGTTGGGAGCCCTCATACCCTGGGGCGAGGGTCAGAGCTTCTCCCCAGCAGCCTCCCGGTGACGTTGATTGTCCCCAGGACACCTGCCTCCCTGCTCGTCCACCTGAGCACCAGCATTGGAAGTGTTATAGATTCTAATGACCTTTAAGGGTCCAGGAAAGAGATGTGCAGAGACGCTGTGGGGGCCGGTTTCACCCCGCCCCACATTTGTTCGGCCACCTTAGGCTGACTGTCTCTGCCAGCCTAGATGTTCTGACCAGTAGTCTGCGCTTTCTTCAGTTAGGCCCCTGAATTAACGTACAAACAGCACCAGGTGTCAGAGCCCTGCCCGCTCAACTCCCAGACAGTCCAGGGTCAGTGGTGACCAAGGACCATGATGGCTACTGAGTCAACAGCCTTTTGAAGTAAACAGGAGTCCAGCCGGTCTTATTGGCCACCATCATCACGGTGTCTGTCGGCTTTTCTATGGTGACAGTGTGGTATACTGTTCCCCCGCCAAGATTATTAGCTCCCCTCTGGGTGCAGTAAGTCCTGCAAGCAGTAGTCTACTCTTTTGGGACACACTCTTGTTGTTTTATGAGAGAAACTCCAGGTCAAGTGATGTTCACACGAGTCGTCATGGTGCCCTGTTGCCCCCGGTTATCTCTCTGGATGTTGGAGTTGGAGGGCCTCCTCACTCGAGGTCGGTGTGCCCACGGAGCGAACCCTGCAACTTCAGGGCATGGTTGGTGGTTAGGATCACCACGTGGGGTCCTTTTCCCTTAGGAGGGAGGTGGCCTTTTGGGCTGCTGATTTCCAGGTTTTTAGATACCGCCAGTATCTTGGCCAGATGTGGCAGTGGGCCAAGCCCCTTAGTGACCGTAGTTTATCCTACCTGGATGGCATTCTTGCATTGTTCCATTTCAAGTGGTCCCAGTTTTTGCACTAATTCTCCAATGGCGATTCACCTTTCACCGGGAATGTAAAGGTCAAAGGGTTTAGCTAAATTAGGGAGTTCCAGGGCAAGGGTCTGAATTGACTGCTCTTTCCATTCTTGAAAGGCCACTTCTGGATTCTATTCAAAAGGATCATCATCTTTTCCTTTCAGTGTTTCATATAGAGGCCCAGCTAGTAGACTGTAGTTAGGGATCCAGAAGCAGCAAACCCTGGCCTCCCCAGGAACCCCTAAGCTGTCTTCTAGTTTTAGAAAGGGGTAAGGCTGAAAATGGTTTCTTCCCTTTCCTGGGATGGGCTTCTCTGACCTTCTGTGAGAATGAAGCCCAGGCAGGTCACCGCAGTCTGTGATATTTGAGCTTTTTCTTGGACAACTTCTATCCTTTATTGGCTTGGTAGTTCAGAGGCCTCCTTAGTAGGGCTGGTGATCAGAATGTCGTCTGCATATTGAAGGAGGGTTTCCTTTTCCAGAGGTAGAACTTTTAGGTCTTTAGCTAAGCTTTCCCCAAAGATGGTGTGGGAATTTTTGCACCCTTGGGGCCAGACGGCCCGGAAGTATTGTTTTAGTTGTATGTTGAGTCCTGCCACTCACAAGCCAAAATTTCTTGTGACTCTGGGACTAATGGAATACAAAAGAAGGCATCATTGAAGACTAATACAGAATACCATGTCCTGGTGGTTGGTAGAATGACCAGCAGGGTGTAGGAATTAGGAGCAACTGGAGGTATATCCTCGGTGGCTTCACTGACTGTCCTGACATCCTTTACCAGGTCCCCAGCAGCCCATGGGGCTCTCGTGGTCAGACCAATCCCAGAATATGGAGCTCACCTGGGCAGGTACCCCACCCCCACCCCAGCCCACGGGGCTCTCGTGGTCAGGCCCCTCCCAGGATACAGAGCTACCCTTGCGGGTACCGTGGCAGGGCTGGGCACACAGGAACCGTGCACATAGCCCTCATTGCAGAGCACCCCCAGCTCACCTGTCGCTCAGAGCTGACACAGAGCACCTCAGAGCAGGACTTGAACTAACAAACAGCAGCTGCGACAGGTCTGTGACCCTGGGCATCACTCCGTGAGGCCTCCCTCCACCTGGTCTTCCAGAGACTTCCACTGCACCCGGGGCACCAGGCCTCTGTCTCCAACCACCACCCACCCCTCCTCTCCCTGACTCCTGGGTTCCTCTCATTAGGAGAGGGTTTTCTTGAAGTTGTCTCCCACTCATGGGCCAGATAAAATGATTAGAAAACAAGCCAAAGCTGCAGCCCCTTGTCTATCCTGACTCTCAGGAGCCCACACCTGTTCCTTGGACCTGGCCGGTTCAGCAAGTTCCATTTTCTGCAACTGTGAGCCCCTGAGGGGTGATGATTGGCTGACCTGGGCAGCCTTACCGTGCCGGCCAGCCCTCCCCAGGTGTGCCTGGGTTGAGATCAATATAAATACCACTCCAGGCAGCAAGAGCCCCTGCAGCCATGCCTGACGCCATTTTCTCTGCCCTGTCAGCAGTCTCGGGGCTGGGCTGGTGGGAGGGAGTGAGAGGCCACGGCTTTGTGGGTGGCCCAGTGTGAGTGGGGCTCTGCTGGACTTTCTGCAGCAGTTGCCAGGCTGCCACCTGCTAAAGAAGAGGATGTGTCACCCATACCTGCTGCTGGAATTTCTCCCTGGGCAGAGGTGAGGAAGGAAAAAAGCAGTGGGGGCAGGGACAGGACGGGTATCTCAGGCAGGGAAATGGAAATCTTCCAGAAGAGCACCCAGGGCCAGGACCATCCTGGCTGGCCTGCAGGCACCAAGTCGGCCGGCATGCTGTCACTCGTGTGGCTCTATGGCCCTTCCTCTAGGCTTTCAAGTCCTTGTATATATTCAGGTGTTTTACCTGGGACGGGTGGGAATAGTTCAGCAGCAACTGGCCTGGGGCTCAGCTCACGTTTACTCACAGATGCCTCGGCACGGTGCCCCAGCTTTGCAATGAGGACGCTTGTTGCGTGGGGGCTGCTGGCTGAATGGGAGACGATTCCCCACCACTGACCAACTTCAGAATTGTTTACAACTGGAGCAAGTGCCCTGATACGGTTTTCCTCTGTGTAACTGGTGGGTTCTGTGTTTTTTTTCTCTTTTTCGTTTTTGGTTCAAGGTAGATTTTATTCCTCTTTTTTGTATTTACAGATATAAGCATGGAAATAATTTATTCATATAAATACATGTATGTGCAGGGAATAATTGTTTTTTCTGTTTTATTTTTTAAATTTTACTTCTTTTTAATTTTGAATTTTATTTTATATTTTTATACAGCAGGTTCTTATTGGTTATCTATTTTATACATATAAATGTATACATGCCAATCCCAGTCTCTCAACTCCTCCCACCACCACCCCCCCAACAGCTTTCCCCCCTTGTTGTCCATACGTTTGTTGTCTACATCTGTTGCTCTATTTATGCCTTGCAAAATGGTTAATCTGTACAGTTTTTCTAGGTTCCACATATATGCATGAATATACAAGATTTGTTTTTCTCTTTCTGACTTACTTCACTCTGTATGACAGTCTCTAGATCCATCGACGTCTCTACAAATGACCCAATTTCATTCCTTTTCATGGCTGAGTAATATTCCATTTTATATATGTACCACAGCTTTATGCATTCGTCTGTCTGTGGGCATTTAGGTTGCTTCCATTACCTCGATATTGTAAATAGTGATGCAATGAACATTGCGGTGAATGACTCTTTTTGATTTATGGTTTTGTCTGGGTATATGTCCAGTACTGGGATTGCTGTATCATATGGTAATTCTATTGTTAGTTTCTTAAGAAATTCCATATTGTTCTCCATAAATGACTGTATCAATTTATATTCCCAACAATAGTGGAAGAGGGTTCCTTTTCTCCACACCCTTTCCAGCATTTTTTGTTTGTAGATTTTCAATGATGCCTATTCTACCAGGTGTGAGGTGATACCTCATTGTTGAATCCATTTCATTGAGCAAGGGGTAGCTCTTGTCTATTACATATTTGGCTTATGGAACGGTATCTGTGCTAATTTCAAACTCTGCTTTTATGCAGCACCCCAACTCACCTTCCCCCTTAAGCAGGCATAAGTTGGTTTTCTAAACTTGAGACCCTGTTCTGTTTTGTAATTCAGTTCATGTGTAGCCAAGTTCACATTCCGTGTATTAGTGATACCTTATGATGTTTCTTTTTCTGTGTGACTTATTTCACTTAGAATCATCGTGCCTCAATCCACTCATTATGCTGGTACGGGCCTGGTGACATAGATTTCATTGCTGAGTGGTATTCTGTTGTACAGAAGTACCGCAACTTCTTTATCCATTATTTGCTCTCTGGGATATTTAACTTGTGCCGTAGAAGAGATTCCTGTAAAAAGAGCCGTCCCAAATTTTGGGGTTGCTGTGTCTTTTTGATATTAATTTCCCTAAGCTATAGGACCATAAGTGGAAGTGCCCTAGGCTCTGTTGCTTTGTTTTTTAGATGTTTCAGGAAACACCATACACTTCTCCCGAGTGGCTGTTGGCAATTTACATCCCGCCCATCAGCATAACAAGGCTCCCAGTTCTCCATGGCCTGTCCTGCCTTTCTGGATTTTACACTTTATTCTGATGGCCCTTTTGACCGGGGGGAAGTGAGACTAAATTGTAGTGCAGATTTCCTTTGCAAGCTTGCTTGGTTGGCCAAAAAGGGCGTATGCGTTTTTTCCTGAATATATTCAGGAAGAAACGCATACGCCCTTGTTGGCCTAGTGCATCACTGTGGACGTTCTGCCTCATTTCCTATGCTTGAAATGCAATTCCTGTCTACCTCCTGAAATCGGTTTCCTGCAATTCTGCCCCGCTTTCAAGTCCTCTTGGCAGCCTTACTTCAGTCTATTTTTGGACAATAGCTGTCATTTATAACTCTGCAGGTTTGTGAATTACAGTGCCCCTGAGCTCCTTTCTTCAACTCGCTTTCTTGTGACCTGGCCGCAACACCGCAGGATGGCTTCAGGCCCTAATCTGGTTCCTGCACGGCATGCTGAGCCTTTGGTTAATTCCTCTTCCTGGTGGGAAATGAGAGTTAAATTTGCCCGTCCAGACACCTCCAGCTAGTCTCTCATTGGTTCTCGCTATTCCTGTTCATCTTCCGCAGAAATTGCAAACTGGACCAAACAGGAGGTTAAAGGCGCTGACTCTCCAAGTGGGGAGAGTGTTAGTAAAGCGTCTGGAATGTTGCACCCGAGTACCAGGGGAAGAAAACTGAGACATATTTGAACACGTCTCCCGTTCACACGGTTGATCATACTCTGGGTTCCACATGCATGTTTTAGCTGAAGGAAGAATACCTTAAAACTGGAGAGTTGAGACCCGTGGAATGGGTACCATGCAATATGTCTTCAAAGGGTCTTCATTTGCTCACCGAACCTCTCCAATCCTATCACTGCTGCATTTATGCCCCTGTACACACGCTTGATTCTCTTTTGGAGACATAGCAATCCATAGGTTTTAAGATACTTACTAGTCAGGTACATTCTTAGGCGTTTAATATGGGGTGTTGAGTCCATTTCGTTGAGCAAGGAGTAGCTCTTGTCTATTCCATATTTGGCTTAAGGAACTTTATCTGTGCTCATTTCAATCTCTGGTTTTATGCAGCACCCCAACTCACCTTTCCCCTTAAGCAAGCATAAGTTGGTTTTCTAAATTTGAGACCCTGTTCTGTTCTGTAATTCAGTTCCTGTGTAGCCAAGTTTACATTCCGTGTATTACTGATATCTTATGATGTTTCTTTTTCTGTGTGACTTATTTCAGTTAGAATCATCATACCTGAATCCACTCATTGTGCTGCTAACGGCCTGATGACATAGATTTCATTGCTGAGTGATATTACTTTGTAAGTAAATACCACAACTTCTTTATCCATTTTTCACTTTCTGCGATGTTGAACTTGTACTGTAAACGAGGTTCTTGTAAACAGAGGCGTCCCAAACTTTGGGGTGGCTGTGTCTTTTTGATTTTAATTTCCCTAAGCTATAGGACCATAAGTGGCAGTGCCCTAGGCTCTGTTGCTTTGTTTTTTAGATGTTTCAGGAAACACCATACACTTCTCCTGAGTGTCTGTTGGCAATTTACATCCCGCCCATCAGCATAACAAGGCTCCCAGTTCTCCATGGCCTGTCCTGCCTTTCTGGATTTTACACTTTTTTCAGATGGCCCTTTTGACCGGGGGGAAGTGAGACTTCATTGTAGTGCAGATTTCCTTTGCAAGCTTGCTTGGTTGGCCAAAAAGGGCGTATGCGTTTTTTCCTGAATATATTCAGGAAAAAACGCATACGCCCTTGTTGGCCAAGTGCATCATTGAGGACGTTCTGCCTCTTTTCCTATGCTTTCAGTGTAATTCCAGTCTACCTCCTGAAATCGGTTTCCTGCAATTCTGCCCCGCTTTCAAGTCCTCTTGGCAGCCTTACTTCAGTCTATTTTTGGACGACAGCTATCATTTATAACTCTGCAGGTTTGTGAATTACAGTGCCCCTGAGCTCCTTTCTTCAACTCGCTTTCTTGTGACCTGGCCGCAACACCGCAGGATGGCTTCAGGCCCTAATCTGGTTCCGGCACGGCACGCTGAGCCTTTGGTTAATTCCTCTTCCTGGTGGGAAATGAGAGTTAAATTTGCCCGTCCAGACACCTCCAGCTAGCCTATCATTGGTTCTCGCTATTCCTGTTCATCTTCCGCAGAAATTGCAAACTGGGCCAAACAGGAGGTTAAAGGGACTGACTCTCCAAGTGGGGAGAGTGTTAGTAAAGCGTCTGGAATGTTGCACCCGAGTACCAGGGGAGGAAAACTGAGACATATTTGAACACGTCTCCCGTTCACATGGTTGATCATACTTGGGTTCCACATGCATGTTTTAGCTGAAGGAAGAATACCTTAAACCTGGAGAGTTAAGACCCGTGGAATGGGTACCATGCAATATGACTTCAAAGGGTCTTCATTTGCTCACCGAACCTCTCCAATCCTATCACTGCTGCGTTTATGCCCCTGTACACATGCTTGATTCTCTTTCGGAGACATAGCAATCCCTAGGTTTTAAGATACTTACTAGTCAGGTACATTCTTAGGAGTTTAATATGCGGTGTTGAGTCCATTTCGTTGAGCAAGGAGTAGCTCTTGTCTATTCCATATTTGGCTTAAGGAACTTTATCTGTGCTCATTTCAATCTCTGGTTTTATGCAGCACCCCAACTCACCTTTCCCCTTAAGCAAGCATAAGTTGGTTTTCTAAATTTGAGACCCTGTTCTGTTCTGTAATTCAGTTCCTGTGTAGCCAAGTTTACATTCCGTGTATTACTGATATCTTATGATGTTTCTTTTTCTGTGTGACTTATTTCAGTTAGAATCATCATACCTGAATCCACTCATTGTGCTGCTAAGGGCCTGATGACACAGATTTCATTGCTGAGTGATATTGCTTTGTAAGTAAATACCACAACTTCTTTCTCCATTTTTCACTTTCTGCGATGTTGAACTTGTACTGTAAACGAAGTTCTTGTAAACAGAGGCGTCCCAAACTTTGGGGTGGCTGTGTCTTTTTGATTTTAATTTCCCTAAGCTATAGGACCATAAGTGGCAGTGCCCTAGGCTCTGTTGCTTTGTTTTTTAGATGTTTCAGGAAACACCATACACTTCTCCCGAGTGTCTGTTGGCAATTTAAATCCTGCCCATCAGCATAACAAGGCTCCCAGTTCTCCATGGCCTGTCCTGCCTTTCTGGATTTTACACTTTTTTCAGATGGCCCTTTTGACCGGGGGGAAGTGAGACTTCATTGTAGTGCAGATTTCCTTTGCAAGCTTGCTTGGTTGGCCAAAAAGGGCCTATGCGTTTTTTCCTGAATATATTCAGGAAAAAACGCATAGGCCCTTTTTGGCCAAGTGCATCATTGTGGACGTTCTGCCTCTTTTCCTATGCTTTCAATGCAATTCCAGTCTACCTCCTGAAATCGGTTTCCTGCAATTCTGCCCCGCTTTCAAGTCCTCTTGGCAGCCTTACTTCAGTCTATTTTTGGACGATAGCTGTCATTTATAACTCTGCAGGTTTGTGAATTACAGTGCCCCTGAGCTCCTTTCTTCAACTCGCTTTCTTGTGACCTGGCCGCAACACCGCAGGATGGCTTCAGGCCCTAATCTGGTTCCGGCCCGGCATGCTGAGCCTTTGGTTAATTCCTCTTCCTGGTGGGAAATGAGAGTTAAATTTGCCCGTCCAGCCACCTCCAGCTAGCCTCTCATTGCTTCTCGCTATTCCTGTTCATCTTCCGCAGAAATTGCAAACTGGGCCAAACAGGAGGTTAAAGGGGCTGACTCTCCAAGTGGGGAGAGTGTTAGTAAAGCGTCTGGAATGTTGCACCCGAGTACCAGGGGAGGAAAACTGAGACATATTTGAACACGTCTCCTGATCACATGGTTCATCATACTCTGGGTTCCACATGCATGTTTTAGCTGAAGGAAGAATACCTAAAACATGGGTAGTTGAAACCCGTGGAATGGGTACCAGGCAATATGACTTCAAAGGGTCTTCATTTGCTCACCGAACCTCTCCAATCCTATCACTGCTGCGTTTATGCCCCTGTACACATGCTTGATTCTCTTTCGGAGACATAGCAATCTATAGGTTTTAAGATACTTACTAGTCAGGTACATTCTTAGGAGTTTAATATGCGGTGTTGAGTCCATTTCATTGAGCAAGGAGTAGCTCTTGTCTATTCCATATTTGGCTTAAGGAACTTTATCTGTGCTCATTTCAATCTCTGGTTTTATGCAGCACCCCAACTCACCTTTCCCCTTAAGCAAGCATAAGTTGGTTTTCTAAATTTGAGACCCTGTTCTGTTTTGGAATGCAGTTCCTGTGTAGCCAAGTTTACATTCCGTGTATTAGTGATATCTTATGATGTTTCTTTTTCTGTGTGACTTATTTCAGTTAGAATTATCGTACCTGAATCCACTCATTATTCTGCTACGGGCCTGATGACATAGATTTCATTGCTGAGTGATACTGCATTGTACGTAAGTACCACAACTTCTTTATCCATTTTTCACTTTCTGTGATATTGAACTTGTACGGTAAATGAGGTTCTTGTAAACGGAGGCGTGCCAAACATTGGGGTGGCTGTGTCTTTTTGATTTTAATTTCCCTAAGCTATAGGACCATAACTGGAAGTGCCCTAGGCTCTGTTGCTTTGTTTTCTAGATGTTTCAGGAAACACCATACACTTCTCCTGAGTGTCTGTTGGCAATTTACATCCCGCCCATCAGCATAACAAGGCTCCCAGTTCTCCATGGCCTGTCCTGCCTTTCTGGATTTTACACTTTTTTCAGATGGCCCTTTTGACCGGGGGGAAGTGAGACTTCATTGTACTGCCGATTTCCTTTGCAAGCTTGCTTGGTTGGCCAAAAAGGGCGTATGCGTTTTTTCCTGAATATATTCAGGAAAAAACGCATACGCCCTTGTTGGCCAAGTGCATCATTGAGGACGTTCTGCCTCTTTTCCTATGCTTTCAATGCAATTCCAGTCTACCTCCTGAAATCGGTTTCCTGCAATTCTGCCCCGCTTTCAAGTCCTCTTGGCAGCCTTACTTCAGTCTATTTTTGGACGACAGCTATCATTTATAACTCTGCAGGTTTGTGAATTACAGTGCCCCTGAGCTCCTTTCTTCAACTCGCTTTCTTGTGACCTGGCCGCAACACCGCAGGATGGCTTCAGGCCCTAATCTGGTTCCGGCACGGCACGCTGAGCCTTTGGTTAATTCCTCTTCCTGGTGGGAAATGAGAGTTAAATTTGCCCGTCCAGACACCTCCAGCTAGCCTATCATTGGTTCTCGCTATTCCTGTTCATCTTCCGCAGAAATTGCAAACTGGGCCAAACAGGAGGTTAAAGGGACTGACTCTCCAAGTGGGGAGAGTGTTAGTAAAGCGTCTGGAATGTTGCACCCGAGTACCAGGGGAGGAAAACTGAGACATATTTGAACACGTCTCCCGTTCACATGGTTGATCATACTTGGGTTCCACATGCATGTTTTAGCTGAAGGAAGAATACCTTAAACCTGGAGAGTTAAGACCTGTGGAATGGGTACCATGCAATATGACTTCAAAGGGTCTTCATTTGCTCACCGAACCTCTCCAATCCTATCACTGCTGCATTTATGCCCCTGTACACATGCTTGATTCTCTTTCGGAGACATAGCAATCCCTAGGTTTTAAGATACTTACTAGTCAGGTACATTCTTAGGAGTTTAATATGCGGTGTTGAGTCCATTTTGTTGAGCAAGGAGTAGCTCTTGTCTATTCCATATTTGACTTAAGGAACTTTATCTGTGCTCATTTCAATCTCTGGTTTTATGCAGCACCCCAACTCACCTTTACCCTTAAGCAAGCATAAGTTGGTTTTCTAAATTTGAGACCCTGTTCTGTTCTGTAATTCAGTTCCTGTGTAGCCAAGTTTACATTCCGTGTATTACTGATATCTTATGATGTTTCTTTTTCTGTGTGACTTATTTCAGTTAGAATCATCATACCTGAATCCACTCATTGTGCTGCTAAGGGCCTGATGACACAGATTTCATTGCTGAGTGATATTGCTTTGTAAGTAAATACCACAACTTCTTTCTCCATTTTTCACTTTCTGCGATGTTGAACTTGTACTGTAAACGAGGTTCTTGTAAACAGAGCCATTCCAAACTTTGGGGTGGCTGTGTCTTTTTGATTTTAATTTCCCTAAGCTATAGGACCATAAGTGGAAGTGCCCTAGGTTCTGTTGCTTTGTTTTTTAGATGTTTCAGGAAACACCATACACTTCTCCCGAGTGGTTGTTGGCAATTTACATCCCGCCCATCAGCATAACAAGGCTCCCAGTTCTCCATGGCCTGTCCTGCCTTTCTGGATTTTACACTTTTTTCAGATGGCCCTTTTGACCAGGGGGAAGTGAGACTTCATTGTAGTGCAGATTTCCTTTGCAAGCTTGCTTGGTTGGCCAAAAAGGGCGTATGCGTTTTTTCCTGAATATATTCAGGAAAAAACGCATACGCCCATTTTGGCCAAGTGCATCATTGTGGACGTTCTGCCTCTTTTCCTATGCTTTCAATGCAATTCCAGTCTACCTCCTGAAATCGGTTTCCTGCAATTCTGCCCCGCTTTCAAGTCCTCTTGGCAGCCTTACTTCAGTCTATTTTTGGACGATAGCTGTCATTTATAACTCTGCAGGTTTGTGAATTACAGTGCCCCTGAGCTCCTTTCTTCAACTCGCTTTCTTTTGAGCTGGCCGCAACACCGCAGGATGGCTTCAGGCCCTAATCTGGTTCCGGCCCGGCACGCTGAGCCTTTGGTTATTTCGTCTTCCTGGTGGGAAATGAGAGTTAAATTTGCCCGTCCAGACACCTCCAGCTAGCCTCTCATTGGTTCTCGCTATTCCTGTTCATCTTCCGCAGAAATTGCAAACTGGGCCAAACAGGAGGTTAAAGGGACTGACTCTCCAAGTGGGGAGAGTGTTAGTAAAGCGTCTGGAATGTTGCACCCGAGTACCACGGGAGGAAAACTGAGACATATTTGAACACGTCTCCCGATCACATGGTTGATCATACTCTAGGTTCCCCATGCATGTTTTAGCTGAAGGAAGAATACCTTAAACCTGGGTAGTTGAAACCCGTGGAATGGGTACCATGCAATATGACTTCAAAGGGTCTTCATTTGCTCACCGAACCTCTCCAATCCTATCACTGCTGCGTTTATGCCCCTGTACACATGCTTGATTCTCTTTCGGAGACATAGCAATCCATAGGTTTTAAGATACTTACTAGTCAGGTACATTCTTAGGCGTTTAATATGCGGTGTTGAGTCCATTTCGTTGAGCAAGGAGTAGCTCTTGTCTATTCCATATTTGACTTAAGGAACTTTATCTGTGCTCATTTCAATCTCTGGTTTTATGCAGCACCCCAACTCACCTTTACCCTTAAGCAAGCATAAGTTGGTTTTCTAAATTTGAGACCCTGTTCTGTTCTGTAATTCAGTTTCTGTGTAGCCAAGTTTACATTCCGTGTATTACTGATATCTTATGATGTTTCTTTTTCTGTGTGACTTATTTCAGTTAGAATCATCATACCTGAATCCACTCATTGTGATGCTAAGGGCCTGATGACATAGATTTCATTGCGGAGTGATATTGCTTTGTAAGTAAATACCACAACTTCTTTATCCTTTTTTCACTTTCTGCGATGTTGAACTTGTACTGTAAACGAGGTTCTTGTAAACAGAGGCGTCCCAAACTTTGGGGTGGCTGTGTCTTTTTGATTTTAATTTCCCTAAGCTATAGGACCATAAGTGGCAGTGCCCTAGGCTCTGTTGCTTTGTTTTTTAGATGTTTCAGGAAACACCATACACTTCTCCCGAGTGTCTATTGGCAATTTACATCCCACCCATCAGCATAACAAGGCTCCCAGTTCTCCATGGCCTGTCCTGCCTTTCTGGATTTTACACTTTTTTCAGATGGCCCTTTTGACCGGGGGGAAGTGAGACTTCATTGTAGTGCAGATTTCCTTTGCAAGCTTGCTTGGTTGGCCAAAAAGGGCGTATGCGTTTTTTCCTGAATATATTCAGGAAAAAACGCATACGCCCTTTTTGGCCAAGTGCATCATTGTGGACGTTCTGCCTCTTTTCCTATGCTTTCAATGCAATTCCAGTCTACCTCCTGAAATCGGTTTCCTGCAATTCTGCCCCGCTTTCAAGTCCTCTTGGCAGCCTTACTTCAGTCTATTTTTGGACGATAGCTGTCATTTATAACTCTGCAGGTTTGTGAATTACAGTGCCCCTGAGCTCCTTTCTTCAACTCGCTTTCTTTTGAGCTGGCCGCAACACCGCAGGATGGCTTCAGGCCCTAATCTGGTTCCGGAACGGCACACTGAGCCTTTGGTTAATTCCTCTTCCTGGTGGGAAATGAGAGTTAAATTTGCCCGTCCAGACACCTCCAGCTAGCCTCTCATTGGTTCTCGCTATTCCTGTTCATCTTCCGCAGAAATTGCAAACTGGGCCAAACAGGAGGTTAAAGGTGCTGACTCTCCAAGTGGGGAGAGTGTTAGTAAAGCATCTGGAATGTTGCACCCGAGTACCAGGGGAGGAAAACTGAGACATATTTGAACACGTCTCCCGTTCACATGGTTGATCATATTTGGGTTCCACATGCATGTTTTAGCTGAAGGAAGAATACCTTAAACCTGGAGAGTTGAGACCCGTGTAATGGGTACCATGCAATATGACTTCAAAGGGTCTTCATTTGCTCACCGAACCTCTCCAATCCTATCACTGCTGCGTTTATGCCCCTGTACACATGCTTGATTCTCTTTCGGAGACATAGCAATCCATAGGTTTTACGATACTTACTAGTCAGGTACATTCTTACGCGTTTAATATGCGGTGTTGAGTCCATTTCGTTGAGCAAGGAGTAGCTCTTGTCTATTCCATATTTGACTTAAGGAACTTTATCTGTGCTCATTTCAATCTCTGGTTTTATGCAGCACCCCAACTCACCTTTACCCTTAAGCAAGCATAAGTTGGTTTTCTAAATTTGAGACCCTGTTCTGTTCTGTAATTCAGTTCCTGTGTAGCCAAGTTTCCATTCCGTGTATTACTGATATCTTATGATGTTTCTTTTTCTGTGTGACTTATTTCAGTTAGAATCATCATACCTGAATCCACTCATTGTGCTGCTAAGGGCCTGATGACATAGATTTCATTGCTGAGTGATATTGCTTTGTAAGTAAATACCACAACTTCTTTATCCATTTTTCACTTTCTGCGATGTTGAACTTGTACTGTAAACGAGGTTCTTGTAAACAGAGCCGTTTGAAACTTTGGGGAGGCTGTGTCTTTTTGATTTTAATTTCCCTAAGCTATAGGACCATAAGTGGAAGTGCCCTAGGCTCTGTTGCTTTGTTTTTTAGATGTTTCAGGAAACACCATACACTTCTCCGGAGTCTCTGTTGGCAATTTACATCCCGCCCATCAGCATAACAAGGCTCCCAGTTCTCCATGGCCTGTCCTGCCTTTCTGGATTTTACACTTTTTTCAGATGGCCCTTTTGACCGGGGGGAAGTGAGACTTCATTGTAGTGCAGATTTCCTTTGCAAGCTTGCTTGTTTGGCCAAAAAGGGCGTATGCGTTTTTTCCTGAATATATTCAGGGAAAAACGCATATGCCCTTTTTGGCCAAGTGCATCATTGTGGACGTTCTGCCTCTTTTCCTATGCTTTCAATGCAATTCCAGTCTACCTCCTGAAATCGGTTTCCTGCAATTCTGCCCCGCTTTCAAGCCCTCTTGGCAGCCTTACTTCAGTCTATTTTTGGGCGATAGCTGTCATTTATAACTCTGCAGGTTTGTGAATTACAGTGCCCCTGAGCTCCTTTCTTCAACTCGCTTTCTTGTGAGCTGGCCGCAACACCGCAGGATGGCTTCAGGCCCTAATCTGGTTCCGGCACGGTACGCTGAGCCTTTGGTTAATTCCTCTTCCTGGTGGGAAATGAGAGTTAAATTTGCCCGTGCAGACACCTCCAGATAGCCTCTCATTGGTTCTCGCTATTCCTGTTCATCTTCCGCAGAAATTGCAAACTGGGCCAAACAGGAGGTTAAAGGGACTGACTCTCCAAGACGGGAGTGTGTTAGTAAAGCGTCTGGAATGTTGCACCCGAGTACCAGGGGGGGAAAACTGAGACATATTTGAACACGTCTCCCGTTCACATGGTTGATCATACTTGGGTTCCACATGCATGTTTTAGCTGAAGGAAGAATACCTTAAACCTGGAGAGTTGAGACCCGTGGAATGGGTACCATGCAATATGACTTCAAAGGGTCTTCATTTGCTCACCGAACCTCTCCAATCCTATCACTGCTGCGTTTATGCCCCTGTACACATGCTTGATTCTCTTTCGGAGACATAGCAATCCATAGGTTTTAAGATACTTACTAGTCAGGTACATTCTTAGGCGTTTAATATGCGGTGTTGAGTCCATTTCGTTGAGCAAGGAGTAGCTCTTGTCTATTCCATATTTGACTTAAGGAACTTTATCTGTGCTCATTTCAATCTCTGGTTTTATGCAGCACCCCAACTCACCTTTCCCCTTAAGCAAGCATAAGTTGGTTTTCTAAATTTGAGACCCTGTTCTGTTCTGTAATTCAGTTCCTGTGTAGCCAAGTTTACATTCCGTGTATTACTGATATCTTATGATGTTTCATTTTCTGTGTGACTTATTTCAGTTAGAATCATCATACCTGAATCCACTCATTATGCTGCTATGGGCCTGATGACATAGATTTCATTGCTGAGTGATACTGCATTGTACGTAAGTACCACAACTTCTTTATCCATTTTTCACTTTCTGTGATATTGAACTTGTACGGTAAATGAGGTTCTTGTAAACGGAGGCGTGCCAAACATTGGGGTGGCTGTGTCTTTTCGATTTTAATTTCCCTAAGCTATAGGACCATAACTGGAAGTGCCCTAGGCTCTGTTGCTTTGTTTTCTAGATGTTTCAGGAAACACCATACACTTCTCCTGAGTGTCTGTTGGCAATTTACATCCCGCCCATCAGCATAACAAGGCTCCCAGTTCTCCATGGCCTGTCCTGCCTTTCTGGATTTTACACTTTTTTCAGATGGCCCTTTTGACCGGGGGGAAGTGAGACTTCATTGTAGTGCCGATTTCCTTTGCAAGCTTGGTTGGTTGGCCAAAAAGGGCGTATGCATTTTTTCCTGAATATATTCAGGAAAAAACGCATACGCCCTTGTTGGCCAAGTGCATCATTGAGGACGTTCTGCCTCTTTTCCTATGCTTTCAATGCAATTCCAGTCTACCTCCTGAAATTGGTTTCCTGCAATTCTGCCCCGCTTTCAAGTCCTCTTGGCAGCCTTACTTCAGTCTATTTTTGGACGACAGCTATCATTTATAACTCTGCAGGTTTGTGAATTACAGTGCCCCTGAGCTCCTTTCTTCAACTCGCTTTCTTGTGACCTGGCCGCAACACCGCAGGATGGCTTCAGGCCCTAATCTGGTTCCGGCACGGCACGCTGAGCCTTTGGTTAATTCCTCTTCCTGGTGGGAAATGAGAGTTAAATTTGCCCGTCCAGACACCTCCAGCTAGCCTATCATTGGTTCTCGCTATTCCTGTTCATCTTCCGCAGAAATTGCAAACTGGGCCAAACAGGAGGTTAAAGGGACTGACTCTCCAAGTGGGGAGAGTGTTAGTAAAGCGTCTGGAATGTTGCACCCGAGTACCAGGGGAGGAAAACTGAGACATATTTGAACACGTCTCCCGATCACATGGTTGATCATACTCTGGGTTCCACATGCATGTTTTAGCTGAAGGAAGAATACCTAAAACCTGGGTAGTTGAAACCCGTGGAATGGGTACCATGCAATATGACTTCAAAGGGTCTTCATTTGCTCACCGAACCTCTCCAATCCTATCACTGCTGCGTTTATGCCCCTGTACACATGCTTGATTCTCTTTCGGAGACATAGCAATCCATAGGTTTTAAGATACTTACTAGTCAGGTACATTCTTAGGCGTTTAATATGCGGTGTTGAGTCCATTTCGTTGAGTAAGGAGTAGCTCTTGTCTATTCCATATTTGGCTTAAGGAACTTTATCTGTGCTCATTTCAATCTCTGGTTTTATGCAGCAACCCAGCTCACCTTTCCCCTTAAGCAAGCAGAAGTTGGTTTTCTAAATTTGAGAACCTGTTCTGTTTTGCAATTCAGTTCCTGTGTAGCCAAGTTTACATTCCGTGTATTAGTGATATCTTATGATGTTTCTTTTTCTGTGTGACTTATTTCAGTTAGAATCATCGTACCTGAATCTACTCATTATGCTGCTACGGGCCTGATGACATAGATTTCATTGCTGAGTGATACTGCATTGTACGTAAGTACCACAAGTTCTTTATCCATTTTTCACTTTCTGCGATGTTGAACTTGTACTGTAAACGAGGTTCTTGTAAACAGAGCCGTTCCAAACTTTGGGGTGGCTGTGTCTTTTTGATTTTAATTTCCCTAAGCTATAGGACCATAAGTGGAAGTGCCCTAGGCTCTGTTGTTTTGTTTTTTAGATGTTTCAGGAAACACCATACACTTCTCCCGAGTGGTTGTTGGCAATTTACATCCCGCCCATCAGCATAACAAGGCTCCCAGTTCTCCATGGCCTGTCCTGCCTTTCTGGATTTTACACTTTTTTCAGATGGCCCTTTTGACCGGGGGGAAGTGAGACTTCATTGTAGTGCAGATTTCCTTTGCAAGCTTGCTTGGTTGGCCAAAAAGGGCGTATGCGTTTTTTCCTGAATATATTCAGGAAAAAACGCATACGCCCTTTTTGGCCAAGTGCATCATTGTGGACGTTCTGCCTCTTTTCCTATGCTTTCAATGCAATTCCAGTCTACCTCCTGAAATCGGTTTCCTGCAATTCTGCCCCGCTTTCAAGTCCTCTTGGCAGCCTTGCTTCAGTTTATTTTTAGACGATAGCTGTCATTTATAACTCTGCAGGTTTGTGAATTACAGTGCCCCTGAGCTCCTTTCTTCAACTCGCTTTCTTTTGAGCTGGCCGCAAAACCGCAGGATGGCTTCAGGCCCTAATCTGGTTCCGGTACGGCACGCTGAGCCTTTGGTTATTTCCTCTTCCTGGTGGGAAATGAGAGTTAAATTTGCCCGTCCAGACACCTCCAGCTAGCCTCTCATTGGTTCTCGCTATTCCTGTTCATCTTCCGCAGAAATTGCAAACTGGGCCAAACAGTAGGTTAAGGGCGCTGACTCTCCAAGTGGGGAGAGTGTTAGTAAAGCATCTGGAATGTTGCACCCGAATACCAGGGGAGGAAAACTGAGACATATTTGAACATGGCTCCCGATCACCTGGTTGATCATACTCTGGGTTCCACATGCATGTTTTAGCTGAAGGAAGAATACCTAAAACCTGGGTAGTTGAGACCCGTGGAATGGGTACCATGCAATATGACTTCAAAGGGTCTTCATTTGCTCACCGAACCTCTCCAATCCTATCACTGCTGCGTTTATGCCCCTGTACACATGCTTGATTCTCTTTCGGAGACATAGCAATCCATAGGTTTTACGATACTTACTAGTCAGGTACATTCTTAGGCGTTTAATATGCGGTGTTGAGTCCATTTCGTTGAGCAAGGAGTAGCTCTTGTCTATTCCATATTTGCCTAAGGAACTTTATCTGTGCTCATTTCAATCTCTGGTTTTATGCAGCACCCCAACTCACCTTTCCCCTTAAGCAAGCATAAGTTGGTTTTCTAAATTTGAGACACTGTTCTGTTCTGTAATTCAGTTCCTGTGTAGCCAAGTTTCCATTCCGTGTATTACTGATATCTTATGATGTTTCTTTTTCTGTGTGACTTATTTCAGTTAGAATCATCGTACGTGAATCCACTCATTATGCTGCTACGGGCCTGATGACATAGATTTCATTGCTGAGTGATACTGCATTGTACGTAAGTACCACAAGTTCTTTATCCATTTTTCACTTTCTGCGATGTTGAACTTGTACTGTGAACGAGGTTCTTGTAAACAGAGGCTTCCCAAACATTGGGGTGGCTGCGTCTTTTTGATTTTAATTTCCCTAAGCTATAGGACCATAAGTGGAAGTGCCCTAGGCTCTGTTGCTTTGTTTTTTAGATGTTTCAGGAAACACCATACACTTCTCCCAATTGTCTGTTGGCAATTTACATCCCGCCCATCAGCATAACAAGGCTCCCAGTTCTCAATGGCCTGTTGCCTTTCTGGATTTTACACTTTTTTCAGATGGCCCTTTTGACCGGGGGGAAGTGAGACTTCATTGTAGTGCAGATTTCCTTTGCAAGCTTGCTTGGTTGGCCAAAAAGGGCGTATGCGTTTTTACCTGAATATATTCAGGAAAAAATGCATACGCCCTTTTTGGCCAAGTGCATCATTGTGGACGTTCTGCCTCTTTTCCTATGCTTTCAATGCAATTCCAGTCTACCTCCTGAAATCGGTTTCCTGCAATTCTGCCCCGCTTTCAAGTCCTCTTGGCAGCCTTACTTCAGTCTATTTTTGGACGATAGCTGTCATTTATAACTCTGCAGGTTTGTGAATTACAGTGCCCCTGAGCTCCTTTCTTCAACTCGCTTTCTTGTGACCTGGCCGCAACACCGCAGGATGGCTTCAGGCCCTAATCTGGTTCCGGCCCGGCATGCTGAGCCTTTGGTTAATTCCTCTTCCTGGTGGGAAATGAGAGTTAAATTTGCCCGTCCAGACACCTCCAGCTAGCCTCTCATTGGTTCTCGCTATTCCTGTTCATCTTCCGCAGAAATTGCAAACTGGGCCAAACAGGAGGTTAAAGGGACTGACTCTCCAAGTGGGGAGAGTGTTAGTAAAGCGTCTGGAATGTTGCACCCGAGTACCAGGGGAGGAAAACTGAGACATATTTGAACACGTCTCCCAATCACATGGTTGATCATACTCTAGGTTCCACATGCATGTTTTAGCTGAAGGAAGAATACCTTAAACCTGGGTAGTTGAAACCCGTGGAATGGGTACCATGCAATATGACTTCAAAGGGTCTTCATTTGCTCACCGAACCTCTCCAATCCTATCACTGCTGCGTTTATGCCCCTGTACACATGCTTGATTCTCTTTTGGAGACATAGCAATCCATAGGTTTTACGATACTTACTAGTCAGGTACATTCTTAGGCGTTTAATATGCGGTGTTGAGTCCATTTCGTTGAGCAAGGAGTAGCTCTTGTCTATTCCATATTTGACTTAAGGAACTTTATCTGTGCTCATTTCAATCTCTGGTTTTATGCAGCAATCCAACTCACATTTCCCCTTAAGCAAGCATAAGTTGGTTTTCTAAATTTGAGACCCTGTTCTGTTCTGTAATTCAGTTCCTGTGTAGCCAAGTTTCCATTCGTGTATTACAGATATCTTATGATGTTTCATTTTCTGTGTGACTTATTTCAGTTAGAATCATCATACCTGAATCCACTGATTGTGATGCTAAGGGCCTGATGACATAGATTTCATTGCTGAGTGATATTGCTTTGTAAGTAAATACCACAACTTCTTTATCCATTTTTCACTTTCTGCAATGTTGAACTTGTACTGTAAACGAGGTTCTTGTAAACAGAGGCTTCCCAAACTTTGGGGTGGCTTTGTCTTTTTGATTTTAATTTCCCTAAGCTATAGGACCATAAGTGGCAGTGCCCTAGGCTCTGTTGCTTTGTTTTTTAGATGTTTCAGGAAACACCATACACTTCTCCCGAGTGTCTGTTGGCAATTTACATCCCGCCCATCAGCATAACAAGGCTCCCAGTTCTCCATGGCCTGTCCTGCCTTTCTGGATTTTACACTTTTTTCAGATGGCCCTTTTGACTGGGGGGAAGTGAGACTTCATTGTAGTGCAGATTTCCTTTGCAAGCTTGCTTGGTTGGCCAAAAAGGGCGTATGCGTTTTTTCCTGAATATATTCAGGAAAAAACGCATACGCCCTTTTTGGCCAAGTGCATCATTGTGGACGTTCTGCCTCTTTTCCTATGCTTTCAATGCAATTCCAGTCTACCTCCTGAAATCTGTTTCCTGCAATTCTGCCCCGCTTTCAAGTCCTCTTGGCAGCCTTACTTCAGTCTATTTTTGGACGATAGCTGTCATTTATAACTCTGCAGGTTTGTGAATTACAGGGCCCCTGAGCTCCTTTCTTCAACTCGCTTTCTTGTGACCTGGCCGCAACACCGCAGGATGGCTTCAGGCCCTAATCTGGATCCGGCACGGCATGCTGAGCCTTTGGTTATTTCCTCTTCCTGGTGGGAAATGAGAGTTAAATTTGCCCGTCCAGACACCTCCAGCTAGTCTCTCATTGGTTCTCGCTATTCCTGTTCATCTTCCGCAGAAATTGCAAACTGGGCCAAACAGGAGGTTAAAGGCGCTGACTCTCCAAGTGGGGAGAGTGTTAGTAAAGCGTCTGGAATGTTGCACCCGAGTACCAGGGGAGGAAAACTGAGACATATTTGAACACGTCTCCCGTTCACATGGTTGATCATACTTGGGTTCCACATGCATGTTTTAGCTGAAGGAAGAATACCTTAAACCTGGAGAGTTAAGACCCGTGTAATGGGTACCATGCAATATGACTTCAAAGGGTCTTCATTTGCTCACCGAACCTCTCCAATCCTATCACTGCTGCGTTTATGCCCCTGTACACATGCTTGATTCTCTTTCGGAGACATAGCAATCCATAGGTTTTAAGATACTTACTAGTCAGGTACATTCTTAGGCGTTTAATATGCGGTGTTGAGTCCATTTCGTTGAGCAAGGAGTAGCTCTTGTCTATTCCATATTTGACTTAAGGAACTTTATCTGTGCTCATTTCAATCTCTGGTTTTATGCAGCACCCCAACTCACCTTTACCCTTAAGCAAGCATAAGTTGGTTTTCTAAATTTGAGACCCTGTTCTGTTCTGTAATTCAGTTTCTGTGTAGCCAAGTTTACATTCCGTGTATTACTGATATCTTATGATGTTTCTTTTTCTGTGTGACTTATTTCAGTTAGAATCATCATACCTGAATCCACTCATTGTGATGTTAAGGGCCTGATGACATAGATTTCATTGCGGAGTGATATTGCTTTGTAAGTAAATACCACAACTTCTTTATCCATTTTTCACTTTCTGCGATGTTGAACTTGTACTGTAAACGAGGTTCTTGTAAACAGAGGCGTCCCAAACTTTGGGGTGGCTGTGTCTTTTTGATTTTAATTTCCCTAAGCTATAGGACCATAAGTGGCAGTGCCCTAGGCTCTGTTGCTTTGTTTTTTAGATGTTTCAGGAAACACCATACACTTCTCCCGAGTGTCTGTTGGCAATTTACATCCCGCCCATCAGCATAACAAGGCTCCCAGTTCTCCATGGCCTGTCCTGCCTTTCTGGATTTTACACTTTTTTCAGATGGCCCTTTTGACTGGGGGAAGTGAGACTTCATTGTAGTGCAGATTTCCTTTGCAAGCTTGCTTGGTTGGCCAAAAAGGGCGTATGCGTTTTTTCCTGAATATATTCAGGAAAAAACGCATACGCCCTTTTTGGCCAAGTGCATCATTGTGGACGTTTTGCCTCTTTTCCTATGCTTTCAATGCAATTCCAGTCTACCTCCTGAAATCGGTTTCCTGCAATTCTGCCCCGCTTTCAAGTCCTCTTGGCAGCCTTACTTCAGTCTATTTTTGGAGGATAGCTGTCATTTATAACTCTGCAGGTTTGTGAATTACAGTGCCCCTGAGCTCCTTTCTTCAACTCGCTTTCTTGTGACCTGGCCGCAACACCGCAGGATGGCTTCAGGCCCTAATCTGGTTCCGGCACGGCATGCTGAGCCTTTGGTTATTTCCTCTTCCTGGTGGGAAATGAGAGTTAAATTTGCCCGTCCAGACACCTCCAGCTAGTCTCTCATTGGTTCTCGCTATTCCTGTTCATCTTCCGCAGAAATTGCAAATTGGGCCAAACAGGAGGTTAAAGGCGCTGACTCTCCAAGTGGGGAGAGTGTTAGTAAAGCGTCTGGAATGTTGCACCCGAGTACCAGGGGAGGAAAACTGAGACATATTTGAACACGTCTCCCGTTCACATGGTTGATCATACTTGGGTTCCACATGCATGTTTTAGCTGAAGGAAGAATACCTTAAACCTGGAGAGTTAAGACCCGTGTAATGGGTACCATGCAATATGACTTCAAAGGGTCTTCATTTGCTCACCGAACCTCTCCAATCCTATCACTGCTGCGTTTATGCCCCTGTACACATGCTTGATTCTCTTTCGGAGACATAGCAATCCATAGGTTTTAAGATACTTACTAGTCAGGTACATTCTTAGGCGTTTAATATGCGGTGTTGAGTCCATTTCGTTGAGCAAGGAGTAGCTCTTGTCTATTCCATATTTGACTTAAGGAACTTTATCTGTGCTCATTTCAATCTCTGGTTTTATGCAGCACCCCAACTCACCTTTCCCCTTAAGCAAGCATAAGTTGGTTTTCTAAATTTGAGACCCTGTTCTGTTCTGTAATTCAGTTCCTGTGTAGCCAAGTTTACATTCCGTGTATTACTGATATCTTATGATGTTTCTTTTTCTGTGTGACTTATTTCAGTTAGAATCATCATATCTGAATCCACTCATTGTGATGCTAAGGGCCTGATGACATAGATTTCATTGCGGAGTGATATTGCTTTGTAAGTAAATACCACAACTTCTTTATCCTTTTTTCACTTTCTGCGATGTTGAACTTGTACTGTAAACGAGGTTCTTGTAAACAGAGGCGTCCCAAACTTTGGGGTGGCTGTGTCTTTTTGATTTTAATTTCCCTAAGCTATAGGACCATAAGTGGAAGTGCCCTAGGCTCTGTTGCTTTGTTTTTTAGATGTTTCAGGAAACACCATACACTTCTCCCGAGTGTCTGTTGGCAATTTACATCCCGCCCATCAGCATAACAAGGCTCCCAGTTCTCCATGGCCTGTCCTGCCTTTCTGGATTTTACACTTTTTTCAGATGGCCCTTTTGACCGGGGGGAAGTGAGACTTCATTGTAGTGCAGATTTCCTTTGCAAGCTTGCTTGGTTGGCCAAAAAGGGCGTATGCGTTTTTTCCTGAATATATTCAGGAAAAAACGCATACGCCCTTTTTGGCCAAGTGCATCATTGTGGACGTTCTGCCTCTTTTCCTATGCTTTCAATGCAATTCCAGTCTACCTCCTGAAATCGGTTTCCTGCAATTCTGCCCCGCTTTCAAGTCCTCTTGGCAGCCTTACTTCAGTCTATTTTTGGACGATAGCTGTCATTTATAACTCTGCAGGTTTGTGAATTACAGTGCCCCTGAGCTCCTTTCTTCAACTCGCTTTCTTGTGACCTGGCCGCAACACCGCAGGATGGCTTCAGGCCCTAATCTGGTTCCGGCCCGGCATGCTGAGCCTTTGGTTAATTCCTCTTCCTGGTGGGAAATGAGAGTTAAATTTGCCCGTCCAGACACCTGCAGCTAGCCTCTCATTGGTTCTCGCTATTCCTGTTCATCTTCCGCAGAAATTGCAAACTGGGCCAAACAGGAGGTTAAAGGGACTGACGCTCCAAGTGGGGAGAGTGTTAGTAAAGCGTCTGGAATGTTGCACCTGAGTACCAGGGGAGGAAAACTGAGACATATTTGAACACGTCTCCTGATCACATGGTTGATCATACTGTAGGTTCCACATGCATGTTTTAGCTGAAGGAAGAATACCTTAAACCTGGAGAGTTGAAACCCGTGGAATGGGTACCATGCAATATGACTTCAAAGGGTCTTCATTTGCTCACCGAACCTCTCCAATCCTATCACTGCTGCGTTTATGCCCCTGTACACATGCTTGATTCTCTTTCGGAGACATAGCAATCCATAGGTTTTAAGATACTTACTAGTCAGGTACATTCTTAGGCGTTTAATATGGGGTGTTGAGTCCATTTCGTTGAGCAAGGAGTAGCTCTTGTCTATTCCATATTTGGCTTAAGGAACTTTATCTGTGCTCATTTCAATCTCTGGTTTTATGCAGCACCCCAACTCACCTTTCCCGTTAAGCAAGAATAAGTTGGTTTTCTAAATTTGAGAACCTGTTCTGTTCTGTAATTCAGTTCCTGTGTAGCCAAGTTTCCATTCCGTGTATTACTGATATCTTATGATGTTTCTTTTTCTGTGTGACTTATTTCAGTTAGAATCATCATACCTGAATCCACTCATTGTGCTGCTAAGGGCCTGATGACACAGATTTCATTGCTGAGTGATATTGCTTTGTAAGTAAATACCACAACTTCTTTATCCATTTTTCACTTTCTGCGATGTTGAACTTGTACTGTAAACGAGGTTCTTGTAAACAGAGCCGTTCCAAACTTTGGGGTGGCTGTGTCTTTTTGATTTTAATTTCCCTAAGCTATAGGACCATAAGTGGAAGTGCCCTAGGCTCTGTTGCTTTGTTTTTTAGATGTTTCAGGAAACACCATACACTTCTCCCGAGTGGTTGTTGGCAATTTACATCCCGCCCATCAGCATAACAAGGCTCCTAGTTCTCCATGGCCTGTCCTGCCTTTCTGGATTTTACACTTTTTTCAGATGGCCCTTTTGACCGGGGGGAAGTGAGACTTCATTGTAGTGCAGATTTCCTTTGCAAGCTTGCTTGGTTGGCCAAAAAGGGCGTATGCGTTTTTTCCTGAATATATTCAGGAAAAAACGCATACGCCCTTTTTGGCCAAGTGCATCACTGTGGACGTTCTGCCTCTTTTCCTATGCTTTCAATGCAATTCCAGTCTACCTCCTGAAATCGGTTTCCTGCAATTCTGCCCCGCTTTCAAGTCCTCTTGGCAGCCTTACTTCAGTATATTTTTGGACGATAGCTGTCATTTATAACTCTGCAGGTTTGTGAATTACAGTGCCCCTGAGCTCCTTTCTTCAACTCGCTTTCTTGTGACCTGGCCGCAACACCGCAGGATGGCTTCAGGCCCTAATCTCGTTCCGGCCCGGCATGCTGAGCCTTTGGTTAATTCCTCTTCCTGGTGGGAAATGAGAGTTAAATTTGCCCGTTCAGACACCTCCAGCTAGCCTCTCATTGGTTCTCGCTATTCCTGTTCATCTTCCGCAGAAATTGCAAACTGGGCCAAACAGGAGGTTAAAGGGACTGACTCTCCAAGTGGGGAGAGTGTTAGTAAAGCATCTGGAATGTTGCACCCGAGTACCAGGGGAGGAAAACTGAGACATATTTGAACACATCTCCCATTCACATGGTTGATCATACTTGGGTTCCACATGCATGTTTTAGCTGAAGGAAGAATACCTTAAACCTGGAGAGTTGAGACCCGTGTAATGGGTACCATGCAATATGACTTCAAAGGGTCTTCATTTGCTCACCGAACCTCTCCAATCCTATCACTGCTGCGTTTATGCCCCTGTACACATGCTTGATTCTCTTTCGGAGACATAGCAATCCATAGGTTTTAAGATACTTACTAGTCAGGTACATTCTTAGGCGTTTAATATGCGGTGTTGAGTCCATTTCGTTGAGCAAGGAGTAGCTCTTGTCTATTCCATATTTGACTTAAGGAACTTTATCTGTGCTCATTTCAATCTCTGGTTTTATGCAGCACCCCAACTCACCTTTACCCTTAAGCAAGCATAAGTTGGTTTTCTAAATTTGAGACCCTGTTCTGTTCTGTAATTCAGTTTCTGTGTAGCCAAGTTTACATTCCGTGTATTACTGATATCTTATGATGTTTCTTTTTCTGTGTGACTTATTTCAGTTAGAATCATCATACCTGAATCCACTCATTGTGATGCTAAGTGCCTGATGACATAGATTTCATTGCGGAGTGATATTGCTTTGTAAGTAAATACCACAACTTCTTTATCCTTTTTTCACTTTCTGCGATGTTGAACTTGTACTGTAAACGAGGTTCTTGTAAACAGAGGCGTCCCAAACTTTGGGGTGGCTGTGTCTTTTTGATTTTAATTTCCCTAAGCTATAGGACCATAAGTGGCAGTGCCCTAGGCTCTGTTGCTTTGTTTTTTAGATGTTTCAGGAAACACCATACACTTCTCCGGAGTGTCTGTTGGCAATTTACATCCCGCCCATCAGCATAACAAGGCTCCCAGTTCTCCATGGCCTGTCCTGCCTTTCTGGATTTTACCCTTTTTTCAGATGGCCCTTTTGACCGGGGGGAAGTGAGACTTCATTGTAGTGCAGATTTCCTTTGCAAGCTTGCTTGGTTGGCCAAAAAGGGCGTATGCGTTTTTTCCTGAATATATTCAGGAAAAAACGCATACGCCCTTTTTGGCCAAGTGCATCATTGTGGACGTTCTGCCTCTTTTCCTATGCTTTCAATGCAATTCCAGTCTACCTCCTGAAATCGGTTTCCTGCAATTCTGTCCCGCTTTCAAGTCCTCTTGGCAGCCTTACTTCAGTCTATTTTTGGACGATAGCTGTCATTTATAACTCTGCAGGTTTGTGAATTACAGTGCCCCTGAGCTCCTTTCTTCAACTCGCTTTCTTGTGACCTGGCCGCAACACCGCAGGATGGCTTCAGGCCCTAATCTGGTTCCGGCCCGGCATGCTGAGCCTTTGGTTAATTCCTCTTCCTGGTGGGAAATGAGAGTTAAATTTGCCCGTCCAGACACCTCCAGCTAGCCTCTCATTGGTTCTCGCTATTCCTGTTCATCTTCCGCAGAAATTGCAAACTGGGCCAAACAGGAGGTTAAAGGCGCTGACTCTCCAAGTGGTGAGAGTGTTAGTAAAGCGTCTGGAATGTTGCACCCGAGTACCAGGGGAGGAAAACTGAGACATATTTGAACACGTCTCCCGATCACATGGTTGATCATACTCTAGGTTCCACATGCATGTTTTAGCTGAAGGAAGAATACCTTAAACCTGGGTAGTTGAAACCTGTGTAATGGGTACCATGCAATATGACTTCAAAGGGTTTTCATTTGCTCACCGAACCTCTCCAATCCTATCACTGCTGCGTTTATGCCCCTGTACACATGCTTGATTCTCTTTCGGAGACATAGCAATCCATAGGTTTTAAGATACTTACTAGTCAGGTACATTTTAGGCGTTTAATATGCGGTGTTGAGTCCATTTCGTTGAGCAAGGAGTAGCTCTTGTCTATTCCATATTTGGCTTAAGGAACTTTATCTGTGCTCATTTCAATCTCTGGTTTTATGCAGCATCCCAACTCACCTTTCCCCTTAAGCAAGCATAAGTTGGTTTTCTAAATTTGAGACCCTGTTCTGTTTTGGAATGCAGTTCCTGTGTAGCCAAGTTTGCATTCTGTGTATTAGTGATATCTTATGATGTTTCTTTTTCTGTGTGAGTTATTTCAGTTAGAATCATCGTACCTGAATCCACTCATTATGCTGCTAAGGGCCTGATGACATAGATTTCATTGCTGAGTGATACTGCATTGTACGTAAGTACCACAAGTTCTTTATCCATTTTTCACTTTCTGTGATATTGAACTTGTACGGTAAACGAGGTTCTTGTAAACAGAGGCGTCCCAAACTTTGGGGTGGCTGTGTCTTTTTGATTTTAATTTCCCTAAGCTATAGGACCATAAGTGGAAGTGCCCTAGGCTCTGTTGCTTTGTTTTTTAGATGTTTCAGGAAACACCATACACTTCTCCCGAGTGGTTGTTGGCAATTTACATCCCGCCCATCAGCATAACAAGGCTCCCAGTTCTCCATGGCCTGTCCTGCCTTTCTGGATTTTACACTTTTTTCAGATGGCCCTTTTGACTGGGGGGAAGTGAGACTTCATTGTAGTGCAGATTTCCTTTGCAAGCTTGCTTGGTTGGCCAAAAAGGGCGTATGCGTTTTTTCCTGAATATATTCAGGAAAAAACGCATACGCCCTTTTTGGCCAAGTGCATCATTGTGGACGTTCTGCCTCTTTTCCTATGCTTTCAATGCAATTCCAGTCTACCTCCTGAAATCTGTTTCCTGCAATTCTGCCCCGCTTTCAAGTCCTCTTGGCAGCCTTACTTCAGTCTATTTTTGGACGATAGCTGTCATTTATAACTCTGCAGGTTTGTGAATTACAGGGCCCCTGAGCTCCTTTCTTCAACTCGCTTTCTTGTGACCTGGCCGCAACACCGCAGGATGGCTTCAGGCCCTAATCTGGTTCCGGCACGGCATGCTGAGCCTTTGGTTATTTCCTCTTCCTGGTGGGAAATGAGAGTTAAATTTGCCCGTCCAGACACCTCCAGCTAGTCTCTCATTGGTTCTCGCTATTCCTGTTCATCTTCCGCAGAAATTGCAAACTGGGCCAAACAGGAGGTTAAAGGCGCTGACTCTCCAAGTGGGGAGAGTGTTAGTAAAGCGTCTGGAATGTTGCACCCGAGTACCAGGGGAGGAAAACTGAGACATATTTGAACACGTCTCCCGTTCACATGGTTGATCATACTTGGGTTCCACATGCATGTTTTAGCTGAAGGAAGAATACCTTAAACCTGGAGAGTTAAGACCCGTGTAATGGGTACCATGCAATATGACTTCAAAGGGTCTTCATTTGCTCACCGAACCTCTCCAATCCTATCACTGCTGCGTTTATGCCCCTGTACACATGCTTGATTCTCTTTCGGAGACATAGCAATCCATAGGTTTTAAGATACTTACTAGTCAGGTACATTCTTAGGCGTTTAATATGCGGTGTTGAGTCCATTTCGTTGAGCAAGGAGTAGCTCTTGTCTATTCCATATTTGACTTAAGGAACTTTATCTGTGCTCATTTCAATCTCTGGTTTTATGCAGCACCCCAACTCACCTTTACCCTTAAGCAAGCATAAGTTGGTTTTCTAAATTTGAGACCCTGTTCTGTTCTGTAATTCAGTTTCTGTGTAGCCAAGTTTACATTCCGTGTATTACTGATATCTTATGATGTTTCTTTTTCTGTGTGACTTATTTCAGTTAGAATCATCATACCTGAATCCACTCATTGTGATGTTAAGGGCCTGATGACATAGATTTCATTGCGGAGTGATATTGCTTTGTAAGTAAATACCACAACTTCTTTATCCATTTTTCACTTTCTGCGATGTTGAACTTGTACTGTAAACGAGGTTCTTGTAAACAGAGGCGTCCCAAACTTTGGGGTGGCTGTGTCTTTTTGATTTTAATTTCCCTAAGCTATAGGACCATAAGTGGCAGTGCCCTAGGCTCTGTTGCTTTGTTTTTTAGATGTTTCAGGAAACACCATACACTTCTCCCGAGTGTCTGTTGGCAATTTACATCCCGCCCATCAGCATAACAAGGCTCCCAGTTCTCCATGGCCTGTCCTGCCTTTCTGGATTTTACACTTTTTTCAGATGGCCCTTTTGACTGGGGGAAGTGAGACTTCATTGTAGTGCAGATTTCCTTTGCAAGCTTGCTTGGTTGGCCAAAAAGGGCGTATGCGTTTTTTCCTGAATATATTCAGGAAAAAACGCATACGCCCTTTTTGGCCAAGTGCATCATTGTGGACGTTTTGCCTCTTTTCCTATGCTTTCAATGCAATTCCAGTCTACCTCCTGAAATCGGTTTCCTGCAATTCTGCCCCGCTTTCAAGTCCTCTTGGCAGCCTTACTTCAGTCTATTTTTGGAGGATAGCTGTCATTTATAACTCTGCAGGTTTGTGAATTACAGTGCCCCTGAGCTCCTTTCTTCAACTCGCTTTCTTGTGACCTGGCCGCAACACCGCAGGATGGCTTCAGGCCCTAATCTGGTTCCGGCACGGCATGCTGAGCCTTTGGTTATTTCCTCTTCCTGGTGGGAAATGAGAGTTAAATTTGCCCGTCCAGACACCTCCAGCTAGTCTCTCATTGGTTCTCGCTATTCCTGTTCATCTTCCGCAGAAATTGCAAATTGGGCCAAACAGGAGGTTAAAGGCGCTGACTCTCCAAGTGGGGAGAGTGTTAGTAAAGCGTCTGGAATGTTGCACCCGAGTACCAGGGGAGGAAAACTGAGACATATTTGAACACGTCTCCCGTTCACATGGTTGATCATACTTGGGTTCCACATGCATGTTTTAGCTGAAGGAAGAATACCTTAAACCTGGAGAGTTAAGACCCGTGTAATGGGTACCATGCAATATGACTTCAAAGGGTCTTCATTTGCTCACCGAACCTCTCCAATCCTATCACTGCTGCGTTTATGCCCCTGTACACATGCTTGATTCTCTTTCGGAGACATAGCAATCCATAGGTTTTAAGATACTTACTAGTCAGGTACATTCTTAGGCGTTTAATGTGCGGTGTTGAGTCCATTTCGTTGAGCAAGGAGTAGCTCTTGTCTATTCCATATTTGACTTAAGGAACTTTATCTGTGCTCATTTCAATCTCTGGTTTTATGCAGCACCCCAACTCACCTTTCCCCTTAAGCAAGCATAAGTTGGTTTTCTAAATTTGAGACCCTGTTCTGTTCTGTAATTCAGTTCCTGTGTAGCCAAGTTTACATTCCGTGTATTACTGATATCTTATGATGTTTCTTTTTCTGTGTGACTTATTTCAGTTAGAATCATCATATCTGAATCCACTCATTGTGATGCTAAGGGCCTGATGACATAGATTTCATTGCGGAGTGATATTGCTTTGTAAGTAAATACCACAACTTCGTTATCCTTTTTTCACTTTCTGCGATGTTGAACTTGTACTGTAAACGAGGTTCTTGTAAACAGAGGCGTCCCAAACTTTGGGGTGGCTGTGTCTTTTTGATTTTAATTTCCCTAAGCTATAGGACCATAAGTGGAAGTGCCCTAGGCTCTGTTGCTTTGTTTTTTAGATGTTTCAGGAAACACCATACACTTCTCCCGAGTGTCTGTTGGCAATTTACATCCCGCCCATCAGCATAACAAGGCTCCCAGTTCTCCATGGCCTGTCCTGCCTTTCTGGATTTTACACTTTTTTCAGATGGCCCTTTTGACCGGGGGGAAGTGAGACTTCATTGTAGTGCAGATTTCCTTTGCAAGCTTGCTTGGTTGGCCAAAAAGGGCGTATGCGTTTTTTCCTGAATATATTCAGGAAAAAACGCATACGCCCTTTTTGGCCAAGTGCATCATTGTGGACGTTCTGCCTCTTTTCCTATGCTTTCAATGCAATTCCAGTCTACCTCCTGAAATCGGTTTCCTGCAATTCTGCCCCGCTTTCAAGTCCTCTTGGCAGCCTTACTTCAGTCTATTTTTGGACGATAGCTGTCATTTATAACTCTGCAGGTTTGTGAATTACAGTGCCCCTGAGCTCCTTTCTTCAACTCGCTTTCTTGTGACCTGGCCGCAACACCGCAGGATGGCTTCAGGCCCTAATCTGGTTCCGGCCCGGCATGCTGAGCCTTTGGTTAATTCCTCTTCCTGGTGGGAAATGAGAGTTAAATTTGCCCGTCCAGACACCTGCAGCTAGCCTCTCATTGGTTCTCGCTATTCCTGTTCATCTTCCGCAGAAATTGCAAACTGGGCCAAACAGGAGGTTAAAGGGACTGACGCTCCAAGTGGGGAGAGTGTTAGTAAAGCGTCTGGAATGTTGCACCTGAGTACCAGGGGAGGAAAACTGAGACATATTTGAACACGTCTCCTGATCACATGGTTGATCATACTGTAGGTTCCACATGCATGTTTTAGCTGAAGGAAGAATACCTTAAACCTGGAGAGTTGAAACCCGTGGAATGGGTACCATGCAATATGACTTCAAAGGGTCTTCATTTGCTCACCGAACCTCTCCAATCCTATCACTGCTGCGTTTATGCCCCTGTACACATGCTTGATTCTCTTTCGGAGACATAGCAATCCATAGGTTTTAAGATACTTACTAGTCAGGTACATTCTTAGGCGTTTAATATGGGGTGTTGAGTCCATTTCGTTGAGCAAGGAGTAGCTCTTGTCTATTCCATATTTGGCTTAAGGAACTTTATCTGTGCTCATTTCAATCTCTGGTTTTATGCAGCACCCCAACTCACCTTTCCCGTTAAGCAAGAATAAGTTGGTTTTCTAAATTTGAGAACCTGTTCTGTTCTGTAATTCAGTTCCTGTGTAGCCAAGTTTCCATTCCGTGTATTACTGATATCTTATGATGTTTCTTTTTCTGTGTGACTTATTTCAGTTAGAATCATCATACCTGAATCCACTCATTGTGCTGCTAAGGGCCTGATGACACAGATTTCATTGCTGAGTGATATTGCTTTGTAAGTAAATACCACAACTTCTTTATCCATTTTTCACTTTCTGCGATGTTGAACTTGTACTGTAAACGAGGTTCTTGTAAACAGAGCCGTTCCAAACTTTGGGGTGGCTGTGTCTTTTTGATTTTAATTTCCCTAAGCTATAGGACCATAAGTGGAAGTGCCCTAGGCTCTGTTGCTTTGTTTTTTAGATGTTTCAGGAAACACCATACACTTCTCCCGAGTGGTTGTTGGCAATTTACATCCCGCCCATCAGCATAACAAGGCTCCTAGTTCTCCATGGCCTGTCCTGCCTTTCTGGATTTTACACTTTTTTCAGATGGCCCTTTTGACCGGGGGGAAGTGAGACTTCATTGTAGTGCAGATTTCCTTTGCAAGCTTGCTTGGTTGGCCAAAAAGGGCGTATGCGTTTTTTCCTGAATATATTCAGGAAAAAACGCATACGCCCTTTTTGGCCAAGTGCATCACTGTGGACGTTCTGCCTCTTTTCCTATGCTTTCAATGCAATTCCAGTCTACCTCCTGAAATCGGTTTCCTGCAATTCTGCCCCGCTTTCAAGTCCTCTTGGCAGCCTTACTTCAGTATATTTTTGGACGATAGCTGTCATTTATAACTCTGCAGGTTTGTGAATTACAGTGCCCCTGAGCTCCTTTCTTCAACTCGCTTTCTTGTGACCTGGCCGCAACACCGCAGGATGGCTTCAGGCCCTAATCTCGTTCCGGCCCGGCATGCTGAGCCTTTGGTTAATTCCTCTTCCTGGTGGGAAATGAGAGTTAAATTTGCCCGTTCAGACACCTCCAGCTAGCCTCTCATTGGTTCTCGCTATTCCTGTTCATCTTCCGCAGAAATTGCAAACTGGGCCAAACAGGAGGTTAAAGGGACTGACTCTCCAAGTGGGGAGAGTGTTAGTAAAGCATCTGGAATGTTGCACCCGAGTACCAGGGGAGGAAAACTGAGACATATTTGAACACATCTCCCATTCACATGGTTGATCATACTTGGGTTCCACATGCATGTTTTAGCTGAAGGAAGAATACCTTAAACCTGGAGAGTTGAGACCCGTGTAATGGGTACCATGCAATATGACTTCAAAGGGTCTTCATTTGCTCACCGAACCTCTCCAATCCTATCACTGCTGCGTTTATGCCCCTGTACACATGCTTGATTCTCTTTCGGAGACATAGCAATCCATAGGTTTTAAGATACTTACTAGTCAGGTACATTCTTAGGCGTTTAATATGCGGTGTTGAGTCCATTTCGTTGAGCAAGGAGTAGCTCTTGTCTATTCCATATTTGACTTAAGGAACTTTATCTGTGCTCATTTCAATCTCTGGTTTTATGCAGCACCCCAACTCACCTTTACCCTTAAGCAAGCATAAGTTGGTTTTCTAAATTTGAGACCCTGTTCTGTTCTGTAATTCAGTTTCTGTGTAGCCAAGTTTACATTCCGTGTATTACTGATATCTTATGATGTTTCTTTTTCTGTGTGACTTATTTCAGTTAGAATCATCATACCTGAATCCACTCATTGTGATGCTAAGTGCCTGATGACATAGATTTCATTGCGGAGTGATATTGCTTTGTAAGTAAATACCACAACTTCTTTATCCTTTTTTCACTTTCTGCGATGTTGAACTTGTACTGTAAACGAGGTTCTTGTAAACAGAGGCGTCCCAAACTTTGGGGTGGCTGTGTCTTTTTGATTTTAATTTCCCTAAGCTATAGGACCATAAGTGGCAGTGCCCTAGGCTCTGTTGCTTTGTTTTTTAGATGTTTCAGGAAACACCATACACTTCTCCGGAGTGTCTATTGGCAATTTACATCCCGCCCATCAGCATAACAAGGCTCCCAGTTCTCCATGGCCTGTCCTGCCTTTCTGGATTTTACCCTTTTTTCAGATGGCCCTTTTGACCGGGGGGAAGTGAGACTTCATTGTAGTGCAGATTTCCTTTGCAAGCTTGCTTGGTTGGCCAAAAAGGGCGTATGCGTTTTTTCCTGAATATATTCAGGAAAAAACGCATACGCCCTTTTTGGCCAAGTGCATCATTGTGGACGTTCTGCCTCTTTTCCTATGCTTTCAATGCAATTCCAGTCTACCTCCTGAAATCGGTTTCCTGCAATTCTGTCCCGCTTTCAAGTCCTCTTGGCAGCCTTACTTCAGTCTATTTTTGGACGATAGCTGTCATTTATAACTCTGCAGGTTTGTGAATTACAGTGCCCCTGAGCTCCTTTCTTCAACTCGCTTTCTTGTGACCTGGCCGCAACACCGCAGGATGGCTTCAGGCCCTAATCTGGTTCCGGCCCGGCATGCTGAGCCTTTGGTTAATTCCTCTTCCTGGTGGGAAATGAGAGTTAAATTTGCCCGTCCAGACACCTCCAGCTAGCCTCTCATTGGTTCTCGCTATTCCTGTTCATCTTCCGCAGAAATTGCAAACTGGGCCAAACAGGAGGTTAAAGGCGCTGACTCTCCAAGTGGTGAGAGTGTTAGTAAAGCGTCTGGAATGTTGCACCCGAGTACCAGGGGAGGAAAACTGAGACATATTTGAACACGTCTCCCGATCACATGGTTGATCATACTCTAGGTTCCACATGCATGTTTTAGCTGAAGGAAGAATACCTTAAACCTGGGTAGTTGAAACCTGTGTAATGGGTACCATGCAATATGACTTCAAAGGGTTTTCATTTGCTCACCGAACCTCTCCAATCCTATCACTGCTGCGTTTATGCCCCTGTACACATGCTTGATTCTCTTTCGGAGACATAGCAATCCATAGGTTTTAAGATACTTACTAGTCAGGTACATTTTAGGCGTTTAATATGCGGTGTTGAGTCCATTTCGTTGAGCAAGGAGTAGCTCTTGTCTATTCCATATTTGGCTTAAGGAACTTTATCTGTGCTCATTTCAATCTCTGGTTTTATGCAGCATCCCAACTCACCTTTCCCCTTAAGCAAGCATAAGTTGGTTTTCTAAATTTGAGACCCTGTTCTGTTTTGGAATGCAGTTCCTGTGTAGCCAAGTTTGCATTCTGTGTATTAGTGATATCTTATGATGTTTCTTTTTCTGTGTGACTTATTTCAGTTAGAATCATCGTACCTGAATCCACTCATTATGCTGCTAAGGGCCTGATGACATAGATTTCATTGCTGAGTGATACTGCATTGTACGTAAGTACCACAAGTTCTTTATCCATTTTTCACTTTCTGTGATATTGAACTTGTACGGTAAACGAGGTTCTTGTAAACGGAGGCGTCCCAAACTTTGGGGTGGCTGTGTCTTTTTGATTTTAATTTCCCAAAGCTATAGGACCATAAGTGGAAGTGCCCTAGGCTCTGTTGCTTTGTTTTTTAGATGTTTCAGGAAACACCATACACTTCTCCCGAGTGGTTGTTGGCAATTTACATCCCGCCCATCAGCATAACAAGGCTCCCAGTTCTCCATGGCCTGTCCTGCCTTTCTGGATTTTACACTTTTTTCAGATGGCCCTTTTGACCGGGGGGAAGTGAGACTTCATTGTAGTGCACATTTCCTTTGCAAGCTTGCTTGGTTGGCCAAAAAGGGCGTATGCGTTTTTTCCTGAATATATTCAGGAAAAAATGCATACGCCCTTTTTGGCCAAGTGCATCATTGTGGACGTTCTGCCTCTTTTCCTATGCTTTCAATGCAATTCCAGTCTACCTCCTGAAATTGGTTTCCTGCAATTCTGCCCCGCTTTCAAGTCCTCTTGGCAGCCTTACTTCAGTCTATTTTTGGACGATAGCTGTCATTTATAACTCTGCAGGTTTGTGAATTACAGTGCCCCTGAGCTCCTTTCTTCAACTCGCTTTCTTTTGAGCTGGCCGCAACACCGCAGGATGGCTTCAGGCCCTAATCTGGTTCCGGTACGGCACGCTGAGCCTTTGGTTATTTCCTCTTCCTGGTGGGAAATGAGAGTTAAATTTGCCCGTCCAGACACCTCCAGCTAGCCTCTCATTGGTTCTCGCTATTCCTGTACATCTTCCGCAGAAATTGCAAACTGGGCCAAACAGGAGGTTAAAGGGACTGACTCTCCAAGTGGGGAGAGTTTTAGTAAAGCGTCTGGAATGTTGCACCCGAGTACCAGGGGAGGAAAACTGAGACATATTTGAACACGTCTCCCATTCACATGGTTGATCATACTTGGGTTCCACATGCATGTTTTAGCTGAAAGAAGAATACCTTAAACCTGGAGATTTGAGACCCGTGGAATGGGTACCATGCAATATGACTTCAAAGGGTCTTCATTTGCTCACCGAACCTCTCCAATCCTATCACTGCGGCGTTTATGCCCCTGTACACATGCTTGATTCTCTTTCGGAGACATAGCAATCCATAGGTTTTAAGATACTTACTAGTCAGGTACATTCTTAGGCGTTTAATATGCGGTGTTGAGTCCATTTCGTTAAGCAAGGAGTAGCTCTTGTCTATTCCATATTTGACTTAAGGAACTTTATCTGTGCTCATTTCAATCTCTGGTTTTATGCAGCACCCCAACTCACCTTACCCTTAAGCAAACATAAGTTGGTTTTCTAAATTTGAGACCCTGTTCTGTTCTGTAATTCAGTTCCTGTGTAGCCAAGTTTACATTCCGTGTATTACTGATATCTTATGATGTTTCTTTTTCTGTGTGACTTATTTCAGTTAGAATCATCATACCTGAATCCACTCATTGTGATGCTAAGGGCCTGATGACATAGATTTCATTGCTGAGTGATATTGCTTTGTAAGTAAATACCACAACTTCTTTATCCATTTTTCACTTTCTGCGATGTTGAACTTGTACTGTAAACGAGGTTCTTGTAAACAGAGCCGTTCCAAACTTTGGGGTGGCTGTGTCTTTTTGATTTTAATTTCCCTAAGCTATAGGACCATAAGTGGCAGTGCCCTAGGCTCTGTTGCTTTGTTTTTTAGATGTTTCAGGAAACACCATACACTTCTCCCGAGTGGTTGTTGGCAATTTACATCCCGCCCATCAGCATAACAAGGCTCCCAGTTCTCCATGGCCTGTCCTGCCTTTCTGGATTTTACACTTTTTTCAGATGGCCCTTTTGACCGGGGGGAAGTGAGACTTCATTGTAGTGCAGATTTCCTTTGCAAGCTTGCTTGGTTGGCCAAAAAGGGCGTATGCGTTTTTTCCTGAATATATTCAGGAAAAAACGCATACGCCCTTTTTGGCCAAGTGCATCATTGTGGACGTTCTGCCTCTTTTCCTATGCTTTCAATGCAATTCCAGTCTACCTCCTGAAATCGGTTTCCTGCAATTCTGCCCCACTTTCAAGTCCTCTTGGCAGCCTTACTTCAGTATATTTTTGGACGATAGCTATCATTTATAACTCTGCAGGTTTGTGAATTACAGTGCCCCTGAGCTCCTTTCTTCAACTTGCTTTCTTGTGACCTGGCCGCAACACCGCAGGATGGCTTCAGGCCCTAATCTGGTTCCGGCACGGCACGCTGAGCCTTTGGTTATTTCCTCTTCCTGGTGGGAAATGAGAGTTAAATTTGCCCGTTCAGACACCTCCAGCTAGTCTCTCATTGGTTCTCGCTATTCCTGTTCATCTTCCGCAGAAATTGCAAACTGGGCCAAACAGGAGGTTAAAGGCGCTGACTCTCCAAGTGGGGAGAGTGTTAGTAAAGCGTCTGGAATGTTGCACCCGAGTACCAGGGGAGGAAACCTGAGACATATTTGAACACGTCTCCCGTTTACATGGTTGATCATCCTTGGGTTCCACATGCATGTTTTAGCTGAAGGAAGAATACCTTAAACCTGGAGAGTTGAGACCCGTGTAATGGGTACCATGAAATATGACTTCAAGGGGTCTTCATTTGCTCACCGAACATCTGCAATCCTATCACTGCTGCGTGTATGCCCCTGTACACATGCTTGATTCTCTTTCGGAGACATAGCAATCCATAGGTTTTAAGATACTTACTAGTCAGGTACATTCTTAGGCGTTTAATATGCGGTGTTGAGTCCATTTCGTTGAGCAAGGAGTAGCTCTTGTCTATTCTATATTTGGCTTAAGGAACTTTATCTGTGCTCATTTCAATCTCTGGTTTTATGCAGCACCCCAACTCACCTTTCCCCTTAAGCAAGCATAAGTTGGTTTTCTAAATTTGAGACCCTGTTCTGTTCTGTAATGCAGTTCCTGTGTAGCCAAGTTTACATTCCGTGTATTAGTGATATCTTATGATGTTTCTTTTTCTGTGTGACTTATTTCAGTTAGAATCACCGTACCTGAATCCACTCATTATGCTGCTACGGGCCTGATGACATAGATTTCATTGCTGAGTGATACTGCATTGTACGTAAGTACCACAACTTCTTTATCCATTTTTCACTTTCTGTGATATTGAACTTGTACGGTAAACGAGGTTCTTGTAAACAGAGGTGTCCCAAACTTTGGGGTGGCTGTGTGTTTTTGATTTTAATTTCCCTAAGCTATAGGAACATAAGTGGAAGTGCCCTAGGCTCTGTTGCTTTGTTTTTTAGATGTTTCAGGAAACACCATACACTTCTCCCGAGTGGTTGTTGGCAATTTACATCCCGCACATCAGCATAACAAGGCTCCCAGTTCTCCATGGCCTGTCCTGCCTTTCTGGATTTTACACTTTTTTCAGATGGCCCTTTTGACCGGGGGGAATTGAGACTTCATTGTAGTGCACATTTCCTTTGCAAGCTTGCTTGGTTGGCCAAAAAGGGCGTATGCGTTTTTTCCTGAATATATTCAGGAAAAAACGCATACGCCCTTTTTGGCCAAGTGCATCATTGTGGACGTTCTGCCTCTTTTCCTATGCTTTCAATGCAATTCCAGTCTACCTCCTGAAATCGGTTTCCTGCAATTCTGCCCCACTTTCAAGTCCTCTTGGCAGCCTTACTTCAGTCTATTTTTGGACGATAGCTGTCATTTATAACTCTGCAGGTTTGTGAATTACAGTGCCCCTGAGCTCCTTTCTTCAACTCGCTTTCTTGTGACCTGGCCGCAACACCGCAGAATGGCTTCAGGCCCTAATCTGGTTCCGGCACGGCACGCTGAGCCTTTGGTTATTTCCTCTTCCTGGTGGGAAATGAGAGTTAAATTTGCCCGTTCAGACACCTCCAGCTAGTCTCTCATTGGTTCTCGCTATTCCTGTTCATCTTCCGCAGAAATTGCAAACTGGGCCAAACAGGAGGTTAAAGGCGCTGACTCTCCAAGTGGGGAGAGTGTTAGTAAAGCGTCTGGAATGTTGCACCCGAGTCCCAGGGGAGGAAAACTGAGACATATTTGAACACGTCTCCCGTTTACATGGTTGATCATACTTGGGTTCCACATGCATGTTTTAGCTGAAGGAAGAATACCTTAAACCTGGAGAGTTAAGACCCGTGTAATGGGTATCATGCAATATGACTTCAAAGGGTCTTCATTTGCTCACCGAACCTCTCCAATCCTATCACTGCTGCGTTTATGTCCCTGTACACATGCTTGATTCTCTTTCGGAGACATAGCAATCCATAGGTTTTAAGATACTTACTAGTCAGGTACATTCTTAGGTATTTAATATGCGGTGTTGAGTCCATTTCGTTGAGCAAGGAGTAGCTCTTGTGTATTCCATATTTGACTTAAGGAACTTTATCTGTGCTCATTTCAATCTCTGGTTTTATGCAGCACCCCAACTCACCTTTACCCTTAAGCAAGCATAAGTTGGTTTTCTAAATTTGAGACCCTGTTCTGTTCTGTAATTCAGTTCCTGTGTAGCCAAGTTTACATTCCGTGTATTACTGATATCTTATGATGTTTCTTTTTCTGTGTGACTTACTTCAGTTAGAACCATCATACCTGAATCCACTCATTGTGCTGCTAAGGGCCTGATGACACAGATTTCATTGCTGAGTGATATTGCTTTGTAAGTAAATACCACAACTTCTTTATCCATTTTTCACTTTCTGCGATGTTGAACTTGTACTGTAAACGAGGTTCTTGTAAACAGAGCCGTTCCAAACTTTGGGGTGGCTGTGTCTTTTTGATTTTAATTTCCCTAAGCTATAGGACCATAAGTGGAAGTGCCCTAGGTTCTGTTGCTTTGTTTTTTAGATGTTTCAGGAAACACCATACACTTCTCCCGAGTGGTTGTTGGCAATTTACATCCCACCCATCAGCATAACAAGGCTCCCAGTTCTCCATGGCCTGTCCTGCCTTTCTGGATTTTACACTTTTTTCAGATGGCCCTTTTGACCGGGGGGAAGTGAGACTTCATTGTAGTGCAGATTTCCTTTGCAAGCTTGCTTGGTTGGCCAAAAAGGGCGTATGCGTTTTTTCCTGAATATATTCAGGAAAAAACGCATACGCCCTTTTTGGCCAAGTGCATCATTGTGGACGTTCTGCCTCTTTTCCTATGCTTTCAATGCAATTCCAGTCTACCTCCTGAAATCGGTTTCCTGCAATTCTGCCCCGCTTTCAAGTCCTCTTGGCAGCCTTACTTCAGTCTATTTTTGGACGATAGCTGTCATTTATAACTCTGCAGGTTTGTGAATTACAGTTCCCCTGAGCTCCTTTCTTCAACTCGCTTTCTTGTGACCTGGCCGCAACACCGCAGGATGGCTTCAGGCCCTAATCTGGTTCCGGCCTGGCATGCTGAGCCTTTGGTTAATTCCTCTTCCTGGTGGGAAATGAGAGTTAAATTTGCCCGTCCAGACACCTCCAGCTAGCCTCTCATTGGTTCTCGCTATTCCTGTTCATCTTCCGCAGAAATTGCAAACTGGGCCAAACAGGAGGTTAAAGGGACTGACTCTCCAAGTGGGGAGAGTGTTAGTAAAGCGTCTGGAATGTTGCACCCGAGTACCAGGGGAGGAAAACTGAGACATATTTGAACACGTCTCCTGATCACATGGTTGATCATACTCTGGGTTCCACATGCATGTTTTAGCTGAAGGAAGAATACCTGAAACCTGGGTAGTTGAAACCCGTGGAATGGGTACCATGCAATATGACTTCAAAGGGTCTTCATTTGCTCACGAACCTCTCCAATCCTATCACTGCTGCGTTTATGCCCCTGTACACATGCTTGATTCTCTTTCGGAGACATAGCAATCCATAGGTTTTAAGATACTTACTAGTCAGGTACATTCTTAGGCGTTTAATATGGGGTGTTGAGTCCATTTCGTTGAGCAAGGAGTAGCTCTTGTCTATTCCATATTTGGCTTAAGGAACTTTATCTGTGCTCATTTCAATCTCTGGTTTTATGCAGCACCCCAACTCACCTTTACCCTTAAGCAAGCATAAGTTGGTTTTCTAAATTTGAGACCCTGTTCTGTTCTGTAATTCAGTTCCTGTGTAGCCAAGTTTACATTCCGTGTATTACTGATATCTTATGATGTTTCTTTTTCTGTGTGACTTACTTCAGTTAGAATCATCATACCTGAATCCACTCATTGTGCTGCTAAGGGCCTGATGACACAGATTTCATTGCTGAGTGATATTGCTTTGTAAGTAAATACCACAACTTCTTTATCCATTTTTCACTTTCTGCGATGTTGAACTTGTACTGTAAACGAGGTTCTTGTAAACAGAGCCGTTCCAAACTTTGGGGTGGCTGTGTCTTTTTGATTTTAATTTCCCTAAGCTATAGGACCATAAGTGGAAGTGCCCTAGGTTCTGTTGCTTTGTTTTTTAGATGTTTCAGGAAACACCATACACTTCTCCCGAGTGGTTGTTGGCAATTTACATCCCACCCATCAGCATAACAAGGCTCCCAGTTCTCCATGGCCTGTCCTGCCTTTCTGGATTTTACACTTTTTTCAGATGGCCCTTTTGACCGGGGGGAAGTGAGACTTCATTGTAGTGCAGAT